>NC_058520.1:518738582-519363582 GCF_904849725.1 Hordeum vulgare subsp. vulgare
CTGACCATAGGCAAGTGTTGTCACCTGATAACGGGATCACATCATTAGGAGAATCATGTGATAGACTAGACCCAAACTAATAGACGTAGCATGTTGATCGTGTCATTTTGTTGCTACTGTTTTCTGCGTGTCAAGTATTTGTTCCTATGACCATGAGATCATATAACTCACTGACACCGGAGGAATGCTTTGTGTGTATCAAACGTCGCAACGTAACTGGGTGACTATAAAGATGCTCTACAGGTATCTCCGAAGGTGTTCGTTGAGTTAGTATGGATCGAGACTGGGATTTGTCACTCCGTGTGACGGAGAGGTATCTCAGGGCCCACTCGGTAATACAACATCACACACAAGCCTTGCAAGCAATGTGACTTAGTGTAAGTTGTGGGATCTTGTATTACGGAACGAGTAAAGAGACTTGCCGGTAAACGAGATTGAAATAGGTATGTGGATACTGACGATCGATTCTTGGGCAAGTAACATACCGAAGGACAAAGGGAAAGACATACGGGATTATATGAATCCTTGGCACTGAGGTTCAAACGATAAGATCTTCGTAGAATATGTAGGATCCAATATGGGCATCCAGGTCCCACTATTGGATATTGACCGAGGAGTCACTTGGGTCATGTCTACATAGTTCTCGAACCGGCAGGGTCTCCACACTTAAAGTTCGACGTTGTTTTATGCGTATTTGAGTTATATGGTTGGTTACCGAATGTTGTTCGGAGTCCCGGATGAGATCACGGACATCACGAGGGTTTCCGGAATGGTCCGGAAACGAAGATTGATATATAGGATGACCTCATTTTATTACCGGAAAGTTTTCGGAGTTACCGGGAATGACGAATGGGTTCCGGATGTTCACCGCGGGGGGGGGGGGGGGGGGACAGCCCACCTCGAGGTAGCCCATAGGCCTTGGGGGTGGCGCACCAGCCCTTGGTGGGCTGGTGGGACAGCCCAAGAAGGCCCTATGCGCCATAGATAGAAAATCGAAGAGAAAAAAGGAGGTGGGAAGGAAGAGAAGGACTCCACCTTCCAATCCTAGTTGGACTAGGATTGGAGGAGGACTCCTCCTCCCCTTGGTGGTGGAGCCCTTGGGGCTCCTTGAGCCTCAAGGCAAGCCTCCCCTCCCCTCCTCCTATATATATGGAGCTATTAGGGCTGATTTGAGAGAACTTTTGCCACGGCAGCCCGACCACATACCTCCACGGTTTTTCCTCTAGATCGTGTTTCTGTGGAGCTCGGGCGGATCCCTGCTGAGATTAGACCACCACCTACCTCCGGAGCGCCGTCACGCTGCCGGAGAACTCTTCTACCTCTCCGTCTCTCTTGCTGGATCAAGAAGGCCGAGATCATCGCCGAGTTGTACGTGTGCTGAACGCGGAGGTGCCGTCCGTTCGGCACTAGATCGACGAGGATCGTGGGATGGATCGCGGGACGGTTCGTGGGACGGTTCGCGGGGCAGATCGAGGGACGTGAGGACGTTCCACTACATCAACCACGTTTCTTAACGCTTCTGCTGTGCAATCTACAAGGGTACGTAGATCAGAAATCCCCTCTCGTAGATGGACATCATCATGATAGGACTTCGTGCGCGTAGGAAATTTTTTGTTTCCCATGCGACGTTCTACAACAGTTAGTGTTACACATTTCTCTCTTTATAATATACTTGATATGAATAAGCTCAGACCTACTGAGGTATCTTTATAGATGGATGATAAATCCACCCCTTTACCTATTGGAATTTGCGATGATGTTCTTGTTGTGATTGCAAATGCTACTATCTTGACAGACTTTGTTATTCTTGATATGACCCAGGACGATAACATGTCGATCATTGATATGTCTCCAACGTATCTATATTTTTTGACTAGTCCATGCTATTATATTATCATGCTAGGATACTTTTTGAGTAATAATTTACCAATTAATATTATTTTTAAGCACTAACCTATTGACCCAGTGCCTAGTGCCAATTGTTGTTTTCTACGTGCTTTTTACTTTTCAGGTTTACAGTACCAAACAAAGTCCAATTGCCCGAAACTCTTTTATGATTTTTGTTCAAAACCAAAATAAGACCTGGAAACCTCAGGAGAAGACCGGAGGCCACATGAGAGAGGCACAACCAACAGGACGCTATCGAGGGGGGGGGGGCGCCCTGATAACTTGTCCCTCCCTCGTGGTCCCTCTACCTCCGTTCTCTGGCATATAAATTCACATATATTCAAAAAACCCTAAGGAGCATCGTGAAACAATTTTTCCACTGCCGCAAGTCCCTCTTCCATGGTGATCCCATCTAGAGCCCCGTTCTGGCACCCTGTCAGAGGGGGATCGATCACGGAGGGCCTCTTCATCAACCTTGATGCCCTCGTGAGGATGTGTGGGTAGTTAACCATAGACCTACGATTCTCTATTTAGTACCTAGATGCCTATATCCCTCTCATTTGATATTCAATACAATGATGATCGCATCTTTGCTTTCATCCATCCGATGTAATACTTTTGTATGGTCTGTTTGTTTGGATCCGATGAATTGTGGGTTTATGTTCATATTATTCATGAAAACTATTTGGACTTCTTAGAAATTATTATGATTCTTATTTGAATGATCATCATAGCTTCATAAATCTCTCTGATCTATAGAATTTCTTTGGCCAAGTAGATTAATAGTTCTTCAGTGAGAGGGTTGCGTTGTAGTGGGTTCAACCTAACGGGTTTATATATCACAGTGATAGAAGGGGACAATATATGTCTTCGTGTTGTTGCTACTAAGGATAAAACGATGTGGTTTATTCATATTGATTGAGTTTACTTTATCTACATCATGTCATTGTTCTCCAAGCATTACTCTGTTTGTCATGAACTTAATACATAGAGAGGCAAGCATAGAAGCACTCTTTAGGTGGAGTAATACTAGTAGGTGCAAGCAGGAGTCGGCCTATTTCCTTATAGATGTGATGCATATATACACATGATCATTGTCGTGAAAATTGCATAACTATCCACTTTTCTATCAAACAGTAATTTGTTTACCCATCGTATGTTGCTTTCATGAGAGATGCCACAAGAGAGCACTATGGCCCCCGGGTCTATTGACTTATATATTCACAAAACTTATATTTACCTTGTTGCATTTATTTTTATTCTATTTTGTTTTGCAATTTACAATTATCTACACACCTCATTCGCTTTCAAATGACGAGATCAAGGGGATTGACAACCCTCTTACCCGCATTGGGTGAAAGTTCTTTGCTCTTTTGTGTGCAGCCGCTGAAGACGATTGAGGATTGATATTCCTATTGGTCTTATAAACCTTAGCTTTTTAACATAGGGAAATAATTACCCCTATTGTGCTGCAATTCCCCATTCCTCTTCACAGAAAACCCAACGCAGATCACAAGTATCAGGAAGGATTTCTGGCACCATTGTCGGGGAATATCATCACCAACTATCAAGTAACTTGATACAAATTATCATTCACTTCTTCTCATTTTTATTTGCTCTTATATTTTGCTTCGTCCATAAAAATAAAAAATAAAAAATATTTATCTTTTCTTGTCACTAGTTTACTCCTTTGCTCACTAGTTTACTTGTCCTTCTTGTTACCTTTCTTGCTCGGTAACCATGTCCCAATATTGATTCAACAATATCTCATATTACGAAAGAATGTTGGAAATAGAAAGCTCTATGAAAACTTTCATGAATTCAAAATATGAGCATAATTAATTCTTTGCTTCTGAAACTAGGGAAAAGTCAACTTTGCTAGACGCTATTAGTAATAGAATTGATGAAGGCAATAAGGAAGTGTCTAATCTCCAATCACAATTTACTAAAATCGAAGAGTTGTTACGAAAGATCTTTGCCAAGCAAACCACTCTAGTAAATAGGATGGCTGCTAAAAGGGAATCTTTCCCTATTAATAACCATCATGAAGATCTTAAAATGATTAGCACTTCTCCTATTGAATCCTTATTTACTTCTCTGAATACAAATGACAAAGGTATTGGAGATGAGCAACTTTAGCTAGAGAGCATCCCATTTTCTTGGAAGGTGATGATTCTAATGCTAAAACTGAAAAAGTGGGTTTGGAGAGGTTAAAACTTTAAATAGTGATGGGCCCACTATCTTGGATTACAAGGACTTTAATTATGAAAGCATCTCTTTAGTAGAATGTATTTCCTTGTTACAAACCAGTATTAGCTCACCCAATGCTTATGAACAAAACAAGGCTTTCAATAATCATATGGTGGAAGCAATCATAAAAGCTTATGATGAGAAACTTGAAATTGAAGTTCTTATTCCTAGAAAGTTGCATGATGAGTGGGAACCTAGTATCAAAATAAAGATAGATAAATGTGAATGCAATGTTCTGTGTGATCTTGGTGCTAGTGTTTCAACAATACCTAAATCCCTTTGTGATGTGTTTGGTCTCACTAACATTCAAGAGTGTTCCCTAAACTTGCATCTTGAAGATTCTACCATTAAGAAACCCTTAGGTAGAATTAATAATGTTCTCATTATTTAAAACAAGAATTATGAGTGTGTAGATTTCACTGTGCTTGGTATTGATTGCAATCTTACTTGTCCAGTAATACTTGGAAGATCTTTCCTACGAATTATAGGTGCAATTATTGATATGAAAGAGGGAAACATAAGGTTCCAATTTCTATTAAAGAAAGGGATTAACAATTACCTAGAAAGAGAACCAAACCACCTTATGAATCCATTATTAGGGCTACTTATGGGTTGAGTGTCAAAGATGACAACACTTGATCATATGTATTATGCCTAGCTAGGGGCATAAAACAATAACGCTTGTTGGGAGGCAACCCAATAGTTATATTTTTTTCATTTTTACTTTTTGTTTTGTTGTGATGACATGATTATTTACTTTGTAATGATTGTGTTTTTATGTTTAAATTAGTGTTTGTGCCAAGTAAAGCCTTTGGGATGACTTGTATGATAAGTAGAACTGATACGGTGGAATAAGAGAAACTTTGATGTCAAGTGCAGAATTTCTCTGATTTTACTGGAACGTCTTTTTAAGATGACTTTCTTACACAGTATTTCTGTACAAATTCGCCAGGTCGTGCTAATGTTTCAGAATTTTTGGATTTACATAAGTATCGTTTCTTTATGTATCATTACAGACTGTTCTGTTTTAGAGAGATTCTGTTTTTTCTTGCATAGTTTGCTTGTTTTGATGATGCTATGGATTGTATCGGGGGTTATAAGCCACGGAGAAGTTAGAATACAGTAACTATTATGCAATAATGAAATATGAATCAATTTATAATAGTACCTAAAGTATATCATATGTTGCTTATACCGATGGATCTCACAAAGTTTTGTGAGTTTTGTGTGATTGAAGTTTTCAAGTTTTGGGTATTATCACGATGGACAAAGGAACAAGGAGCAACAATATCCTAAGGTTGGGGATGACCAAGGCACCCCAATGTAATGTTCTAGGAAGACTCAAGCATCTAATCTTGGGGATGCCGCGGAAGGCATCCCCTCTTTCATATCAATCCATCGGTATGTTAGTTGGAGCTACATTTTTATTCGTCACATGATATGAGTTTTGCTTGGAGCGTCGTTTGCTTTTGTTTGCTTTTATTTTTATTTTGCCACAATCATCATTTTCTGGACACACCTATTTGATAGAGAGACACCTTCATCATTATTTTCTAGAATACACTATGTGCTTCACTTATATCTTTTGAGCTTAGCACTTGCTCAAGTACTTCACTTATATCTTTTTTGAGCATGGTGGCGTATAGATTTTGTCGAAATATTTGCACTCTCGTTCTTCACTTATATTTGTTTGATATTAATGAATAGTAAAGGTAATTTTCATGGGTCATAAGGCTAGTCCAAAAATAATAGGTATTCAATGAGTGATAATCAAAATCATCAGGTAGCACACAAAGAGAAATTGTGGGTTAATGATATTGATGTGGTAATATGAAAAAGGTGTGAGTGCATCATTGTTGATTTGTAGAAGTATCAGTATTAAAAGGTGTTAGTTTCTTGTTTGTCTAAATACTAAAACTGCATGGTGGGGATGTGTGAGCATTTCTATTCCTCGTTAAAATCCTAGTGTTGTTTCGGGTTGGAGGCGTGCGATGGTTGACTCCTCCCAACCCCCTCCCTCGGGGCATGCGAGTAGTGCTTTGATTTATGATAGAACTAATAAAATTTTGCAATAAGTAGATGAGTTCTTCATGACTAATGTGAAACCATGGACATACGCAGTCTCACCTCCTTATATTTTACTAGCCTCTTCGGTACCGTGCATTGCCCATTCTCACCTCGAGGATCGGTGCAAACTTTGCCGATGCATCCAAACCCCGTGGCATGATACGATCTGTCACACATAAGCCTTCCTATATATTCCTCAAAACAGCGACCATACCTACCTATCATGGCAGTTCCATAGCCATTCAGAGATATATTGCCATGCAAATTCGACTGTTACATCATATGAGTAATTCGTCGTCATCATATTGGTTTGCATGATCATATAGAGCTGACATAGCATTTGTGGCAAAGCCACCGTTCATCATATTTCTGATACATGTCACGCTAGATCATTCCGCATCCTCGTACACTGCCAGAGGCATAAACATTGAGTCATATTGCTTCATAGTTCTTCATCTCAAGTTTTCATTGAGTTGTAAGTAAATACAACTGTGATGATCATCATTATTAGAGCATTGTCCTAGTGAGGAAATAAAAATAAAGGAGGCCAAATGAGCCCACCATAATAACAAAAAATGAATGAGAAAAAAAAGAGAAGGAACTTTGATATGCTTTACAACACTTGTGCCTCAAAGTGGCACATTGTTTTTCATATAAAGAGTATCATGATATGTCATTTTCATATGCTAGTGGGAATCACTTTTTCATTATTATAAAGTTGGCTTGTATATTCTGATGACGAACTTCCTCAAATGCCCGAGGTCTTCATGAGCAAGCAAGTTGGATGCACACCCCACTAGGTTCAGTTGAGCTCTCATACACTTATAGCTCTATTGGATCATTTGCATGGCAATCCCTACTCCTTGCATTGACATCAACCGATGGGCAACTCCATAGCCCGTCGGTACGCCTAGTTGATGTCAGCCTATATTCTCCACTTTTTACCCCTTTCACCTTTATTCCCACTAGTTGATCTACCACCATATTCTATTCCACCTTTATGTTATGTCCATGGTTCACGCTCATGTGTTGTGTGAAGAATAAAAAGATTATGCACATTGAAAAGGTATGATCCAATTGCCTGACTTGGACATTGTGGTGCTTGACATTTGTATTATGTGGTGAAGTCAGAGCGATGCCTTGCTAATATGATAAGATGAATGTGGGTAAACATTCCTTCAGGATTGTATACTTAGAAAGATTGATGATTTTGTTGCTTCTGCTTTAAATATTACTATGTTGTTGTTTGTTAATTCTTCGTTTCTCAATGAGCATACATGCAAAATATTACATATTGGGTAGCACGTCACATCAAAAATTCTGTTTTTATCATTTACCTACTCAAGGACGAGGAGGAATTAAGCTTGGGGATGCTTGATACATCTCCAAGGTATCTATAATTTTATTGTTCCATAGTATTATATTATCATTCTAGGATACTTTTTGAGTAATAATTTACCAATTTATATTATTTTTTATCACTAACCTATTGACCAAGTGCCTAGTGCCAGTTGTTGTTTTCTGCGTGTTTTAGAATTTTCAGGTTTACAGTACCAAACGAATTCCAATTGTCCCGAAAATTTTCTATGGTTTTTTCGGACCAAAAGAAGACATGAAAGACTCGGGAGAAGACCGGAGGCCAGACGAGGGAGGCACAAGCCAACAGGGCGCCGACAGGGGGGTCGACACGCCCTGGTGGCTTGTCACTCCTTGGTGGCCCCTCTACCTCCGTTCTCTAGCCTATAGATTCACATATATTCTAAAAACCCTAAGGAGCATCGTGAAACACTTTTTCCACCATCATGAGTCTCTGTTCCACGGCGATTCCGTTTGAAGCTTTGTTCCGGCACCTTGTCGGAGGGGGGTCGATCACGGAGGGCCTCATGTGTGAGTAGTTAACCACATACCTACAGGTCCATAGTTAGTACCTAGATGGCTATCTCTATCTATCTCTCTCTATCTCTCTCTCTTGATCTTCAATACAATGATCGTCACATCTTTGCTTTGATCCATCGGATGTAATACTTTTGCATGGTACATTTGTTGGGATCCCATGAATTGTGGGTTTATGTCCAGATTATTCATGAAAAGTATTTGAGTCTTCTCTGAAATTATTATGATACTTAATTGCATGATCATCATAGCTTCGTAAATCTCTCCGATCCATTGCATTGCTTTGGCCAAGTTGATTTATAGTTCTTAAGTGAGAGGGGTGCATTGTAGTGGGTTCAACTTGACGGGTTTCTATATCCGAGTGACAGAAGTGGACAAGATATGTCTTTGTGTTATTGCTATTAAGGATAAAAGAATGTGGTTTATTCATGTTGATTGAGTTTACTTTGTCTACATCATATCATCGTTCGCCAATCATTACTCTGTTTGTCATGAACTTAATACGTAGAGAGCCAAGCATAGAAGTGCTCTTGAAGTGGACTAATAGTAGTTGGTGCACGCAGGAGTCGGCCTATTTGCTTATGAACGTGATGCCTATATACACATGATCATTGCCGTGAAAATTGCATAACTATCCGCTTTTGTGTCAGTTGGCCAACAGTAATTTGTTTACCCACTTTATGTTGCTTTCATGTGAGACGCCACTAGACAACACTATGGCCCCCGGGTCTATTCACTTATATATTCACAAAACTTATCTTTACCTTGCTGCCTTTATTCATTTTTTTTGGCAATTTAAAATTGTCTACAATTATCTACACACCTCACTCGCTTGCAAATAACAAGATCAATGGGATTGACAACCCTCTTGCCCGTGTTGGATGCAAGTTGTTTGCTCATTTGTGTTCAGCCGCTGAAGACGGTTGAGGATTGATATTCCTATTGGTTCGATAAGACTTGGTTTCTTAACTCAAGGAAATACTTACCTGTATTGTGCTGCAATTACCCATTCCTCTTCACGGAAAAGCCAACACAGATCACAAGTATGAATCATCCTTGGTAGACCCTTTTTAAATACTACAGGGGTTGTTATTGATTGCAACAAAAGCAAGGTCACTTTTCATTTCTCGGCAAAAAACATGTTGTGCATTTTCCGAAGAAACAAACTTTGGTTAATAATATTAATTTCATTGAGCTTGTTGCTACAATCACCATTGGAGGTTTCAAAATCCCTCTTCCTACTGTGAATAAGAAATATTATACTCTTATTGTTGGGGACATGCAAATCCCTATTGAGAATTTTGTCCATAGGAAAGTGAAATTCCTTAGGAGAGGCTCTTCAAGCCGGAGCTCCAAAGGAGTTGTTGCAAGGACCCCTGACCAAGATGTCAACATCCCTCGCAACAGGAAAGTTAGGCCGTGTGAATGGCCACATACACTTTTCATGAGTGAGGCTCGTTTTCAATAAGAGTTCATGCAATTCATTACAAATGCCGGGTTAACTGACTTCTCGTAGATGAGTGTGACCAATACTAGCTCCTTACAAATTCCTTTGTGCAAAATTTCTACTTCATTAATACCCCCGATGCTTCGATGGTTTGTTTTGATTTATATGGTGAACATTATGAGATACCGCTCGGTGAATTCTGTGAAATATGCATGATCCCTTCTGATGGGGGAAACCATGAGCCTGGAATCGAGGAGTTTGAGGAATTCCTCCTCACGTTGAAGGTAGGATAAAAGAGGGGCGTGTCGAAGGCTAGGGCCACTAGTTTCCATTTTCCTTCTGTGCATTACTTCGCTTTATTCATAGGTAAATGTTTAACTGCTATGACTCAGGGTGGTGGTCTCAATGCCCCCACCCTGCTATCTTATGTCACACACTTTACGGTGACAATACCTACATCACACGAACTATCATTGCGTGCCGCTTGCATTGTAACGAGATTAAGGGCAAAATTCATGGTGATATTTATGCCACCCGTCTACCAAAGAATTTCAATGTTGCCATACGTCCAACTGGTTACCCATTGCCTAAGGTTTATCTGGATCATCAGTCTATGTTAGATCACTAGTTCATGGAAGAACCAAAACCCCCACAGAACATTCGTTACATCTTAGTATACATAGAGAAGACTCTCGATATTATTGTGTTGCCTCCACCTTCTTTGTTTAATTCTCATAATACGCACGGATACACCTTCATGCCGGAGGACATAATTGCTTACCGGAACGAGTTGGCTGCGGCACAGGCCCAGGCCCAGGCATGGTACACTCAGGTACCTCGTCAACAATACTTTCTCGGACCTGATGGTTATTATCAATGGTGATCACCAAGATTGGCAGAAGCCTAAGCATGGGGGAGTACGTATTTCTCAGTGACATTACATTCATGTTCACACACTTCATATAAATTGTCGGTGTTCATCCTTGTTCATTGTATATCCATGTTAGTTTTATTTTTCCGCTTTCTTCTTGTCTGTGCGAAATTTTTTAGAAAACCCAAAAATATTTCTCGCTTCTTTTCGGTTTTGTTTTCCCGTTTAATTAGTTGTAATATTAAAACAAAACCCAAAAAGATTTTCTTTACTTGTTGGAAGCTTTCCCGTGTAAATAGTTTTTCTCATTTTGTTTTTTCCTTTGCTTATTTTCTTTCTTTGATAAAATATAAAACTCCAAAAATATTTCAGTGTGTTTCTCTGAATTTCTTTCGTTTTTTGAGTTGTCGAAAGGAGAAGAGCACGATGAAAATGTTGAGTGTCTCTCTTATGCATTAATGATGATCTAACCAAGAGACAATATTAGCATGCATTCTCCTTTGCACAAATACCTTGCACATTCCATGTTAGTCCATGACACTCTTGCACTATTATTAATATCACAACATTTAGTCGGGCAAGTGAAATGTAATAGTGACTATATATCATGAAGTGATCGTGGCAAAGGAAACTTGTACAAACTTTTCTTGGTTTTTGTTTTTGTAAATATGTTTAGCTCATACGATCTTGATTCAGTATATCATGAGTGAACACGTTTATGATGAAAATTAGAGATTATACTTTCGCACGCCATGCTTAAATTTCTAGGAGTTCATGATGATTTATCTTGTGTGAAAACATGCATTAAAATAGTTATGATGTGGTATGGTAGTATGGTATTTCCCTCCCAGTATTTCGAGTGGCTTGACTTTGCCCATGTGTAAACATGTAGTTGATTCAAAATCAATGCAGCCTTCATGATGTTTAAATTTGGAGTGTTAATATCCTACTCATGCTAATGTCCAATGTTAGTTATCCATAATGCATGATTATGACCATTTTGCTCTCTAGCTGACCGTTTCCCAATCTATTCCTAGCCTTCACGTGTACTAAGCGGGGATGCTGCTTGTGCATCCAAATTCCTAAACCAAAGATGTTCCATATGAGTCCACCATACCAACCTATATGCAGTATTACCCTGTCGTTCCAAGTAAATATGCATGTTCTACCTCTAATATTCAATCAAACACCTGTTTTGTGCACCTGTACCGCTCATGTAGCTACGGGGCGGGCAATATCTTCCATGCTAAGTGAACTATTCTCAAGATGGTCATTTATTTGCCATCATTTCACAAGTGAGGTTGGTAAAAAGTATGCCCAGTCCTGCATAATAAAAAAATAAATTAAGAAGAAAAATCCTTGGGACAGTTGATATGTTGGAGGGCACCCGTCAGTTCGGCTAGCCATGGTTTGTGTATGGATGGTCGACAGGAGTAAAAACTTTACAATTCTGTTTGGGAACTATTAATAATTAGTTTAGCATGGAACATATTGAAAACCTTTGTTGTAACATTGACAGGAAAAGTGCACCACCCAAAATTACAATTTCAATTCTATTTTAAAACTTGAGCTATGGCACATCTGCAAATCAATGCTTCCCTCTGCGAAGGGCATTTCTATTTACTTTTATGTTGTTCCTGAGTCATCATCTTCTTGTCAAAAGCACCAGACCAGAGAGCACTATTATCATTTTTACGCATTGAGTATAGTTAATGTTGAATGTGAGAATGACTAGATCTCCTCTACCGTGAATTATAATATTTAGCCGCCCCTTGAATCTCAGAGGTGCTCTACATTTATGTTTCGTGGTCTCAGAAATGGCTAACAAAATACCATGTCATCATATTACATCGTGATTGTTTTGAGAATGTTGGCATGTGAGATATCTCATTATTGCTCACTAGTTGGTTATGTATTTCCATGAGTAAGTGTGATGTTTAATTGTTATCGTGGATATGGTTATTTATGATTTATGTTGATAACCTAAACACTAGCTAAGAATATATATGGCAACAAGAACAATCAAGTTTGTAAAAGTTTTCTTTATCACCTTCAGTTTATCAACTCAATTGCTTGAGGACAAGCAATGAGTTATGGTTGGGGGAGTTGATACTGTAAGAGCATATTTATACCCCTGTAATTTTTGTGACTAATGACGACACTTTTGCGGACTAACCGTGTGCAATAAGCCTTTCACGTATTTCCTAGGTTTGCACAAAGACGATTCTTACCCCTCCATGTTTTGATATGAAGACGGTTTTCGCTCTTAGCTTCGTTGTCGGTGGACTTGGGTCATAGGAAAAGCCATACTATTAAGAGGGGATCCGCTTTGGAAAAGTCTAGGTGGAATCATCATGTAAACTTCTCCCTCACCCCTTTTCCGCTTCGATGGAGCTTTTCTACCCTGCCTAAACCTGCCTTGCATTTTTCAAGCGGTACCACCGCTTCCCAGAGCAGTACTACCTCTTATCACCGGTAGTACCATGATAACCCACAAGTTTAGGGGATCGCAATAGTTTTCGAGGGTAGAGTATTCAACCCAATTTTTTTGATTCGACTCAAGGGGAAGCCAAAGAATATTCTCAAGTGTTAGCAGTTGAGTTGTCAATTCAAACACACCTGAAAGATTTAGTATCTGCAGCAAAGTATCAATAGCAAGGTAGTATGATAGCAGCAGTAGCAACAGTAACCAGTAGTAGCAAAGTGAGAGCAGTAGCAGCAGAGTAACGTAGCCAGGACCAGTAGGAAAGACTTGTATGCATTGGATCGGTGATGGATGATTATGCCGGATGTTATTCATCATGTAACAGTTATAACACGGAGAGATAAGTAACTAGCTCCAGTTCGTCAATATAATGTAGGCATGTATTTCGTATGTAGTCAGACGTGCTTAGGGAAAAGAACTTGCATGACATCTATTGTCCATCCCTCCCGTGGCAGCGGGGTCCTAATGGAAACTACGGGATATTAAGGTTCTCCTTTTAATAAAGAACCGGACCAACGCATTAACACTTGGTGAATACATGAACTCCTCATACTATGGTCATCTCCGGGAGTGGTTCCGGCTATTGTCACTCCGGGGTTCCCGGGTCATAACACATAGTAGGTGACTACAACTTGCAAGATAGGATCAAGAACACACATATATTGGCGACAACATAATAGGTTCAGATCTGAAATCATGGCACTCGGGCCCTAGTGACAAGCATTAAGCATGGCAAAGTAGTAGCAACATCAATCTCAGAACATAGTGGATACTAGGGATCAATCCCCATCAAAACTAACTCGATTACATGATAGATCTCATCCAACCCATCACCGTCCAACAAACCTACGATGAGATTACTCACGAACGGTGAAGAGCATCATGGAATTGGCGGTGAAGGAAGGCTGATGATGACGATGGCGACGATTTGCCCTCTCCGGAGCCCAAAACGGACTCTAGATCTACCCTCCAGAGGAAGAACAGGAGGTGGCGGCGCCTCCGTATTGTAAAACGCGACGAACTCTTCTCCTTGATTTTTTTCCGGGCGAGACGGACTAAATAGAGCTGAATTTGGAGTCGGTGGAGTTTTGTGGGCCCCACAAGCCTGCTAGGCGCGGCCAGGGGGGCCCCGCGCCTGGTGGGCTTGTGGTATCCACGCTCCACTTCCTCCGCTGATTCTTGCGCCATTATTTTTTATATATTCCACAAAGATTCTCCGTAAATTTTCAGGTCATTCCAAGAACTTTTATTTATGCGCAAAAACAACACCATGGCAATTCTGCTGAAAACAACGTTAGTCCGGGTTAGTTCCATTCAAATCATGCAAATTAGAGTCCAAAACAAGGGCAAAAGAGTTCGAAAAGTAGATACGACGGAGACGTATCATACCACCATGCGGGCGGTAATACCGCTCAGTGCAGTAGTTTTCTGCTGGTGCCGGTCGCTTGTACCGCTGTCAAAAGTGCAAACACATTTTGTGGTGGCGTTTTGCGGTAGTACAGGGTAGTAGTACCACCCGTAGCGCGGTACTACCATGTGTTACTACCGCACTGAGTGGTACCAGCGTCTCTGCCTCGGTTTTGGCCTGTCTCTTTTTGCCTGAGCAGTAGTACCGCTCCCGTGAGCGGTACTACCTCTTATCATCGGTAGTACGGCTCCTAGGAGCGGTAGTACCGCTCTGTCTCGTGCACAGGGGGTTGGTAATGGGCAGATTCCCTCCCCCACTATATAATTGGTTCTTCTTCCCTAAGAACACCACCTTTGCCCCCCTAAGCTCCATTGTTGCTCCAAGCTCCATTTTAGCCCGATCTCTCTCCCTAGCCAACAAAACTTATTGATATTGTAGGGTTTGATTGAGAGGGCTGATACGTCTCCAACGTATCTATAATTTTTTATGGTTTCATGCTATTATCTTGTCAAACTTTGGATGTTTTGCATGCCTTTTATTTATTTTTTGGACTAACTTATTAACTCAGTGCCAAGTGCCAGTTCCTGTTTTTTCCATGTTTTTGACCCCTTTTAGAGGAGATTTTGAAACACAGTCCAAACGGAAGAAAATCCCTGAAAAGATTTTTTTTTTGGAACGGAAGAAGATCGGGGAGCTTAGGAGCCAAGGCAGGGGAGCCCCAGGGGCCCCAAAAGCCCCAACCCACCAAGGGGGGAGGCCGCGCCATCCAGGCTTGTGGGCCCCCCTGAGAGTCCCCTGACCTAGGGGTTACGCCTATATATTCCCTAAAAATCCCAAAAAAATCAGGAGATCATCGAAAGTACTTTTCCGCCGCCGCAAGCTTCTGTTTCTGCAAGATCCCATCTAGGGCATGTTTTGGTGCCCTACCGGAGGGGGGATTTTGACACGGAGGGCTTCTTCATCAACACCATGACCTCTCTAATGATGCGTGAGTAGTTCACCATAGACCTACGGGTCCATAGCTAGTAAGTAGATGGCTTCTTCTCTCTCTTGGATCTTCAATACAAAGTTCTCCATGATCTTCATGGAGATCCATCCAATGTAATCTTCTTTTGCGGTGTGTTTGTCGAGATCCGATGAATTGTGGATTTATGATCAGATTATCTATGAATCTTATTTGAGTTTCTTCTGATCTCTCTTATGCATGATTTCATATCCTTTTAATTCTCTTCGAGTTGTGGGTTTTTTCTGGCCAACTAGATCTATGATTCTTGCAATGGGAGAAGTGCTTGGTTTTGGGTTCATACCGTGTGGTGACCTCACCCAGTTACATAAGGGGTAGCTAGGCACGCATCATGTTGTTGCCATCAAGGGTAAAAAGATGGGGTTTTCATCATTGGTTTGAGATTATCCCTCTACATCTTGTCATCTTGCTTAAAGCGTTACTCTGTTCGTCATGAACTCAATACACTAGATGCATGATGGATAGCGGTCGATGTGTGGAGTAATAGTAGTAGATGCAGAAAGTATCGGTCTAATTGTCTCGGACGTGATGCCTATATGTATGATCATTGCCTTAGATATCGTCATGACTTTGCGCGGTTCTATCAATTGCTCGACAGTAATTTGTTCACCCACCGTAATACTTGCTATTTTGAGATAAGCCTCTAGTGAACACTATGGCCCCCAGGGTCTACTCCACACCATATTTTCAGCCTTACACTTTTTACTTCGTTGCACTTTACGCCTTCAGATCTCACTTTGCAAACAATCTTGAACGGATTGACAACCCCTTTGAAGCGTTGGGTGCAAGTTTGTTTGTGTTTGCGTAGGTACTTTGGACTTGACGAGACCCTCCTTCTGGATCAATACCTTGGTTCTCAAACTGAGGGAAATACTTACTCCTCCTGTGCTGCGTCACCCTTTCCTCTTCAAGGGAAAAACCGATGCAAACGAGAGAAGTAACAAGAAGAATTCCTAGCGCCAAGGAAGGACTTTTGTTGCCGTAGCAGAAGAATTTCTGGCACCGTTGCCGGGGAGGAAGATTAAGTCAAGAACTCATCCAAGTAAGTGTCGCAAACTCATCTCTTGCATTTACTTTGTTTGCCAGTTGCCTCTCGTTTTCCTCTCCCCCACTTCACCAATTTGCCTTTTTCGTTTGCCTTTTTCGTTCTTCTTTACGTTCACCCTTTTTCTCGCTTGCTTTCTGTTCGCTTGTGTGCTATGTGCCTTCAATATGCTTGCATCTTCGCTTGCTGAAAATCTATTGATATGGATCCTCATCACCTTGCTAATCTCTTTAAGAGATCCAATTATGTTGATCCAATTGCTAGTGAGTTGAGTGCACTTGACTATCTTTATGGAGTTTTGCTTGAGATGCGTGAATCTAAAAATCGTGATGAAGAAATTCATGAAGTGATTCACGAGGGCTCCTTGAATGAAAAGCATTATTGCAATGGTTTCACTATAAATTATATTAGTGACAATCATGCTAAAAATATGCAAAACCCTAAGCTTGGGGATGCTAGTTTTGCTATGTCCACTACTTGTTGCAATGATCGTGATTGGGGTAATGATTTTTCTTATGATCATGAAAATTTGTTTAAGCCTCATGATGAATATGATGTTTGCAATAAGATTGAAAGTGGGTTTGGAGAAGTCATGACTTTAGTTGATGATAATCCCACTATTTTTGGAGAGCGTCAACTTTGCATGCATGTGGATCATGAAAAGAATATCCTTTGTGATAGCTATTTTGTCGAATTTGATTATGATCCCACATGTAATTGCTATGAGAGAGGAAAATATTGTGGTAGAAACTTTCATGTTACCAAATTACCTCTCGTCGCGTTGATATTGATATTGTCTCTTTCTTCTTCCTTGCATATGGTAACTATTGGTTGTCTTAACAATATGTTTTCCTATAAAATGCCTATGCATAGGAAGTATGTTAGACTTAGATGTGATTTTCACATGCTTCATGATGCTCTCGTTGTGCTTCAATTCTTGTCTTTTGTGTGAGCACCATTGAATTATCAATGCCTAGCTGAGGGCGTTAAACAATAGCGCTTGTTGGGAGGCAACCCAATGAATTTATCTTTTTCTTTCTGTTTTATTGCGTCCACACTTTCATAATCCTGTTGTGATTGTGTTTTTTGTGTTTATTTTTGTGTTTGAGCCAAGCAAAACCTTTATGACTAGTCTTGGTAATGGTTGTTTGATCCTGCTGGAAAAAGACAGAAATGTTTCGCTCACGAGATGATTTTTCATTTTTATTCAGGAAGAGATTTTGAGTTGATCTTTTTGCTGCTTGTTGATATGCTTTTGCCCATACCTTCGTAATTTTTCAGATTTTGTGAGGTACCAGAAGTATACGAAGTATACAGATTGCTACAGACTGGTCTGTTTTTGACAGATTCTGTTTTTTGTTGAGTTGGTTGCTTGTTTTGATGAAACTATGGTCACTATCGGGGGGTACTTGTTGGGTAACGTAGCATAAATTCAAAATTCTCCTACGCATATTCAGATCTTCCTATGGAGAGACCAGCAACGAGAGAGGGGTAAGAGCATCTTCATACCTTTGAAGATCGCTAAGCGGAAGCGTTGCTAGAACGCGGTTGATGGAGTCGTACTCGCAGCGATTCCGATCTAGTGTCGAACTACGACACCTCCGCGTTCAACACACGTGCAGCCCGGTGACGTCTACCGCACCTTGATCCAGCAAGGAGGAGGGAGGGGTTGGGGAAGAACTCCAGCAGCATGACGGCATGGTGTCGATGGAGAGACGAGGTATCCCGGCAAGGCTTCGCCAAGCACCGGCAGAGAGGAGGAGGAAGAAGGGCAGGGCTGCGCCGAGAGAGAGAGAGAGAACCGTGTCCCTCAATGGCCAAAACCCCTCTCTATTTATAGGAGGATGGGGGAGGGCTGAGCCACCCCTAGGGTTCCCTCCCTAGGGGTCGGCGGCCACCAGATGGGAGAGGGGGGCGGCGGCTAGGGTGGGAGGGGGTGGCGCACCACCTGGTGGGCATAAGTCCCACCTGCGCCTAGGGTTGCCCCCTCTCCCCACCACTTGCGCATTAGGCTGGGTGTGTGAGGCGCACCAGCCCACCTAGGGGCTGGTTCCATCCCGCACTTGGCCCATCTAGCCTCTTGGGGTCGTTGCCCCCCTTCGGTGGACCCCCGGGGCCACCTCCGGTGGTCCCGGTACGTTACCGGTGACGCCCGAAACACTTCCGGTGTCCAAAACCATCCATCCTATATATCAATATTTACCTCCGGACCATTCCGGAGCTCCCCGTGATGTCCGGGATCTCATCCGGGAATCCGAACAACTTTCAGTAACCTCGTATAACAATTCCCTATAACCCTAGCGTCATCGAACCTTAAGTGTGTGGACCCTACGGGTTCGGGAGACACGCAAACATGACCGAGACGCCTCTCCGGCCAATAAACATCAGCGGGGTCTGGATACCCATGGTAGCTCCCACTTGCTCCACGATGATCTCATCGGATGAACCACGATGTCAATGATTCAATCAATCCCGTATACGATTCCCTTTGTCTGTCGGTATAGAACTTGCCCGAGATTCGATCGTCGGTATACCTATACCTTGTTCAATCTCGTTGTCGGTAAGTCTCTTTACTCGTTCCGTAGCATGTCATCGTGTGACCAACTCCTTAGTCACATTGAGCTCATGATGATGTTCTACCGAGTGGGCCCAGAGATACCTCTCCGTCACACGGAGTGACAAATCCCGATCTCGATTCGTACTAACCCAACAGACACTTTCAGAGATACCCGTAGTGCACCTTTATGGTCACCCAGTTACGTTGTGATGTTTGATACACCCAAAGCACTCCTACGGCATCCGGGAGTTGCACAATCTCACGGTCGAAGGAAAAGACACTTGACATTAGAAAAGCTTTAGCATACGAACAATACGATCTAGTGCTATGCTTAGGATTGGGTCTTGTCCATCACATCATTCTCCCAATGATGTGATCCCGTCATCAATGACATCTAATGCCCATGATCAGGAAACCATGATCATCTATTGACTAACGAGCTAGCTAACTAGAGGCTTGCTAGGGACACATTGTGATCTATTTATTCACACATGTATTACTGTTTCCTGTTAATACAATTATAGCATGAACAATAGACGATTATCATGAACAAGGAAATATGATAATAACCATTTTATTATTGCCTCTAGGGCATATTTCCAACAGTCTCCCACTTGCACTAGAGTCAATAATCTAGTTACATTGTGATGTATCGAACACCCATAGCATTATGGTGTTGATCATGTTTTGCTCGTGGAAGAGGTTTAGTCAACGGGTCTGCAATATTCAGATCCGTGTGTACTTTACAAATATCTATTACTCCACTCTCGACATGGTCATGGGTGGAGTTGTAGTGTCGTTTGATGTGCCTCGTCTTCCGGTGAAACCTGGGCTCCTTGGCTATGGCAATGGCCCCAGTGTTATCACAGAAGAGTGTCATTGGACCCGACGCGCTTGGAACCATTCCAAGGTCGGTGATGAGCTCCTTCATCCAAATTCCTTCATGAGCCGCTTCTGAAGCAGCTATGTACTCCGCTTCACATGTAGATGTCGCCACGACTTCTTGCTTGCTGCTGCACCAGCTCACTGCCCCACCATTCAACACATATACGTATCCGGTCTGTGACTTAGAGTCATCCGGATCTGTGTCGAAGCTAGCGTCGACGTAACCCTTTACGACGAGCTCTTCATCACCTCCATAAACGAGAAACATTTCCATAGTCCTTTTCAGGTACTTAAGGATATTATTGACTGTTGTCCAGTGTTCCATACCGGGATCACTTTGGTACCTCCCTACCAAACTTATGGCAAGGTTTATATCAAGTCTGGTACACAGCATGGCATACATTAGAGAGACTACGGCTGAAGCGTAGGGGACAGAACTCATCTTCTCTCTATCTGCTGCTGTGGTCGGCGACTGAGTCTTACTCAATCTCATACCTTGCAAAACTGGCAAGAACCCTTTCTTTGAGTTTTCCATATTGAACTTCTTCAATATCTTGTCAAGGTTTGTACTTTGTGAAAGACCTATGAGGCGTCTTGATCTATCTCTATAGATCTTGATGCTTAATATGTATGCAGCTTCTCCAAGGTCCTTCATTGAAAAACTCTTGTTCAAATAGGCCTTTATGCTCTCCAACATTCCTGTATTGTTCCCCATCAATAATATGTCATCCACATACAGTATGAGGAAAGCTACAGAGCTCCCACTCACTTTCTTGTACAGACAGGCTTCTCCGTAAACCTGTATGAACCCAAACGCTTTAAGCACCTTATTAAAGCGAATGTTCCAACTCCGAGATGCTTGCACCAGCCCATAGATGGAGCGCTGGAGCTTGCACACTTTGTTAGCACCCTTAGGGTCGACAAAACCTTCTGGTTGCATCATATACAACTCTTCCTTAAGGTTCCCGTTAAGGAACGCTGTTTTGACGTCCATTTGCCAAATTTCATAAGCATAAAAGGCGGCAATCGCTAACATGATTCGGACTGATTTCAGCTTCGCTACGGGAGAGAAAGTCTCTTCGTAGTCAACTCCTTGAATTTGTCGAAAAACCTTTGCGATAAGTCGAGCTTTATAAACGGTTACATTACCGTTTGCATCAGTCTTCTTCTTGAAGATCCATTTATTTTCTATGGCTCGGCGGTCATCGGGCAAGTCCACCAAAGTCCATACTTTGTTCTCATACATGGATCCTATCTCGGGTTTCATAGCTTCAAGCCATTTGTTGGAATCCGGGCCCGCCATCGCTTCTTCATAGTTCGAAGGTTCACCGCTGTCTAACAATATGATTTCCATCACAGGGTTGCCGTACCACTCTGGTGCGGAGCGTGCCCTTGTGGACCTTCGCGGTTCAGCAGTAACTTGATCCGAAGCTTCATGATCATCATCATTAACTTCCTCTTCAGTTGGTGTAGGCGCCACAGGAACAACTTCCCGCGCTGCGCTACTATCCTGTTCGAGAGGGGGTGTAATTACCTCATCAAGTTCTACCTTCCTCCCACTTACTTATTTCGAGAGAAACTCTTTCTCTAGAAAGGATCCGTACTTGGCAACAAAGGTTTTACCTTCGGATCTAAGATAGAAGGTATACCCAATAGTTTCCTTAGGGTATCCTATGAATACGCATTTCTCCGCTTTGGGTTCGAGCTTTTCTGGTTGAAGTTTCTTCACATAAGCATTGCAGCCCCAAACTTTAAGAAACGACAACTTAGGTTTCTTGCCAAACCATAGTTCATACGGTGTCGTCTCAAAGGATTTAGACGGTGCCCTATTTAAAGTGAATGCTGCAGTTTCTAATGCGTATCCCCAAAATGATAGAAGTAAGTCGGTAAGAGACATCATAGATCGTACCATATCTAATAAAGTACGATTACGACGTTCAGACACTCCGTTGCGTTGTGGTGTGCCAGGCGGCGTCAGTTGTGAAACGATTCCACACTTCCTTAGGTGTGTGCCAAACTCGTGACTCAAATATTCTCCTCCATGATCAGATCGTAGACACTTAATTTTTCTGTCACGTTGATTCTCGAGCTCACTTTGAAATTCCTTGAACTTTTCAAATGTCTCAGATTTGTGCTTCATCAAGTAGATATACCCATACCTACTCAAATCATCGGTGAGAGTGAGAACATAATGATAGCCACCGCGAGCTTCAACGTTCATTGGACCACACAAATCAGTATGTACTATTTCCAATAAGTTGGTTGCTCTCTCCATTATTCCTGAGAATGGAGTCTTAGTCATCTTGCCCATGAGGCACGGTTCGCATGTGTCAAATGATTCAAAGTCAAGAGACTCTAATAGTCCATCAGTATGGAGCTTCTTCATGCGCTTAACGCCGATATGACCAAGGCGGCAGTGCCACAAGTATGTGGGACTACCATTATCAACTTTACATCTTTTAATACTCACACTATGAATATGTGTAACATCACGATCGAGATTCATCAAGAATAAACCATTCACCAGCGGAGCATGACCATAAAACATATCACTCATATAAATAGAACAACCATTATTCTTTGACTTAAATGAGTAGCCGTCTCGCATTAAGCAAGACCCTGATACAATGTTCATGCTTAAAGCTGGTACTAAATAACAATTATTAAGGTTTAAGACTAATCCCGATGGTAGATGTAGAGGTAGCATGCCGACGGCGATCACATCGACCTTTGAACCATTCCCGACGCGCATCGTCACCTTGTCCTTGGCCAGTCTCCGCTTATTCCGCAGTTCCGGCTTTGAGTTGCAAATGTGAGCAACAACACCGGTATCAAATACCCAGGAGCTACTACAAGTGTTGGTAAGGTACACATCAATAACATGTATATCACATATACCTTTAACGTTGCCGGCCTTCTTGTCCGCTAAGTATTTGGGGCAATTCCGCTTCCAGTGACCCTTTCCCTTGCAATAGAAGCACTCAGTCTCAGACTTGGGTCCATTCTTTTTCTTCTTCCCAGTATCTGGCTTACCGGGCGCGGCAACAACTTTGTCGTCTTTCTTGAAGTTCTTCTTACCCTTGCCCTTCTTGAAACTAGTGGTCTTGTTGACCATCAACACTTGATGCTCTTTCTTGATTTCTACTTCTACAGACTTGAGCATCGAGTACAACTCGGGAATGGTCTTCTCCATCCCTTGCATGTTGTAGTTAAGCACAAAGCCTTTATAGCTTGGTGGGAGAGACTGGAGGATTCTGTCAATTATAGCATCATCCGGAAGTTCGACTCCAAGTGAAGTCAGACGACCGTGTAACCCAGACATTTTGAGTATGTGCTCACTGACAGAACTGTTCTCCTCCATCTTACAGCTAAATAACTTGTCGGAGACTTCATATCTCTTGACACGGGCATGAGCTTGAAAAACTAGCTTTAGCTCTTGGAACATATCATATGCTCCGTGTTGCTCAAAACGCCTTTGGAGCCCCGTTTCTAAACAGTATAACATGCCACACCTAGGCAGAGAGTAGTCATCACTCCGCGTTTGCCAGACGTTCAGAATGTCCTGGGCTGCTGCGGGAGTGGGAGAGTCACCTAGCGGCGCATCAA
The DNA here is from genome assembly GCF_904849725.1 of Hordeum vulgare subsp. vulgare. NCBI lineage: Eukaryota > Viridiplantae > Streptophyta > Magnoliopsida > Poales > Poaceae > Hordeum > Hordeum vulgare. The sequence continues at coordinate 518,762,008 of NC_058520.1, forward strand.
GGACATAAGCCTTTTTAGCTGCTTCAAGGATGAGCTTCAAGTTGCGAACCCAGTCCGCATAGTTGCTACCATCATCTTTCAGCTTGTTTTTCTCTAGGAATGCGTTGAAATTGAGGTTGACGTTGGCCATCTACAATATTTATAAAGACAAACCTTTTAGACTAACTTCATGACAATTAAGTTCATTTAATCATATTAAGTATGAACTCCCACTTAAATCGGCATCCCTCTAGTCATCTAAGTGATACATGATCCATGTTGACTAACCCGTGTTCGATCATCACGTGAGACGGACTAGTCACCATGGTGAGCAAGTTCATGCGGATCGTATTCAACCATACGACTCATGTTCGACTTTTCGGTCTCTTGTATTCGAGGTCATGTCTGTACATGCTAAGCTCGTCGAGTCAACCTAGGTGTTTCGCGTGTGTAAATTTGGCTTACACCCGTTGTATGCGAACGTTAGAATCTATCACACCCGATCATCACGTGGTGTTTCGAGACAACGAACCTTCGCAACGGTGCACACTTACGGGAATACGTTCTTGAAATTTTAAGAGGGATCATCTTATTATGCTACCGTCGTTCTATGCAATAAGATGAAAAACATGATAAACATCACAATGCAATCATATAGTGACATGATATGGCCATTATCATCTTTGCCCTTTCGATCTCCATCTTCAGGCATCGCATGATCATCATCGTCACCGGCCTGACACCATGATCTCCATCATCGTGTCTCCGTGAAGTCGTCACGCCAACTACTACTATCACTACTACTATAGCTAACCGTTAGCAATGAAGTAAAAGTAGTAAGCACATGGCGTTGCATCTCATACAATAAATTAAGACAACTCATATGGCTTATGCCGGTTGTCATAGTCATCGACATGCAAGTCGTGAAACCTATTACAATAACATGATCATCTCATACATCATACATGCAACATCACAACTTTGGCCATATCACATCACATGTCAAACCCTGCAAAAACAAGTTAGACGTCCTCTAATTGTTGTTGCAAGTTTTACTGGCTGATTTGGGTTTCTAGCAAGAACGCCTTCTTACCTACATGACAGCCACAATGATGATATGCCAAAGCTATTTACCCTTCATAAGGACCCTTTTCATCAAATCCAATCCGACTAGAGTAGGAGAGACAGACACCCGCCAACCACCTTTATGCACGGTGTGCATGTCTGTCGGTGGAACCAGTCTCACGTAAGCGTACGTGTAAAGTCGGTCCGGGCCGCTTCATCCCACAATACCGCCAGAAAAGAATAAGACTAGTAGTGGCAAGGAAATTGAAAAATCATTGCCCACAACTTTTGTGTTCTACTCGTGCATAGAATCTACGCATATAAAACCTAGCTCGGATGCCACTGTTGGGTAACGTAGCATAAATTTAAAATTTTCCTACGCATATTCAGATCTTCCTATGGAGATACCAGCAACGAGAGAGGGGTAAGAGCATCTTCATACCTTTGAATATCGCTAAGCGGAAGCGTTGCTAGAACGCGGTTGATGGAGTCGTACTCGCAGCGATTCTGATCTAGTGTCGAACTACGGCACCTCCGCGTTCAACACACGTGCATCCCGGTGACGTCTCCCGCACCTTGATCTAGCAAGGAGGAGGGAGAAGTTGGCGAAGATATCCAGCAACACGATGGCGTGGTGTCGATGGAGAGACGAGGTCTCCCAGCAGGGCTTCGCCAAGCACCGGCAGAGAGGAGGAGGAAGAAGGGCAGGGATGCGCCGAGAGAGAGAAAACCGTGTCCCTCAATGGCCAAATCCCCTCTCTATTTATAGGAGGATGGGGGACGTCTGCGGCACCCCTAGGGTTCCCTCCCTAGGGGCCGGCGGCCACCAGATGGGACAGGGGGGCGGCGGCTAGGGTGGGAGGGGGTGGCGCACCACCTGGTGGGCCTAAGGCCCACCTGCGCCTAGGGTTGCCCCCTCTCCCCACCACTTGCGCATTGGGTTAGGTGTGGGAGGCGCACCAGCCCACCTAGGGGCTGGTTCCCTCCCCCACCTGGCCCATCTAGCCTCTTGGGGTCGTTTCCCCCTTCGGTGGACCCCCGGGGCCAGCTCCGGTGGTCCCGGTGGTCCCGGTACGTTACAGGTGACGCCCGAAACACTTCCGGTGTCCAAAACCATCCATCCTATATATCAATCTTTACCTCCGGACCATTCCGGAGCTCCTCGTGACGTCCGGGATCTCATCCGGGACTCCGAACAACTATCAGTAACCTCGTATAACAATTCCCTATAACCCCAGCGTCATCGAACCTTAAGGGTGTAGACCCTACGGGTTCGGGAGACAGGCAGACATGGCCGAGACGCCTCTCCGGCCAATAACCATCAGCGGGGTATGGGTACCCATTGTGGCTCCCACTTGCACCACGATGATCTCATCGGATGAACCACGATGTCAAGGATTCAATCAATCCCGTATACGATTCCCTTTGTCTATCGGTATAGAACTTGCCCGAGATTCGATCGTCGGTATACCTATACCTTGTTCAATCTCGTTACCGGTAAGTCTCTTTACTCATTCCGTAGCATGTCATCGTGTGACCAACTCCTTAGTCACATTGAGCTCATGATGATGTTCTACCGAGTGGGCCCAGAGATACCTCTCCGTCACACGGAGTGACAAATCCCGATCTCGATTCGTACTAACCCAACAGACACTTTCAGAGATACCCATAGTGCACCTTTATGGTCACCCAGTTACGTTGTGACGTTTGATACACCCAAAGCACTCCTACGGCATCCGGGAGTTGCACAATCTCACGGTCGAAGGAAAAGACACTTGACATTAGAAAAGCTTTAGCATACGAACAATACGATCTAGTGCTATGCTTAGGATTGGGTCTTGTCCATCACATCATTCTCCCAATGATGTGATCCCGTCATCAATGACATCTAATGCCCATGATCCGGAAACCATGATCATCTATTGACTAACGAGCTAGCTAACTAGAGGTTTGCTAGGGACACATTGTGATTTATTTATTCATACATGTATTACTGTTTCCTGTTAATACAATTATAGCATGAACAATAGACGATTATCATGAACAAGGAAATATGATAATAACCATTTTATTATTGCCCCTAGGGCATATTTCCAACAGTACTAGCCATGGAAAAGTGAGAATACAGTAGCCCATCATCAATATAGATGGATTTCAAGTTTTCTACAGTACCAAAAGAAGTGGTCGTTTGTTTTCTTGTACTGATGTTATCACAAGTTTCTGTTTAAGTTTTGTGTTGTGAAGTTTTCATGTTTTGGGTGATGTTCTCATGGATAAAGAGATAAGGAGTGTAAAGTGCTCAAGCTTGGGGATGCCCAAGGCATCCCAAGCAAAATTCAAGGACACCAAAAAGCCTAAGCTTGGGGATGCCCCGGGAAGGCATCCCCTCTTTCGTCTTCAATCCATCGGTAACATTACTTGGAGCTATATTTTTATTCACCACATGATATGTGTTTTTCTTGGAGCGTCTTGTATCATAGGAGTCTTTTCTTTTTGTTGTGTCACAATCATCCTTGATGCACACCTTTTTGAGAGAGAGATACATGCACTCATCGTTTATTTTGCTAGAATGCTCATAGTGCTTCACTTATATCTTTTGAGCCAGATACTTTTGCTCTAGTGCTTCACTTATATCCTTTGAGCTAGATACTTTTGCTCTAGTTCTTCACTTATATCCTTTGAGCTAGATACTTTTGCTCTTGTGCTTCACTTATATATTTAGAGCACGACGGTGCATTATTTGGTAGTTGGCTTATGCTATGAAAGTAGTCCCAAATGTGCTAGGTACCCAAAGAGGATGCAAAAACCTCCATCTTCATGTGCATTGATTAGAACGAGAAGTTTCGATTCCTCTCAATTAGTTTTGAGACATGGATTCGGTAATATTAAGAGTTATGTTAGTAGGGTGTTGTGAATCTAGAGATACTTGTGTTGGAGTTAGTAATTCCCATAGCATGCATGTATGGTGAACCGTTATGTTAGGAAGTCGGAGCATAATTGATCTATTGATTGTCATCCTTTGTGTTGAGGTCGGGATCGCGCGATGGTTTATACCTACCAACCCTTCCCCTCGGAGTATGCGTTTAGCACCTTGTTTCGATTACTAATAAAAACTTTCGCAACAAGTATGTGAGTTCTTCATGACTATTGTGAGTCCATGGTATAGATGCACTTTCATCTTCCACCATTGCTAGCCTCTCTAGTGCCGCGCAATTCTCGTCGGTGCATAAACCCACCAAATTCCTTCCTCAAAACAGCCACCATATCTACCTACTATGGCATTTTCGTAGCCATAAAGAGATATATTGCCATGCAACTACCACTGTTCCGTCTCAGGACTTGTGTCGTCACTCTCATATTGCCATTGCATGATCGTAAGATAGCTAGCGAGATGTTTCAACGTCATACGCCATGCTAGATCGTTGCACATCCCGGTACACTCCAGGAGGCATTTCCTATAGAGTCATCACCATTTTGAGTTGTGAGTAGATAAAAGTGTGATGATCATCATTATTAGAGCATTGTCCCATGTGAGGAAATAAAAAAAGGCCAAAGAGCCCAAAGACCAAAAAAAGAGAAGAGAACAGAAAAAAGAGAGGCCTAAGAGCCCAAATTTAAAAAAACAGAAAAGAGAGAAAAAGAGAGAAGGAACAATGCTACTATCTTTTTCCACACTTGTACTTCATATTAGCACCATGTTCTTCATGATTGAGAGCTTCTTGCTTTGTCACTACCATATGCTAGTGGGAATCTTCATTTTATAACTTGGCTTGTATATTCCAATGATGGGCTTCCTCAAAATTGCCCTAGGTCTTCGTGAGCAAGCAAGTTGGATGCACACCCACTAGTTTTCCTTTTGAGCTTTCACATACCTATAGGTCTAGTGCATCTCTTGTATGGCAATCCCTAATCATTCACATTGATATCTATTAATGGGCATCTCCATAGCCTGTTGATACGCCGAGTCAGTGTGACCATCTCCTCCTTTTTTGTCTCACAACCACCACCACACTCTATTCCTCCTATAGTGCTATATCCATGGCTCACGCTCATGTATTGCGTGATAGTTATAAAAAGTTTGAGAAAGTAAGAGTGCGAAAACAATTACTTGGCCAATTCCGGGGTTGTGCATGATTTACATTAGTTGTGTGAGGATGATGGAACATAGCCAGACTATATGATTTTGTAGGGATAACTTTCTTTGGCCTTGTTATTTTGAAAGTTCATGATTACTTTGCTAGTTTGCTTGAAGTATTACTGTTTTCATGTCAATAGCAAACTATTGCTTTGAATCGTACGGATCTGAACATTCATGTCACGTGAAAGAAGTTCCAAAGGACAACTATGCTAGGTAGCATTCCACATCAAAAATTCATTATTTATCACTTCCCTACTCGAGGACGAGCAGGAGTTAAGCTTGGGGATGCTTGATACGTCTCCAATGTATCTATAATTTTTTATGGTTTCATGCTATTATCTTGTCAAACTTTGAATGTTTTGCATGCCTTTTATTTATTTTTTGGGACTAACTTATTAACTCAGTGCCAAGTGCAAGTTCCTGTTTTTCCATGTTTTTGACCCCTTTCACACGAGATTTTGAAACGGAGTCCAAACGGAAGAAAATCCCCGAAAAGATTTTTTCTCGAACGAAAGAAGATCAGCGAGCTTGGGAGCCAAGGCAGGGGAGCCCCAGGGGCCCCACAAGCCCCCACCTCGCGGCCAGGGGAGAGGCCGCGCCAACCAGGCTTGTGGGCCCCCCTGAGCGTCCCCTCACCTAGGGGTTGCGCCTATATATTCCCTAAAAATCCCAAAAAAAATCAAGAGATCATCGAAAGTACTTTTCCGCCGCCGCAAGCTTGTGTCTCCGCAAGATCCCATCTGGGGCACGTTCTGGTGCCCTGCCGGAGGGGGGTTTCGGACACGGAGGGTTTTTTCATCAACACCATGACCTCTCCAATGATGCGTGAGTAGTTCACCATAGACCTACGGGTCCATAGCTAGTAACTAGATGGCTTCTTCTCTCTCTTGGATCTTCAATACAAAGTTCTCCATGATATTCATGGAGATCTATCTGACGTAATCTTCTTTTGCGGTGTGTTTGTCGAGTTCCGATGAATTGTGGATTTATGATCAGATTATCTATGAATCTTTGAGTTTCTTCTGATCTCTCTTATGCATGATTTCATATCCTTGTAATTCTCTTCGAGTTGTGGGTTTTGTCTGGCCAACTAGATCTATGATTCTTGTAATGGGAGAAGTGCTTGGTTTTGGGTTCATACCGTGCGGTGACCTCACCCAGTGACAAAAGGGGTAGCGAGGCACGCATCGTGTTGTTGCCATCAAGGGTAAAAAGATGGGGTTTTCATCATTGGTTTGAGATTATCCCTCTACATCTTGTCATCTTGCTTAAAGTGTTACCCTATTCGTCATGAACTCAATACACTAGATGCATGCTGGATAGCGGTTGATGTGTGGAGTAATAGTAGTAGATGCAAAAAGTATCGGTCTACTTGTCTCGGACGTGATGCCTATATGTACGATCATTGCCTTAGATATCGTCATGACTTTGCGCGGTTCTATCAATTGCTCGACATTAATTTGTTCACCCACCGTAATACTTGCTATTTTGAGAGAAGCCTCTAGTGAACACTATGGCCCCCAGGGTCTACTCCACACCATATTTTCAGCCTTATACTTTTTTACTTCGTTGCACTTTCCGCCTTCAGATCTCACTTTGCAAACAATCTTGAAGGGATTGACAACCCCTTTGAAGCGTTGGGTGCAAGCTTGTTTGTGTTTGCGCAGGTACTTTGGACTTGACGAGACCCTCCTTCTGGATCGATACCTTGGTTCTCAAACTGAGGGAAATACTTATTGTTCCTGTGCTGCATTACCCTTTCCTCTTCAACAGAAAAACCGACGCAAACTAGAGAAGTAAGAAAGAATTCCTAGCGCCAAGGAAGGACTTTTGTTGCCGTAGCAAGGGCCATGATCTACACTTCCACCAAGAGAAATTTGATTCCCCCCCCCCTAATCCCTTGCGGATCTTGTTAGTCTTGGGTGTTTGAGCACCCTAGACGGTTGAGGTCACCTCTAAGCCATATTCCATTGTCGTGAAGCTTCGTGGTCTCATTGGGAGCCTCCAATTATGTTGTGGAGATTGCCCCAACCTTGTTTGTAAAGGTTCGGTCGTCGCCTTCAAGGGCACCACTTAGTGGAATCACAAAATTTCGCATCGTGTGAGGGCGTGAGGAGAATACGGTGGCCTTAGTGGCATCTTGGGGAGCATTGTGCGTCCACACCGCTCCAACGGAGACGTACTTCCCCTCAAAGGGAAGGAACTTCGGAAACACTTCCTCATATTCATCGGTTCCACTTGTGGTTATTTCTTACCTTTACTTGTATTTACATATTGCTTATTATTGTTGTTGCTAGCGTCATATAGGGTGCTCTCCTAGTTTCATATCTAGACAACCAATTTGTTGTTAAACCTAATTTGTTTAAAGAAAAGCTTAAAATTTGTTTGTTACCTATCCCTAATTTGTCAATCATATCGATCCTTTCAATTAGTATCAGAGCCTCGTCTCTTTATTAAGGGTTTGACCACCCAAAGAGTATGTTTGGCAATGAGGACCAGATTGTGGAGGTGTTCGAGGGAGCTACGGCGACCTCGGTCACTCGTGAGGAGTTAAATGAGGTCATGTTCACATTTCAGTCCTCAATGGCTATCGAGGTCAAAACACGCTCAAAGATTTCCTTGCGGGTTACAAGCCTTCTTCCGAACCATTGCATGTGGTTAATCACATTGCCTCTAGTTCGGAGACCAATCGTGAAAAGTAAAATGCTAGTACTGATAGAAACAAATTGCCTCAGAGAACGAGTGGGGCAAATACCTTTGCATCTGTCCCACCTCCCATGGACTATGGAGAAGCAGTTCACTCACCGCATATTATTAATCACGGTCCTCCTCCTAAACTTGTTAAGAATGATTTTGATAATTGTTTTTTCGTATCAAGTCTCATTTGAACCACAAATCAAAACAGCTTTGGAGAATTATTGAGCAGGGGTTCTACCCGCATGATCTTAGCAATCTCATGCCAAGAGAAGAGGTTGACAATCAGCTCAATCACTCTGCCTTGTTCATCCTTCCAGAATCAGTCCCTGCTGAAGACCTTCCTCACTTGCGTCCCTTCACTCGATCCAAAGATTTTTGGGAGCACATCATCTCCATGTACAAGGGAAGCTCAAGCATTCAACGATCTAACTATGAAGTGGTTCTTGATGAGTCCGATGAATTTGCTATGATCGAGGATGAGGAACCTCGTGAGCTATACCGAAGAGTTACAACTCTTGTTGTTGCTCTCCAAGATCACAAAAGCAAAGATGTGGATGAGAATTGGATTAAGCGTAAGTTTTTCAAGTCCATCATGCCCTTTAACAAGTCCATGTCCTCCGTCATCTGTCAAAGGCCGGACTTTCACTCCTTGTCCTCAAGCGACGTGTTGGATGAGTTTATTGTCATGAACATATTGAACAAGACCGTTGACAATGCTCTATCCCAAGTTTAACGATCAAGAAAAGACTCCCCCAACCTTGCTTTGAAGGCCAAGGCTGCTGTGGAGGAAGATGAGGAAGACAAAGAAGAATCTAGTCCTTAGGACACCAAGTATGCCTATCACGAGCACATGGCTCTTGCATCAAGGCAGTTTTGGGGCAACAAGAAAAACTCAAGGCCCAACTTCTCCAAGAACAACTCAAGCGGGTCTAACAGAAAGCAACATGTGAGAACTTGCTACAACTGTGGCAATGTGAGTCACTTTGTGGCAGATTGTGCCTATGAACAGAGGGAAGACAATGGTGGCAAGCTCATTCGCAAAGACAATACCAAATCTTTCCCAAACAAGAACAAGTTCCCCAAGAAGATGCCCCCGAAGGGGTTGGTGGCTCAAGAAGAGCACCTCTCCGATGAGCATGATAACGACGAGACAAATTGTGAAGCAATGGGAATGGCTGATACGTCTCCAACGTATCTATAATTTTTGATGGTTTCATGATATTATCTTGTCAAACTTTGGATGTTTTGTATGCCTTTTATATCTTTTTTGGGACTAACTTATTAACTCGGCGCCAAGTGCCAGTTCCTGTTTTTTCCATGTTTTTTACCCTTTTCAGAGGAGGATTTTAAACGGAGTCCAAATGGAAAAAAACTTCCGAAAAGATTTTTTCTGGAACAAAAGATACGCAGAAAGCTTGGGAACCAAGGCAGGGAGTCCCAAGGGAGGCCACAAGCCCCCATGGCACGGCCAGGGGGCATGTGCCTCCCAGGCTTGTGAACTCCCTGGGTCTCCCCTGCCCTAACTCCTTCCCCTATAAATTCCCTAAAATCCCTAAAAAATGAGGGGATCCACGAAAATACTTTTCCGCCGCCGCAAGCTTCTGTCTCCACAAGATCCCATCTGGGGCACGTTCTGGTGCCATGCCGAAGGGGAGATTCGGATACGAAGGGCTTCTTCATCAACACCATGACCTCTCCGATGATGCGTGAGTAGTTCACCATAGACCTACGGGTCCATAGCTAGTAGCTAGATGGCTTCTTCTCTCTTTTGGATCTTCAATCCAAAGTTCTCCATGATCTTCATGGAGATCTATCCATTGTAATCTTCTTTTGCGGTGTGTTTGTCGAGATCCGATGAATTGTGGATTTATGATCAGATTATCTATGAATCTTATTTGAGTTTCTTCTGATCTCTCTTATGCATGATTTCATATCCTTGTAATTCTCTTCGAGTTGTGGGTTTAGTTTTGCCAACTTGATCTATGATTCTTGCAATGGGAGAAGTGCTTGGTTTTGGGTTCATACCGTGCGGTGACCTCACCCAGTGACAGAAGGGGTAGCGAGGCATGCATCGTGTTGTTGCCATCAAGGGTAAAAAGATAGGGTTTTCATCATTGGTTTGAGTTTATCCCTCTACATCATGTCATCTTGCTTAAGGCGTTACTCTGTTCATCATGAACTCAATACACTAGATGCATGCTGGATAGCGGTCTATGTGTGGAGTAATAGTTGTAGATGCAGAAAGTATCGGTCTACTTGTCTCGGACATGATGCCTATATGTATGATCATTGCCTTAAATATCGTAATGCCTTTGCGCGGTTCTATCAATTGCTCGACAGTAATTTGTTCACCCACTGTAATATTTGCTATTTTGAGAGAAGCCTCTAGTGAACACTATGGCCCCTGGGTCTAATTCACACCATATTTTCAGCCTTACTCTTTTACTTCGTTGCACTTTCTGCCTTCATATCTCACTTTGCAATCAATCTTGAAGGGATTGACAACCCCTTTATAGCGTTGGGCGCAAGCTCTTTTATGTTTGTGTAGGTACTCTCGACTTGACGGGATTCTCCTACTGGATTGATACCTTGGTTCTCAAACTGAGGGAAATACTTACTGCTCCTATGTTGCATCACCCTTTCCTCTTCAAGGGAAAAACCAACGCAAGCCAATTCTCCATCAACGTGCCAATTTCTGGCGATGTTGTGTGTTGCCAATTTGTGCCTAGAATCATAGATCTAGTTGGCCAAACAAAACCCAAGACTCGGAGAGACTTACAAGGATATCAAATCATGCATATAAGAAATCAGCAAAGACTCAAATATAATTCATAGATAATCTGATCAAAAATCCACAATTCATCGGATCTCGACAAACACACCGCCAAAGAGGATTACATCGGATAGATCTCGATGAAGATCATGGAGAACTTTGTATTGAAGATCCAATAGAGAGAGGAAGCCATCTAGCTACTAACTACGGACCCGTAGGTCTGAAGTGGACTACTCACGTGTCATTGGAGAGGCGATGATGTTGATGTAGAAGCCCTCCAACTCCAAAGTCCCCTCCGGCAGGGCACCGGGAAGGGTCTCCAGATGAGATCTCGCGGAAACGGAAGCTTGCGGCGGCGGAAAAGTGTTTTCGTGGATGCCCTGATTTTTTCTGGGATTTTAGGGAATATATAGGTGAAAGAGCTAGTGCAGGGGAGCTCCACGGGGGCCACAAGCCTGGTAGCCGCCCCCTGGTGGCGGCTATAGGGCTTGTGGGCCCCCCTATGGCTCTCCTGCCTTGGCCCTCAAGTCCCCCGATCTTCTTCTGTTCTGGAAAAAAATATTTTGGGGATTTTATTCCGTTTGGACTCCGTTCCAAAATCAGATCTGAAAAGAGCCAAAAACACAGAAAAAACAGGAACTGGCACTTGGCACTGAATTAATAAGTTAGTCCCAAAAAAGATATAAAAGGTATATAAAACATCCAAAGTTGACAAGATAGCAACATGAAACCATCAAAAATTATAGATACGTTTGAGACGTATCAAGCATCCCCAAGCTTAACTCCTGCTCGTCCTCGAGTAGGGAAGTGATAAAGAATGAATTTTTGATGCTTTCATGCTACCTAGCATAGATGTCCTTTGTAACTCCTCTTATGTGATGTGAATGTTCAGATCCATTAGATTCAAAACAATAATTTGCTATTGACGTGGAGACAATAATACTTCAAGCAAACTAGCAAGGTAATCATGAACTTTCAAAATAACGAGGCCAAAAGAAAGTTATCCCTACAAAATCATATAGTCTGGCTATGCTCTATCATCCTTGCACAACGAATTTAAATCATGCACAACCTCGGTATTGGCCAAGTAATTGTTTTCACACCTTTACTTTCTCAAACCTTTTCAACTCTCACGCAATACATGAGCGTGAGCCATGGTTTTAGCACTATAAGTGGAATAGAGTGTGGTGGAGGTTGCAAACCAAACAAGGATAAGATGGTCACATTAACTAGGCATATCAATGAGCTATGGAGATGCTCATCAATAGATATCAATGTGAATTAGTAGGGATTGCCATACAAATGATGCACTAGAGCTAAGAGTATGTGAAAGCTCTTAAAGAAAACTAGTGGGTGTGCATCCAACTTGCCTGCTCACGAAGACCTAAGGCAAATTTGAGGAAGCCTATCATTGGAATATACAAGCCAAGTTATATAATGAAAATTTCCCACTAGATATATGGTGGTGACAAAACCAGAGATTCTCAATCATGAAGATCATGGTGCTTAATAAGCACAAGTGTGGAAGGATAGTAGCATTGTCCCTTCTCTCTTTTTCTCTCATTATTTTTTTTGTGGGCTCTTTGGCCTCTCTTTTTTGGTGGGCATCTTTGGCCTCTTTTATTTCCTCACATGGGACAATGCTCCATCAATGATGATCATCACACTTACAACTCAAAACTTAGAGCAATGATGACTCTATATGGAATGCCTTCGGTAGTGTACTGTGACAATGATCTAGCATGGCATAGACATCAATGGAAACATCATGCTAGCTATCTTATGATCATGCAATGGCAATGTAGAAGTGGTGGCACATGTCATGGTGGTAGTTGCATGGCAATATATCTCGGAATGGCTTTGAGAAAGCCATAGTAGGTAGGTATGGTGGCTGTTTTGAGAGAGGCTATATGGTGGGTTTTGTGCACCGGCGAAAGTTGCGCGGCACTAAAGAAGATAGTGATGGTGGAAGGTGAAAGTGCATCTAAACCATGGACTCAACATTAGTCATAAAGAACTCATATACTTGTTGCAAAAGTTTTAGTAGTAATCGAAATAAAGCATTCAACGCATACTCCTAGGGGAAGGGTTGGTAGGTATAAACCATCGTGCGATCCCGACCGCTACACAAAGGATGACAATCAATAGAATAATCATGCTCAGACTTCATCACATAGCGGTTCACCATACGTGCATGCTACGGGAATCACTAACTTCAACACAAGTATTTCTAGATCCACAACACCATACTAACATAACTTAAATATTACCACAACCACATCTCAAAATTAATTGAGAGGAATCAAACTTCTCTACCTATTCAATGCTCATGAAGATGGAAGTTTTCATATCCCTTTGGATAACTACCCCTTTTAAGACTACTTTCATAGAATAAGCCAACTACCAAGCCACGTGCTTCCGTGCTCTAAAAGATATAAGTGAAGCACATAGAGCAAAATCAACTAGCTCAAAAGATATAAGTGAAGCACATGTGAGCTAAATTGTCTAACCAAAGGATATAAGTGAAGCTCGACAAAATCACGGTGAGTGCATGTCTCTCTCTCTAGGTGTGCATCAAGGAAGATTGTGACACAACAAAAATAAAAGACTCCTACGATACAAGACGCTCCAAGAAAAACACATAACATGTGGTGAATAAAAATATAGCCCCAAGTAACGTTACTGATGGATTAAAGACGAAAGAGGGGATGCCTTCCCGGGGCATCCCCAAGCTTAGGCTTTTACGGCATCCTTTAATCAACTTGGGGTGCCTTGGGCATCCCCAAGCTTGAGCTCTTGCCACTCTTTATCTCTTTGTCCATAAGAACTTCACCCAAAACTTGGAAACTTCACAACACGAAACTTAAACAGAAACTCATGATATCATTAGTATAAGAAAGCAAACCACCACTTCCTTTGGTACTGTAGTAAACTTAAATTCTACTTATGTTGATGTTGGATTACTTTATTTTCAATCTTCCATGGCTAATACCCCCCAATACTATCCATAGTTTCATCAAAATAAGCAACCAACTCAACAAAAACAGAATGTGTTAACAGCAGACCAGTCTGTAGAAATCTGTATACTTCGTATACTTATGATACTTCAAAAATTCTGAACAATTACGACAGGCTGAAGAATTTTCGTAGAAATCAGAAGCAGAAAGAATCAACTCAAAAGCTCTTACAGAAAAAAAAATGAAAATTCTTTTCGTGAGCAGAAAGTTTCTCTCTTTTCCAGCATGACCAAACGATCATCCCCAAGACTAATCATAACAGTTTTACTTGGCACAAACGCAAAAGAAACACAAAAAACACAATCATAACAGAATTATGAAAGTGTGGAAAACACAAAACAGAAAGAAGAAGGATAGATTCGTTGGGTTGCCTCCCAACAAGTGCTATTGTTTAACGCCCTTAGCTAGGCATAAGGTGATGGAATCACGTATAGTCATCTTTGGTGCTCAAACCATAAGTAGCCCTCATCATAGATTCATAAGGCAATCTTATTTTATTTCTAGGAAAATGCTCCATGCCCTTCTTTAGGGGAAATTGAAATCTAATATTCCCTTCCTTCATATCGATGATAGCACCAATAGTCCTTAGGAAAGGTCTACCAAGAATAATAGGACATGAAGGATTGCAATCTATGTCAAGTACAATGAAATCCACGGGTACATAGTTCTTATTTGCAACAATAAGAACATCATCAATCCTTCCCATGGGTGACTTGACAGTAGAATCCGCAAGATGCAAATTAAGAGAACACTCTTCAATCTCATGAAAACCAAGAATATCACATAAAGACTTTGGAATCGCGGAAACACTAGCACCCAAATCACACAAAGCGTTTCATTCATAGTTTTTTATCTTGATTTTGATAGTAGGTTCCCACTCATCATGAAGTTTTCTAGGTATAGAGACTTCTAATTCGAGTTTCTCTTCAAGAGATTTCATCATAGCATCTACGATATGTGCGGTAAAGGCTTTGCTTTGGATATAAGCATGTGGAGAGTTTGCAATGGATTGCATCAAAGAAATGCATTCAAACAAGGAGCAACTAGCATAATTGAATTCTTGAAATCCAAAGTGGGAGTTTCATTACTACCCCATATTTTGATTTCTTCTACTCCACTCTCCACACCTTTATCATCAAGATAGGTGGACTCCGAATCATTGGGGCGTTTTTTAACCAAAGTGGATTCATATCCAGCCCCTTCATCAATAGGTTTGACACGCGAAAACAAAGATTCAAGAGGAGTCACACCAAGCACTTTAAGATCTTCGGGATTTGCATCACTAGAACGGACCCTTTTAAACCATTCATGCCTAGCGCGAATTTGGGCAGTTCTTTCTTTGCTCTCATTCATGGAGACACGCATAACTTTTAAAGTTTCATCCAAGTTGACCTTGGGAGGAGCACATCTAACTTTCAAAGCATCAATATCACAAGACATCCTATCAACGCTCTTAGCCAAATCGTCTATTTTGAGTAGTTTTTCCTCTATGGACGCATTGAAAATCTTTTGAGAGTTGATGAACTCTTTGATATTACTCTCTAAATGAGAGGGTAATTTGTTGTGATTTCCATAAGTGTTGTTGTAGGAATTGCCATAATTGTTAGAGGAATTACTAGGAAAAGGCCTAGGAACATAGTTTCCTCTAAAAGCATTGTTGTTGCCAAAATTGTTCGTACCAACAAAATTAACGTCCAAACTAGCATTGCTACTCTCAATCAAGGAAGATAGTGGCATGTCATTAGGATCTAAAGGAGCATTTCTACTAGCAACCAAATTCATCAACTCGTCCATCTTAGCACTAAGCGAGTTAATTTCTTCTATAGCGTGTACCTTTTTGCTAGCAAGCGACCTTTCAGTGTGCCACTGAGAGTAGTTGGTCATGATATTGTCTAGGAGTTTTGTAGCGTCTCCTAACGTGATTTCCATGAATGTTCCACCTGAGGCGGAGTCCAAGATATTGCGAGAAGAAAAATTCAAACCAGCGTAAAAGATTTGTATAATCATCCACAAACTCAAGCCATGAGCGGGACAATTTCTAATCATTAACTTCATCCTCTCCCAAGATTGTGCAACGTGTTCATGATCAAGTTGCTTCAAATTCATGATATCGTTACGTAGAGAGATAATCTTAGCCGGCGGAAAATACTTGGATATGTAAGCATCTTTGCACTTATCCCAAGAATCGATACTATTTTTAGGCAAAGAAGAAAACCAAGTTTTTGTGCGATCTCGCAACGAGAAAGGAAAAGGCTTCAACTTAATCACATCATTATCCACATCTCTTTTCTTTTGGATATCGTAAAGTTCAATGAAGGTATTGAGATGGGATGCGGCATCTTCACTAGGAAGGCCATAGAATTGCTCTTTCATAACAAGATTCAGCAAGGCAGCGTTGATTTCATACGATTCCGCACTAGTGGCGGGAGCAATTGGAGTGCTAATAAAATCATTATTATTGGTACTCGAGAAGTCGCAAAGTTTGGTGTTTTCAGCCATGATAACTTCAACAAACCAACAAGATCACAAGGAAGAAAGAAAACTGGCAAAGGAAAACGGCAAAAGGCAAAAGAAAACGGGAAAGGAGAAAGGAAAATGAAAACGACAAATGTGAAGTGGGGGAGAGGAAAACGAGAGGCAACTGGCAAAAAAGGTAAATGCAAGAGATGAGTTTGTGACACCTACTTGGATAGATCTTGACTTGATCTCTCCTTGGCAAGCGATCCTCCTCCCCGGCAACGGCGCCAGAAATCCTTCTGCTACTGCGACAACAGAACTTCCCTGACAACGGCGCCAGGAATCCTGCTGCTACGGGCTACGCCTATAGGGACTTCCTTAGAAAATATGCAAAGGATTTCCCCGCGGCCTTGGAGCCTTGCGTTGGAGTTCCCTTGAAGAGGAAAGGGTGATGTAGCACAGCGACGGTAAGTATTTCCCTTAGTTTGAGAACCAAGGTATCGATCTAGTGGGAGGATCGCGTCAAGTCACAAGTACCTGCACAAACACAAAGATCTTGCACCCAACGCTATGAAGGGGTTGTCAATCCCTTATAGATTGTTTGCAAAGTGAGAACTGAAAGAAAAAAAGTAAACAAAGCAAAGTAAAAGTGAAAGTGGAGACGATAGTTGTGAATAGACCCGGGGGCCGTAGTGTTCACTTGTGGCTTCTCTCATGAAAGCAAGTAGACAGTGGGTGAACGAATTGTTGTCGAGCAATTGATAGAACCGCGCAAAGTCGTGACGTTATCTATGGCAATGGTTATATCTATAGGCATCACGTCCAAAACAAGTAGACCGATACTTTCTGCATCTACTACTATTACTCCACACGTCGACCGCTATCCAGCATGCATCTAGTGTATTAAGTTCATGAGAACAGAGTAACGCCTTAAACAAGATGACATGATGTAGATGGACAATCTCATATCTATGATAAAAGCTCATCTTGTTACCCTTGATGGCAACAACATGATGCGTGCCTTGCTGCCCCTTCTGTCACTGGGAAGGGTCACCACACGGTATGAACCCAAAACAAAGCACTTCTCCCATTGCAAGAATCATAGATCTAGTTGGCCAAACAAAACCCAAGACTCGGAGAGACTTACAAGGATATCAAATCATGCATATAAGAAATCAGCAAAGACTCAAATATAATTCATAGATAATCTGATCACAAATCCACAATTCATCGGATCTCGACAAACACACCACCAAAGAGGATTACATCGGATAGATCTCCATGAAGATCATGGAGAACTTTGTATTTAAGATCCAAGAGAGAGAGGAAGCCATCTAGCTACTAACTACGGACCCGTAGGTCTGAAGTGGACTACTCATGAGTCATTGGAGAGGCGATGATGTTGATGTAGAAGCCCCTCCAACTCCAAAGTCCCTTCCGGCAGGGCACCGGGAAGGGTCTCCAGATGAGATCTCGCGAAAACGGAAGCTTGCGGCGGCGGAAAAGTGTTTTCGTGGATGCCCTGATTTTTTCTGGGATTTTAGGGAATATATAGGCGAAAGAGCTAAGGCAGGGGAGCTCCAGGGGGGCACAAGCCTAGTAGCTCCCCCTGGTGGCGGCTACAGGGCTTGTGGGCCCCCTGTGGCTCTCCTCCCTTGGGCCTCAAGTCCCCCGATCTTCTTCTGTTCTGGAAAAAATTATTTTGGGGATTTTATTCCGTTTGGACTCCGTTCCAAAATCAGATCTGAAAAGAGCCAAAAACACAGAAAAAACAGGAACTTACACTTGGCACTGAATTAATAGTTAGTCCCAAAAAAGATATAAAAGGTATATAAAACATCCAAAGTTGACAAGATAACAGCATGAAACCATCAAAAATTATAGATACGTTTGAGACGTATCAGTGGCCCCCTGCCTTGGTTCTCAAACTTCCCGATCTTCTTTTGTTTCGGAAAAAATCTTTTGGGAGGTTTCGTTTCGTTTGGACTCCGTTTAAAATCCTCCTCTGAAAGGGGTCAAAAACACGGAAAAAAACAGGAACTGGCACTTGGCACTAAGTTAATAAGTTAGTCCCAAAAAATAAATAAAAGGCATGCAAAACATCCAAAGTTTGACAAGATAATAGCATGAAACCATCAAAAATTATAGATACGTTGGAGACGTATCAAGCATCCCCAAGCTTAACTCCTGCTCGTCCTCGAGTAGGTAAGTGATAAAGAATGAATTTTTGATGTGGAATGCTACCTAGCATAGTTTTCCTTTGCAACTTCTTTCACGTGACATGAATGTTCAGATCCATAAGATTCAAAACAATAGTTTGTTATTGACATGAAATCAGTAATACTTCAAGCAAACTAGCAAAGTAATCATGAACTTTCAAAATAACAAGGCCAAAAAAATTTATCCCTACAAAATCATATAGTCTGGCTATGCTCCATCATCCCCACACAACTAATTTAAATCATGCACAACCCCGGTATTGGCCAAGTAATTGTTTTCGCACTCTTACTTTCTCAAACCTTTTATAACTATCACGCAATACATGAGCGTGAGCCATGGATATAGCACTATAGGTGGAGTAGAGTGTGGTGGTGGTTGTGAGACAAAAAGGGAGCAGATGGTCACATTGACTCAACGTATCAAAGGGCTATGGAGATGCCCATTAATAGATATCAATGTGAATGAGTAGGGATTGCCATACAAAGGGTGCACTAGAGCTATAAGTATGTGAAATCTCAAAAGGAGAACTAGTGGGTGTGCATCCAACTTGCTTGCTCATGAAGACCTAGGGCAATTTTGAGGAAGCCCATCATTGGAATATACAATCCAAGTTATATAATGAAGATTCCCACTAGCATATGGTGGTGATGAAACGAGAGGCTCTCAATCATGAAGAACATGGTGCTATTATGAAGCACACAAGTGTGGAAAAAGATAGTAGCATTGTCCCTTCTCTCTTTTTCTCTCTTTTTTTTATTTGGGCTCTTGGGCCTCCTTTTCTCCTTTTTTTATTCGGGCTCTTTGGCCTCTCTTTTTTTACTCACATAGGACAATGCTCTAATAATGATGATCATCACACTTTTATTTACTCACAGCTCAAAGCTCAGAACGATGATGACTCTATAGGTAATGCCTTCGGCAGTGTACCGGGATGTGCAATGATGTAGCTTGGTGTATGACATTGAAACATCTCGCTAGCTATCTTACGATCATGCAATGGCAATATGAGAGTGACGGCACAAGTCATGAGATGGAACGGTGGGAGTTGCATGGCAATATATCTCGGAATGGCTATGAAAATGCCATAGTAGGTAGGTTTGGTGGTTGTTTTGAGGAAGGCATATGATGGGTTTGTGCACCGGCGAGAATTGCGCGGCACTAAAGAGGCTAGCAATGGTGGAAGGTGAAAGTGCATATATACCATGGACTCACATTAGTCATGAAGAACTCACATACTTGTTGCGAAAGTTTTTATTAGTACTCGAAACAAAGTGCTAAACGCGTACTCCTAGGGTAAGGGTTGGTAGGTGTTAACCATCGCGCGACCCCGACCGCAACACAAAGGATGACAATCAATAGATCAATTATGCTCCGACTTCCTAACATAGTGGTTCACCATACGTGCATGCTACGGGAATCACTAACTTCAACACAAGTATTTCTAGATTCACAACACCCTACTAACATAACTCTTAATATTACCAAATCCACGTCTCAAAACTAATTGAGAGGAACCAAAACTTCTCTTTCCATTCAATGCACATGAAGATGGAGGTTTTTGTATCCTCTTTGGGTACCTATAACCTTTGGGACTACTTTCATAGCACAAGCCAACTACCAAGTCACGCACCGCCGTGCTCTAAAAGATCTAAGTGAAGCACATAGAGCAAAATTATCTAGCTCAAAAGATATAAGTGAAGCACGATGAGCATTCTTGTAAAATCACGATGAGTGCGTGTCTCTCTCAAAAGGTGTGCAGAAAGGATGATTGTGACACAACAAAAAGAAAAAACTCCTACGATACAAGACGCTCCAAGCAAAAAACATATCATGTGGTGAATAAAAATATAGCTCCAAGTAATGTTACCGATGGATTGAGACGAAAGAGGGGATGCCTTCCCGGGGCATCCCCAAGCTTAGGCTTTTTGGTGTCCTTGAATTTGGATTGGGATGCCTTGGTCATCCCCAAGCTTGAGCTCTTTCCACTCCTTATCTCTTTGTCCATAAGAACATCACCCAAAATTTGAAAACTTCACAACACAAAACTTAAACAGAAACTTGTGATAACATTAGCACAAGAAAACAAACCACCACCTCTTTAGGTACTGTAGCAATCTTGATTTCTATTTATATTGGTTTTAGATTACAATATTCTCACTTTTCCATGGCTAGTACCACCCTATACTATCCATAGTTTCATCAAAACAAGCAACCAACTCAACAAAAACAGAATCTGACAAAAACAGACCAATCCGTAGGAATCTGTATACTTCGTATACTTCTGGTACCTCAAAAATTCGGGAACATTACGAATGGCTGCGAAAAAGGCATATCAACCAGCAGAAAAAAGAATCAACTCAAAATCTCTTTCTAAATAAAAATGAAAAATAATTGCTTGAGCGAAAAGTTTCTGTCTTTTTCCAGCAGGATCAAACAACCATCACCAAGACTAGTCATAAAGGTTTTGCTTGGCTCAAACACAAAAAGAAACACAAAAGACACAACCACAACAGAATTGTGATGGTGTGGACGCAACAAAACAGAAAGAAAAATATAAATGCATTGGGTTGCCTCCCAACAAGCGCTATTGTTTAACGCCCTTAGCTAGGCATAAGGCGATAGAATCATGTATCGTCATCTTTGCTGCTCAAACCATAAGTAGCCCTCATCATGGATTCATAAGGCAATCTTATTTTATTTCTAGGAAAGTGCTCCATGCCCTTCTCTAAAGTAAACTGAAATCTAATATTCCCTTCCTTCATATCGATGATAGCACCGATAGTCCTTAGGAAAGGTCTACCAAGAATAATAGGGCATGTAGGATTGCAATCAATGTGAAGCATAATGAAATCCACGGGTACATAGTTCCTATTTGCAATAATAAGAACATCATTGATCCTTCCCATGGGTTTCTTGACAGTAGAATCCGCAATATGCAAATTAAGAGAACACCCCTCAATCTCATTAAAACCCAGAACATCACATAAAGACTTTGGAATCGCGGAAACACTAGCACCCAAATCACACAAAGCATTGCATTCATAGTTTTTGATTTTGATTTTGATAGTAGGTTCCCACTCATCATGAAGTTTTCTAGGGATAGATACTTCCAATTCAAGTTTCTCTTCAAGAGATTTTATCATAGCTTCGACGATATGATCGGTAAAGGCCTTGTTTTGGCTATAAGCATGTGGAGAGTTTAGCATGGATTGCATTAATGAAATGCATTCAATCAAGGAGCAACTATCATAATTGAATTCCTTGAAATCCAAAGTAGTAATTTCATTACTACTCAAAGTTTTAATATCTTCTACTCCACTTTCAATGCTTTTAGCATCAAGATAGATGGACTCCGAATCATTGGGGCGTTTTTCAACCAAGGTGGATTCATATCCAGCCTCATCATCATTAGGTTTGACACAAGAAAACAAATATTCAATGGGAGTCACACCAAGCACTTTAAGATCTTAGTGATTCTTATCACGAGAACACGCCTTTTTAAGCGATTCATGTCTAGCACGAATTTGGGCGGTTCTTTCTTTGCTCTCACTCATGGAAACACGCATAGCTTTCAAAGTTTCATCCATATTGATCTTGGGAGGAGCACATCTAACTTTCAAAGCATCAATACCACTAGACATTCTATCAACGCTCCTCGCCAAATCGTCAATTTTGAGTAGTTTTTCCTCTATGGACGCATTGGAAATCTTTTGTGAGTTAATAAACTCTTTGATATTACTCTCTAGATCAGAGGGTGATATATTGTAATTTCCATGAGTATTGTTGTAGAAGTTGCCAAAGTTATTAGAGGAGTTACTAGGAAAAGGCCTAGGAACATAGTTTCCTCTAAAAGCATTGTTGTTGCCAAAATTATTCCTACCAACAAAATTAACGACCAAGCTAGCGTTGCTACACTCAATCAAGGAAGACAAGGGCATATCATTAGGATCTAAAGGAGCACTTCTACTAGCAACCAAATTAATTAACTCATCCATCTTAGCACTCAACGAGTTAATTTCTTCTATGGCATGTACCTTCTTACTAGTAGGTGACCTTTCAGTATGCCACTGAGAGTAGTTCGTCGTGATATTATCTAGGAGTTTTGTGGCTTCTCCTAACATGATTTCCATGAACGTTCCACCGGAGGCGGAGTCCAAGATGTTTCTAGAACCGAAATTCAAGCCAGCGTAGAAGATTTGTATAATCATCCAAAGACTCAAGCCATGAGCAGGACAATTTCTAATCATCAATTTCATTCTCTCCTAAGATTGTGCAACATGTTCATGATCAAGTTGCTTAAAATTCATGATATCATTACGGAGAGAGATAATCTTAGCCGGCGGAAAATACTTGGATATGTAAGCATCTTTGCACTTATTCCAAGAATCAATACTATTTTTGGGCAAAGACAAAAACCAAGTTTTTGCTCGATCTCGCAACGAGAAAGGAAAAAAGCTTCAATTTAATCACATCATTATCCACATCTTTCTTCTTTTGCATATCGCAAAGCTCAATGAAGGTATTAAAATGGGATGCGGCATATTCACTAGGAAGGCCGGAGAATTGCTCTTTCATAACAAGATTCAGCAAAGCGGCATTGATTTCGTATGACTCCGCACTAGTGGCGGGAGCAATCGGAGTAATAATAAAATCATTATTATTAGTATTCGAGAAGTCACAAAGTTTTGTGTTTTCAGTCATGGTGACTTCAGCAAGCAAGCAAGCACACAAGCGAACAAAGAGCAATCGAGAGAAAAGTGCGAACTAAAAAAGGCAAATATTTTTTGTAATTTTTTTTCAGAAGTGGGGCAGAGGAAAACGAGAGGCAAAAACGTAAATGCAAGAGATGAGTTTGCGACACTTACTTGGATGAGTTCTTGACTTGATCCTCCCTGGCAACGGCGCCAGAAATTCTTCTCCTACGGCAACAGACAACAGCGCCAGAAATTGGCACGTTGACGTAGACTTGTCTTGCGCTCGTTTTTCCCTTGAAGAGCAAAGGGTGATGCAGCACAGGAGCAATAAGTATTTCCCTCAGTTTGAGAACCAAGGTATCAATCCAGTAGGAGAATCTCATCAAGTCCAGAGTACCTGCACAAACACAAAAGAGCTTGCACCCCACGCTATAAAGGGGTTGTTAATCCCTTCAAGATTGATTGCAAAGTGAGATCTGAAGGCAGAAAGTGCAACAAAGTAAAAGTGTAAGGCTGAGAATATGATGTGAAGTAGACCCGGGGGCCATAGTGTTCACTAGAGGCTTCTCTCAAAATAGCAAATAATACGGTGGGTGAACAAATTACTGTCGAGCAATTGATAGAACCGCGCAAAGTCATGACGATATCTAAGGCAATGATCATACATATAGGCATGACGTCCGAGACAAGTAGACCGATACTTTCTGCATCTACTACTATTACTCCACACATCGACCACTATCCAGCATGCATCTAGTGTATTGAGTTCATGACGAACAGAGTAGTGCCTTAAGCAAGATGACATGATGTAGAGGGATAAACTCAAACCAATGATGAAAACCCCATCTTTTTACCCTTGATGGCAACAACACGATGCGTGCCTCGCTACCCCTTCTGTCACTGGGTGAGGTCACCACACGGTATGAACCCAAAACCAAGCACTTCTCCCATTGCAAGAATCATAGATCAAGATGGCCAAACAAAACCCACAACTCAAAGAGAATTACAAGGATATGAAATCATGCTTAAGAGAGATCAGAAGAAAATCAAATAAGATTCATAGGTAATCTGATCATAAATCCACAATTCATCGGATCTCGACAAACACACCGCAAAAGAAGATTACATCGGATAGATATCCATGAATATCATGGAGAACTTTCTATTGAAGATCCAAGAGAGAGAAGAAGCCATCTAGCTACTAGCTATGAACCCGGAGGTGGTGAACTACTCACGCATCATCGGAGAGGTCATGGTGTTGATGAAGAAGCCCTCCGTATCCGAATCCCCCCTCCGGCAGGGCACCAGAACGTGCCCCAGATGGGATCTTGAGGAGACAGAAGCTTGCTGCGGCGGAAAAGTACTTTCGATGATCTGTTGATTTTTTCTTGGATTTAGGGAATATATAGGCGAAAGACCTAGGGCAGAGGTGGCCCAGGGAGCCCACAAGCCTGGGAGGAGCGGGGCCCCTGGTCGCGGCTAGGGGGCTTGTGGGGTCCCTGGTGGCCCCCTGCCTTGGTTCTCAAGCTTCCCGATCTTCTTGTGTTTCAGAAAAAATCTTTTTGGAGGTTTCGTTCCGTTTGGACTCCGTTTAAAATCCTCCTGAGAAAGGGGTCAAAAACATGGAAAAAACAGGAACTGGCACTTGGCACTGAGTTAATAAGTTAGTCCCAAAAAGATATAAAAGGCATACAAAACATCCAAAGTTTGACAGGATAATAGCATGAAACCATCAAAAATTATAAATACGTTGGAGAATTATCAGTGGCCAAGCCCCTTGCTTGTGGGTCCCCTGCGGGTCTCCTAACCCTATTCTTTGGCCTATAAATTCCCAAATATTCCCGTATCACCAAAGGGAGCCACGAAAATACTTTTACGCCGCCGGGAGCCTCTGTTCCGGTGAGATCCAATCTGGGAGCCTTTTTCGGTAATCTGTCGGAAGGGGAATTGATCACGGAGGGCATCTACATCAACTTCATTGCCCCTCCGATGATGCGTGAGTAGTTAACCACAAACCTACGGGTCCATAGCTAGTAGCTAGATGGCTTCTTCTCTCTCTTTGATCTTCAATACTATGTTCTTCATGATCTTCATGGAGATCTATCCGATCTAATACTCTTTTGCGGTGTGTTTGTCGAGATCCGATAAATTGTGAGTTTATGTTCATATTATCCATGAATATTATTTGAGTCTCTTCTGAATTCTTATATGCATGATTTCATATCTTTGCAAGTCTCTTCGAATTATTGGTTTGGTTTGGACAACTAGATTGGTAATTCTTGCAATGGGAGAAGTGATTAGTTTTGGGTTCAATCTTGCGGTGTCCTCACCCAGTGACATAGTAGGGGTAGCGAGGCACGTATTGTATTGTTGTCATCAAGGTTTAAAAGATGGGGTTTTCATCATATTGCCTGAGTTTATCCCTCTATATCATGTCATCTTACTTAATGTGTTACTCTGTTCTTCATTAACTTAATACTCTAGATGCAGGTAGGAGTCGGTCGATGTGTGGAGTAATAGTAGTAGATGCAGAATCGTTTCGGTCTACTTGACACAGGCGTGATGCCTATATGTATAATAATTCCCTTGGATATCTTCATAATTATTCGCTTTTCTATCAATTGCTCGACAATAATTTGTTCACCCACCGTATTATTTTCCTTTATGAGAGAAGCCTCTAGTGAAACCTATGGCCCCCTGGTCTATTTTCCATATCATATTCTCAGGCCTATAAACCAAAAATACCAAAAATATTTTCCGGCAATTTATTTACTTTTGTTTCCGCAATCTTTTATATCTATCTCTATCAGATCTCATCCTTGCAAATAACTCTGAAGGGATTGACAACCCCTTTCTAGTGTTGGGTGCAAGTGTTTGATTGTTTGTGCAGGTACTACTATTGGGCCTTGCTTGTTCCTCCTACTGAATTGATACCTTGGTTCTCAACAAACTATGGAACCATCACCGACGCAAGACCCACACACTTCCGAAGAACGCTGTTAAGGCCATCATCCCCGTGATCCCGATCAAGGCAAAGATCAACCTCAAGATGGTCCTGCACCAAATGATGTCCTTGATTCTACTCACCTCTCTGAGGATGCTCGAGATCAAGAGCAAGCTCAAGATCAAGACCAAGTTCAAGATCAAGAGCAAGCGTAAGAACAAAATCAAGCTCAAGATCAAGGGCAAACTCAAAAAGGTAGTAAAAGTATCAAACAAGCTTCTCAACTCACCCATGAGGAATTCAAGAAAGACGCGCTGCCAAGACTGCCAAAACACTAAAAAATATTTTTCATGTGCTGGAGAATGTCTACGACAGCTTACAGAGAGGGGTAACCACACGTCGTCATTTATCAAACTTTAGTGCCCATCATGTCTTTGTTTCTTGCACTATACCACTAAAGGTACAAGAGGCTTTCGAAGACATGGATTGGGTTGAAGCCATGCATGAAGAACTCAATAACTTTGAGCACAACAAAGTGTGGCGTCTAGTGCCAACACCAAAGGAGAACCACAATGTCATTGGTACAAAGTGGATCTTTAAGAACAAGCAAGATGTGAATGGTATCGTCACTCGGAACAAGGCAAGATTGGTAGCACAAGTCTACTCCCAAGTCGGGGGTATCGACTATGGTGAAAACTTTGCTCCTGTCGCTCACCTTGAATCTATTCGGATGTTGTTTGCATTTGCTTCTCATCATAACTTCAAATTATAGCAAATGGGTGTGAAGAGTGCATTTCTTAATGGTCCCCTTAAGGAGTTGGTTTATGTCAAACAACCCCCGGGGTTCAAGGACCCCAAGTTCCCTAATCATGTGTATGTTCTTGATAAGGCACTCTATGGACTTAAACAAGCCCCATGTGCGTGGTATGAGCACCTTACCGAGATGTTACATGACCATGGATTTGAAGTTGGGAAAATTGAGCCCACTCTTTTTACTAAGAAGGTCAAGGGGATCTCGTTTATATGTCAACTATATGTAGATGATATTATCTTTGATTCTCCTAACAAACCTTTTAATGAATAATTTTTTGCAGTAATGACAAAAAAGTTTGAGATGTCTATGATGCGAGAGTTGAATTTTTTCCTTGGATTCGAAGTCAAGCAACGGAGTCGAGGAACCTTCATCAATCAAGCAAAATACACTCAAAACATGCTCAAAAGATTCAATATGGATGATGTCAATCCAGCCAAGGCCAACACTCCCATGCCTCTCAACTGCTATCTTGACCTTGATCACAATGGTAAAGTTGTGGATCAAAAGGTATATCACTCTATGATTGGATCTCTGCTTTACCTTTGTGCATCTAGACCAGATATTATGTTGACTGTGGATATTTGTGCACGATTTCAATCCGCGCCTAAGGAAAGTCACTATGTGGCGATCAAGCAAATCTTTCGATATTTGGCTCATACCCCAAACTTTGGCTTATGGTATCCCAAAGGGGCTTCATTTGATCTCAGAGGATATTCAGATTCGGATTGGGCGGGAGACCATGTGGATAGGAAGTCAACTTTCGGAGGTTGCCAATTCCTTGGCCACTCTCTAGTAAGTTGGTCTTCCAAGAAACAAAATTGAGTTTCTCTCTCGTCCACTGCGGCTGAATATGTAGCTGCTGCAAGTTGATGTGCTCAATTGCTATGGATGAGGCAAACTTTAAAGGATTACGGTGTCACTTGTGACAAAGTGCCGCTTTACTGTGATAATACTAGTTCCATCTCTATCTACAACAATCCGGTTCAACATTGCAAGACGAAGCACATCAGTATTCGTCACCACTTCATCCGGGAGCATATAAAGCGTGGGGAGATTGATCTCATTTACCTCAACACTAATGAAAAGCTTGCAGATATCTCCAGAAAGCCATTGAATGAAGCAAGATTTCACGAGTTAAGGCATGAGCTAAATATCATTGATTTGAGCAATGTGGATTGAAACTAGGCACACCATACCACTCTCATCATTTTATCATGTTTAGGTGTAGGCATGGATTTAGGGGGATTGTTGTTATCTCAATGAACTCTACCTCCCCCTATTATGCATAAAACTATTCAGTCATTCACTTTAGTCATCTTCGATGACACTTGTGCTTCAACGACGAGTTATGGTTTTGGGCCTAAGGTTAAAATCTTCGATGTGCCATACCTACCAACTCAAACATAGGTGGCTTCAGCCAACGCCCCCCATTCCTTATGGCATTTGTCCCACGGGAACTTCTCACGTTTGTCTCTTTCACTCCAAGTTATTCTCTCTCTATGTTTCTTTTCCATTTTGGAGTGAAATCACCTAGTTGGCATGGCCTTCTATATTTTTCTTCATCCAAGTTTGATTTTCCTAATCTTTTGGACGTTTTTGGGCCCTTCTGGAGCGGTACTACTGCTGCCCCAGCGGTACTACCGATGATAAGAGGTAGTGCCGCCCAAAGCAGCGTTACTACCGCTTTGAGTCTCCCACGAGGGGGGGTTATGGGCTGTGTAGGGGCAGTTTTCTCTCCCCTTTCCCACTCATCCCCACTCCTCCTCGTGGGTGTCTCTATCCAGGCGACTCCTAGGCTCTGGTGGATGTCCTTGATCTCCGTTTTCGGCCACATATTCGCGATTTCAACCGGAGGGAACGTTCTCCACCCTCTCCTCTTGCCATGGATACCGGTATTGTCCCCGTTCTTCTCCTCCTTTGGTCTGTTTTTCAAATCTAGGTCTTGAACAATATGTGATGTATCTAGGTCTTTTTGGTCCCGATTTGCGGCATGTGAGTGGAGTGGATGATAGTTTGAGTTTAGATATGTTGATATTTTACAAATTTTGTGGTCAAGGCACCTCCAGTAGTACCGGATCTGAGGTGTGGTGGTTTTCATCCCATGGTTGCAGCCCTAAGCGATAGTGCCGCTCGTCTGAGCGGTAGTACCGCTCATTAGCAGTAGTATCGCCCATGTCAGCGGTACTACCGCCATTAGCTGGCCTTTTCCCTCTTTTTCTTCTTGTTCATCATTTCTTTCTCGACTATCGTTGTGTCTTGCTGTCATGTTCTCATTAGTGTTCTCCCGTGCTTTCGTCTGGATGTGTTTTTGATCTCACGAAGTGGCAACTATGCTGCTCAGGAGCGTAGGACGAATCCTAAGCATGGTAGCACGAAGAGGTATCGTTCTTCTGAGGATGACAGTTCCAGCCAACCACAGGAGGTTGTTCCTGACGTGCAAGTCAGTCAGTCTACTTCCAAATACAAGGGGAAGCGTCGTGCTGTCAGGCCCTTGAAGTCCCAATCCATGGCTAGTTTGAAGACTAAGGAATTCTAGATGTCGTGCAAGCTTAATCCCTATGTGGCTCCTCGGGAGCCTTCAATGATCAACTGTCCCTTCTGGACCCGGAAGCAACTATTGATACATCTCCAACGTATCTATAATTTTTGATGGTTTCATGCTATTATCTTGTCAAACTTTGGATGTTTTGCATGCCTTTTATTTATTTTTTGGGACTAACTTATTAACTCAGTGCCAAGTGCCAGTTCCTTTTTTTTCCATGTTTTTCACCCCTTTCAGAGGAGATTTTGAAACGGAGTCCAAACGGAAGAAAAACCGCGAAAAGATTTTTTTTGGAACTGAAGAAGATCGGAGAACTTGGGAGGCAAGCCAGAGGACCTCCAGGGGCCCCACAAGCCCCCACCCCGCGGCCAGGGGGCGTGTCATCCAGGCTTGTGGGCCCCCCTGACCTAGTTCTTTCGCCTATATAATCCCAAAACTTCCAAAAAAAATCAAGAGATCATCGCAATCACTTTTCCGCCGCCGCAAGCTTCTGTCTCGGCAAGATCCCATCTGGGGCACGTCCTGGTGCCCTGCCGGAGGGGGGGGTTCGGACACGTAGGGCTTCTCCATCAACACCATGACCTCTCCGATGATGCGTGAGTAGTTCACCATAGACCTACGGGTTCATAGCTAGTAACTAGATGGCTTCTTCTCTCTCTTGGATCTTCAATACAAAGTTCTCCATGATCTTCATGGAGATCTATCCGATGTAATCTTCTTTTGCGGTGTGTTTGTCGAGATCCGATGAATTGTGGATTTATGATCAGATTATCTATGAATCTTATTTGAGTTTCTTCTGATCTCTCTTATGCATGATTTCATATCCTTGTAATTCTCTTCAAGTTGTGGGTTTTGGCTGGCCAACTAGATCTATGATTCTTGCAATGGTAGAAGTGCTTGTTTTGGGTTCATACCGTGTGGTGACCTCACCCAGTGATAGAAGGGGTAGCGAGGCACGCATCATGTTGTTGCCATCAAGGGTAAAAAGATGGGGTTTTCATCATTGGCTTGAGATTATCCCTCTACATCATGTCATCTTGCTTAAAGCGTTACTCTGTTCGTCATGAACTCAATACACTAGATGCATGCTGGATAGCGGTCGATGTGTGGAGTAATAGTAGTAGATGCATAAAGTATCGGTCTACTTGTCTCGGACGTGATGCCTATATGTATGATCATTGCCTTAGATGTCGTCATGACTATGCACGGTTCTATCAATTGCTCGACAGTAATTTGTTCACCCACCGTAATACTTGCTATTTTGAGAGAAGCCTCTAGTGAACACTATGGCCCTGAGGGTCTACACCACACCATATTTTAAGCCTTACACTTTTTACTTCGTTGCACTTTCCGCCTTGAGATCTCACTTTACAAACAATCTTGAAGGGATTGACAACCCCTTTGAAGCGTTGGGTGCAAGCTTGTTTGTGTTTGCGTAGGTACTCTGGACTTGATGAGACCCTCCTTCTGGATCGATACCTTGGTTCTCAAATTGAGGGAAATACTTACTGCTCCTGTGCTGCATCACCCTTTCCTCTTCAAGGGAAGAACCAACGCAAGCCCAGCCTCTGTCAACGTGTCAACTTCTGGCGCTGTTGTCTGTGGGATAGCAGAAGAATTTCTGGCGCCGTTGCCGGGGAGGAAGATCAAGTCAAGAACTCATCCAAGTAAGTGTCGCAAACTCATCTCTTGCATTTACTTTGTTTGCGAGTTGTCTCTCGTTTTCCTCTGCCCCACTTCACCAGTTCACCTTTTTCGTTCGCCCTTTTTCTCGCCTGCTTTTTGTTTGCTTGTGTGCTTGCCTGCTACAACCCGAATGGCCCCACTAAGGGATTTTGATGCTCACTTTGCAAAGATAGAAGAGATTGAAACTAGTGTTAAAGGCTTCATGTCTACATAGTTTGAATATAATAGTTACTTCCGTAGAAAAATGAAGGAGCAAAATTCTTTTCTGGCTTTTATGAGTAGAGAAGCTGATGATATGGCCAAAGAAATCCTTGCGCTAAATTCTCAGTTTGCTCGTCTTGAAAAGCTAGTGGGCCAGATTTCTGATAAGCAAGCTACTTTAGTCAATAAAATGGCTGCTAAACCCGAAACTCGTGATGAGAATCACGAAGATCTTAAAGTGCTTGGTGTGACTCCCATTGAATCTTTGTTTTCTTGTGTCAAACCTAATGATTATGGGGCTGGATATGAATCCACTTTGGTTGAAAAGTGCCCGAATGATTCGGAGTCCATCTATCTTGATGCTAAAAGCATTAAAAGTGGAGTAGAAGACGTTAAAACTTTGAGTAGTAATGAAATTACTACCGTGGATTTCAAGGAATTCAATTATGATAGTTGCTCCTTGATTGAATGCATTTCTTTGATGCAATCCATGTTAAACTATCCACATGCTTATAGCCAAAACAAAGCCTTTACCGATCATATCGTCGAAGCTATGATAAAAGCTCTTGAAGAGAAACTTGAATTGAAAGTCTCTATCCCTAGAAAGCTTCGTGATGAGTGGGAACCTACCATCAAAATCAAAATCAAAAACTATGAGTGCAATGCTTTGTGTGATTTGGGTGCTAGTGTTTCTGCGATTCCAAAGTCTTTATGTGATGTTCTGGGTTTTAATGAGATTGAAGAGTGTTCTCTTAATTTGCATCTTGCTGATTCTAATTGCAATCCTACATGCCCTATTATTCTTGGTAGACCTTTCCTAAGGACTATTGGTGCTATCATCGATATGAAGGAAGGGAATATTACATTTCCTTTAAGGAAGGGCATGAAACACTTTACTAGAAAGAAAATAAGATTGCCTTATGGATCCATGATAAGGGCCACTTATGGTTTGAGCATCAAAGGCGACGATACGTGATTCTATCGCTTTTAGGCCTAGCTAAGGGCATTGAACAATAACGCTTGTTGGGAGGCAACCCAATGAATTTATCTTTTTCTTTCTGTTTTGTTGCGTCCACACTTTCATAATTCTGTTGTGATTGTGTTTTTTGTGTTTCTTTTTGTGTTTGAGCCAAGCAAAGCCTTTATGATTAGTCTTGGTAATGGTTTTTTGATCCTGCTGAAAAAAGACAGAAACTTTTCGCTCACGAGATGATTTTTTATTTTTATTCAGAAAGCGCTTTTGAGTTGATTTTTTTGCTGCCGATTGATATGCTTTTTTCCTAGGCCGTCGTAATTTTTCAGATTTTTTGAGGTACCAGAAGTATACAAAGTATACAGATTGCTACAGACTGGTCCATTTTTGATAGATTTTGTATTTGTTGAGTTGGTTGCTTGTTTTGATGAAACTATGGTTAGTATCGGGGGGTACTAGCCATGGGAAAGTGAGAATACAGTAGCACATCATCAATATAGATAGAATTCAAGTTTGCTATAGTACCAAAAGAAGTGGTAGTTTGTTTTCTTGTACTAATGTTATCACAAGTTTCTGTTTAAGTTTTGTGTTGTGAAGTTTTCAAGTTTCGGGTGATGTTCTCATGGACAAAGAGATAAGGAGTGGAAAGAGCTCAAGCTTGGGGATGCCCAAGGCACCCCAAGCCAAATTCAAGGACACCAAAAAGCCTAAGCTTGGGGATGCCCCGGGAAGGCATCCCCTCTTTCGTCTTTAATCCATCGGTAACATTACTTGGAGCTATATTTTTATTCAGCACATGATATGTGTTTTGCTTGGAGCGTCTTGTATCATAGGAGTCTTTTCTTTTTGTTGTGTCACAATCATCCTTGATGCACACCTTTTTGAGAGAGAGAGAGACATGTACTCATCGTGATTTTGCTAGAACGCTCATAGTGCTTCACTTATATCCTTTGAGCTAGATACTTTTGCTCTAGTGCTTCACTTATATCTTTTGAGCTAGATACTTTTGCTCTTGTGCTTCACTTATATCTTTAGAGCACAGTGGTGCGTGATTTGGTAGTTGGCTTATGCTATGAAAGTAGTCCCATGTTCTAGGTACCCAAAGAGGATGCAAAAACCTCCATCTTCATGTGCATTGAGTAGAAAGAGAAGTTTCGATTCCTCTCAATTAGTTTTGAGACAAGGATTCGGTAATATTGAGAGTTATGTTAGTAGGGTGTTGTGAATCTAGAGATACTTGTGTTGGAGCTAGTGATTCCCGTAGCATGCACGTATGGTGAACCGCTATGTTAGGAAGTCGGAGCACAATTGATCTATTGATTGTCATCCTTTGTGTTGAGGTCGGGATCACGCGATGGTTCACACCTACCAACCCTTCCCCTCGGAGTATGCGTTTAGCACTTTGTTTTGATTACTAATAAAAACTTTCGCAACAAGTATGTGAGTTCTTCATGACTAATGTGAGCCCATGGTATAGATGCACTTTCACCTTCCACCATTGCTAGCCTCTCTAGTGCCGCGATATTCTCGCCGGTGCACAAACCCACCAAATTCCTTCCTCAAAACAGCCACCATACCTAACTACTATGGCATTTTTATAGCCATTCCGAGATATATTGCCATGCAACTCCCACTCTTCCGTCTCATGACTTGTGCCATCACTCTCATATTGCCATTGCATGATCGTAAGATAGCTAGCATGATGTTTTCATGGCTTGTCCGTTTTTTTGATGTCATTGCTACGCTAGATCATTGCGCGAGGCGCTTCCTAAGGAGTCATCCTTGTTCTAAAGCTTGGAGCTTTGAGTAAATAAAAGTGTGATGATCATCATTATTAGAGCATTGTACCATGTGAGGAAATTTAAAAAAAAGAGGCCAAAGAGCCCAAAAAAATAAGAGAAAAGAAAAAAAAGAGGCCTAAGAGCCCAAATAAAAAAAGAGAAAAAGAGAGAAGAGACAATGCTACTATCTTTTTCCACACTTGTGCTTCATGATAGCACCATGTTCTTCATGATTGAGAGCTTCTTTCTTTGTCACTACCATATGCTAGTGGGAATCTTCACTATATAACTTGGCTTGTATATTCCAATGATGGGCTTCCTTAAAATTGCCCTAGGTCTTCGTGAGCAAGCAAGTTGGATGCACACCCACTAGTTTTCCTTTTGAGCTTTCACATACTTATAGCTCTAGTGCATCTCGTGTATGGCAATCCCTACTCATTCACATTGATATCTATTAATGGGCATCTCCATAGCCTATTGATACGCCGAGTCAATGTGACCATCTCCTTTTTGTCTCACAACCACCACCACACTCTATTCCACCTATAGTGTTATATCCATGGCTCGCGCTCATGTATTGCGTGATAGTTATAAAAAGTTTGAGAAAGTAAGAGTGCGAAAACAATTACTTGGCCAATTCCGGGGTTCTGCATTATTAACATTAGTTGTGTCAGGATGATGGAGCATAGCCAGACTATATGATTTTGTAGGGATAACTTTTTTTGGCCTTGTTATTTTGAAAGTTCATGATTACTTTGCTAGTTTGCTTGAAGTATTACTGTTTTCATGTCAATAGCAAACTATTGTTTTGAATCTTATGGATCTGAACATTCATGTCACGTGAAAGAAGTTGCAAAGGAAAACTATGCTAGGTAGCATTCCACATCAAAAATTCATTCTTTATCACTTCCCTACTCGAGGACGAGCAGGTGTTAAGCTTGGGGATGCTTGATACGTCTCCAACGTATCTATAATTTTTGATGGTTTCATGCTATTATCTTGTCAAACTTTGGATGTTTTGCATGACTTTTATTTATTTTTTGGGACTAACTTATTAACTCAGTGCCAAGTGCCGCTTCCTATTTTTTCCATGTTTTTTACCACTTTCAGAGGAGATTTTGAAACGGAGTCCAAATGGAAAAAAATCCCTGAAAAGATTTTTTTTGGAACGAAAGAAGATCGGAGAACTTGGGAAACAAGCCAGAGGAGCTCCAGGGGCCCCACAAGCTCCCACCCCGCGGCCAGGGGGGTCGCGCCATCCAGGCTTGTGGGTCCCCTAGAGGTCCCCTCACCTAGATCTTTCTCCTATATGATCCCAAAAATTCCAGAAAATATCAAGAGATCATCGCAATCACTTTTCCGCCGCCGAAAGCTTGTCTCCGCAAGATCCCATCTGGGGCACGTCCTGGTGCCCTGCCGGAGGGGGGGATTCGGACACGGAGGGCTTCTCCATCAACACCATGACCTCTCCGATGATGCATGAGTAGTTCACCATAGACCTACGGGTCCATAGCTAGTAACTAGATGGCTTCTTCTCTCTCTTGGATCTTCAATACAAAGTTCTCCATGATATTCATGGAGATCTATCCGATGTAATCTTCTTTTGCGGTGTGTTTGTCGAGATCCGATGAATTGTGGATTTATGATCAGATTATCTATGAATCTTATTTGAGTTTCTTCTGATCTCTCTTATGCATGATTTCATATCCTTGTAATTCTCTTCGAGTTGTGGGTTTTGTCTGGCCAACTAGATCTATGATTCTTGCAATGGGAGAAGTGCTTGGTTTTGGGTTCATACCATGCCGTGACCTCACCCAGTGACAGAAGGGGTAGCGAGTCACGCATCATGTTGTTGCCATCAAGGGTAAAAGATGGGGGTTTCATCATTGGCTTGAGATTATCCCTCTACATCATGTCATCTTGCTTAAAGCGTTACTCTGTTCGTCATGAACTCAATACACTAGATGCATGCTAGATAGCGGTCAATGTGTGGAGTAATAGTAGTAGATGCAGAAAGTATCGGTCTACTTCTCTCGGACGTGATGCCTATATGTATGATCATTGCCTTAGATATCGTCATGACTCTGCACAGTTCTATCAATTGCTCGACAGTAATTTGTTCACCCACCGTAATACTTGCTATTTTGAGAGAAGCCTCTAGTGAACACTATGGCCCCCAGGGTCTACTCCACACCATATTTTCAACCTTACACTTTTTACTTCGTTGCACTTTCCGCCTTCAGATCTCACTTTGCAAACAATCTTAAAGGGATTGACAACCCCTTTGAAGCGTTGGGTGCAAGCTTGTTTGTGTTTGCGTAAGTACTCTGGACTTGATGAGACCCTCCTTCTGGATCGATACCTTGGCTCTCAAACTGAGGGAAATACTTACTGCTCCTGTGCTGCATCACCCTTTCCTCTTCAAGGGAAGAACCAACGCAAGCCCAACCTCTGTCAACGTGTCAACTTCTAGCGCTGTTGTGTGTGGGATAGCAACTATCCATCTAGACTGACATTATGAAGCCTAGGGAGAACATGTATGTTCCTCATGTCAAGTCTATTTATGTTGAACATATGCAACGCAATGAAAGGTATTTCAGGACTACTTCTTCCTCTCTGAGAAGCCGGGCATCCTTGGTATTATGTACTTTAGTAAAGACTTTTATGTTGAGATTATTACGGTGTTCTTTGCCACAGTTCACATGGGTATTGATGAGGCCCACACTCTTCAATGGATGACCAATGGTAGGCTGCTTTCTGCTCCCTGGAAATCCTTTATGGATCTTCTCCACATTGAGGACAAGGGTCTTGAGACCCCTCTGGTATTCCGTCCTCACCATGAGTATGCTGCTACCCACAAGCAAGCCATGTACAAGTTCAGCATTGAGAAGATCTCCTCTACTACACACAAGTCCATTTGGGTGCTAGAACCCTTCTTAGATATCATGCACCACATCTTTCGCGCCACCTTGTTTCCCCATGTTGGCAATCTGGATCAGGTCCACTCCTATCTAGTCGACATGCTTCAGTTCTTTGAGCAGCGTAAGTTCAAGAGTCAGGTGCAGCCTCTGGATATCTCTCATGTTATGTGGCATGAGCTCCATTCTGCGGTGTCTGAGCGTAAGTGCCCCATGTATGGCCCCTTTCTGATGCATTTGGTTGGGAAGAATTGGGAAGCCTCCTTTCTTGGTGAGTTTTTTGAAGCTGGGGACTTAGTTTCTCATAAAATTGTGCAGCTTAGGCAGAAGGACAAGTGGGCGACTCACTGTGCCCCTGAACAAGATGTGCCCAATGACATGGATGAAGATTTTGCTGATGACGAGGCTGATGAGGACTTTGTGGCTGACGAGAACACTGCTTCCCCTGCTGCACCCACCAGTGGAGAACCTTCTTGGGCCCAGAAGCTCAAGGAGAAGATGAAGAATCTCTTATGTATAGATGCTAAGGGTCGGTACCGGGCTCATGCGGCCAACAAGGCGACTATCAGTCGTCAGAAGGCTCTTGGGAGGCATGTTGGCTTAACTATTGAGAGCGGTTCTAAGGATATGCTCACTGATGAGGGCACCTGGATTGCTCGCAACTGCCCATGGGATTCCGATGTTGAGTTACCTGGCTCTCCTGCTCCTCCTGACACCATTCAACACAGCTCTTAGTCTGCTAAGTACTAATGTGTCTTCTCTTCCCTTTTTGGCATCTTGCTGCCAAAGGGGAGAGTGGTGGTATTTGCGCATCACAAGTGTTCTTTCATTGCTCATATTTTCACTCGTGCTCTCTTTTATCGTTTGCTTTGCTTAGAAGATTAAGTTGTGTGGTGTGGAGCTTGTTGGTTTGCGTTTTTAATGTGTGCGAGACTCCTGGGATACTATGTCATATGGTGTGAGACATATGCTACCTTAGCTTTATCATATGTCTTTAATTTCGTGAGATGCTTAAATTGTGCCCTTATGATCATGCTCACTTCACTTCTTGCAGCTATATTGTTCTCAAATGTTTCATTTATGCAAGTAGTGCTTCTATATAAAATATAGGGGGAGTGTTGATCCTAGTGTGTGCACTTTGCGCTCCAAAAGCATACTTAAATAGTGCACACACTTAGGGGGAGCCTGTCTATATTCTGTAGACTGTGGGGGTTGCATTCTACATCAAGTTTTATCCTCTATGCAAATCTCGTGTTGTCATCAATCCACCAAAAAGGAAGAGATTGTAAGAGCATATTTCTATACCTGTAATTTTGGTGATTGATGACGACATTGTTGCGGACTAATCGTGTGCAATAAGCCTTTCAGGTATTTCCTAGGTTTGCACAAAGACGATTCTTGCCCCTCGGTGTTTTGAAATTAAGACGGTTTTCGCTCTACGCTTCGTTGTCGGTGGACACGGGTCGTAGGAAAAGCCGTACTATTAAGAGGGGATACGCTTTGGAAAAGTCTAGGTAGAATCATCACGTACACTTCTCCCTCACCCCTTCTCCACTTCGATGGAGCTTTTCTACCCTGCCTAAACCTGCCTTGCATTTTTCAAGCGGTAGTACCACTTCCCGGAGCGGTACTACCTCTTATCACCGGTAGTATCACCCTTCGGGCGGTAATACCGCTCAGTCAGCCTGGGCGTTCGGGTATTTTGGTTATTTCGGTTCGGGTAGTTCGGTTTATGGGTAATTCGGGTATTTAAAAATGGGAATCAAAATTGTTTCTATCAAAAAAAATACCCGAACCCAAATTACCCAAAATTTCGGTTAGGGTAATTCGGGTACCCAAAATTCGGAGCATACATCAACTTTTGATATGCATAACCCGGATAGTATGGGTATTTTTGGTAATATGGGTATTTTAGTTAATATGGGTAACAAGTTAGTGTAATAATAGAATGAAAATTTTGGATAGTATGAATAATTTGGGTAGTATGGGTATTTCGGGTTTTCTAGACTGGAACCCAAACCCTAACCCGAAAACCGAATAGTCAGGAAACGAGAACCGAACCCTTACCCGATACCCGAATTACCCAACAATTCGGGTAATTCGGTTCGGTTCGGGTTCGGGTAGCGGGTTCGGGTACCCAAATGCCCAGGGTGACCGCTCAGTGTGGTAGTTTTCTGCTCGTGCCGCTGTCCTGTACCGCTCTCAAAAGTGCGAACACTTTTTGTGGGGGCGTTTTGCGGTAGTACAGGGTGGTAGTACCACCTGTAGCGTGGTACTACCACGTGTTACTACCGCCCTGAGCGGTACTAGCGTATCTGCCTCAGTTTTGGCCTGTCTCCTTTTGCCTGAGCAGTAGTACCGCTCCCGTGAGCGGTACTACCTCTTATCATCGGTAGTACCTCTCCTAGGAGCGGTAGTACCGCTCTGTCTCGTGCATAGGGGGTAGGTAATGGGCACATTCCCTCCCCCACTATATAATGGGTTCTTCTTCCCTGAGAACACCACCTTTGCCCCCCTAAGCTCCATTGTTGCTCCAAGCTCCATTTTAGCCAGATCTCTCTCCCTAGCCGACAAAACTTGTTGATATTCTAGGGTTTGGTTGAGAGGGCCATGATCTACACT
Source organism: Hordeum vulgare subsp. vulgare (assembly GCF_904849725.1). Taxonomy (NCBI): domain Eukaryota; kingdom Viridiplantae; phylum Streptophyta; class Magnoliopsida; order Poales; family Poaceae; genus Hordeum; species Hordeum vulgare. The sequence continues at coordinate 518,801,529 of NC_058520.1, forward strand.
TCCACCAAGACAAATTTGATTCCCCCCACTAATCCCTTGCGGATCTTGTTACTCCTGGGTGTTTGAGCACCCTAGACGGTTGAGGTCACCTCTAAGCCATATTCCATTGTGGCGAAGCTTCGTGGTCTCGTTGGGAGCCTCCAATTAAGTTGTGGAGATTGCCCCAACCTTGTTTGTAAAGGTTCGGTCGCCGCCTTCAAGGGCACCACTTAGTGGAATCACGCCACCTTGCATCGTGTGAGGGATGGGGAGAATACGGTGGCCTTAGTGGCATGTTGAGGAGCATTGTGCCTCCACACCGCTCCAATAGAGACGTACTTCCCCTCAAAGGGAAGGAACTTCGGAAACACATACCCGTCTTCATCGGTTATACTTGTGGTTATTTCTTACCTTTACTTGTATTTACTTATTGCTTATTATTGTTGTTGTTAGCATCATATAGGTTGCTCACTTAGTTGCATATCTAGACAACCTATTTGTTGCTAAACCTAATTTGTTTAAAGAAAAGCTTAAAACTTGTTTGTTTCCTATTCACCCCCCTCTAGTCAACCATACCGATCCTTTCAGATACGTCTCCAACGTATCTACTTTTCCAAACACTTTTGCTCTTGTTTTGTAATCTAATTTGCATGATTTGAATGAAACTAATCCGGACCAAAGTTGTTTTCAGTAGAACTGTCTTGGTGTCATTTTTGTGTAGAAATAAAAATTCTCGAAATTGGACATAGCTTTTCCTGATTTTTTTCTGGGATTTACCATGAATTATGGAGCAAAGACCCACCAGAGGGGGGCTGCTTGTGGCCCACGAGGCAACACGACACACTCACCCCTTGGGCGTGCCCTATTGTGTGGTGGGGATCACGAGCCTCCTATGACCCTATTTCGAGTCCTATAAATTCATATATCCGGAGAAAAAAATCAGAGAGAAGTTTTCATCGCGATCTACGAGACGGAGCCGCTGCCACCTCCTGTTTTTCCTCTGGAAGGCTGATCTGGAGCCTATTTTTGGCTCCAGAGAGGGGGGGTTCGTCACCATCATCATCACCAACCCTTCTCCATCAACAATTCCATGATGCTCGCCAGCGAGAATGAGTAGTTCCTGTTGGGGAACGTTGCATGGGAAACAAAAAAAATTCCTACGCACACGAAGACCTATCATGGTGATGTTCATCTACGAGAGGGAGATCGAACCCACATACCCTTGTAGATCGCTAAGCAGGAAGCGTTAAGAAACGTGGTTGATGTAGTGCAACAGCTTCGTGATTCAAATCACCGTCGTCCCATGATCCGTCTTGATCTAGCACCGGACGGACGGCACATCCTCATTCAACACACGTACAGCTTGATGACGATCTCTGCCTTCTTGATCAAGCAAGAGATACGGGGAAATAGATGAGTTCTCCGGCAGCGTGATGGCGCTCCGGTGATGGTGATGATCTATTCCTGCAGGGCTCCGCCCGAGCTACGCAGAAAACCGATCTAGAGGAAGAACTACGAAGTAGAGGTTTAGGGTTGCACGTGGCAAAGTTGTGTCTCAAAAAGCCCTAAACCTCAAGTATATATAGGAGGAACCAAGGGGTGGGGCTTGCCCTTGGGGAACCGGCCGAAAAGAGGAGGGGTCCTCCTCCAAGTCGGTTTCGAGGGAGGAGTCCCTTCCTTCCTTCCCACCTCCTCTTTTTTTTATCTTTCTTTCCTTTTTTTCTTTCTCCTTTGACTTTTTTCCTCTTGGCCGAAATAGCTCAGTTGGGATGGCCTCACCAGACCACCAAGGGCTGGTGCGCCACCCATGGACTATTAGGTTCTCTCCCGGGCGGATGTCCCCCTCCCGGTAAAAACCCGAAACCCATTCGTCATTCCCGGTACACTGCGGGTAATGCCTGAAACCTTTCCGGAGGCCAAATCAAACAATCCTATATATCAATCTTCGTTTCCGGACCATTCCGAAAACCCTCGTGACGTCCGTGATCTCATCCGGGACTCCAAACAAACCTTCAATCACCAACACCTATAACTCAACTATACCGAAACGTCACCGAACCTTAAGTGTGCAGACCCTGCGGGTTCGAGAACTATGCAGACATGATCTGAGACATTCCCTGGTCAATATCCAACAGCGGGACCTGGATGTCCTTATTGGATCCTAAATATTCTACAAAGATCTTATCGGTTGAACCTCTGTGCCAAGGATTCATATAATCCTGTATACCATTCCCTTTGTCCTTATGTATGTTGCTTGCCCGAGATTTGATTGTCGGTATCCCTATACCTATTTCAATCTCGTTATAGGCAAGTCTCTTTACTCGTTCTGTAATACAAGATCCCGTGACTAACACATTAGCCACATTGCTTGCAAGGCTTATATGTGATGTTGTATTACCGAGTGGGCCCCGAGATACCTCTCCGTCACACGGAGTGACAAATCCCAGTCTTGATCCATGCTAACTCAACGAACACCTTCGGAGATACCTGTAGAGCACCTTTATAGTCACCCAGTAACGTTGCGACCTTTGATACACACAAGGTATTCCTCCGGTGTCAGTGAGTTACATGATCTCATGGTCATAGGAATGAATACTTGACACGCAGAAAACAATAGCAACAAAATGACACGATCACATGCTACGTTTATAGTTTGGGTCTTGTCCATCACATCATTCTCCCAATGATGTGATCCAGTCATCAAGTGACAATACTTGCATATGGTCAGAAAACCTTAACCATCCTCGATCAACTGGCTAGTCAACTAGAGGCTTACTACGGACATTGTTTTGTCTATATATCCACACATGCATTTATGTTTTCATTCAATAAAATTATAGCATGGATAATAAACGATTATCTTGAAACAGGAAATATAATAATAACTATTTTATCATTGCCTCTAGGGCATATTTCCAACAGTCTCCCACTTGCACTAGAGTCAATAATCTAGTCTCACATCGCTATGAGATTTACATTGGAGTGAATCTAACACCCATACATTTCTGGTGTTGATCATGCTTCGCTCGTGGAAGAGGTTTAGTCAGCGGATCTGCAACATTCAGATCCGTGTGCACTTTGCAAATATTTACGTCCTCTCCTTCGACTTAGTCGCGGATGAGGTTGAAGCATCGTTTGATGTGTCTGATCTTCTTGTGAAACCTTGGTTCCTTGCCTAGAGCAATGGCACCAGTGTTGTCACAGAACAGAGTTATTGGACTTAGTGCGCTCGACACAACTCCAAGATCCGTCATGAACTGCTTCATCCAGACACCCTCCTTAGCCGCCCCCGAGGAAGCCATGTACTTCGCTTCACATGTAGGATCTGCTACGACGCTTTGCTTGGAACTGCACCAGCTTACCGCACCCCCATTAAGAATAAATACGTATCCGGTTTGAGACTTAGAGTCATCTGGATCGGTGCTAAATCTTGCATTGACGTAACCCTTTACGACGAGCTCTTCATCACCTCCATAAACGAGAAACATTTCCTTAGTCCTTTTCAGGTACTTCAGAATATTCTTGACCTCCACCCAGTGTTCCACTCCTGGATCACTTTGAAACCTGCATGCCATACTTATGGCCAGGCTGGCATCCGGTCTTGTGCATAGCATTGCATACATGATAGACCCTATGGCTGAAGCATAGTGGACGGTACTCATCTTTTCTCTATCTTCCGCAGTCACTGGACACTGAGTCTTACTCAACTTTATACCTTGTAACACTGGCAAGAACCCCTTCTTGGATTGCTCCATTTTGAACTTCTTCAAAACTTTATCAAGTTATGTGCTTTGTGAAAGTCCTATCAGGCGCCTCGATCTATCTCTATACATCTTAATGCCTAATATGAAGCAACTTCTCCTAGGTCTTTCATTGAAAAACATTTGTTCAAGTAATCCTTTACGCTCTCTAAAAACTCCACATTGTTTCCAATCAGCAATATGTCATCCACATATAATATTAGAAACGCTACAGAGCTCCCACTCACTTTCTTGTATATACAAGATTGTCCAACAACTTGTATAAACCCAAACGCCTTGATCACCTCATCAAAGCTCTTATTCCAACTCCGAGATGCTTGCACCAGTCCATAAATGGATCACTGGAGCTTGCATACTTTGTTAGTATTCTTTGGATCGACAAAACCTTCGGGTTGCATCATATACAACTCTACCTTAAGAAAACCATTAAGGAACGTCGTTTTGACATCCATCTGCCAGATTTCATAATCGAAAAACGCAGCTATTGCTAACATGATTCGGACGGACTTAAGCATCACTGCCGGTGAGAATGTCTCATCGTAGTCAACTCCTTGAACCTATGAAAAACCCTTTGCCACAAGTCGAGCTTTATAAACGGTCACATTACCATCCGCGCCCGTCTTCTTCTTAAAGATCCATTTGTTCTGAATAGCCTTACGACCTTCAGGTAATACTTCCAAAGTCCACACTTTGTTTTCATACATAGATCCTATCTCGGACTTCATGGCCTCTAACCATTTGTTGGAATCCGGGTCCACCATTGCTTCTTCATAATTCGCAGGCTCATTGTTGTCTAACAACATGATAGATAAGACAGGATTCCCGTACCACTCAGGAGCAGTACGTGATCTTGTCAACCTACGAGGTCCGACAGTAACTTGATCTGAAGCTTCATGATCATCATCATTAACTTCCTCCTCAACTGGTGTTGCCTCGACAGAGATTTCCCTATGCCCTGCGCCACCATCTAGAGGGAGCAGAGGTTCCAAAACCTCATCAAGTTCTATCTTCCTTCCACTCAATTCTTTCGAGAGAAACTCTTTCTCAAGAAAAGCTCCGTTCATAGCAACAAACACTTTGCCCTCGGATCTGAGATAGAAGGTGTACGCAACTGTATCTTTTGGGTAACCTATGAAGACACACTTTTCTGCTTTGGGTTCCAGCTTTTCAGGCTGAAGCTTTTTGACATATGCATCGCATCCCCAAACTTTAAGAAACGACAACTTAGGCTTCTTGCCATACCACAACTCATATGGTGTCATCTCAACAGATGTTGATGGTGCCCTATTTAAAGTGAATGCAGTTGTCTCTAATGCATAGCCCCAAAACGATAATGGCAAATCGGTAAGAGACATCATAGATCGCACCATATCTAACAAAGTACGATTACGATGTTCGGACACACCATTACGCTGTGGTGTTCCAGGCGGTGTCAACTGTGAAACGATTCCACATTGTCTTAAGTGAGCACCAAACTCGAAACTCAAATATTCGCCCCCTCGATCAGTTTGTAGGAACTTAATCTTCTTGCTACGATGATTTTCAACTTCACTCTGAAATTGCTTGAACTTTTCAAATGTTTCAGACTTCTGCTTCATCAAGTAGATATATCCATACCTACTCAAATCATCAGTGAAGGTGAGAAAATAACGATATCTGCCGTGCGCCTCCACACTCATCGGCCCGCACACATCAGTATGTATGATTTCCAACAAGTCACTTGCACGCTCCATTGTTCCGGAGAACAGAGTCTTATTTATCTTGCCCATGAGACATGGTTTGCACGTGTCAAGTGATTCGAAATCAAGTGACTCCAAAAAGTCCATCAGCATGGAGTTTCTTCATGCGCTTTACACCAATATAACCTAAGCGGCAATGCCACAAAAAGGTGGCGCTATCATTGTTAACTCTACATCTTTTGGTCTCAATGTTATGTATATGTGTGTCATCACAATCAAGATTCAATATGAACAAACCCCTCACATTGGGTGCATGACCATAGAATATATTACTCATAAAAATAGAACAACCATTATTCTATGACTTAAATGAGTAACCGTCTCGCAATAAACAAGATCAAGATATAATGTTCATGCTTAACGCAGGCACTAAATAACAATTATTTAAGTTCATGACTAATCCCGATGGTAACTGAAGTGAGACCGTGCCGACGGCGATTGCATCAACCTTGGAACCATTTCCCACGCGCACCGTCACTTCATCCTTCGCCAACCTTCGTTTATTCCGCAATTCCTGCTTCAAGTTGCAAATATGAGCAACAGAATAGGTATCAAATACCCAGGCACTACTACGAGAGTTGGTTAGGTACACATAATTAACATGTATATCACATATACCTGGTTTGGCGTTAGCCGCCTTCTTATCAGCCAAATACTTGGGGCAGTTGCGCTTCCAGTGACCCATCCCCTTGCAATAATAGCAATCAGTTTCCGTCTTAGGTCCATCCTTGGGTTTCTTCGTCGGAGGAGCAACAACTTTGCCGCTCTTCTTGGAGTTACCCTTCTTGCATTTGCCGCTTTTCTTGAAACCAGTGGTCTTATTCACCATCAACACTTGATGTTCTTTCCGGAGTTCTGACTCTGCGACTTTCAGCATAGCGAATAACTCGCTGGGTGACTTATTCATCCCTTGCATGTTATAGTTCAACACAAAGATCTTGTAGCTAGGTGGCAGTGATTGAAGAATTATGTCAGTGATAGCATCTTGCGGGAGTTCAATCCCCAGCTCTGCTAGACGGTTTGAGTACCCAAACATTTTGAGCACATGTTCACTAACAGACAAATTCTCCTCCATTTTGCAACCACAGAATTTATCGGAGGTCTCATATCTCTCGATCCGGGCATTCTTCTGAAAGATAAACTTCAACTCCTGGAACATCTCATATGTTCCATGACGTTCAAAGCATCGTTGAAGTCCTGGTTCTAAGCCATACAAGACTGCACATTGAACTACCGAGTAGTCCTCCTTACGTGCTTGCCAAGCGTTCAAAACATCTTGATCAGACGTAGCGGGTGGTTCATCTCCTAGTGCTGCATTAAGGACATAATTCTTTTTCCCAGCTTGTAGGATGAGCCTCAGATTACGAGCCCAGTCTACAAAGTTGCTACCATCATCTTTCAGCTTAGCTTTCTCTAGGAACGCATTGAAATTCAGGGTTGCTACTGCGTGAGCCATTGATCTACAACATAAAATATTGCAAAGTGGACTTAGACTATGTTCAAGACAATTAGAGTTTAGCTAATCAAATTACTAATAAACTCCCACTCAAATAGACATCCCTCTAGTTATTTGAAGTTCACATGATCCAAATTCACTAACTCAAGTCCGATCATCATGTGAGTTGAGTGCAGCTTCAGTGGTAAACATCTCTATGTTAATCATATCTACCATACGATTCATGCTCGACCTTTCGGTCTCTTGTGTTCCGAGGCCATGTCTGCACATGCTAGGCTCGTGAAGTTTAACCCGAGTGTTCCGCGTGTGCAACTATTTTGCACCTGTTGTATGCGAACGTTGAGTCTATCACACCCGATAATCGCGTGGTGTCTCAAAACGACGAACTGTCGCAACGATGCACGGTCAGGGAGAACACAATTTTATCTTGAAATTTAGTGAGGGATCACCTTATAATGCTACCGTCGTTCTAAGCAAGATAAGGTGCATAAAAGGATTAACATCACATGCAATTCATAAGTGACATGATATGGCCATGATCTTGTGCTTCTTGATCTCCATCACCAAAGCACCGACATGATCTTCATCGTCACCGGCGCCACACCATGATCTCCATCATCGTGCCGCCATCGAGGTTGTCATGCTATCTATGCTATTACTACTAAAGCTACAACCTAGCAATATAGTAAGCGCATCTGCAAACACAAACGTTAGTTTAAAGACAACCCTATGGCTCCTACATGTTGCCGTAGCATCGACGTGCAAGTCGACATTTAACTATTACAACATGATCATCTCATACATCGAATATATCACATCATGTCTTTGGCCATATCACATCACATGTATACCCTGCAAAAACAAGTTAGACGTCCTCTAATTTGTTGTTGCATGTTTTACGTGGCTGCTATCGGTATCTAGTATGATCTCCTCTTACTTACGCAAAACCACAACGGTAATGTGCAAATTTTTATTTCACCTCTCTCCAAGGACCGCCTCGGTCAAATCCAATTCAACTAAAGTTGAAGAAACACGCACCCGCCAGTCATCTTTATGCAACAAGTTGCATGTTAGTCGATGAAACCGGTCTCTCGTAAGCGTACGAGTAATGTTGGTCCGGGCCGCTTCAATCCAACAATACTGTCGTATCGAGAAAAGACTAAGGAGGGCAGAAAATCGAACATCAACACACACAAAAACTTTTGTGTTCTACTCAAGATTACATCTATGCATGAACCTAGCTCATGATGCCACTGTTGGGGAACGTTGCATGGGAAACAAAAAATTTCCGACGCACACGAAGACCTATCATGGTGATGTTCATCTACGAGAGGGAGATCGTATCCACATACGCTTGTAGACCGCTAAGTGGGAAGCGTTAAGAAACGCGGTTGATGTAGTGCAACAGTTTCGTGATTCAAATCACCGTCGTCCCACGATCCGTCCCGATCTAGCACCGAACGGACGGCACCTCCGCGTTCACCACATGTACAGCTCGATGACGATCTCCGCCTTCTTGATCCAGCAAAGAGACGATGAAGTAGATGAGTTCTACGGCAGCGTGACGGCGCGCCGGTGATGGTGATGATCTATTCCTGCAGGGCTCCGCCCGAGCTCCGTAGAAAACCGATCTAGAGGAAGAACTACGAAGTAGAGGTTTAGGGTTGCACGTGGCAAAGTTGTGTCTCAAAAAGCCCTAAACCTCAAGTATATATAGGAGGAGCCAAGGGGTGGGGCTTTCCCTTTGGGGCGCCGGCCGAAGGGAGGAGGGATCCTCCTCCAAGTCGGGTTGGAGGGAGGAGTCCCTTCCTTCCTTCCCACCTCCTCTTTTTTTCTCTCTTTCTTTCCTTTTTTCTTTCTCCTTTCATTTTTTCCTCTTGGAAGAAATAGCTCACTTGGGCTGGCCTCACCAGCCCACCAAGGGCTGGTGCGCCACCCATGGGCTATTAGGTTCTCTCCCGGGCGGGTGGCCCCCTCCCGGTAAAAACCCGGACCCATTCGTCATTCCCGGTACACTGCGGGTAATGCCCGAAATCTTTCCGGAGGCCAAATAAAACAATCCTATATATCAATCTTTGTTTCCGGACCATTCCGGAAACCCTCATGACGTCCGTGATCTCATACGGGACTCCGAATAAACCTTTGGTCACCAACACCTATAACTCAACTATACCAAAACGTCACTGAACCTTAAGTGTGCAGACCCTGCGGGTTCGAGAACTATGCAGACATGATCTGAGACACTCCCCGGTCAGTATCCAACAGCGGGACCTGGATGTCCATATTGGATCCTACATATTCTACGAAGATCTTATCGGTTGAACCTTTGTGCCAAGGATTCATATAATCTTGTATGCCATTCCCTTTGTCCTTCGGTATGTTACTTGCCCGAGATTTGATCGTCGGTATCCCTATACCTATTTCAATCTCGTTACCGACAAGTCTCTTTACTCGTTAGGTAATACATGATCCCGTGACTAACACATTAGACACATTGCTTGCAAGGCTTATATGTGATGTTGTATTACCGAGTGGGCCCCGAGATACCTTTATGTCACACGGAGTGACAAATCCCAGTCTTGATCCATGTTAACTCAACGGACACCTTCAGAGATACCCGTAGAGCACCTTTATTGTCACCCAGTAACGTTGCGACGTTTGATACACACAAGGTATTCCTCCGGTGTCAGTGAGTTACATGATCTCATGGTCATAGGAATGAATACTTGACACGCAGAAAACAATAGCAACAAAATGACACGATCACGTGCTACGTTTATAGTTTGGGTCTTGTCCATCACATCATTCTCCCAATAATGTTATCGAGTCATCAAGTGACAACACTTGCATATGGTCAGAAAACCTTAACCATCCTCAATCAACTGGCTAGTCAACTAGAGGCTTACTAGGGACATTGTTTTATCTATATATCCACACATGCATTTATGTTTTCATTCAATACAATTATAGCATGGATAATAAAAGATTATCTTGAAACAGGAAATATAATAATAACTATTTTATCATTGCCTCTAGGGCATATTTCCAACAGTTCCTTTTAGGCTCGCTGGTCGGTGATAGGTTTTGGATGAGATTGATCATGTAATCGAGTTAAGTTGATAGAGCTTGATCCCTATTATCCATTATGTTCTCAGATTGATATTGCTATGACTTTGCTATGCTTAATGCTTGTCACTAGGGCCCGAGTGCCATGATTTCAGATTTAAACTTATTGCATTCTCTCTGAATATGAAAAGTGTTTAGATCCTATCTTGCAAGTTGTATGCACCTATTACGTGTCCTGGTCCGCATACCCCAAGGTGACAATAATTGGGATTCTTTTCGGTGATTGTCGTAGTTTGAGGAGTTCATGTATTCATCATGTGTCAATGCTTTGTTCCAGATCTCTATTAAAAGGAGTCCTTAATATCCCTTAGTTTCCAATAGGACCCCGCTGCCATGGGAGGGTAGGACAAAAGATGTCATGTAAGTTCTTTACGCAAGCACATATGACTATATACGAAATACATGCCTACATTATATTGATGAATTGGAGCTAGTTATGTGTCGCTCTAGTGTGTAACTGTTACATGATTGATGCCATCCATATCTTTCTATCGTTGTACCATGGCCTATGCTTTACATATGCTGAATCTTGCTAAGTTACTATTGATGTTGGCATTGTCACTACTATTACCAAGTTGTTGTTATTACTGTTACAGTGTTACTGCTACTACTATTTGTGGTGCTACTAACCCTTTGTTGCAGAGAGATATCCCAGTGCGGTTGAATTGACAAAGCAATTGTCAAGGCCTATAAACATTCTTCGGCTCCCCTTGTGTCGAATCAATAAATTAGGACGAAATACTACCCGTGAAGACTGTCACGATCCCCTATACTTGTGGATTATCAACCTCTATGAAAAATCACAAGCCAAAGTTCCCATAAGAATTCACTCTTGACACCATAGTTTTTCACAGCCCAATACCCCCCGAAGGTTTTTTTCAGTACTATCAAGCCTATCCGAGTGTGTTTAACCTAGAGAGACACCTAGTTTTCAACAATTAGAAATTATCACTAATCTTTGAGACATTCTATGTTAGCCCTAACACTTTCGAGTCTAACTTTTGAGACATTCTCGGTTAGCACTGGCACTTCCGAGTATAACTTGTGAGATATTCTCTGTTAGCTGTGGCACGTTTGAAGTCTAACTTCTGAGACATGGTGGAACATGTTGATTGCGCTTGGTGGGCATGACAATCAAGGTCCTTGTAATCTTAGAACCATTTAGTTCAAAGCCTCCATCAACAAGGAGTACGATAGCGGCAACTATATGAACCTTTGTAAAACATCTTGAAGCCCTTCTATCTTCATATCATATTCACTCTTTTTTGCGGGGCACATCATCTCCATTCAATTATTTACTTTCATGCAAGTTATCATTCTCTGTTGCATTACTTATTCAACTTGTTTGATTTATGCTAAAAGTAAAAAATTCTAAACCTAAAACCGACTAAAATTTGGCTTCAGGTCTATTCACTCCCTCTAGACCATAAACATAACCAGTGGCGGAGGACCCCGATGGGCAAGGTGTGGGAGCGACCACACCTTGATTCAGTCAAATTGTTCTTTTATTTATACCTACGCATATATGCTCTCTCGGCTGGCTATGCTAGCTCCTATCGCTGCTTCGCTGGGAAAATCAGACCGCACACACAGTTGGGCCACGAAGCACTAGCCGATCCAGCAGTAGGCCACCAACTCTTCGTTAAGCACATGCATGGACGCCCACAGCCAACTCACACCTCACGCACGCAAACGCAGTAAACCTAGTTAGCGCTGCGATGGCTGGCCACGACGAGCCGGACAACGGTCGACGACGGCAAGTGAGAGCGGTTGCGGGTGTCGAACAAGCATGACGGGTGGGAGCTACCGCACATAGTGCATGTTGTAGTGGTGCTCTGAGGCGCAGAGAGCAGCCACTGTGGTTAGGGCCTAGCGGGGGCGGCATCGAGTGACTGTGGAGTGGTAGACTCCGGTTAAGTTCTTGCTTAAGATTTTGTCCCATCTTAAATTTTTCTCGTCTTCCGCCACCGAACATAACCCCTTTTAAAACACAATACAATTCAGTCATGAATTTAAGAAAGTAAGTACATAGGGAAGTGAAAATTCCAATCACACGTTGGTTCTTTTTATGACAAGTTTTTTTTTTGCGACAACTTTCAAAAGCACACCAAAGACTGATATTTAAGCCTAGATTATTTTTCGTTTTCAGAATTATTTGATACTCGTTCCGACCCATGCTTGCTGGTGGTGCCCCGCAAGCAAAGGGGTGCGCGTATAGCGTGGTGATCGAGTGGTGGTGGACCGCGCCACGCCTCCTCCCACCCGCGCGCACGCCACCCAACCATGGGGCCCCGCGCGGTACAGCGAGCGGCGCACTGCTCACTCGACTCGATCGGTGGCACCGCCGTGCCACGCTTCGCCGCACAACCCGCCGCGTTTATATGACCGCACCGCCTGATCACTCCCCGACCCGTCACCCATCAACGCACGTACACACTCCTCCTCGGCTCCTCGCCACTCCCCCAACCGCCCGCCCCTCCGCCATCCCTCCTCCTCCCCGCCGGGATCAAAGGTACGGTACCGTCTGCCCCGACCGATGCTCTTCGTGCTAATCACTTAGGGTTTCTGCGGGAGCGCCGATCCCGGCGGCCCCTTTCCGTGCCCAGCCGCGTGAGATTTGGGGCGGGGGTGGATTGGATTGCGCGCCGAATTGGGGACGCATGGTTTGCTATGCTAGATTCACGCATTGAATGATTCATGGCATTGTTCGTCCCTTGTTTACCTTCCTGTCAGGGGCGAATTGAGGCCTGCTGTGAGATTATTATCGATTCCTGACGCGAGCTGTGAGATTACGAGTTCTGTCGCCTCACTGCTACAGTATTTCCTTTTGCACCAGACGAATGCGTGGTCCTAGGGTTGGCTGCGTCGACGCAAAGATCGTTCCCCTTTTAAAATTGGATTCGGGGAACAAGTTGTTGCAACCTGCAGTATTTTTATCTGGTAGTAGGTATACTAACAAAATCACTCCGACATAAAGGTTCTAAATACACATCTGCGCCACTTATCATAGCAGCCTCGCAGGAAAATAGGGTTTCTCACACAGGCTGGATATCCTATTAGCAAGTGTAGGAATTCTGTGCTCTGTACCGTGTTAGCAGAATGATAGTGCATCCGGTGCAGGGGATGTCTGTGCCCGGAATATGTTCAAGCATTGGATTGGATGATCCCTCTTTGGCCAAAGTAGTTCCTTCGACAGGAATAGCATGGGCCGTTTAATGGGTAAATAAAGCTAAAATTTGGTATAGCAAGATAATTAGCTCATGAGCTTCATTCTCAGTAATCATGTAAGTGGATAGTTCACTAAGAAATCTCTGGCAATTACTTTGTTCATTCAGAGGACACCATCAGTAGCATGCTCACCCAAAAATTTGGTAGAGTAGGATGATTGGCTCATGAGCTTCATTCTCAGTAATCATGTAAGTGGATGGTTCACTAAGAAATCACTGGCAATTACTTTGTTTATTCAGAGGACACCAATCAGTAGCATGCTCACAGGCAACCATATAAAATTTGGATAGCATACATAACCAATCATAACTGGTGAATTTTCCATGTAGTACCCTGGGGATTAGGGGTTTATCCCCGAAACACGCAATCTAAGAAGCCAGTTCAATTCAGCATAGAAAAAACAGCAATAAACACTGCCTGCAGTCTTCCAAACCTCAGTGGGATAAGTTCTAAAGAAATGTGAGTTGTTCTTATCTGTTATCTCCTTCCACTCTACTGAAAAACAAACTGTACAATAGCCCTCAAATGTTAACCGTAATGAAATGTGGAGAAAAGTAAGCGTTTGAGCTTACAGTTTTCTTTTTGTTAAATTACATTAATAAAACATTTCAGCGTGCACTCTGCATACGGTACAAATCACACCTAATTGGGCTGGTAAAGTTGTCCTTTCTATCACAGCGTAGCCAAATGGACTGCATTCTATCTTGTGATAAGTTGAGTAAGATATTATCACTGTAGTAGCACAGTACCTTCTGACACCATTCTCTTGTTCTCTTTCTGATATGGATTAATATGGAGTTAATTGTTGTATGCATCAACAATAGAAACCCAAATTAGGAAATATAGAGGTGATATTTGCAGTTAAACACATTGATTATGCTTCATGACATATGTATAATCTATATGAGCAAACTTGCCATTTGATGAATGATGAGTTTGGTGTAATATTAACCAAGTACAGTTATCCTGCTTACCTTTTCCCTTCGTTCTCACTTGTGCTAGTGTATCTTTTCAAATGTTGCACGTCGTTGGTACTTCGAAACATAAAAACTTCCTGCTAATGCTGAGAGCTTAATCTGTCACAGATACAAGATGTCAGATAGAGCCACACATTGGTGTTATGCCTGCCGTCGGCCAATTCGTCTTCGTGGACAAGATATAATCTGCCCCAACTGCAATGATGGCTTCATACAAGAGATCAGTGAGATAGGAGGCGCTTTGAACACCTACGGTATGTTTGGGCCACGCTTCGATCGCCTAGATGGACGATTTGGAATGATGGACGCTGTGTCTGCCCTCATGCGACGACGGATGGCAGAAATGGGCAGCAATCCTGTGTTTGATCCTAATGCAGCCGGGGCAATCACCGCACGAGGAAGGCCGCCCTCAATTGGCCCTAGGCTGATATTCGGCAGCAACATGCCTGCTCAAGGGAGCGACGAGGGTGGAGTAAACGTGCTTGCCAGGGGAGGTCGCAGAATCGGCGCGGACCGTCAAAACTTCGGCAGCTTCCTCGTCGGTCCCAGCCTCGAAGCTCTGTTCGAGCAGCTGCTACTGCAGACCGGTAACCGTCAAGGACCAGCGCCGGCTCCGCAGTCCGCGATCGACTCCATGCCGGTGGTGAGGATAACCCGCAGGCATCTGAGCGATGATCCAGTTTGCCCAGTCTGCACGGAGAGATTCGAAGTCGGCTCGGAGGCGAGGGAGATGCCGTGCAAGCACCTGTACCATGCCAACTGCATCATCCCCTGGTTGGTTCAGCACAACTCCTGCCCAGTTTGCCGCCACTCGCTGCCGCCGCAGCGAGGATCAGACAGCAATGCAGCCCGCTCACGACCTTCGGTCCACAGCAGCGAAGCTGTGAGCCGTGGGGTCACCGGAGCCGGAGCTGGCCCTGGGCCTGTCACGAGGAACGAAGTCGACGACGGAGAGAGCTCCTTCTCGTTCCTCTGGCCGTTCGGGTCGAGCCCCGGCCCCGGCCCCGGTCCCAGTTCTTACCAGTACGGAGGAGGCGGGGGCGAGCCCGCGGTTTACAACGACGACCCTGGCCAGATAACCTACTCCGAATGGCACTACGACCCCTGACAGACGCTCCCTGAGTTCCTGCTCCAAGCAGGAGACGTGGTGTGCAGTCTAGATATATATATATATGATGAATCTGTGGTGGATGCCTGTAGCGTTCACCTTATGTTGGCCGGAGGCCTGGAGCTGTGTATAAATGTAAGCTGCCTCCTGGGCATTCAACTATATTCTGTACCAGTAAAGTACAGTATATCGAACCTGTATTACTATCACACGACGATAAGCAGTGAGTGAGCAAGCATAATCCGATCCGAAACGGCAATTTTCGTTTTCCGCGTGCCGCACGAGATGCCATTTTGTCCTGCTACTGCTACTACTTGTTTAATTAGGCCGCCCTGACTTATCTATATCACGTTCACCGAAATTCCAAGCACATGTCGAGGACGAGGAGGGCCTCTTTGACCGGAGGCGGGGAGGCCGCTGCTCAAACCCTCGCCCCGCCAGAGCCAGAGCCAGAGTGGCCGGCTAGCTACCGCGTTATCTTCTTCCTTTGCCCGCTCCTCCTCCGCGTTCCTCGGCTCCGAATCCGGCCGGCGCCCGCGCCCGGCGGCAGCCATGGCGTGCTCCGCCCATCTCCTCTCGCAGAGCCTGTGCCAACCCCACCGCTCCTGCCCGGCCCCGTCCAAGCGGCACCTCCGGTTCCAGGCCAGACCCGCGGCCGCGGCTTCCGCCGGCGTCAGCTCCAGCGCCAGGAGCCGACGGTCTTCTAGTATAAGAGTCGCCGCGTCGGCCGAGCAAGGGAGGAAGAAAATCGAGGTAATTGATTGCTCTCTGCACTCTCTACGGGCGTTGTTTGTGATTTCTGACACCCCAATTAGTTGGTCACCTGCGCAATTCCCTCTGTGGTTCGTGTGATTCCGGCCATCCGAAGATGCTTTGCTGCAGATTAATAACACATGGACTGATGGACAGTAGTCATGGACTTTCAATATTTCATTCCGAGAACACCATTTGTCTTGGCTGTAACATAGTGAATTGCTTCCAGCTCCGTTGTGATGCATTGTTTTCCTTGCTGTAACATAGTGCTACGATATCTGCTTTGCAGTTTTGGCAATCTAAGAAATTCTACTGCAGCTGTTGTTTCTCCTGCATATTTTGTATTCTAATTTATAGCTGTGTTTTTTGTTCAGCTTACGTATGACGCACAAGCCAAGTTTAACCAGCTAGCCGACCAAATTGACAAGGATGTGGGGATTACACGGCTCAACCTGTTCTCACCTTGCAAAGTATGTACCTGTTGTTATGTTTGTGATAAGCAAGGAAAATGATAAATTTGGTTCTTATTGTTTTGCCCATTGACCTAGACCTGCATAGCATTTTACCTTGTAGATTAATGTCTTCTTGAGGATAACCGGGAAGAGACCAGATGGGTTCCATGACCTGGCTTCTCTGTTTCACGTGAGTTATTTCTTGTGCTTGTTTTAGTGATATTTAGTGATATATGCATGGACATACGTGGAAAGGGTGATTTTATAATTTTAGTGCCATTAATCTTTTCATGGAGTTGTAGTATGGAAGATTAATATTTTTTGGGGGAAAATCCAGCAGGTGGAAGATTAAAAATAAATCTGTAGAGATGTTTCTTTTATTCGCACAATCTGTCAGACGTACCAACTTATCAGCTGTATGATCTTTTCTATTTACTAATATGTCAGCTTCCCCCTAAATTCATGTGCATCGGGTAATTTGAGCTAGTAACAAACAACTGGCTCTGCAATGTACACTATTCCTTCTCCAAATTAAGTTGCCAAATCTGATCTTAGCCCCATGTTATAGTGTCATGTCCTTCCTTTATATTTATATATGGTTATGATTCGTTCTGCTTTGTAGAGCTGTTCTCTGTATCACTTTTGATAATCATATATATGAACCAGGTGGTTAGTTTGGGTGATACTATCAAATTCTCACTGTCGCCAAGTAAGAGCAAAGATCGGCTATCAACCAATGTTGCAGGTGTCCCAGTTGATGAGAGTAACTTGGTATGTTTGATATATGCTTCTTACACGGACTAACAAATACACTTGAAGCATCTTTATTACCTTACCTTACTTTTTTATTTCATGAATTTACAGATCATCAGGGCACTTGATCTGTACCGCAAGAAAACTGGCACCGATAAGCACTTTTGGGTATGTAAACTGTACATCGTTTTGAAATTAAAGCGAGTGAAAGTTATTTTATTTTACTCGGCATGTTTGCTATAGATTTTATCTTTTACTCTTGTCCTTGTTGAAGTGTAGATACATCTTGATAAGAAGGTCCCAACTGGTGCTGGTCTTGGTGGAGGAAGCAGTAATGCTGCAACTGCACTATGGGCTGCTAACCAGTTTAGTGGTAGCATTGCTTCAGAAAAAGATCTTCAAGAATGGTCTGGTGAGATTGGATCAGATATCCCCTTCTTCTTTTCACGAGGAGCAGCATATTGTACCGGTAGAGGAGAGGTATGTGAAGCACTCTCCGTTCTACTATTATTTTCTTTGAATCATGGTAATACTAGGCTTCTAATTGTAGTCCTTCCCAGTGGACAGTCCCTACTCCATTAAGGCATGTGCAGTCTTTCCCCCCCTTAAACAGAGACCAAAATGTGTGTCATTGTATATCATAAGAAGGAATCATGATGATACGAAGTAGGAGGGAAAATAAAAACTGAAATTGATACAAAGCAGCCTACTAATGAACGAAAACAATTAATGGCAGCAAAAAGAAAAAGACTATACAGGGAGCTAGCCTGCACTACCCTACGGTAGAGCGTAGGGAGACAGGGCATGGAGTGTTAGACGCTGGAGCGCCTTCACATCTGCCAACATCCAAAGCTTAGCTTCCCCCAGGATGGAATCCAGCAAAACTTTTCCTGGAGTTGCTGCAAACTGAGTGATGATTTTCTGTGATACTGGCATGAAACTCTTTGTTTCAATCCTGATAGTACAATCTGGGTCTTCCAAAAGAACTTCAGTACCTTTTTCAGTTTCTTATATGTGAAGTCTTGTGTTAGAAAAAAGCTCTATAAGAGAAGCCAGGCCACAGTAATATGATTGGAGTAGATCCATCATTCGGTTTCTTACAAGTACATCTATGATATCCTGGAACAGAAAGGGTGAAGTATTTCACCTGAACCCTGTTTCAACTTATTGACAGTTGCTTAGATGATTGGTTTGGCTGATACACTATTGCAAGCTATTGAAATTGGGTCATAATACATCACTGATTTTTGTTTATAGGAGTTGCGTTGCTCGACTGTATTCAAGTAAATATTGACTTTTGTAGAGAGGTTCCCTTCAGATTCCAAGATGTTTTTCATTACTATAAACTAGACACTGACATGGAAATGTATCCATGATCTCTGTTTACCTTGCTGCTGAAGTGGCTGATTATAATCTACAACTTTGAAGTTAAATATATGCAGATTGTCCAAGATATTCCAAACCTGTTGCCAGAGAATCTGCCAATGGTTCTAATAAAGCCACCTGAAGCATGCTCAACCGCTGAAGTTTACAAGGTAATAGGTATTTCAATTTCTTAACTGAAAGTGCATGCTTTTCCTAACAAGCTTCGTATACTGCAGCGACTCCGGTTAGATCAGACTAGTCAAGCTGATCCTTTGGCTTTGCTCAAGGAAATTACGCAAAATGGGATATCACAAGATGTCTGTGTAAATGATCTAGGTATGGAGTGTGTGATTACAGTATGTTGTTATAGACTATCATTATACTAGTATATGTTAAACTATTTTATTCTGTTTGTTGCTGAATAACATTCAGTAAAAATGGTTCATGTTCCTCATTTTCTTTTTCCAGAGCCTCCAGCTTTTGAGGTGTTGCAGTCACTAAAGAAGTTGAAGAAACGATTTATTGCATCCAATAGGGGAGATTACAGTGCTGTTTTTATGTCAGGAAGGTAAGAGGGCACATTCTCTTACCAAACTATGAAGAACCTGGTTATTCCAAAGTAGTCTTATTCTAGCGTTAAATCACTACTCCATTAGAGGTTTCGAAAAAAAAAACTACTCTATTAGAGGAGTATCATACTATTGTATTATCCTGTGTCTCTTGTCTCAGTTTATATTTGACTTCCGTCAGAACATTATGCTTTGCCCTGGTCTTGAGCCCATTAGATGAGTCTTTTTGGCAGCCCCAGTTATGCAATTTTAGCTGTGTAGTCTTATTCTTTCAAGTTTCAGTAGCAAAAATGTCTTAGTTAACGTGTGGGATTCCATGCTACAAGGGCGGATATTACCTCCCTATGATTGTCCAACACTCATATGTGCATTGAATTAGGAACTGCATTTGCAGTCACCGTATTTAATTCGGACAACATTGTGAATGCTTCATGCAGTGGAAGCACGATTGTCGGAATTGGTTCCCCAGACCCACCTGCGTTTGTGTATGACGATGAAGACTACAAGGACGTTTTTGTGTCAGGTATGCTGGCTGTTGCATTTCACAGAGTTTATGTTTCTCATCTATACTCGGTCAAAACGCTTACCTGAATTGCTGAACACATGACAAAACTGGATTGCTCATATCCGATTAGACAAAAGGAGTGTTAAACAAACAATCTGGAACCTATATTGCGCTAATTTCGAATCCTTCGTGTTTTTGGTGCAGAGGCTCGCTTTCTCACTCGCGAGGAGAATGAATGGTACAGGGAACCAATGTCATCGAGTGCCACGTTTAGCAAGGAAGACTCACTGTCAGAGGCAGCACCGGTCGTTGACTGACTGAGTGAGGCTCTGTATTTGGTCTCAGTTTTGTGGTTGTGGTACACAGGTGTGAATTTGTTCCAATCCATGCTGACATGAGAAGAACAGCTACACTATCAAGTTTGTTGATAAGAAAAATCGAATTTGTAATGGGAAACGGCAACGAAATTAAGCAAATCCTGGAATTAACTACTCGTATTTCAGTAGGTACCTATCACCAGTTCACCAGCATGCGCAGCCATAAGGAATCACAATTGTTTCCAGATCACTTGGCAAGAAGAGTTGGTGCATTCTGCATGAGAGAAAAACACCAGGTTTGGTTCTAGATATAAGAGGAATCAACGTTGACTTCAAATCTTCCATTCCATGAGAAAAACAAAGCTTTGGCATAGATCCCGTTCAACTGCAACCATCACATGATCTAGCAAGGAAGAGAACAACATTGACGCCCTTGAAATCTAAACTGAGCTGCGGAGAAGAAACTAATCGAATCAAGGGAGTCGCCGTCCGTTACCACTCCAACTCCAAGCAAAGTCATCGTTCCGATTCCGATTCAGTTTGTCTTGCCGGATGGCGACGGCCCCGATCGTCCACCGCCGCCACTGACTGTGAACTCCCGTCTTTGCCATCCTCGACTCCGGTGGCCGAGGCCGTATCCTCCTCCACCTCCTCCTCCTTCACAGCCGGTGAATCTTCCGGGCCGAGGGCCTCCTGCTCGGCGGCCACCGGCGGGTTGAACGACCCAAACTTGGGCGTCCTCTCCAGCGCCACGAAACCGCCGGGCGCGTGCTGAAAGGAGAAGGACGAGCCGCCGTCCCGGTTCCCGTCCGCCTCGCCGTCCCCGCCCTTGGCCGCGGCACAGGGCACGTCGTCGAGCGCGGCGACGCTCGCGCGGCGCCGCTTCGCCCCGGGCCGCTCCTCCTCCCGGCCGTCTACCGGGGCCGGGCGCTTCTCGGGGACGGGCAGCGGAGGCGGCGCGGGCGGCCCGGAGCCCTCGGCCCGGGCCTCCGCCGCCATTCGGGCCTGGAGAGCAGAGAGCGTTGGGCTGGCTGGCGGAATTGGGCGAGGCGGGGTGAGGCTCGGGGAATCCGCGGGTGGGATCGGGAGTGGGGTTTTCTATTCCGGCCGAGTCACGGTGCGCGTGCTCGCCTCCGCCAGCTTCCCTTTTGTGGCCAGTCGATGACGATTGACGGCGTGAGGGTAACATGCGAGCCTTGTGGGACGGGACGGGACGACACCGCCCACGCTGCCCTCTCCTGCCGCTCGTTGCTGCACAGCACAGCACAGCGACGGCACCATTGCTGCGACACCGGCGGACGAATTCGTCCCGCCGCCTGAATTTTTTGTGAAGAAATGGGAACTGAAATTTAGGCCCTGTTTGTTTCATAAGTCCTAAAACTTTTTCAAGTGTTAACTTATAAGTCATAAGTCCCTACCTGTTTATTTACAGTTTGTTTACAGGGACTCATAAATCCCGAGTTCCTACCTGTTTGTTTACACGGACTTATAAATCCATGTTGCACATAATAAAATACACTTGTTCACATAACCCTTGTTCATACAAATGAATTGCAGAATAGTCATCAGTTCCAAAATGTTATCAGTTCCATCCTTTTCAGTTATTATACAGGAAACGGCAACAATACTAGTGCTGAATTCTGTTTTCCTATTCTACCTAGGGAACCAGCAACATGAACCATGCGTACTGCTGGAGTAGCAGGACCAGAAAACTCCAGCGCAGATAACGGGACGGGGGGGGGGGGGGGGGGGACGGACCGAGGGAGACCGGGTGGCGACGGGGCAGGGCGGCGATCGGGCGGCGACGGACCGGGGACCGGGCGGGGCGGGGCGGCGACCGGGCGCGCGGCCAGCGGCGATTGGGGCGGTGCGAGCGACGAGCGAGCGACGCGGCCACTGGATCGATGCGGGAGACTTCCGCGGGCCTAACCAGCAATAAGTCCCAATAAGCTCCTACTAGAGAGTCTTATTTGATAAGTCCCAAATAACCATAATAAGTCCCAATAAGTCCCTTGTGTTTGGTTTAGGTGGGACTTATAGGGACTTTTTTAAGTCCCAAAACCAATGTCCCTGGAAACAAACACCCTCTTAGACGCCACGGTCATAGTTCATGTCAGCTACAGCACCAACGGCCGGCACACATAATTTCACGCCGGCAAGAGCGTCAACGGCCAACACACGTGCCAACCTACAAAATAAACATCTTCATAGTTTCAAGTCAACAAGAGCGTCAGCGGCTGGCGCACATGCCAGCCTATAAGATGAACACCCCTATCGCAGCATGCTCGTGAGTCGGATGAATACCGCCCGTTTCCAACATTGTGGAGAAGCTCGACGACCGGTCCTGTGCAGGGCGAACGGCTGACAAGCATGTGCTCGTCGAGGCCATGATGGCAACGGAAAGAGTGGTCGGCTTGGGTCAGCTAAACACTAGCATGAGGAGGGTGTGCGTTGTCACCGCCTGTGTGGCCTTGACGACGCGGGCCTTGTTGTCCTCAACGACGGCCTTGTGTTGCACGGCGATGACCTTGAGGACGGCTTGGGTCACACAGCTTTCCGATCCGCATGTAACAACCCAAGTGTAGGGGCCTTCGCCCCTGGCGAGTGCATCATGGTCCTCGCAAAAAGCCATCTAAGCTTTCTCTATGCAAACAGAGCGTTTCAGGACCTCGATTTGAGTCACGGCGTCGTACAACTTCCGCACTAAGCCGAAGTAACTGCTCGGAAGAGGCTCGGTAGGCCACAACCGTATGTAGAGGTCCTTCATGGTAGGCTCCGCCATCCTGTGCAACTCCATGAGCTGTTTCATCTTGGTAGACGAGAAGGGGGTTGGGCTCGGGAGTCTGAAACTGTGCGCAGAAAAGCCTCTGCTCAACGTCCCCATCTTGGGCCGCGTAGTGCTTGGTCACGTCTGCTACACTCCGTGGAAGGTCCGTGAAGGCGCATAGGGAACGCCATAGCCGTGTAAGAAAGGCAAACCTGTTTCCACCAAAGACACATTGCAGTAAGTATGTCTTACCATCCGCAATCTTCTTGGCTTGGCGCACTTCTTCTTCGAAAAAACGCCTTTCTACCCGCTCTGATTTGAGTTCGGAGGACAACTTGGATAGCTCAGCCGCTTATTCTTTAGATTTTTGTTCCAAGGCCTCGCTCTTAGCGCTCGCATCTTGAAGCTTCCGCTAAACCTCAGCCACCCTAGCCTTGTTTCCGCCTCTCTCAACCTTCAACGAGTTTAGCTCGACGGCTGTCTGTTCGGCCACCATCTTATGAGCGGTGGCCTCTTGCTTGGCCTTCTCCAGTTCGGCCCTGAGTTTCTCAAACTCCACGTCCATAGCTCCTCACATGAATCGAAATCAAGATGTCATATACCAAAGCCAGACGGTACTAACCTATTTAGTACAACAAGAGTCTTAGCGCCACGCATCAAGCTTACCCTGCTTCTTGTCAAACCGACTATTAAGACGGATGAGCTCCTCATCGGAAACCTTGAGTTTTTCGGTTCAGCCCGGCAAGTTCAAGGGCGTTGGTGGCCACAACCGAGGACAAGGCCTGCGAGACAAGTTATGGATTGGTAAGCATCCGAGCTATCGGAACTGGGACATTCGGTCGAAGTACCCCCCTTGAGCTGTTATAGTTCAAAGGGTCCCCGAACTGTTTTTGTTCATGACTATAAGTTCTTTTGAGTCACGGGTAAGTTCTTCAACTCACCCATGGCTCGAGGGCTATTATACCTATAAGGCATGTAAAACCTTATAAATAAATCTAACACTACATGGTTTACCTTGAAGCCCGCCAGCAAACCGCTGAAGGCCCCGTTGAGTCCGATATCAACAAACTGAATTGTAACGACCAAGATGCGGTCCTTTCCGATCTGGGGATCGAGGTCCCGAATTGGAAAGGAGTGCATCTAAGCGTCTCGCAAACAGGTAACACATCACATACATAATAATAAAAGATAGACAATCAGGGGTTCAATTGCCTTCTCATAAATATATCAGAGTACATCACGCATACAATCAAAGTAGTTCTGCTACGGACTACAAAACAAGAGGAAAGGCTATGCTAGCCTGCTTGTTGGCCCACGATCGCGACCACGCCTCAATCTTCTAAATAGTTCACGTACAGGCGGTTGGACTCCTCGTTGTACCGCCACGCCAGTTGCGTGCCGTCGGGATCACCTGTCTCCGGGGTACCTGAACCTGTTGATTTTGTGAAGAAATCTGTGAGCCACGGGGACTGAGCAATCTATGACCTTGGTGCCAGAACTAGTCAAGTTATTAGGTTGGATAGGTTGAGTGTTTAAGGTTGCAGCAACCTAAGCTTGAAATGGTGGCTAACTTACGTAGAACATTTATGAAGGTGGACTATACTAGCGGTCGAGAGTACCTAATCACTAAGTGATCCTGAACACCTACCTACGTCATTCATAACCCCACCGTGTTCCCGATCGAAGAGAGATCTTTCAGGGGACAGTCACGGTTACGCACACGGTTGGCAATTTTATTAGTTTATGTTTAAGTTATCTAATACCGGATGTTAACAAAATATTCCAAGTTGCCACATAACCGCGGGCACGGCTTTCCGAAAGATTAAACCCTGCACGGGAGCTCCAACTAGCCCATCACAAACGTAAACAGGCCGCAAAGTAATCCTCTATCACGAATCTCGTGATCTCGTCGGATTCCTTAGAGGAAAACCTCAACTCTGGGGAGAACCAAAGCTTCACCGGGATTCATATATGCAAGATATATCGCTAAGGTAAGGCAAAGCTAGCAGGACCTCCCGACGTGTCGACGACCCTGATAAGAGCCGCGTATCTCAGTCTCAGGACACGCCGGATGAGCACAGCGTACAGTGGCCTGATAGACATCTCCCGAGTTGCCCCGGGTTGGCCCCGCACACGACTCTAGTTTGGACCAACACTCATGAGGAGCATTGGCCCGGGTTGTTGATTAAATTCCTCGGGTAGGCCATCCCCTATGCAGATTATTATTAAGTGATTAGCAAATTAACACCAATGTTGGGTCCTACCGGACAAGCCTTAACACTACGCGATTTATCGAGGGGGTCCCCATAACAACCCCGAACGTGTTAGGAGCGATCAATATGGAATCAAACACCGGTAGCCGGTAACTAGGGCGGCAATAACGGAACAAAGCACCCGGCAAAAGGCTAGGCCTTCCGTTATTTACCCAGTATATAGGTGCATTAATTAAATAACAGAATTTAAGATAATGATATCAAGCTCATGTTATCACATGAGTCAAACACCTGCATCTAGCAACGCTAACATTAGTAGCTGAACAAAGCCTACTTAGCCATTCAAGTTTGCTAGGAAGGGATGAGTGTCTGGGTTCATGGCATATCAAGAGGAAAATATTGCAGTGGTAGGCAGCGAGCATATGACAAAGGAAAAGTAATCTAGCATAACAAGTCTAGAGATGGAATCAAGATCATATCATCTTGCCTGTGATATCCTCAGCTTGGAATGATTCTTGATCGTCCTGCACGTACTCTCCTGACTCCACGTATTCGTTCTCCGATCCCGGTGCTACCCAACATAATAATAACATCCAATGAACAACAACACCTCAAGATGCAACAATCACATGATGCATGAGATGAATATGAGCATGCATCACTATTTCTATCACTAGCACAAACTTAAGGAGTTTAAACATGTTCCTGGACAGAACTTCATGCTAATCTATTTTGACATGCATGAGAATGACATGATCAGATGCGTCTCGAGAAAACGATGCAAAACCATATAAAGAACATTACAATCGGAGCTACGGATCAACGGGAATCAACGAAACAAGATATGAAGCCCTACGTGTCAAAATCATCACCACACAATCAAATGGCACAAATCTGGTATTCCCAGGTTGCCAAGACATAAAACAAACCATCATGGATGGGGTGGAGCAAAGAAGAACACCACAACATCAACTATGCACTCACAAACATCAAAATGACAAAACTACACAATCTGCCATAAACTGCATCATAGCACTTTGTGAGCTACATGCAAAGCACCTACATCCACCAAACTATGACAAATAATATATGTGGCTGTATCTAGCCAAGAATACTACAAGCACAAGCAAGAATCACACAAAAAGGAATTAAACACAGAAAGTTACAAGGCTGCAAACTTGCTCAAAACCATCAGTTTTCAGGGACTTAGTGAAAATTCCAGATTCTCACTTTCTGTCTATGCTCTGAAGCATTTTTACAGCAGCCAAAACAATACCTACAGGGCTCTAAATGACATGAAATTTTACAGGGAGCTATAAAAACATATCAGGTCCAACTTTCTAGTTGAAAGCTAAGGCTAGATCACAACACAATGACCAGCACAACCTCATCTACAGGAGAAGAAAATATAAACAAATTCTCAGACTTAGTGAAAATCTCAGATTTTCACTAATCTGGAATTTCAGTCACATGCCTACTTTGGATGGACACAACTTGCACACATGGATTCCAAATCATGGATTGAAACCAACATGTGGTAGAGGGGGTCACCCTCTACTACCACAACCAAGAAACAAATACAAGAGCACATCACAACTCATGGAACCAAGCTCTAAACATAGAAGAAAAAGAAAATATGTCATCTCCAGAAAATGTTCCAATGGCAAAAATTATTTCATCAATGGATTCCTGGGATCTTTCTACCCCAAATTCATATAAAATATGTATGCACTTGCTTGGAACAAATGAACTCAAACTAGGAAAGGAAATCCACATGGAATCATATATATAGTGAATAGTGCAACATCACATGTGCTATTCACTATATCAAACCTACATAGCATGAACACATGATCACAATATCTATGGGGTACATGAGAGGTAGTCCTCATGACTATGTGCATTGGCACATCACCACACCATCACATGAGACTAGCACAACAAAGATAAACACCTACATAACTAAAAGAGATGGCACCACTCACATATCTCACGTAAATACTTCTACACAAAAATGATATCTTGCCTATGTGCTCCCCAAGTCATATCTTGTCATGACATGGGTGAGACACACATATGGTCACACACATACCCACATACACACACACCACATGATATGTGGAGAGGGAGGGAACCCTTCACACACACACACAAACTTGCACAAGGCCACCACCATGAGGATGACTAGCACCCACATGCTCTAGCCTAGCAAGGCACACAAGTAAAACTCACAAGTAAAACACACACTTGCATGCAACACTCCCCTAGACATGCACATGAATCCACAAGCACAACCTCAAGTTATGTGACTTGGTGCAAAAGAAACAGGAACCACAAACTGATGATAGCAACAAAAATAATGCCTCCACTCTACCTAGTGCACACAGTACATATACATGCCTAGGAACAGCACATGGAAGAAACACACTGCCAAAAATAAAATGGGGGGGGAAGAGAATTCGAACCCTGCACCCCTCTGTTAAACAACAACACCACTACCACTCTGCTAAGGATCAGTCTTTGACAGAACAGGGATACATAGCAAGAAACCCTGCTTTGCTGCGCAAGGCACTGTCGAAATATATGCAAAAAAGGGGGGAGTGCACCGACACACACACCACTGCGCTACTACATAGGAGCTTGACAAAGGGCGAAGCACAACCGAGGTAAACAAACAGGACGTCCTGCTCTGCCTACAGAGGCTGCCAGCGACAGGGAGGTCGCCGGACAGGCCTGCTGCTGCTGCTGCTGCGCCACGGCAAGGGATCTACGCTATGCCCGCTGCGCTGCAAGGAGTACATACAGCCTGAGCCACGACACAACTATCAGGAGCATCCATCTACCGCATCACAAGAACTGCGTCTACCCAGCTACTGCACCACGAACACCTACCTAGTGCCGATCTACTACGAACAGCGAAGCTCGACGTGCACTACAGCAGATCCGGGCCGAGGGAAGGAGGAAGAAGGAAGGGGTGATGCTCCTCACCTTGGGGAAGGAAGTAGGGGAACCGATCGGAGGAGAGGGCGATGGAGAGGAAGAAGATTCGACGCCGAACGAGTCCCTGATGCAGAACCGAAGGAGCACCGAGTCCACGGCAACGGCGTGCTCCTGGTCAACAGTGAGGAAGCCCCTCGACCTCACCGAGGACAAAAATGGGGCGCGGGCACCACCCCCGTGCCCCTGGACATGACCGCCGGCGCTGCTCGACGGAGACGGCGGGGTAGACGGCGGCGGGGCTGCTCTCTCTCTCTCTGCTCCTAATCTACAGAGAGCTTACCAGGAAGAGGGAGGAGAGATGGGGAAAGGAAAGAGGTGGCGGCGGCGGCTGAGGAATAAGAGGGAACCCTAGCTTTAGGGAGGCACAAACGCTCACGTATATAAAGAGGGGACCTCGACGTTGGTGCCCTCACGACGTTCGTGCACTCTCTCTGCTTCCTGACGGAAAGTACGTGCGGGGAGGGAATGGCGTCAGAAGAGAGAAGAAAGGGTGCGCTGGGCTACCGCACGCACGAGAGGAGAGGATGGGCCTCGAGAGGGAGAAGGGGCCCATCTGGCGCCTGATAGCGAAGGAGGGAAAAACCTGCTGGTGTTTCTTCATTTTTTTTAAACAAACAGAGAAGGAATAAAACCCTAGGAAAATCTGAAGAAGCTAAAAATAAAGCAAACATATTCCTGGCCATAAGGACTTATGACCTAATAGAATAAAATGACAAAGGAATTTTTAGAGCAACTAAATATTTGCAAAACAGAATTTGATCCTCTGTTTTGTGTATATTTGCACCTCTCAACAAAGTATTCAAACCAGCAACTTCGTAACTACACAACCACCACAAAATATACCCAAAACATGGACATTTTTAAAACAAGGAAGGGAGAAGTAAATTATGGGCTTGAGATAAAGAGGGGGTGAAGATGGTTTTGAAACCTAGCATATGCTATCACATGCATCACCCTACACAAGCTATGCATCACATGCACAACAACACAAGGCACCACATGGAATCACAAGAACTCAATGCAACACAAGGACACATGGCATGATATGTCACAATATGGTATGCATGCATGCAAGGAAGAAAAAAAATAAGGGACACATGAAATCATACATGCAAAAGGACCTCTCAGATAACAATGTCAAGTTGGTCCCACACGGAAGGTTACAAAAGGGAAAGCTTTACACTTGGGGCACTACATGAATGCTTTGTAGAATCGCACCCATAAGGATGTGATGTTCATCGACAATTGATGAGCCGGATAAAGCCTCCTCCATCATCGCAGGTCACTCGGCCGTAGCCCACTTTGTCACAGAAGGCACCAGAGGCAACACTGAAGATGCCGGAGGATCGAAGAACCCTGGAATTGTCTCCGGAGGATGCTCGGACGAATCGCGGTCCCCTCTCCACTCGTCGGGAGGGGATCAACCTCATGGGTTTCGGTGACCGAGGCATGAACCTCAGTCGGGACCTCTCGGTCTTTGATGGTCGACGTATGAACCTCGGCCATCACCACCTCGTCCCCCGTGTCCGGAGGAGCCTAGTGATATATCACCTCCGTGGCCTCGTCTGAAGCCTAAGGAAGGGCAGTACGGGATGCATTCCCGCTCTCCGCTAAGGAAAAGAATGAGGATTGGGGAAGGATGCAGGGGAGAAGAATGAGATTGGAGGATAGAGTGGAGGGAGTGATTACGAGGAGGCAATTGCATTTATTAAAGTGTAGATGTATAATTTCTAGGAAAATTTTATATGCTAGATGTACATTTATAACCGGACATAGGAAGTACATACAAACTATTGGAGATTTCCTATGAACCCGCTTACCTTTTTTTTCTCCAACTAAACAACAATACACTAGCTTATTTTTATACCCAGGTGATTCAACTCTATTGTACTTGCTTTACTATTATACATATTGGTTATAAAATAAGTTATAAATAACATGATAATGGTTTATATCCAACATCTGTCTATCTCTTCCTAATAATAAAGAAAATACAGTTTCTGGTCGTTCGTCGTGGCAGTTTTGCAAAAACGTCCCCTTTTTTCGTAATCAATCCGCGGTCCTTCATTAAGTGGAAAAAATGTTTCGTTTTTTCAAAAAAAAACTGCATCGAGGCGGGCCAAGGCAGCAGGCAGCCACCGACTCTTCCCGAGCCCCTGATCTGCTCATCGCGCCGCCGCCCCACTCCTCCCGTCGGTCGTCGCCTCGCTCCACGCCGGGTCCTGCCGCCGACGAGCTGCCGAAGCCGTCGCCCCTAGCCTTGCCTCCTCCGGAGCTCCGCCCAGATCCGAAGCGCCGCCCCCGCGAGCAGCCGCGCCGCCCTGCCTCCTGCGCCGCCCCGCGCTCCCTGCCTCTCCTTGCGCCGCCCCCTCGTGCCCCCCTGCCTCCTGCGCCTCCCCACGCTCCCTGCCTCTCCTTGCGCCGCCGCCTCGCGCCGGCAGCCGCCCCTGTCGCGCGCCTCGCCTGCCAATCCCTCCGGACGCCGCAGCCGCGTGCTCGCCGAGCGCCTCCGCCCCATCGCGCCCTGGATCGGATCCAGATCGACCCACCGCCGCCCTGGCGTTGACCGCGTCGCCTTAGGCCGCCACCTCCCACTTGGGCCGTGCCAGCAATTTTTTGATACATAAAATTGTCATTTATGTCCTTATATTTTTAAAGCACGGCATATATTGGCTAATTATTTAACCACATATAATCAAGTTTACCTTTTGTGTTGTACAAGCATGGGCATATATAAAATTCATTATTTAGGTTTTGAACAGTAATATAGGAGGTCATGTAGCATACTTTTTCTAATTATTCAAATGACTGACACGAGGTTTAGCAAGAATATTTATGATGACCTAGATGTGCACCTTTTCATAGTGGTTCTCGTGGTTTGCTGGTTAAAGGCATGTTGTATTTTTTTTTCTACCGTTGCAACACACAGGCAATTTTCTTACTACTCCGTATTACTCCCTCCGTTTCATAATATAAGTCTTTTTAAAGATTTCACTAGAGGACTACATACGGATGTATATGGATATATTTTAGAGTGTAGATTCACTATTTTGCTTCGTATGTAGTTCCTTAGTGAAATCGCTTAAAAGACTTATATTTAGGAACGGAGGGATATTAACCATGCTCTTGCGCACTCGGTACAACGTGCGCGCTTAGCTAAAAGTGCAAAGGAACTGACCACGTAGGCGACTGCCCGAGCCTAGAGCACTTTTGTAGCGCCGGTCAAGGACCAAGCGTCCCCGCACGAGGTGGCCACGTACGTGATTCCCGTACAGGAATCCCCACGGGACCCGACGCGTGTACTCCACCCAACGGCGCCGCGACACGTACCCAGTCAGAAATATCCCACCCCACGCGCCCGCTGAACCTTTCCCGGCGCACCTGGCGCTGATCCGGATGTCTACGTGTCGATCCCGGCGCAGGGCACCTGACGGCTGACGCGCCGGAAAAGCGCCCGCGGTTATCGCCGGAAAAAGAACGATAAAAGCGCACGCCGCGCACGAGGCGCTCGCAAGAGAGGTCGGCTGCGCCTGGATGCCCGCCACCGCCACGGCCACGCGCCGGCCGGCGAGGCGTCTTCTCGGTGATGGATGCGCTGCAGGGCAACACGTGTGCTCCTGGAGAGCCGGCGTAGGTGGATCAGGAAGTGCAGCGACGGATTAAGTAGTGCGCTCGCTTGTCTCGCAGCAGCGTGCGTGAAGGATCCGGGCCTTTTGATACGGACAGGCCCTAATATATTGACGGACACGTATGGAAATGGCAACGGGGCTGGTCGTCAGGGCGAGAGGATCGTCAGGTAGTGCCGAACAGTACCCGAGTTTGGGCAGGCGGTCGGTGGTCCTGATCGATGCACGAGATTACTCTAATGCACGAGGACGAGTTGATGCAACTCCGTGATGTAGCTCGAGCTTATTTTACTGTGGCGTATCTTTGGGAGGAGGTGAAAGTTTCTTGACAAGATGACTTTCGCCTTTCGCAATGTAGCTAGCGAGGCCAGCAAGAGATTGTTACTCGGTCTCGAAGCGTCAGTGGCCCAATTGTCCAACGGGCAGCCGTGTCACGGCGACACGACACGGCCGGTCCGATCCTGCCCCGACACCACCCCTTCCCGGGAGCACGAGAGCGCCCGCCGCGCGTCTATATAGAGAGGAGAGCCCCGCCGCCGTCTGTCATCTCCGTCCTCGCACACGCACACTGGCTACTCACCAGCATAGTGGTAGTACTGCCGTTTTGAGGTCAAGTTGGCCATATCCTACGCGCAGCGCAAGGCACAGGAGCGGAGCGACGCGTGCGATCGATGAGCGAGGGCGCGCGGAACACGCGGCAGTTCCGCGGCGCGTGGAGCGGTGGCGGCGGGACGGGTGGCATTGGCAGCGCGAGCTACCGGGACGGCGACGGCGGCATTGGGTCCCCGCGCTACAGCGGCGTCAACGCAGGGATCCTGGACGAGCAGGTGCTGTTGCTGGTGTTCCGCTCCATCAACTGGGACCCGCAGGCGGTGTGCACGGCGGCGAGCGTCAGCCGGCGGCTCCGCGCCGTCGCGGAGCGCGTGCTCTGGCGGGAGCTCTGCATCTCGCGCGCGCCGCGGATGGTGGCGTCCCTCACGGCGGCCGCGGGGGCAGGGGCCGGAGCGGGCGCGGCCCCGCCGCCTCCGGGGCGCATTGGCGGCGGGTGGCCGGCGCTGGCGAAGCTGCTCTCCTTCTGCTGCGGCGCCGCGGGGAAGGCCGTGCCGGTGCCGGTGCCGGGGCACCTCACGCGGGTGTCGCGCTTCTCCAAGACCTCCGGGCGGAGCTTCCTGTCGCGGCGCTGCAGGAGCGACCTGCTGTACGTGTCCGACCCGTGCGAGCACGCGGTGCCCGGCGCGGACGACGAGCTCGGCGCCTACCGCGGGGTGTTCCGGTGGTTCATGCGGTCGCGGACGAGGGCCTGCCTGCTGGGCCGCCGGGCGGCGCTCGACCCGAGCGTGCGCTGCCCCTACTGCGGCGCGCGCGTCTGGAACATGGTCGCCGCGAACCTCGTGCCGCGCGGCGCGTCCCGCCGGATGGGCTCTGACGAGGGCCGGCTCGAGTACTACGTCTGCGTCAGCGGCCACGTCCACGGCAATTGCTGGCTCGCGCATCTCACATCAAGTGACGGCGAGCACGACGAGTCCGACCAGGCGTCCGGAGGTAGCAGCGGTGAGGACGGCGATGTCGCCCAGTGAGCGTGGTTTTCAGTTTTCCATGGATTGTCAAGCAGAGGGTTGAGATGTGGCTGTGTGCCATCAGCACTACGGCGCGTAGCTAGCTTAGATTGCTCGATGTAGATCAGAGGGTGGAATGGGCTGCTCATCAGAGGACTACGTACTATACTTTCCAGAGAGGACTCTCCTCTGTTTTTGCGTGCTCTGTTCTCGTATTTTAGTTCATTAATGCTGTAGCTTTGCCGGCTTTGTTTTACTCTCCTTTGTTTCCCTTAAGACCGATGTGTTACCGTGTAAGCGTTTTTAAAATAGACCAGGTTTAAGACGCAAAAGCAATTACTTTTATTAATTAATACTAGTACTTCCTTCGTTTCTGAATATAATTCTTTGTAGAGATTTTACTAGCGGACTACATAGGGATGTATATAGACATATTTTAGAGTGCACATTCAATCATTTTGCTTCGTATGTAGACACATAGTGAAATGACTTAAAAGAGTTATATTTAGGAACGGAGGGAATGCATGCGTCCTTTTAATTTGCTGTTCACGCAACATCTCACAACCAATCGGTGACTACCTTGGTTTCGGTGACTACCTTAGTTTCAGAGATTTTTCAAACGTGTCTTTTAAACCGTGACGGAGGGAGTAGCTTCGCTCCGGAATTCAAGAGGTCTTGTTTATTGTCAGCAAGATGTATGCATCTTTGCTGACCCAGATTACCATCACACTCGGTATGCTATTTCGGAATGCTCCACACATGCTTTCTTTTAATTTCCTGCACCTATATCATACACTGTACATTTTTAATGTAATGTAAGAGTACTTTCAAAATTTAGGCTATGTTCAGTAGCCCTGTTGTTGTTTTTTGAAAAGTAACATGGTTTATTCAAAAACCATGGTTTAAATCATTTATGTGTTCAGCATCAACAAATACCGCAATTTCGTAAACCATCATACTTCCTCTGTTCTATAATGTAGTCTATACAAAATTTGTAAAAACTCAAATCTGATCAAATTTGTATAGAAAATAATTTATATCTACAATACCAAATATATACATACAATATGAAATATGTCTCGTGATGTATCACATTATATGTTTATGGTATCTCAATATTGATTTTTTTTCCTACAGACTTGATTAATGTTTGTAAATTTTGACTTATGAAATAATTCTATATGTGTGGGTCTTTTTAAAATTCAAACTTTATCCCCCACACCCTCCTCCCACACAAACCCACCTATGTCTTTTGCGATCAACAAGATAAAACGATGAAACACTTGTTAGTGGGCTGCTCATTCTATCGATATGACTGGCACGAGATTCTTGGATGGGCTACATCCACTGCTAACATGTCCAGGGGCAATACGAATTTCCAAACCTGGTGGGCTACGTCTTGCAATATTGCACCCGCACTCACTAAAAGGGTTGGCCTACCTCATCATACTCATCATTTGGTGAGTTTAGAAGCAACGGAACGGTTGCATCTTCGACGATTATCATCGGTCTCCCATCTCTCCACAACCATCAACAACGAAGCGTGGCTTTGGGCTAAGGCCGGTGCCATCGGGATCAAGAATATTTTTCGAGAGAGCTATATCTTATGTTGTGTCAGGGATGAGCAACCCCCCTGTGTTTGCTCTGCGCTCACTGGGTCACATGGTTTAGTGAGTGTATGTAATCCCATGTTGCATAACTCTTCTTTCTATCAATGAAAACATACACATTCTTTGCGTATTCATGAAAAATTCTATAGAAAATTATCTATATCCATAATACCAAATATATATGCAATATGAAAATATGTATCATGATGAATGACATGATATGTACTCCCTTGATTTTTTAAAAACTAGTACGAAATTTATAATAAATTCGAAAAACATGTATGCGTTTTTAAAAATGTCAAAAATAGCACCCCGTCAGCCTGTGGCTGGCCGATGGGGGACCTGTCGGCCTCTGGGTGGCCGATGGGGGCCTGTCGGCCTGCAGGTGGTCGAAAAGACACCTGTCGGCCTAGGGTTGGCCGAAGAGGGGCCGTCGGCCTCCAGGAGGCCGAAGAGCCCCTGGATAGCCCCTGTCGACCCCCATCTTCCTTCATCTTCCTCCTCATTTGTTTGTTCCTCTTCTCTCTCTCTCGTTTTTCTTCCCTCATTTTGCCCCCCTCCGATCTCCTCCATCCTCCACCCATTTCCTATTCAATCCACGGAATCAATAGATCCTACCCGTCTCCACCGGCCTACGGTCTCATTTTGTGCGATGCGGTAGTTTTTTGTTCGTTTGGAGGAGCCATGGTGGGGTGGTAGAGTTGTGGATGGTGAGGTGAGGAGGTGGTGTGGTGCAGAGGAAGAAGAAGGTAGAGAGGAAGAAGAAGGGGACACACGCGTGGAAGGTATACCCATTTTTTTACTGTAGTTCTTTTTAGTGTTGGTTTATTTAGTGTACATAGGTTTATTTTTGTATAAATTTGTTCGTTGCGAATAATGACAAGCTCGCAATGTCTGACATGTGAAAATGTCTGAATCTGTAAATTTAACTGTTTATTACGGCCCTGGTAATGTTCTGTATAATGAGTTGGGGGTTGATCTTAGCGAGTTTAAAAAAGGTATGTTGACATTTTCAGACCCAGACAGACTCGACATTAGGCAGTTGAAGCACCGGTTGATTACTAGTTTTGGGTTGGATCCTGAAGCCTGTTCCGTCAGTATTCATGCATTGTGGACCAAATCCTGTAAAAATGTCAAGTGGAAGTTGATGCCGATAGATAGAGCCAACATTGGTTGTCCCTGTTAAGTCGTTCCAGAGACCGAAGAATCCACCCATATGTCCTAGTGCAACCAGTGGCGAAGGAGGAGAATTTCATACAAGTCAACGCGGGGTATGAACCAGGGCTGGGTAGTCATGTATCCGGGTCACAACCACCGGATATGGATGCTAGCCAAGCCGAGAAAGAGTCATATTATGTGCCACACAATGAGACTGGGCAGCAGAGCATTCAGTCGATACTATTAGCTGGCTCTGGTGTTGCTGATGGGGATGAGGAAGGCGATGAAATGCAGAGGGTGATAGAGGAAGAGAACGAGGATGGGTTTCCGGAGGATCTGGATTCTGAAAATTCCGAGGATGAAGTGGAGGTACCGATTCCTTGTGGATGGGATAAGGACATACCCGATGGCATCACTGTCAACGATGGCCATGAGACTCCATGGCAATATAATCTGAACCAAGTCCAGATCGGGGCTATGTTTGACACAAAGAAAAAATTGAAGTATGCGGTGATAAGGTGGGCTATGTTTACTCAGAGGGTTTTCCGGACACATATATCGACTCCAACAAAATATATGGTGAATTGTGTTGAAACAGGTTGTCCTGCGAAGGTGCACGGGCACATGCCGAAGTATAACATCCACTGGGTTGTCACCAATGTGGTCCCACATAATTGTGTGAGGAAAAATCTGTTGGTTCGGCATCCAAATCTGAGTTCAACTCTCATAGCGCAACTCATGTATACTAAGATAGTTGAGAAGAAAGATATGGAAGCAAAACATATCCAGAAAGCAGATAAGGTCAGATGAAATTATGACATTCCATATGGGAAGGCTTGGAGGGCTATGCAGAAGGCTATGGCGGAAAGGTTTGGGACGTTCTTTGACTCATATGATAATGTTGTCTGTCTCCTTGACATATTGAAGGAGAGGAATCCCGACACATATGTTAACATACAACACATGAGGTTGGAGATTATACCAGATTACAAGGTGTTGAAACGAGTATTCTGCTCTTTCGGTTTGTGCATCGAAGCTTTCCGGCATTGTCCTCGTGTGATGTTTGTGGATGGTACATTCCTGACTGGTGAGTACAATGGGAAAAATCCTTACTGCTATTGGTGTGGACGGGAACAACCAAATCATCCCACTAGCCATGGCATTTGTGGAGGGCGAGAACTTTCTGAGCCAGGTATGGTTCTTCCCGCAAGTTAAAATTGCGATCGTGAAGGACCGACCAAACGTGTGTGTCATGCATGACAGACATCCGGGTATATTAAAGGCTGTGAAGACACTAAGTAATCCAACAGCTGACGAGCCAATACCTTGGAAGGACTTGCAAAGCCGACGGTGCATGCTCCATCTGGGTGCAAATTTTTTCTCACAGTTCAAGAACAAACGGTTGATGAACTTGTTCAAAAAGTTATGCAAGCAGAACCAGGAGTGAAAATACAAATTTATTTGGTCAAAACTAGATGAGTTTACTAAGAAGCAGGTCCTTGCTAGGAAGAAAATGGAAAAATACCAGGTTAAATTAACAACACTCATCGCGGAGCTAGAGGAGCCAGTAGGTCTTTGTGACTTGCCACCAATCGACCCTCCTAATACGAAGAGAAAGAAGGGCAGGGCAATAAAGAATTTTTCTGAGTGGGTAGAGAAAGAGCATCCAGTGAATTGGTCTTTGCTGCATGACACCCATGGAGCGAGGTATAGCCACATGACAACCAATCTTACAGAGGTGTATGACTTTGTACTCAGAGGGAATAGAGCATTGCCACTAACAGCTATTGTGGAGGGTGTATTCTAGGGGACTTTGAGATATTTCAGAGAAAGGCACGAGTTAGCAAAGAAGCATATTCCAGTTAATCAGAACACACCTTATTGTAGCCGTGTCATGGATCACAAGATAAAGAAAGCAAAAAAAACACACTGTCACACTCATAGGTAATCAGGAAAGGAGGTATGAGGTTCAGCTTCCTACTGATGGTTTTGGTTCTGCAAATGAGGTGAACACGCATGAGGTT
Source organism: Hordeum vulgare subsp. vulgare (assembly GCF_904849725.1). NCBI lineage: Eukaryota > Viridiplantae > Streptophyta > Magnoliopsida > Poales > Poaceae > Hordeum > Hordeum vulgare. The sequence goes on from NC_058520.1 coordinate 518,839,571, forward strand.
AAAATTGGAACGAAATTTTATCCAACTTGCGAGTTGATGACCCACAAGTGTAGGGGATCTATCGTAGTCCTTTCGATAAGTAAGAGTGTCGAACCAACGAGGAGCAGAAGGATCTGACAAGTGGTTTTCAACAAGGTATTCTCTGCAAGCACTGAAATTATCGGTAACAGATAGTTGTGTGGTAAGATGATTCGCAGCAAGTAGCAAGTAACAATAGTAACAACGATGCAGAAAAGTGGCCCAATCCCTTTTGTAGCAAGGGACAAGCCTGGACAAACTCTTATAGGAGGTAAAGCACTCCCGAGGACACATGGGAATTTCTATCAAGCTAGTTTTCATCATGTTCATATGATTCACGTTCGCTACTTTGATAGTTTGATATGTGGGTGGACCGGTGCTTGGGTTCTGCCCTTACTTGGACAAACCTCCCACTTATGATTAACCCCTCTCGCAAGAATCCGCAACTACGAAAGAAGAATTAAGACAAAGTCTAACCATAGCATTACACTAGTGGATCCACATCAGCCCCCTTACGAAGCAACACATAAACTAAGGTTTAAGCTTTTGTCACTCTAGCAACCCATCATCTACTTATTACTTCCCAATGCCTCCCTCTAGGCCCAAATAATGATGAAGTGTTATGTAGTCGACGTTCACATAACACCACTAGAGGAGAGACAACATACAACACATCAAAATATCGAACGAATACCAAATTCACATGACTACTTATAGCAAGACTTGTCCCATGTCCTCATGAACAAAAGTGACTACTCACAAAGCATAATAATATTCATGACCAGAGAGGTATTGAATAGCATCAAGGATCTGAACATATAATCTTGCACCAAGTAATCCAACTAGCATCAACTACAAAGAGTAATTAACACTACTAGCAACCTTATAGGTAACAATCGGAGTCGCGAGACGGAGATTGGTTATAAGAGAAGAAATAGGGTTTGGAGATGAGATGGTTCTGATAAAGATGTTGATGGTGCTGAGTCCCCTCCGATGAGAGGAGTGTTGGTGATGACGATGACGATGATTTCCCCCTCCGTGAGGGAAGTTTCCCCGGCAGGACGACCCTGCCGGAGCTCTAGATTGGTTCTGCTCAAGTTCCGCCTCGTGGCGGCGACGATTCTTCCCGAAAGCCTCCTCTTAATTTTTTATGGAACGAAACCCTCCTTATAGAAAAAGAGGGGGGCCAGAGGGCCAACAGGGATCCCATAAGCCCCCTAGGCGCGACCAGGGGGTAGGTCGCGCCTAGCAGGCTTGTGGCCTCCTGCTGGCTCCCCTCTGGTACTTCTTCGGCCCAGTATTTTTTCTAAAATCCAAAATAAATCCTCGTTGATTTTCACGGCTTTTGGAGTTGCGCAGAATAGGTATCTCAAACTTGCTCCTTTTTCAGGCCAGAATTCCAGCTGTCGGCATTCTCCCTCTTCATGTAAACCTTGCAAAATGAGAGAGAAAAGGCATAAGTATTGTACCGTGAAGTGTAATAATGGCCCATAAAGCGATAAATATCAACATGAAAGCATGATGCAAAATGGACGTATCACGAGTGTACATGCAACAAACCGCATTTGTTGCACCTGCCTTGCTCACATGTGTTGGCTGGCGCCTCTGGCTAGATTGAGTTAGACAGTATCTCCTTCGTGTCTCCGTACTATTCAAAAGAGCCAGTACTCAATGCGTGGACAGGTGAGATGATAGGGTTTAGAGTCGTCGGCAATTTCAACAAGGTTATTGATGGTGAGAGAGTATACATCCCGGATCCTGGACTTCGACGAACTAGCCGGGGCAGACGTAAGGTAAAGCGCATTCGAAACGATATGGACCAATCTGAAGCTGGTGGAGCAACCAGACAATGTTTGCTTTGCGCGGCTTATGGGCATAGGATGAAATATTGCCCCGACCTGAACAAAGACGATGCTTCCACATTGACAAGTGCTTCCACATCAACGGCTGCGACAACAGTAGCAAGAGGTGTTCGTGGCAGTCGTGGTGGACGTGGCAGCTGAGGCCGAAGGGGTGGATGAGGAATAAATAACTCAGAAGCTACATAATGTGTCGGCCTACGTTTTAATTTGTAATATGTCTGCACTATGTTTTAATGTGTACTATGTCAGAACTATGTTTGCAGTATGTTTTAATTTGTAATATGTCTGCACTATGTTTTAATTTGTATAATGTATGCACTATGTTTGCGTGAGCTTAGTTAAAAAACATAATTACTGATACTGCTGGATAATTCTGCTGGATAATTACTGATACTACTGGATAATTCTGCTGCATAATTCAATACAAATTCTAGTACTGGATAGTTCAACTACTGGATAGTTCTACTACTGGATAGTTATGCTGGATAATTCAATACAAATTCTAGTACTAGATAGTTCAACTACTTGATAGTTCTACTACTAGATAGTTCAATACAAATTCAACCATTACATACTTAAAATTCATCACACATCTCCTTCAACTTCTTAACCTTGTCCTTATAGCCATGGTTCTGTTTCATCATATCAGAAATGATGTGCTCCAGCTTTTTCTTCTCTTCCTTCATTTGGTCTCTCTCAAGTACAAGCTGGTCCCTCTCCTTCTCTGCCTTCGCCCTCAGTACTTGATAGGTTGGTGGAAGAATAGTCAACTTCTTCTTCTCAATCTCCTCTGTCAAATCACTCATAGCCAACCTAGCACTGCCAAGCTGACTAATAGCCTCCTCCTTGTCAGCCACCATTTTTGCAAAATCAAGTTTGAAAAATCGAAGCTATTCCTCCATCCTCCTCTTTTCGCCAACTATTTTCAAATTTTCTTCACTCAGCTTTAGATTATCTCTGATTCTGTCCCCGTTTTGTGCTGCGGCAACAAAAGTCCTTCCCTGGTGCTTAGGAATTCTTCTTGTTACTTCTTTGGTTTGCGTCGGTTTTTCCCTTGAAGAGGAAAGGGTGATGCAGCACAGGAGCAGTAAGTATTTCCCTCAGTTTGGGAAGCAAGGTATCAATCCAGAAGGAGGGCCTCGTCAAGTCCAAAGTACCTGCGCAAACACAAACAAGCTTGCACCCAACGCTTCAAAGGGGTTGTCAATCCCTTCAAGATTGTTTGCAAAGTGAGATCTGAAGGCGGAAAGAGCAACAAAGTAAAAAGTGTAAGGCTAAAAATATGGTGTGGAGTAGACCCTGGGGGCCATAGTGTTCACTAGAGGCTTCTCTCAAAATAGCAAGTATTACGGTGGGTGAACAAATTACTGTCGAGCAATTGATAGAACCGCGCAAAGTCATGACGATATCTAAGGCAATGATCATACATATAGGCATCACGTCCGAGACAAGTAGACCGATGCTTTCTGCATCTACTACTATTACTCCACACATCGACCGATATCCAGCATGCATCTAGTGTATTGAGTTCATGACGAACAGAGTAACCCTTTAAGCAAGATGACATGATGTAGAGGGAAAATCTCAAACCAATGATGAAAACCCCATATTTTTACCCTTGATGGAAAGAACACGATGCGTGCCTTGCTACCCCTTCTGTCACTGGGTGAGGTCACCGCACGGTATGAACCGAAAACCAAGCACTTCTCCCATTGCAAGAATCATAGATCTAGTTGGCCAGACAAAACCCACAACTCGAAGAGAATTAGAAGGATATGAAATCATGCATAAGAGAGATCAAAATAAACTCAAATAAGATTCATAGATAATCTGATCATAAATCCACAATTCATCGGATCTCGACAAACACACCGCAAAAGAAGATTACATCGGATAGATATCCATGAAGATCATGGAGAACTTTGTATTGAAGATCCAAGAGAGAGAATAAGCCATCTAATTACTAGCTATGGACCCGTAGGTCTATGGTGAACTACTCACGCATCATCGGAGAGGTCTTGGTGTTGATGAAGAAGCCCTCCGTGTCCGAATCCCCCTCCGGCAGGGCACCAGAACGTGCCCCAGATGGGATCTTGCGAAGACAGAAGCTTGCGGCGGCGGAACAGTACTTTCGATGATCTCCTGATTTTTTTGGGAATTTTTGGGAATATATAGGCGCAACCCCTAGGTCAGGGGACGCTCAGGGGGCCCACAAGCCTGGATGGCGCGGCCTCCCCCTGGCCGCGGGGTGGGGGCTTGTGGGGGCCCCTGGGGCTCCCCTGCCTTGGCTCCCAAGCTCCCCGATCTTCTTCCGTTCCAGAAAAAATCTTTTCGGGTATTTTCTTCCGTTTGGACTCCGTTTAAAATCCTCCTCTGGAAGGGGTCAAAAACATGGAAAAAACAGGAACTGGCAGTTGGCACTGAGTTATAAGTTAGTCCCAAAAAATAAATAAAAGGCATGCAAAACATCCAAAGTTTGACAAGATAATAGCATGAAACCATAAAAAATTATAGATACGTTGGAGACGTATCAAGCATCCCCAAGCTTAACTCCTGCTCGTCCTCGAGTAGGGAAGTGATAAATAATGAATTTTTGATGTGGAATGCTACCTAGCATAGTTGTCCTTTGAAACTTCTTTCACATGACATGAATGTTCAGATCCGTACGATTCAAAACAATAGTTTGCTATTGACATGAAAACAGTAATACTTCAAGCAAACTAGCAAAGTAATCATGAAGTTTCAAAATAACAAGGCCAAAAAAAGTTATCCCTACAAAATCATATAGTCTGGCTATGCTCCATCATCCTCACACAACTAATGTAAATCACGCACAACCCCGGAATTGGCCAAGTAATTGTTTTCGCACTCTTACTTTCTCAAACTTTTTATAACTAACACGCAATACATGAGCGCGAGCCATGGATATAGCACTATAGGTGGAATAGAGTGTGGTGGTGGTTGTGAGACAAAAAAGGAGGAGATGGTCACACTGACTCGGCGTATCAATAGGCTATGGAGATGCCCATTAATAGATATTAATGTGAATGAGTAGGGTTTTCCATACAAGAGATGCACTAGAGCTATAAGTATGTGAAAGCTCAAAAGGAAAACTAGTGGGTGTGCATCTGACTTGCTTGCTCACGAAGACCTAGGGCAATTTTGAGGAAGCCCATCATTGGAATATACAAGACAAGTTATAAAATGAAGATTCCCACTAGCATATGGTAGTGACAAAGCAAGAAGCTCTCAATCATGAAGAACATGGTGCTATCATGAAGCACAAGTGTGGAAAAAGATAGTAGCATTGTCCCTTCTCTCTTTTTCTTTTTTTTTCATTTGGGCTGTTAGGCCTTTTTTTCTTTTCTCTTTTTTGTTTTGTTTTTGGGCTCTTTGGCCTCTTTTTATTTATTTCCTCACATGGGACAATGCTCTAAAAATGATGATCATCACACTTTTATTTACTCACAACTCAAAATGGTGATGACTCTATAGGAAATGCCTCCAGCAATGTACCGGGATGTGCAACGATCTAGCATGGCGTATGACGTTGAAACATCTCGCTAGCTATCTTACGATCATGCAATGGCAATATGAGAGTGACGACACAAGTCATGAGACGGAACGGTGGTAGTTGCATGGCAATATATCTCGGAATGGCTATGAAAATGCCATAGTAGGTAGATATGGTGGCTGTTTTGAGGAAGGAATTTGGTGGGTTTGTGCACCGACGAGAATTGCACGGCACTAGAGAGGCTAGAAATGGTGGAAGGTGAAAGTGCATATATACCATGGACTCACATTTGTCATGAAGAACTCACATACTTGTTGCGAAAGTTTTTATTAGTAATTGAAACAAAGTGCTAAACGCATACTCCGAGGGGAAGGGTTGGTAGGTGTAAACCATCGCGCGATCCCGACCTCAACACAAAGGATGACAATGAGTAGATCAATTATGCTCCGACTTCCTAACATAGAGGTTCACCATACGTGCATGCTACGGGAATCACTAACTCTAACACAAGTATCTCTAGATTCACAACACCCTACTAACATAACTCTTAATATTACCGAATCCATGTCTCAAAACTAATTGAGAGGAATCGAAACTTCTCTTTCTACTCAATGAACATGAAGATGGAGGTTTTTTGCATCCTATTTGGGTACCTAGCACATTTGGGACTACTTTCATAGCATAAGCCAACTACCAAATCACGCATCGCCGTGCTCTAAAGATATAAGTGAAGCACAAGAGCAAAAGTATCTAGCTCAAAAGATATAAGTGAAGCACTATGAGCATTCTAACAAGATCACGATGAGTGCATGTATCTCTCTCTCAAGAAGGTGTGCATCAAGGATGATTGTGACACAACAAAAAGAAAAGACTCCTATGATACAAGACGCTCCAAGCAAAACACATATCATGTGGTGAAAAAAATATAGCTCCAAGTAATGTTACGGATAGATTGAAGACGAAAGAGGGGATGCCTTCCCGGGGCATCCCCAATCTTAGGCTTTTTGGTGTCCTTGAATTTGGCTTGGGATACCCATGGCTTGAGCTCTTTCCACTCCTTATCTCTTTGTCCATGAGAACATCACCCAAAACATGAAAACTTCACAGCACAAAACTTAAACAGAAACTTGTGATAACATTAGTACAAGAAAAAAAACTACCACTTCTTTTGGTACTGTAGCAAACTTGAATTCCATCTATATTGATGATGTGCTACTGTATTCTCACTTTTCCATGGCTAGTACCCACCGATACTAACCATAGTTTCATCAAAACAAGCAACCAACTCAACAAAAATAGAATCTGTCAAAAACAGACCAGTCTGTAGTAATCTGTATACTTCGTATACTTCTGGTACCTCAAAAAATCTGAAACATTACGACGGCCTGGGCGAAAAGTATATAAATCAGCAGCAAAAAGAATCAAATCAAAAGCTCTTTCTGAATAAAAATTAAAAATCATCTCGTGAGCGAAAAGTTTCTGTCTTTTTCCAGCAAGATCAAATGACCATTACCAAGACTAATCATAAAGGCTTTGCTTGGCTCAAACGCAAAAAGAAACACAAAAAACACAATCACAACAGAATTATGAAAGTGTGGACGCAACAAAACAGAAAGAAAAATATAAATTCATTGGGTTGCTTCCCAACAAACGCTATTGTTTAACGCCCTTAGCTAGGCATTGATAATTCAATGATGCTCACACAAAGACAAGAATTGAAGCACAACGAGAGCATCATAAAGTATGTGAAAATCACATCTAAGTCTAACATACTTCCTATGCATAGGTATTTTATTGGAAAACAGATTGTCAAGACAACCAATAGTTACCATATGCAAGGAAGAAGAAAGAGACAATAGCAATCTCAACATAACGAGAGGTGATTTAGTGATATGAAAGTTTCTACCACCATATTTTCCTCTCTCATAATAATTACATGTGGGATCATATTCGAATTCAACAATGTAACTATCACATAGGATATTCTTTTCATGATCCACATGCATGCAAAGTTGACACTCTTAAAAAATAGTGGGTTTATCATCAACTAAAGTCATGACTTCTCCAAACCCACTTTCAATAATATTGCAAATATCATATTCATCATGAGGCTTAAACAAATTTTTAAGATCATAAGAAAAATCATCGCCCCACTCATGATCATTGCAACAAGTAGTGTACATAGCAAAACTAGCATTCCCACGCTTAGGGTTTTGCATATTTTTAGCATGATTGTCACTAATAGAATTTATAGTGAAACCATTGCAATCATTCTTTTCATCCAAGGAGCCCTCGTGAATCACTTCATAAATTTCTTCCTCACAATTTTCAGATTCACGCATCTCAAGCAAAACTCCATAAAGATAGTCAAGTGCACTCAACTCACTAGCAATGGGATCAACATAATTGGATCTCTTAAAGAGATTAGCAAGTGGATGAGGATCCATATCACTATATTTTCAGCAAGCGAAGATGCACGCATATTGAAGGCACATGGCACACAAGCGAACAGAAAGCAAGCGAGAGAAAAGGGCGAACGAAAAAGGCAAATGAAAAAAAGGCAAATTGGTGAAGTGGGGGAGAGGAAAACGAGAGGCAACTACCAAACAAAGTAAATGCAAGAGATGAGTTTGCGACACCTATTTGGATGAGTTCTTGACTTGATCTTCCTCCTCGGCAACGGCGTCAGAAATTCTTCTGCCGCGGCAACAAAAGTCCTTCCCTGGCGCTTAGGAATTCTTCTTGTTACTTCTCTGGTTTGCGTCAGTTTTTCCCTTGAAGAGGAAAGGGTGATGGAGCAGAGGAGCAGTAAGTATTTCCCTCAGTTTGAGAACCAAGGTATCGATCCAAAAGGAGGGCCTCATCAAGTCCAAAGTACCTCCGCAAACACAAACAAGCCTGCACCCAACGCTTCAAAGGGGTTGTCAATCCCTTCAAGATTGTTTTCAAAGTGAGATCTGAAGGCGGAAAGAGCAACGAAGTAAAAAGTGTAAGGCTGAAAATATGGTGTGGAGTAGACCCTGGGGGCCATAGTGTTCACTAGAGGCTTCTCTCAAAATAGCAAGTATTACAGTGGGTGAACAAATTACTGTCGAGCAATTGATAGAACAACGCAAAGTCATGACGATATCTAAGGCAATGATCATACATATAGGCATCACGTCCGAGACAAGTAGACCGATACTTTCTGCATCTACTACTATTACTCCACATATCGACCGCTATCCAACATGATTCTAGTGTATTGAGTTCATGACAAACAGAGTAATGCTTTAAGCAAGATGACATGATGTAGAGGGATAATCTCAAACCAATGATGAAAGCCCCATCTTTTTACCCTTGATGGAAACAACACGATGTGTGCCTCGCTACCCCTTTTGTCACTGGGTGAGGTCACCGCACGGTATGAACCCAAAACCAAGCACTTCTCCCATTGCAAGAATCATAGATCTAGTTGGCTAGACAAAACCCACAACTCGAAGAGAATTACAAGGATATGAAATCATGCATAAGAGAGATCAGAAGAAACTCAAATAAGATTCATAGATAATCTGATCATAAATCCACAATTCATCGGATCTCGACAAACACACCGCAAAAGAAGATTACATCGGATAGATCTCCATGAAGATCATGGAGAAATTTGTATTGTAGATCCAAGAAAGAGAAGAAGCCATCTAGTTACTAGCTATGGACCCATAGGTCTATGGTGAATGATACGTCCATTTTGCATCATGCTTTCATGTTGATATTTATTGCTTCTTGGGCTTTTATATTACTTGTGGTACCATATTTATGACTTTTCTCTCTTATTTTGCAAGGATTATTTGAAGAGGGTGAATTCACGTACCTGGAATTCTGGACTTGAAAAGGAGCAAATCCTATTCCACTATTCTGCACATCTCCAAATGCCCTGAAAATTTATGTGGATTTTTTATGGAATATATTAAAAATACTGGGCGAAAGAACTATCGGAGGGGGGACACCAGGGCCCCACAAGCTTGCCCACCACCACCCCACTGGTGGCGCAGGGCAGGCGTGTGGGCTGCCTGAAGGCCCAGTAGCCCCCCTCTTTTGCTATATGAAGCGTCCTGGTCTGGAAAAAGTCAATAGGGAGCTTTTTCGTGGTTTCGCCGCCGCCACGAGGCGGAACTTGAGCAGATCCAATCTAGAGCTCCGGCAGGACGATCCTGCCGGGGAAACTTCCCTCCCGGAGAGGGAAACCATCGCCATCGTCATCACCAACACTCCTCTCATCAGAGGGGAGGCATCTTCATCAACATCTTCATCAACACCATCTCTTCTCCAATCCCTAGTTCATCTCTTGTAATCAATCTTCGTCTCACGACTCCGATTGGTACTTGTAAGGTTGCTAGTAGTGTTGATTACTCTTTGTAGTTGATGCTAGTTGGATTACTTGGTGGAAGAGTTTATGTTCAGATCCTTGATGCTATTCATTACACCTCTGGTCATGATTATGATTATGTCTTGTGAGTAGTTACTTTTGTTCCTGAGGACATGGGATAAGTCATGTTAATAATAGTCATGTGAATTTGATATTCGTTCGGTATTTTGATATGTTGTATGTTGTTTTTCCTCTAGTGGTGTTATGTAAACATTGACTACATAACACTTCACCATATTTGGGCCTAGAAGAAGATATTGGGAAGTAGTAAGTAGATGATGGGTTGCTGGAGTGACAGAAGCTTAAACCCTAGTCTATGCGTTGCTTCGTGAGGGGCTGATTTGGATCCACTAGTTTAATGCTATGGTTAGACTTTGTCTTAATTCTTCTTTTGTAGTTGTAGATGCTTGCGAGAGAGGTTAATCATAAGCGGGATTCTTGTCCAAGTAAGAGCAGTACCCAAGCGCTGGTCCACCCACATATCAAACTATCAAAATAACGAATGCGAATCATATGAACATGATGAAACTAGCATGACAGAAATTCCCGTGTGTCCTCGGGAGCGTTTTTCCTCCTATAAGACTTTGTTCAGGCTTGTCCCTTGCTACAAAAGGGATATGGCCACTTGCTGCACCGTTGCTACTACTTGTTACTTGTTACTCTTTTCTTGCTACGTTTCACCTCACTACACAATCACTTGTTACCGCTACTTTCAGTGCTTGCAGTTATTACCTTGCTGAAATCCGTTTATCAGAGCCTTCTGCTCCTCGTTGGGTTCGACACTCTTACTTATCAAAAGGACTACGATTGATCCCCTATACTTGTGGGTCATCAATACTCTTTTCTGGCGTCATTGCCCGGGAGTGAAGCGCCTTTGGTAAGTGGAAATTGGTAAGGAAACATTTTTATACTGTGCTAAAATTTAGTGTCACTTGTCAGTATGGAAACTCTTCCTTTGAGGAGTTTGTTCGGGGTATCTTCACCACGAACGGAAGCACGAGGAGTTGCTCCTCAACCTGAGTTACCTACTGAAAATATCTTTTCTGAAATTCCCTTGGGTATGCTTGAGAAACTGCTGGCTAATCCTTTTACAGGAGATGGATCTTCACATCCAGACTTTCATCTAATCTATGTAGATGAAGTTTATGGTTTATTTAAGCTTGCAGGTTTGCCCGAGGATGGGGTAAAGAAGAAAGTCTTTCCTTTATCTTTGAAGGATAAGGCGTTGACATGGTATAGGCTATGTGATGATGCTGGATCATGGGGCTACAATCGGTTGAAATTGGAATTTCATCAAAAGTTCTATCCTATGCATTTAGTACATCGTGATCGGAACTTTATTTATAACTTTTGGCCTCATGACAGGGAAAGAATAGCTCAAGCTTGGGGGAGGCTTAAATAATTGTTATATTCATGCCCCAATCATGAGCTCTCGAGAGAAATCATCACTCAAAACTTTTATGCTCGGCTTTCTCATGAAGATCGTACCATGCTTGACACTTCTTGTGCCAGCTCTTTTATGAAGAAGGATATTGATCACAAGTGGAATTTATTGGAGAGAATCAAACACAACTGTGAAGATTGGGAGCTAGAGGAAGGTAAGGACTCAGGTATGAATTTCTAGTTTGATTGCGTTAAATCTTTTGTTGAGACAAACACTTCTAGAGATTTTAGCGCTAAGTATGGACTTGACTCTGAGATAGTAGCTTCTCTATGTGAATCTTTTGCTGCTCATGTTGATCTTCCCAAAGAGAAGTGGTTTAAATATCATCCTCCTGCAGAAAGCAACATAGCCAAAACCAATATAGTTGAGGAGAAAATCATAGCTTTTAGTGATCCTGTTGTTCCTTGTGCTTACACTGAGAAACCACCATACCGTGCTAGGATGAAGGATTATTCTAAAGCTCCAACTGTGATACGTAGGGGTTACATTAGACCAGTTGCACCCCCTGAGGAGATTAGAGTTGAACCTAGTGTTTCTGTTATCAAAGATCTCTTAGACGAAGACATAGACGGGCATGTTATTAAATTCTGTGAGGATTCCGCTAGAATTGCTAAACCGCACGCGAAAGACAAGCACGGACCTGTAGTTGGCCTGTCCGTTGTTTCTGTTAAGATAGGAGATCACTGTTACCATGGTTTATGTGATATGGGAGCTAGTGTTAGTGCAATACCCCGTTCTCTATATGATGAAATCAAAGATGAGATTGCACCTGCTGAGTTAGAACCCATTGATGTCACTATTACGCTGGCTAATAGAGACACTATCTGCCCTCTGGGAATTGTGAGAGACGTAGAAGTCCTGTGTGGTAAGACGAAGTATCCTACTGATTTCCTCGTCCTTGGTACTACACAAGATAGCTTTTGTCCCATCATATTCGGTAGACCCTTTCTCAACACCGTCAATGCTCACATTGATTGCATTAAGCAGACTGTCACATTAAGTTTCGAGGGTGTGTCTCATGAATTTAACTTCTCCAAATTTGGAAGACAAACCCATGAAAGAGAGTCGTCTGGTAGAGATGAAATCATTCCTCTTGCCTCTATTGCCGTACCTCCTACGGATCCTTTAGATCAATATCTGCTTGAGCATGAAAATGATATGCATATGGAGGAGAGAGATGAGATAGATAGAATTGTCTTAGAACAACATCCTATTCTCAAGAATAATCTGCCTGTTGAACTGCTTGGGGATCCTCCCCCACCAAAGGGTGATCCTGTGTTCGAGCTTAAACAGTTTCCTGATACTCTTAAGTATGCCTATCTTGATGAGAAGGAGATATATCCTGTCATTATTAGTGCTCTCCACTCAGAGCGTGAAGAGAAGAAGTTACTAAAAACTTCGAGGAAGCACCGCGCTGCTATTGGATATACTCTTGATGATCTTAACGGTATGAGTCCTACTCTATGTCAGCACAAGATTAAAAACGATCCTGACTTTAAACCATTTGCTGATCATCAAAGGAGATTAAATCCTAAGATGAAAGAGGTCGTTAGAAAAGAAATATTAAAGCTTCTGGAAGCAGGAATCATTTATCCTGTTGCTCATAGTGATTGGGTAAGTCCAGTACATTGCGTACCTAAGAAGGGAGGTATCACCGTAGTTCCTAATGACAAGGATGAACTAATCCCACAAAGGATTATTACCGGCTATAGAATGGTGATAGACTTCCGAAAACTGAACAAGGCAACCAGGAAAGATCATTATCCTTTGCCATTCATCGACCAAATGCTAGAAAGGATATCAAAACACACACACTTTTGCTTTCTATACGGTTATTCAGGTTTCTCGCAAATACCTGTTGCACAATCTGATCAAGAGAAAACCACTTTCACCTGCACTTTTGGTACCTTTTCCTATAGACGTATGCCTTTTGGCTTATGTAATGCACCTGCCACCTTCCAAAGATGTATGATGGCTATATTCTCTGACTTTTGTGAAAAGATTGTTGAGGTTTTCATGGATGACTTCTCCGTTTACGAGTCTTCCTTTGATGATTACCTCAGCAACCTTGATCGAGTCTTAGAGAGATGCGAAGAAACCAACCTCGTCTTGAATTGGGAGAAGTGCCACTTTATGGTTAATGAAGGTATCGTCTTAGGACACAAAATTTCTGAGAGAGGCATTGAAGTTGATAAGGCTAAGGTTGATGCAATTGAGAAAATGCCTTGCCCCACAGATATCAGAGGTATACGAAGTTTGTTAGGTCATGCTGGTTTCTATAGAAGGTTCATTAAATACTTCTCTAAGATTTCTAGGCCTCTTACCAACCTCTTGCAGAAGGATGTTCCTTTTTTTTGATGAGGATTGTGAGGAAGCCTTTGAAATACTTAAGAAGGCTTTGATAACCGCACCTATTGTTCAACCACCTGACTGGAACTTGCCCTTTGAAATGATGTGTGACGCTAGTGATTATGCTGTTGGTGTTGTTCTAGGACAAAGAGTTGACAAGAAGTTGAATGTCATTCACTACGCTAGTAAAACTCTAGACAGTGCCCAAAGAAACTATGCCACTACGGAGAAGGAATTTTTAGCAGTCGTGTTTGCATGTGAAAAGTTCAGATCTTACATAGTTGACTCCAAAGTCACTATTCACTCTGATCATGCTGCTATTAAGTACCTCATGGAGAAGAAGGATGCTAAGCCTAGGCTGATCAGATGGGTTCACCTGCTACAGGAATTTGATTTGCATGTTGTTGACCGAAAGGGTGCTGATAACCCTGTAGCAAATAACTTGTCTAGGCTAGAGAATGTCCTTGATGACCCACTACCAATTGATGACAGCTTTCCTGATGAGCAATTAAATGTCATCTGCACTTCACTTAGTGCATCGTGGTATGCCGATTATGCAAACTATATCGTAGCCAAATACATACCACCCAGTTTCACCTATCAACAAAAGAAGAAATTCTTCTTTGATTTGAGACACTACTTTTGGGATGATCCTCACCTTTATAAGGAAGGACTAGATGGTGTTATTAGATGTTGTGTGCCTGAACATGAAAAGGGACAGATCCTGCAGAAGTGTCATTCCGAAGCCTACGGAGGACACCATGCTGGAGATAGAACTGCCCATAAGGTATTGCAATCAGGTTTCTATTGGCCCACTCTCTTCAAGGATGCCCGTAAGTGTTTCTTGTCTTGCGACGAATGCCAAAGGATAGGGAACATCAGTAAGAGTCAGGAGATTCCTATGAACTATTCACTTGTCATTGAACCATTTGATGTCTAGGGCTTTGATTATTTGGGACCCTTCCCGAGTTCCAATGGGTATACTCACATCTTAGTTGCTGTGGATTACGTTACTTAGTGGGTAGAAGCTATCCCCACTAAAAATGCTGATCACCACACCTCTATTAAGATGCTTAAAGAAGTCATATTCCCAAGATTTGGAGTCCCTAGATACTTGATGACTGATGGCGGTTCACACTTCATTCATGGTGTTTTCCGCAAGATGCTAGCTAAGTATGATGTAAACCATAGAGTTGCATCTCCTTATCATCCTCAGTATAGTGGTCAAGTTGAGTTGAGTAATAGGGAGATCAAGTTGATCCTAAAAAAGACCGTCAATAGATCTCGAAAGAACTGGTCTAGCAAACTTGACGATGCACTATGGGCTTATAGGACTGCTTATAGGAATCCCATGGGCATGTCACTGTATAAAATGGTTTATGGTAAGGCCTGCCATTTACCTCTTGAGCTGGAACACAAAGCTTATTGGGCAATCAAAGAGCTCAACTTTGATTTCAAACTTGCTGGTGAGAAGCGGTTGTTTGATATCAGCTCGTTAGATGAATGGAGAGCCCAGGCATATGAGAATGCCAGGTTGTTCAAGGAAAAGGTTAAGAGATGGCATGACAAACAATACATAAACGATGGTTCAATGTAGGTGATTATGTCTTGCTATACAATTCTCGTTTGAGATTCTTTGCAAGCAAGCTTCTCTCTAAATGGGAAGGTCCCTATGTTGTCGAGGAAGTATATCGTTCTGGTGCCATCAAAATCAATAATACGGAAGGAAATTTTCCTAGAGTGGTAAATGGGCAAAGAATCAAGCATTACATCTCTGGTACTCCCATAAATGTTGAGACCAATATCATCAATGTCATATCTCCAGTGGAGTACATAAGGGATTTTTATCAGCGTGTTTCAGATCTTGTTTATCCCTTCTCGTTTCTTGCAGGAGAGTAAGCAAGAGCTTTGCCATAGAGTTTTGAAACTTGAGGAGGAAAATGACGACCTAAGGGAGCATAAATTTTTGCTCAAGTGGAAATTAGACAAGCTCAAGACTGCTCCAACAACACCACCATCACCACCAAAGGAAGACAACTAAGCATTGGTATGGGCAATCCCCTTGGCTTCTGCCAAGCTTGGGGGAGTTGCCCTGGTATCGTATCACCTTTATATCTTTTGCTTTTACCTTAGTTTTAGTTCTTTCCTTTTCAGTTTTTATTTCTTCTTTTAGAGGGATAAGTCTTTAGTTTTTAGTTTGAGTCTTTTGCTTTTTTCTCTCCACCATTGTATTCGAGCTTACAAGCTATATAATAAAGAGTGTCTTAGTCAAGGGCTTTGCTTTGTGCCATGATTAAAGAGTATGAAAAGAATGATAGCATGAAAGATCATGAGACGATCTTATGGAAAGTGATAACTTCACTTATGACACGTATGATGATTGAAACTTGTTGAGAATAAATCATAATAGACCCCAGTCATTGTTGCAATTAATAAGAAGTAATAAGGAAAGAGAGGTTCACATATAAATATATCATCTTAGACACTTTTTACAATTGCGAGCACTCACCAAACTATTACATGCCTAGGAGTAGATGTTGGACAAGGAAGACAACATAATGAATTGTGTTTGCTTGGTTCCAAACAATGTTATATGATTAGAGATCCCTTAGCATGTGACGATTGCTTCCACCTCTCATAAGCCAAAACTCCCGCACCAAGTAGAGATACTACCTGTGCATCCATAAACCTCCAACCCAGTTTTGCCATGAGAGTCCACCATACCTACCTATGGATTGAATAAGATCCTTCAAGTAAGTTGTCATCGGTGCAAGCAATAAAAATTGCTCTCTAATATGTATGATCTATTAGTGTGTGGAAAATAAGCTTTGTACGAACCTGTGAAGAGGAAGACATAAAAGCGACAGACTGCATAATAAAGTTCTTTGTCACAGGAGGCAATATAAAGTGACATTCCTCCGCACTAAGAGGACACGCATCCAAACCTCAAAAGCGCATGACAACCTCTGCTTCCCTCTGCGAAGGGCCTATCTTGTACCTTTACTTTTTACCCTTGTAAGAGTCATGGTGATCATCACCAATTCCCTTTTTGCCTTTTTCTTGGCTACCGTCACATGCTTGGGAAAGATCTATATTCATATATCAACTTGGAGTTGAGTACTTATGCTTTATTGTTGTTGACTTTACCCTTGAGGTAAACCGTTGGGAGGCAAAACTATAAGCCCCTACTTCCTTTGTGTCCAGCTGAAACTTTGACACCATGAGTACCACGTGAGTTGTAACAATTGTGGAAAACGAAAGAGATGATTGAGTATGTGGGTTTGCCTTACAAGCTCTTATTTGACTCTTTGTGATGTTGTGATAAATTGCAATTGCTTCAATGACTATGGACTATTCTTGGTTACTTCTCGGTAAGGTTTTTGCTTCATGCTTTGCTTTGTGAAGGAATTGTTACTTTCCCTTAAGAATCTTTATGATATATTGTTGTTCTATGTGTGATCATGATGACCTCATGTCCGTATTATGTTTTATCGACAGCTTCGTCCCTCAACATGTGGACATGTTTATGGAACTTGGTTTTCGCTTGAGGACAAGCGAGGTCTAAGCTTGGGGGAGTTGATACGTCCATTTTGCATCATGCTTTCATGTTGATATTTATTGCTTCTTGGGCTGTTATATTACTTGTGGTACCATATTTATGCCTTTTCTCTCTTATTTTGCAAGGATTATTTGAAGAGGGAGAATTCAGGCAGCTGGAATTCTGGACTTGAAAAGGAGCAAATCCTAGTCCACTATTCTGCACATCTCCAAATGCCCTGAAAATATATGTGGATTTTTTCTGGAATATATTAAAAATACTGGGCGAAAGAACTACCGGAGGGGGGCCACCAGGGCCCCACAAGCTTGCCCACCGCCACCACCCCCCTGGTGGCACAGGGCAGGCTTGTGGGCTGCCTGAAGGCCCACTACGCCCCCTCTTTTGCTATATGAAGCATCCTGGTCTGGAAAAAATTCAATAGGGAGCTTTTTCGTGGTTTCGCCGCCGCCACGAGGCAGAACTTGAGCAGATCCAATCTAGAGCTCCGACAGGATGATCCTGTCGGGGAAACTTCCCTCCCGGAGGGGGAAATCATCGCCATCGTCATCACCAACAATCCTCTCGTCGGAGGGGAGGCATCTTCATCAACATCTTCATCAGCACCATCTCTTCTCCAATCCCTAGTTCATCTCTTGTAATCAATCTTCGTCTACTCCGATTGGTACTTGTAAGGTTGCTAGTAGTGTTGATTACTCTTTGTAGTTGATCCTAGTTGGTACTTGGTGGAAGAGTTTATGTTCAGATCCTTGATGCTATTCATTACACCTCTGGTCATGATTATGATTATGTCTTGTGAGTAGTTACTTTTGTTCCTGAGGACATGGGATAAGTCATGTTAATAATAGTGATGTGAATTTGATATTCGTTCGGTATTTTGATATGTTGTATGTTGTTTTTCCTCTAGTGGTGCTATGTGAATGTTGACTACATAACACTTCACCATATTTGGGCCTAGAAGAAGGCATTGGGAAGTAGTAAGTAGATGATGGGATGCTTGCGAGAGAGGTTAATCATAAGTGGGATGCTTGTCCAAGTAAGGGCAGTACCCAAGCGCCCGTCCACCCACATATCAAACTATCAAAATAACGAACGTGAATCATATGAACATGATGAAACTAGCATGACAGAAATTTCCGTGTGTCCTCGGGAGCGTTTTTCCTCCTATAAGACTTTGTTCAGGCTTGTCCCTTGCTACAAAAGGGATTGGGCCACTTGCTGCACCATTGCTACTACTTGTTACTTGTTACTCTTTGCTTGCTACGTTTCACCTACCTACACAATCACTTGTTACCGCTACTTTCAGTGCCTGCAGTTATTACCTTGCTGAAATCCGTTTATCAGAGCCTTCTTCTCCTCGTTTGGTTCGACACTCTTACTTATCGAAAGGACTATGATTGATCCCCTATACTTGTGGGTCATCAGTGAACTACTCATGCATCATCGGAGAGGTCATGGTGTTGATGAAGAAGCCGTCCGTGTCCGAATCCCCCCTCCGGCAGGGCACCAGAACGTGCCCCAGATGGGATCTTGCGGAGACAGAAGCTTGCGGCGGTGGAAAAGTACTTTCGATGATCTCCTTATTTTTTGGGAATTTTTGGGAATATATAGGCGCAACCCCTAGGTCAGGGGATGCTCAGGGGGGCCCACAAGCCTGGATGGCGCGGGCTCCCCCCTGGCCGCGGGGTGGGGGCTTGTGGGGCCCATGGGGCTCCCCTACCTTGGCTCCCAAGCTCCCCGATCTTCTTCCGTTCCAGAAAAAATCTTTTTGGGGATTTTCTTCCGTTTGGACTCCGTTTCAAAATCTCTCCTCTGAAAGGGGTCAAAAACATGGAAAATACAGGAACTGGCACTTGGCATTGAGTTAATAAGTTAGTCCAAAAATAAATAAAAGGCATGCAAAACATCCAAAGTTTGACAAGATAATAGCATGAAACCATAAAAAAATTATAGATACGTTGGAGACGTATCATTTTCTTTGTCATGCATGCTCCACAATTGACCTATGCAAAACTGCATAGCAACTGACCACTCAGGGTCTATCCACTCGAGAGAGCAGCACTTTTCTTCTGCCTAAAATTCAAAACAATTTAAGTGATTAACATACATGAAATTGAGTGGAGCAGAAAACTAACTAAGATTAACTAATTAGAGTGCAACATACCTTCTCCTTTGCACAAGCAAGAAAACGCCGTCCAGTGTGAGTTGATTGAAATGCAAATTGCCCGAGGCAAGGCTCTAGATGCATACAACAAGAAGATAGTTCATGAGCAATGTCACTCTATTCATATCATGGGATAGTCCTAGGAAGCTAAAAGAAGAAGACACGGAACTGTTATGAAATCCCGAAATGAAGAACGGTAAACCTACCCATAAATGTTGGAAACCCGAAATTAACGTACATGGCTAGTCACACTATTGATATCCCAAGAAGAGCTTGATCCCTCGCTCCAAGAAACCATGGCAGATTAATTGGCAAATCTACCGGAGAACCTAAATATATTTAGACAAGTTAACTAGCAGACTAAAATATATCCACATTAAGAACCTAAAATATTTAAACAACTGAACTCGTAGACTTAAATATATGTACCGGAGAACCTAAAATATATTTAAACTAATTAATTGACAGACCTAAAATATATCCAAATCTACCAGACAACCTAAAAATATTTAAACTACTTAAATGAGTCACCTAAATATATCCAAATCTACCGGAGCATACGGGAACGATTGTTGAATTTACCCTTGAAGCGTGCGAAGAAGCGACGAACGACGAACGACCACCACCACCTTTACCCACACCTCCACCTCCACCTCCACCACCACCACCACAACCACCATCACCACTTGTGTCCCCTTCTTCACTCCTCTTCGCCTTCTTCTTCCTCTCCACCACACCACCTCCTCACCATCCACACCTCCACGACCCCACCACCATGGCACAAAATGAGACCGTAGGCCGGTGAAGATGGGTAGGATGTGTTGATTCAGCGGATTGAATAGGAGAATGGGAGGAGGATGGAGGAGATCTGAGGGGGGAAATGGGGGAAGAAAAACAAGAGAGAGAAGAGGAACCAGAAAATGAGGAGGAAGGAGGAGGAAGAAGGCATGACAGGGGTCATCGAGGGGCTCTTCAGCCTCCTCGAGGCCGACGGGCCCTCTTCGGCCATCCCCAGTCCGATAGGTGGCTCTTCGGCCACCCGCAGGCCGACAGGCCCCCATCGGCCACCCATAGGCCGACCGGTCCCCCATCGGCCACACACAGGCCGACGGGGTGCTACTTTTGACATTTTTAAAAACGCATACATACTTTTCAAATTTATTTTAAATCACATACTAGTTTTGAAAAAAAAACTACTCCCTTAGTCCCATAATGTAAGACTTTTTTGACACTAGTATGGAACGGAGGGATTATTTGGTATCTCAATATAGTTTTTTTCTACACACTTGATCAATGTTCGCAAATTTTTGACCTTTGAAAATATCTATATGTACTACATTATGAAAGAGAGGAAATATCCCCACAAATTTATTTGGAGGAAACATCCCTAAGACATTTTTTGGGAAGTATTTGAAAAGAGTCCTCAACCTCTTTTGTGACAAACTGTTGTCAATGTCCACATATTAGAGGAGTCAAATTTTGGATTACTTGGATTTTAATGTTTTTTGTCAACTAGGCTTATAGAAGTTCTGAAAAAATGTATTGCTGGAATTCTACATGCTTGTATTCAGTATATAGTCATACGTGCTTGCTATAAGAACTTGCATGACATCTTCTGTCCTGCCCGCCCATGGCAGCAGTGTCCATAAGAAAACTAAGGGATATTAAGGCCTCCTTTTAGTAGAGAACTCAAACAAAGCACTAATACACAATGAATACTGGAACTCCTCAAACTACAACAATCACCTAAACAATCCCGATCATTCTCACCTTGGGGTATGCAGATCATAACACGTAATAGGTGCATACAACTTGCAAGGTAGGATATAAACACTTTCATATTTAGAGAAGACATAATAGGTTCGGATCTGAAATCATGGCACTCAGGCCCTAGTGATAAGCATTAAGCATAGTAAAGTCATAACAACATCAATCTCAGAACATAGTGGATACCAGGGATCAAGCCCTATCAAAATAACTCGATTACATGATCAATATCGTCCAATCCCATCACCGACCGACAAGCCTACAAAGGAATTACTCACTCCCGACGGTGAGCATCCTGGAATTGTTGATGGAGAAGGGTTGGTGATGATGATGATGATGATGAATCCCCCTCTCTGGAGCCCCAAACGGACTCCAGATCAATCGTCCCAAGGAAGAATCGGAGATGGCCATGGCTTCGTCTTGTTAAACACGATGAAATCTTCTCTCTGGTTTTCTCTCCGACATTTTGAATTTATAGGACTAGAATTAGGGGATACACATGGGATCCAAAAGCTAAGAGGGCGCGCCCGGGAGGGGGGGGGGGGCGACACGTCCTATTGTCTTGTGGCCCATAGGCAGCCCCCCACGAGGAGGTCTTTGCTCCATAATTCTTCATATATTTCAGAAAAAATCCACAAAAAGTTTTGTCTAATTCTGAAAACTTTTATTTTGCACAAAAATAACACTAAGGTAGTTGTGCTAAAAACAATGTTAGTTTCATTCAAATCATGCAAATTAAAGTCCAAAATAAGAGCAAAAATGTTTGGAAAAGTAGATATGTTTGAGATGTATCTTACACTGACAAACACATTAGTCCCCTAACCGATTTGTCTTCAATACTCCCAAACCACTAAGGGGGCACCATATACACTTACACACCCACACAAGCTGCAATTGTCAAGGGGAGCTATATTATGGAGGGGGTGGCAATTGTCAAGGAGAGCACGCGGTGCCCGGCGCGGATGACAACCTCGGTGCCTACCGTGGGGTGTTCCGGTGGTTCATGCGGTCGCGGACGAGGGCCTGCCTGCTCGACCGCCACGCGGTGCTCGACCCAAGCGTGTGCTGCCCCTACTACGGCGCGCGCGTCTGGAACATGGTTGCCGCGAACCTCGTGTCGCGCGGCGCATCCCGTCGAATGAGCTCCGACGAGGGTTGGCTCGAGTACTACATCTGCGTTAGCGGCCACGTCCACGGCAACTGCTGGCTCGCGCATCTCACATCAAGTGACGGCGAGCATGACGACCCCGACGAGGCGTCCGGAGGTAGCAGCGGTGAGGACGACGATGTCGCCCGGTGAGCGTGGTTTTCAGTTTTCCATGGATTGTCAAGCAGAGGGTTGAGATGTGGGTGTATGAACAACACTATGATGCGTAGCTAGCTAAGTAACTTATATATGTAAATTTAATACCCTTGTATTTAAATACTAATGCCAAGCGCGGCCTTAGTTTACTTGATGTACTCCCTCCATCCCAGAATAAGTGATTCGAAAATGACTTAACTTTGTACTAAAGTCAGTGCAAAGTTGAGTCATTTTTGAATCATTTATTTTGGGACGGAGGGAGTACATGAGAGGGTGGAATGGGATGCTGATCAGAGGACTACGTACTTTCCAGAGAGTACCATTTTTGCGTGCTCTGATCTCATTTTTAGTTGATTAATGTTATATTCTGTTGCTGCTTTGCCGGCTTTGTTTTACTCTCCTTTGTTTCCCTTCAGACCGATGTGTTTTGACTCCAACTAGTACTTTTTTTTTACCAATTCAAACTTTATTTTATAAATAATAGCCATATCATTTACAATAAATAAGGAAGAATGAAGTGAGGGGAATCTCGTTCCCAAGACACTGATACATGAGTATTAGAACAATACTTAGCTAGGTTATGTGTAACTAGGTTTGCATCTCTATTGCAGTATACGAACAGATATTTTGAAAACTTCAAAGATAAAATAGTGGCCTGATACGTCTCCAACGTATCTATAATTTTTGATGGTTTCATGCTATTATCTTGTCAAACTTTGGATGTTTTGTATGCCTTTTATATAATTTTTGGTACTAACTTATTAACTCAGTGTCAAGTGCCAGTTCCTGTTTTTCCATGTTTTTGACCCTTTTAGAGGAGGATTTTAAACAGAGTCCAAACGGAACAAAACTGCCAAAAAGATTTTTTCCGAAACAGAAGAAGATCGGGAAGCCTAAGAATCAGGGCATGGGGCCTGCAGGGACCCCACAAGCCCCCTAGCCGCAGCCAGGGGGGCCCGCGCCTCCCAGGCTTGTGGGCTCCCTGGGCCACCTCTGCCATAGGTCTTTCGCCTATAAATTCCCTAAAATCTCAGAAAAAATCACGAGATCATCGAAAGTACTTTTCCGCCGCCGCAAGCTTTTGTCTCCGCAAGATCCCATATGGGGCACGTTTTGGTGCCTTCTCGGAGGGGGGATTCGGATACGGAGGGCTTCTTCATCAACACCATAACCTCTCCGATGATGCGTGAGTAGTTCACCATAGACCTACGGGTCCATAGCTAGTAGCTAGATGGCTTCTTCTCTCTCTTGGATCTTCAATACAAAGTTCTCCATGATCTTCATGGAGATCTATCCGATGTAATCTTCTTTTGCCGTGTGTTTGTCGAGATCCGATGAATTGTGGATTTCTGATCAGATTATCTATGGATCTTATTTGAGTTTCTTCTGATCTCTCTTATGCATGATTTCATATCCTTGTAATTCTCTTTGAGTTGTGGGTTTTGTTTGCCCAACTAGATCTATGATTCTTGCAATGGGAGAAGTGCTTGGTTTTGGGTTCATACTGTGCGGTGACCTCACCCAGTGACAGAAGGGGTAGAGAGGCACTCATCGTGTTGTTGCCACCAAGGGTAAAAAGATGGGGTTTTCATCATTGGCTTGAGATTATCTCTCTACATCATGTCATCTTGCTTAAAGCGTTACTCTGTTCGTCATGAACTCAATACACTAGATGCATGGTGGATAGCGGTCGATCTGTGGAGTAAAAGTAGTAGATGCAGAAAGTATCGGTCTACTTGTATCGAACGTGATGCCTATATGTATGATCATTGCCTTAGATATCGTCATGACTTTGCGCGGTTCTATCAATTGCTCGTCAGTAATTTGTTCACCCACCGTAATATTTTCTATTTTGAGAGAAGCCTCTAGTGAACATTATGGCCCCCGGGTCTACTCCACACGATATTTTCAGCCTTACTCATTTACTTTGTTGCAATTTCCGTCTTCAGATCTCACTTTGCAATCATTCTTGAAGGGATTGACAACCCCTTTATAGCGTTGGGTGCAAGCTCTTTGTGTTTGGGCAGGTACTCTGGACTTGACGAGATTCTCCTACTGGATTGATACCTTGGTTCTCAAACTGAGGGAAATACTTACTGCTCCTGTGCTGCATCGCCCTTTCCTCTTCAAGGGAAAAACCAACGCAAGCTCAAGAGACGACAGAAGATCTCTGCCGCCGTAGCAGATGGATTTCTGGCGCTGTTGCCCGGGAGGATCAAGTCAAGAACTCATCCAAGTAAGTGTCAGAAACTCATCTCTTGCATTTACTTTGTTTGCTAGTTGCCTCTCGTTTTCCTCTCCCCCACTTCACCAATTTGCCTTTTTCGTTTTCCTTTTCATTCGCCCTTTTTCTCGCTTGCTCTTTGTTCACTTGTGTGCTTGCTTTCTTGCCGAAGTCATTGATGACCCACAAGAATTGGGGATCAATCGTAGTCCTTTCGATAAGTAAGAGTGTCGAACCCAACGAGGAGCAGAAGGATGTGACAAGTTTTTTTCAGCAAGGTAAAATCTGCAGGCATTGAAATTGTCGGTAACAAGTGATTGTTTGGTGAGATGATTCGTAGAAAGCAACAGGTAACAAAAGTAGCAACGGTGCAGCAAAGTGGCCCAATCCCTTTTGTAGCAAGGGACAAGCCTGGACAAAGTCTTATAGGAGGAAAAACGCTCCCGAGGACACACGGGAATTTCTGTCATGCTAGTTTCATCATGTTCATATGATTCGTGTTCGTTACTTTGATAGTTTAATATGTGGGTGGACCGGCGCTTGGGTACTGCCCTTACTTGGACAAGCATCCCACATATGATTAACCCCTCTCGCAAGCATCTGCAACTACGAAAGAAGAATTAAGACAAAGTCTAACCATAACATTAAACTAGTGGATATAAATCAGCCCCTTACGAAGCAACGCATAAACTAGGGTTTAAGCTTCTGTCACTCTAGCAACCCATCATCTACTTACTACTTCCCAATGCCTTCCTCTAGGCCCAAATAATGGTGATGTGTTATCTAGTCAACGTTCACATAACACCACTAGAGGAAAAACAACATACAACACATCAAAATATCGAACGAATACCAAATTCACATGACTACTATTAGCATGACTTATCCCATGTCCTCAGGAACAAAAGTAACTACTCACAAAGCTGTTGGGGAACGTCGCATGGGAAACAAAAAATTTCCTACGCGCACGAAGACCTATCATGGTGATGTCCATCTACGAGAGGGGATTTCCGATCTACGTACCCTTGTAGGTCGCATAGCAGAAGTGTTAAGAAACGCGGTTGATGTAGTGGAACGCCCTCACGTCCCTCGATCTGCCCCGCGAACCGTCCCGCGATCCGTCCCACGATCCGCTCCGATCTAGTGCCGAACGGACGGCACCTCCGCGTTCAGCACACGTACAGCTCGACGATGATCTCGGCCTTCTTGATCCAGCAAGAGAGACGGAGAGGTAGATGAGTTCTCCGGCAGCGTGACGGTGCTCCGGAGGTTGGTGGTAATCTAATCTCAGCAGGGCTCCACCCGAGCTCCGCAGAAACGCGATCTAGAGGTAAAACCGTGGAGGTATGTGGTTCTTTACAAATCTTTATGTCATCTTATAGATGCTGCTACTATGTGCTATTCGGAAATACTCCAAACATCTACTCTACTATACGAATCCGTTTCACTACTCATAGTTATTCAGATTAGTGTCAAACCTTGCATCGACGTAACCCTTTACGACGAACTCTTTAACCACCTCCATAATCGAGAAAAATTCCTTAGTCCATCAGTTACTAAGGATAAATTTTGACCGCTGCTAGTGATTCAATCATGGATCACTTTCTGTACCTCTCAACAGACTTTGAGTCAAGGCACACATCAGGTGCGGTACCCAGCATGGCATACTTCAGATTCTACGGCCAAGGCATAGAAGACGACCTTCGTCTATTCTCTTTATTCTGCCGGGGTCGGGTTTTGAGTCTTACTCAAATTCACACCTTACAACGCAACCAAGAACTCCTTCTTTGCTGATCTATTATGAACTCCTTCAAAAACTTGTCAAGGCATGCACCTTGTTGAAACTTCTATTAAGCGCTTTCGATCTATCTCCATAGATCTTTGATGCTCAACGTTCAAGTAGCGCAATCCAGGTATTCCTTTGAAAACTCCTTTCAAACAACCTTGTATGCTTTACAGAAATTCTACATTACTTCTGATCCACAATATGTCAACCACATATACTTATCAGAAATTCTATAGTGCTCCCACTCACTTCTTTGGAAATACAAGTTTCTCATAAACCTTGTACAAACCCAAAATCTTTGATCATCTCATCAAAGTGTATATTCCAACTCCGGGATGCTTGCACCAGTCCATTGAAGGATCGCTGGAGCTTGCATACTTGCTAGTATCTTTAGGATCGACAAAACCTCCTGGTTGTATCAGATACAATGTTTGCTCAAGGAAACCGTCGAGGAAACAATGTTTTGACATCCTATGTGCAATATTTCATAAATAATGCAGCAACTACTAACATAATTCTAACAAACTTTTAGCATCGCTACGAGTGAGATAGTCTCAACATAGTCAACTGTTTAATCTTGTCGGAAACATCTTTGCGACAAGTCGAGCTTTTCTTAATAGTGACTTATCACCATCATCGTCTGTCTTCCTTTTAATGATCCATCTTTACTCAATAGTCCTATGACCATCAAGTAGTTCTTCCAAAGTCTACACTTTGTTTTCATACATGGATCCTCTCTCGGATTTCATGGCCTCCAGCCATTTGTCGGAATCCGGGCCCACCATTGCTTTCTCCATAACTCGTAGGTTCACTGTTGCTCAACAACATGACCTCCAAGACAGGGTTACCGTACCACTCTGCAGTAGTACGCGACCTTGTCAACCTACGAGGTTTGTAGTAACTTGATCCGATGCTCGATGATCACCATCATCAGCTTTCACTTCAATTGGTGTAGGCGCCACACGAACAACTTCCTGCGCCCTGCTACACACTGGTTGAAGTGATGGTTCAATAACCTCATCAAGTTCTACCACCCTCCCACTCAATTCTTTCGAGAGAAACCTTTCCTCGAGAAAGGATCCCTTTTTAGAAACAAACACTTTGCTTTCGGATCTGAGATAGGAGATGTACCCAACTGTTTTGGATATCCTATGAAGATGCATTTATCCGCTTTGGGTTCGAGCTTATCAGACTCAAACTTTTTCACATAAGTGTCGAAGCCCCAAACTTTCAAGAAACAACAGTTTAGATTTCTCTAAACCTCAGTCTATACTGTGTCATCTCAACGGAAATACGCGGTGCCCTATTTAAAGTGAATGCGGTAGTCTCTAATGCATAACCCATAAACGATAGTGGTAATTCGATAAGAGACATCATAGCATGCACCATACCAAATAGTGTGTGGCTATGACGTTCAGACACATCATCACACTATGATGTTCCAGGTGGCATGAACTATGAAACAATTTCCATATTGTCTTAACTCCGTACCAAAACTCATAACTCAGATATTCATTTCTATGATCATATCGTAGACAGCTTATCCTCTTGTTACGACGAACTTCACTCCAAAACAGAATTGAACTTTTCAATATTTCAGACTTGTGATTCATTAAGTATATACTCTTGTATCTACTCAAATCGTCATTGAAGTAAGAACATAATGATATCCACTGCGTGCCTCAGCACCCATTAGACTGCATACATCAAAATGTATCACTTCCAACAAGTTACTATCTTGTTTCATCTCAATGAAAACAAGGCCTTGCTCATGTGGTATGATTTGCATGCCACTAGTGATTCAAAATCAAGTGAGTATAAAGATCCATCAGCATGGAGCTTCTTGATGCAATTTATACCAACATGACTCAAGCGGCAGTGCCACAAGTAAGTGGTACTATCATCATTACCTCGTATCTTTTGGCACCAATATCATGAACATGTGTAACACTACGATCGAGATTCAGTAAACCATTGAAGGTGATTATTCAAGCAAATAGAGTAACCATTTTTCTCTTTAAATGAATAATCTTATTGCAATAAACATGATCCAATCATGTTCATGCTTAACGCAAGCACCAAATAACAATTATTTCGGTTTAACACCAATCCCGATGGTAGAGGGAGCGTGCGATGTTTGATCATATCAATCTTGGAAACACTTCCAACACGTATCGTCACCTCGCCTTTAGCTAGTCTCCGTTTATGCCGTAGCTTTCATTTCGTGTTACTAATCACTTAGCAACCGAACCGGTATCCAATACCCTCATGCTACTAGGAGTACTAGTAAAGTACACATCAACATCATGTATATCAAATATACTTCTTTCGACTTTTGCCAGCCTTCTTATCTACCAAGTATCTAGAGTTGCTCCGCCTCAGTGACCGTTCCCCTCATAACAGAAGCACTCAGTCCCGGCCTTGGGTTTAATCTGGGGTCTCTTCATTAGTGCAGCAACTGCTTTGCCGTTTCACGAAGTATCCCTTCTAGCCCTTGTCTTTCTCGAAACTTAGTGGTTTTACTAACCATCAACTATTGATGCTCCTTCTTGATTTCTACTTTCGCAGTGTCAAACATCGCGAATCGCTCAAGGATCATTGTATCTATCCTTGATATGTTATAGTTCATCACGAAGCTCCCACAGCTTGGTGGCAGTGACTCTGGAGAACCATCACTATCTTATCTGGAAGATCAACTCCCACTTGATTCAAGCGATTGTCGTACTCAGATAATCTGAGCACATGCTCAACTATTGAGCTTTTCTCCTTTACTTCATGGACAAAGAATCTTGTCAGAGGTCTCATACCTCTTAACAAGGGCACAAGCATGAAATCACAATTTCATCTCTTTAGAACATCTCTTATGTTCCGTGACGTTTCAAAACGTCTTCGGTGCCTTGCTTCTAAGCCATTAAGTATTTTGTACTGAACTATCGTGTAGTCATCAGAAACGCGTATGTTGGATGTTCACAACATGTACAGACGACGCTCGAGGTGCAGCACACCGAGTGGTGCATTAAGGACATAAGCCTTCTACGCAGTAACGAGGACAACCCTCGGTTTTACAGACTCACTCTGCAAAGTTTGCTACTATCAACTTTCAACTAAATTTTCTCTAGGAACATATAAAAACAGTAGAGCTATAGTGCAAGCTACATCGTAATTCGCAAAGACCATTAGACTATGTTCATGACAATTAGTTCAATTAATCATATTACTTAAGAACTCCACTCAAAAAGTACATCTCTCTAGTCATTTGAGTGGTACATGATCCAAATCGACTATCTCAAGTCCGATCATCACGTGAGTCGAGAATAGTTTCAGTGGTAAGCATCTCTATGCTAATCATATCAACTATACGATTCATGCTCGACCTTTCGGTCTCATGTGTTCCGAGGCCATGTCTGCACATGATAGGCTCGTCAAGCTTAACCCGAGTGTTCCGCATGTGCAACTTTTTTGCACCCGTTGTATGTGAACGTTGAGTCTATCACACCCGATCATCACGTGGTGTCTCGAAACAAAGAACTGTCGCAACGGTGCACAGTCGGGGAGAACACAATTTCGTATTGAAATTTTAGTGAGAGATCACCTCATAATGCTACCGTCGTTCTAAGGAAGATAAGGTGCATAAAGGATTAACATCACATGCAATTCATAAGTGACATGATATGGCCATCATCATGTGCTTCTTGATCTCCATCACCAAAGCACCGGCACAATCTTCTTGTCACCGGCGTCACACCATGATCTCCATCATCATGATCTCCATCAACATGTCGCCATCGGGGTTGTCGTGCTACTCATGCTATTACTACTAAAGCTACGTCCTAGCAATATAGTAAACGCATCTGCAAGCACAAACGTTAGTTTAAAGACAACCCTATCGCTCCTGTCGGTTGCCGTACCATCGACGCGCAAGTCGATATTAACTATTACAACATGATCATCTCATACATCTAATATATCACATCACATCGTTGGCCATATCAAATCACAAGCATACCCTGCAAAAACAAGTTAGACGTCCTCTAATTGTTGTCGCATGTTTTACATGGTGACCATGGGTATCTAGTAGGATCGCATCTTACTTACGCAAACACCACAACGGAGACATATGAATTGCTATTTAACCTCATCCAAGGACCTCCTCGGTAAAATCCGATTCCACTAAAGTTGGAGAAACCGACAGTCGCCGGTCATCTTTGAGCAACGGAGTTACTCGTAGCGATGAAACTAGTCTCTCGTAAGCGTACGAGTAATGTCGGTCCGAGCCGCTTCGATCCAACAATACCGCAGAATCAAGAAAAGACTAAGGAGGGCAGCAAAACGCACATCACCACCCACAAAATTTTTTGTGTTCTACTCGAGTAGACATCTACGCATGAACCTAGCTCATGATGCCACTGTTGGGGAACGTCGCATGGGAAACAAAAAATTTCCTACGCGCACGAAGACCTATCATGGTGATGTCCATCTACGAGAGGGGATTTCCGATCTACGTACCCTTGTAGATCGCACAGCAGAAGCGCTAAGAAACGCGGTTGATGTAGTGGAACGTCCTCACGTCCCTCGATCCGCCCCGCGAACCGTCCCACGAACCGTCCGCGATCCGTCCCACGATCCGCTTCGATCTAGTGCCGAATGGACGGCACCTCCACGTTCAGCACACGTACAGCTCGACGATGATCTCGGCCTTCTTGATCCAGCAAGAGAGACGGAGAAGTAGATTAGTTCTCCGGCAGCGTGACGGTGCTCCGGAGGTTGGTGGTGATCTAATCTCAGCAGGGCTCCGCCCGAGCTCCGCAGAAACGCGATCTAGAGGTAAAACCGTGGAGGTATGTGGTCGGGCTGCCGTGGCAAAAGTTGTCTCAAATCAGCCCTAAAACCCCACTATATATAGGAGGAGGGGAGGGGAGGCTTGCCTTGAGGCTCAAGGAGCCCCAAGGGCTGCGCCACCAAGGGAGGAGGAGTCCTCCTCCAATCCTAGTCCAACTAGGATTGGAAGGTGGAGTCCTTCTCTCTTTTCCCACCTTTCCTTTTTTTTATTTCTCTTCTTTTGGTTTTTTCTTTCTCTCTTACGCAAGACAGCCTTGGGCTGACCCCACCTACTTGGTGCGCCACCCCCAAGGTCCTTGGGCCCTCCCGGGTGGGTGGTCCCCCTCCCGGTGAAGATCCGGAACCCATTCGTCATTCCCGGTACATTACCGGTAATGCCCGAAAACCTTCCGGTAACCAAATGAAGTCATCCTATATATCAATCTTTGTTTCCAGACCATTCTGGAATCCCTCGTGACGTCCGTGATCTCATCCGGGACTCCGAACAACATTCGGTAACCAACCATATAACTCAAATACGCATAAAACAATGCCGAACCTTAAGTGTGCACACCCTGCGGGTTCGAGAAATATGTAGACATGACCTGAGTGACTCCTCGGTCAATATCCAATAGCGGGACCTGGATGCCCATATTGGATCCTACATATTCTGCGAAGATCTTATCGTTTGAACCTCAGTGCCAAGGATTCATATAATCCCGCATGCAATTCCCTTTGTCCTTCGGTATGTTACTTGCCCGAGATTCGATCGTCAGTATCCGCATACCTATTTCAATCTCGTTTACTGGCAAGTCTCTTTACTAGTTCCGTAATACAAGATCCCGCAACTTACACTAAGTCACATTGCTTGCAAGGCTTGTGTGTGATGTTGTATTACCGAGTGGGCCCCGAGATACCTCTCCGTCTGACGGAGTGACAAATCCCAGTCTCGATCCATACTAACTGAACGAACACCTTCGGAGATACCTGTAGAGCATCTTTATAGTCACCCAGTTACGTTGTGACGTTTGATACCCACAAAGCATTCCTCCGGTGTCAGTGAGTTATATGATCTCATGGTCATAGGAACAACTACTTGACACGCAGAAAACAGTAGCAACAAAATAAAACAATCAACACGCTACGTCTATTAGTTTGGGTCTAGTCCATCACATGATTCTCCTAATGATGTGATCCCGTTATCAAGTGACAACACTTGCCTATGGTCAGGAAACCTTGACCATGTTTGATCAACGAGCTAGTCAACTAGAGGCTTACTAGGGACAGTGTTTTGTCTATGTATCCAGACATGCACTGTGTTTCCAATCAATACAATTATAGCATGGATAATAAACGATTATCATGAACAAAGAAATATAATAATAACTAATTATTATTGCCTCTAGGGCATATTTCCAACAAAAGCATAATCATATTCATGACCAGAGAGGTAATGAGTAGCATCAAGGATCTGAACATAAAGTCTTCCATCAAATAATCCAACTAGCATCAACTACAAAGAGTAATCAACACTACTAGCAACCTTACAAGTACCAATCAGAGTCGCGAGACGGAGATTGGTTACAAGTGATGAACTAGGGTTTGGAGATGAGATGGTGCTGATGAAGATGTTGATGGTGACGAGTTCCCTCCGATGAGAGGAGTGTTGGTGATGACGATGGCGACGATTTCCCCCTCCGGGAGGGAAGTTTCCCCGACAGGATCGTCATGTCGGAGCTCGAGATTGCTTTTGCTCAAGTTCCGCCTCGTAGCGGCGGCGAAACCACGAAAAAGCTCCTCCTTGATTTTTTCCAGTCGAAACCCTTCATATAGCAGAAGAGGGGGGCAAGTGGGCCAGCAGGCTGCCCACAAGCCCTCATGGCCCGGCCTGGGGGGTTGCCGTGCCGTGCAGGCTTGTGGCCACCTGCACGCGCCCCTCTGGCACTTCTTCGGCCCAGTATTTTTTATAAATCTGAAAAAAATCCTCGTTAATTTTTACGGCGTTTGGAGTTGCGCAGAATAGGTATCTCAACTTTGCTCCACTTTCAGGCCAGAATTCCAGTTACCGGCATTCTCCCTCTTCATGTAAACCATGCAAAATAAGAGAGAAAAGGCAGAAGAATTGTACCGTGAAGTGAAATAACAGCCAAAGAAGCGATAAATATCAACTTGAAAACATGATGCAAAATGGACGTATCAACTCCCCCAAGCTTAGACCTCGCTTGTCCTCAAGAGAAACCCTAGCTCAATAAATATGTCCACATGTTTAGGGAGAGAGGTATAGACAAAACAATATACGAACATGCATGCATCATGATCAAGATCAGAACAACAATACCAACATATAATCTCTCATGCTAAAGTGATAATTCCTTCACAAAGTAAAGCATGGATCAAAAACCTTACCGACAAGTAACAAGCGGTAGCCTTTAGTCATTGAAGCAATTGCAATTTATCACAACATCAGAAAGAGTAAAATAAGAGCTTGTAAAGCATACGTCTCCGTCGTATCTACATTTCCGAACTCTTTTGCCCTTGTTTTGGACTCTAATTTGCATGATTTGAATGGAACTAACCCGGACTGACGCTGTTTTTTAGCAGAATTGCCATGGTGTTGTTTTTGTGCAGAAATAAAAGTTCGGAATGTCCTGAAAACTTACGGAGAATTTTTCTGGAATAAAAGAAAAATACCTACGCAAAGATCCACCGGAGGGGGCGTGCTAGTGGGCCATGATACGTCTCCAGCGTATCTATAATTTTTGATGGTTTCATGCTATTGTCTTGTCAAACTTTGGATGTTATGCATGCCTTTTATATATTTTTTGGGACTAACTTATTAACTCAGTACAAAGTGCCAGTTCCTGTTTTTCCATGTTTTGACCCCTTTCAGAGGAGATTTTGAAACGGAGTCCAAACGGAAGAAAATCCCCGAAAAGATTTTTTCCGGAACGGAAGAAGATCGGGAAGCTTGAGAGCCAAGGCAGGGGAGCCTCAGGAGCCCCACAAGCCCCCACCCCACGGCCAGGGGGGAGGCCGCGGCCCACAGGCTTGTGGGCCCCCTGGGCGCCCTCTGCCCTAGGGGTTGCGCCTACAAATTCCCTAAAAATCTCAAAAAAATCAGGAGATCATTGAAATTACTTTTTCGCCGCCGCAAGCTTCTGTCTCCGCAAGATCCCATCTGGGGCACGTTCGGGTGCCCTGCCGGAGGGGAGATTCAGATACGGAGGGCTTCTTCATCACCACCATGACCTCTCCGATGATGCGTGAGTAGTTCACCATAGACCTACGGGTCCATAGCTAGTAACTAGATGGCTTCTTCACTCTCTTAGATCTTCAATACAAAGTTCTCCATGATCTTCATGGAGATCAATCCGATGTGATCTTCTTTTGCGGTGTGTTTGTCGAGATCCGATGAATTGTGGATTTATGATCAGATTATCTATGAATCTTATTTGAGTTTCTTCTGATCTCTCTTATGCATGATTTCATATCCTTGTAATTCTCTTCGAGTTGTGGGTTTTGTCTGGCCAACTAGATCTATGATTCTTGCAATGGGAGAAGTGCTTGGTTTTGGGTTCATACCGTGCGGTGACATCACCCAATGATAGAAGGGGTAGCGAGGCACGCATCATGTTGTTGCCATCAAGGGTAAAAAGATGGGGTTTTCATCATTGGTTTGAGATGATCCCTCTACATCATGTGATCTTGCTTAAGGCGTTACTCTGTTCGTCATGAACTCAATACACTAGATGCATGCTGGATAGCGGTCGATGTGTGGAGTAATAGTAGTAGATGCAGAAAGTATCGGTCTACTTGTCTCGGACGTGATGCCTATATGTATGATCATTGCCTTAGATATCGTCATGACTTTGCGCGGTTCTATCAATTGCTCGACAGTAATTTGTTCACCCACCGTGATATTTGCTATTTTGAGAGAAGCCTCTAGTGAACACTACAACCCCGAGGGTCTACTCCACACCATATTTTCAGCCTTACACTTTTTACTTCGTTGCACTTTCTGCCTTTAGATCTCACTTTGCAAACAATCTTGAAGGGATTGACAACCCCTTTGAAGTGTTGGGTGCAAGCTTATTTGTGTTTGCGCAGGTACTCTGGACTTGACGAGACCCTCCTTCTGGATCGATACCTTGGTTCTCAAACCGAGAGAAATACTTACTGCTCCTGTGCTGCATCACCCTTTCCTCTTCAAGGGAAAAACCAACTCAAGCCCAGTCTCCATCAACGGGTCAATTTATGGTGCTGTTGTTTGAGAAGTAGCAGGCCACAAGCCCCTGGGACGTGGCCACCCCCTAGGCCGCGCCGTGAGGGATTGTGGGGCCCACGTGGCACCACCGCCCCCAAACTCAGCTCTATATCTTCCGTCTCGCCCGGAAAAACCCAAAGAGAAGGTTTCATAGTATTTTACGATACGGAGGCGCCGCCACCTCCTGTTCTTCATTTGGAGGGCAGATTTGGAGTCCGTTGGGGGCTCCGGAGAGGGGAAATCGTCGCCATCGTCATCATCAACCTTCGTCCATCGACAATTCCATGATGCTCTTCACCGTTCGTGAGTAATCTCATCGTAGGCTTGCTGGATGGTGATGAGTTGGATGGGATCTATCATGTAATCGAGTTAGTTTTGACGTGGATTGATCCCTAGTATCCACTATGCTCTAGATTGATGTTGCTACTACTTGGCTATGCTTAATGCTTGTCACTAGGGCCCAAGTGCCATAATTTCAGATC
Source organism: Hordeum vulgare subsp. vulgare (assembly GCF_904849725.1). Taxonomy (NCBI): domain Eukaryota; kingdom Viridiplantae; phylum Streptophyta; class Magnoliopsida; order Poales; family Poaceae; genus Hordeum; species Hordeum vulgare. The sequence continues at coordinate 518,875,527 of NC_058520.1, forward strand.
TGAACCTATTATGTTGTCGCCAATATATGTGTGTTTTGGATCCTGTCTTGCAAGTTGTAATCACCTACTATGTGTTATGACCCGGCAACCCCGGAGTGATAATAGCCAGAACCACTCCCGGAGATGACCATAGTATGAGGAGTTCATGTATTCACCGCGTGTTAATGCGTTGGTCCGGTTCCTTATTAAAAGGAGAACCTTAATATCCCGTAGCTTCCATTAGGACCCCGCTGCCACGGGAAGGATGGACAATAGAGGTCATGCAAGTTCTTTTCCCTAAGCACGTATGACTACATACGAAATACATGCCTACATTAGATTGTCGAACGAGAGCTAGTTACATATCTCTCCGTGTTATAGCTGTTACATGATCAATCACATCCGTCATACTCATCCATCACCGGTCCACTGCCTACGAGTCTTTTACTACTGGTCCTTGTTATGTTACTTTGTCCAGGCTTGTCCCTTGCTACAAAAGGGATTGGGCAACTTTGCTACTACTATTGCTACTGTTGTTACTCTGCTGCTGCTACTGCTGTTCCTTGCTACTTTGTTGTTACTTCTTGCAAGATTCTTTTCAGACACTGATGGCTGCTGTGTATCCCTTGCAACGGCGCCAGAAATAGTTGTGTCAACGGCACGAGGAATCCTTCAGCTGCGGCTATGCCTTAAGGGACTTCCTAGGTATGTATGCAAAGGATTTCCCCCCATAGCCTTGGAGCCTTGCGTTGGTGTTCCCTTGAAGCGGAAAGGGTGATGTAGCACAGCGACGGTAAGTATTTCCCTTAGTTTGAGAACCAAGGTATCAATCCGGCGGAAGAGTATCTCAAGATCGTGCACAAACACAAAAAGCTTGCACCCAACGCTGTAAAGGGGTTGTCAATCCCTTATAGATTGTTTGCCAAGTGAGAACTGAAAGCAACAAAGTAACAAAGCAAAGTAAAAGTGGAGTTGTAAACGATGGATGTGAATAGACCCGGGGGCCGTAGTGTTTACTAGTGGCTTCTCTCATGAAAGCAAGTAGACGGTGGGTGAATAAATTACTGTCGAGCAATTGATAGAACAAGTAGACCGATACTTTCTACATCTATGATGATATCTATGCAATGATTATTTCTATAGGCATCACGTCCGAAACAAGTAGACCGATACTTTCTACATCTACTACTATTACTCCACACGTCGACCGCTATCCAGCATGCATCTAGTGTATTAAGTCCATAAGAACAGAGTAACGCCTTAAGCAAGATGACATGATGTAGAGGGATAATCTCAAACCAATGATAAAAACCCCATCTTTTTATCCATGATGGAAACTACTTGATGTGTGCCTTGCTGCCCCTACTGTCACTGGGAAAGGTCACCACATGGCAGAACCCAAAACCAAGCACTTCTCCCATTGCAAGAATCATAGATCTAGTTGGCCAAACAAAACCCAAGACTCGGAGAGACTTACAAGGATATCAAATCATGAATATAAGAAATCAGCAAAGACTCAAATATATATCATAGATAATCTGATCACAAGTCCACAATTCATCGGATCTCGACAAACACACCGCCAAAGAAGATTACATCGGATAGATCTCCATGAAGATCATGGAGAACTTTGTATTGAAGATCCAAGAGAGAGAAGAAGCCATCTAGCTACTAACTACGGACCCGTAGGTTTGAAGTGAACTACTCACGAGTCATTGGAGGGGCGATGATGATGATGAAGAAGCCCTCCACCTCCAAAGTCCCCTCCGGCAGGGTGCCAGGAAGGGTCTCCAGATGAGATCTCGCGGAAACGGAAGCTTGCGGCAGCGGAAAAGTATTTTCGAGGCTCCCCTGATTTTTTGCGGAATATTTGGGAATATATAGGCGCAAGACCTAGGTCAGGGGGCGGCCAGGGAGGCCACAAGCCTACCCACCGCCGCCTCCCCCTGGTGGCGGAGTGGGGGCTTGTTGGCTCCCTGGAGCCCACCTCGCTTGGCCCAAAAGCCCCCTGGACTTCTTCGTTCGGGAAAAAATCATTTTGGGGTTTTTCTTCCGTTTGGACTCCGTTCCAAAATCAGATCTGAAAAGAGTCAAAAACACGGAAAAACAGGAACTCGCACTTGGCACTGAATCAATAAGTTAGTCCCAAAAAAGGTATAAAAAGGTACATAAAACATACAAAGAAGGCAAGATAACAGCGTGAAACCATCAAAAATTATAGATACGTTTGAGACGTATCAAACACCGTTGCCGGGAAAGAATAGTTCCCAGTCCACGTGCAACTTACTCGCGCCATTGATACAACAGTTAGGAATAGTCTGCCGACAACATATATTTTCTAACACCGTTGCTATCATACTACTTTGCTACTGATACTTTGCTTGTAGACACTAATCTTTCAGGTGTGGTTGAATCTGACAAACTCAGCTGCTAATACTTGAGAATATTCTTTCGCTTCCCCTTGAGGATAATCAATAAATTTGGGTTGAATACTCTAACCTGAGAAACTGTTGCGATCCCCTACACTTGTGGGTTATCAAGAACTTTTTATGGCGCCGTTGCCGAGGAAGCAAAGCTATATTCTCTGAGTCACTTGGGATTTTCATCTGCTGATCACTATGAGGAATCCAAAAGATCGAAGAACTAAAATCTTGCGTTCCACTACGAGGAGAGGTAAGGAACTGCCATCTAGCTTTGCACTTGATTCACCTTCAGTTAGGAGTAAGTTTGCGACATCACCTCCTGCTAGAAATCTTGATATGTCGCCTATGCGTGATAATGCTATGCTTGATACTATGCCTGATGATGCTATGCTTGATACTATGCCTGATGATGCTATGCCTGATATTGCTTTGCCACTTGGTGCATTCCTTGATGCACATATTGCTAGAGTTGCTGCTAGATGTGATGATACTTCTGAAACTGCTGATACTATTGAAGTAGAACCCGCTACTATGCCTGATACTGCTTTGCCACTTGGTGCATTCCTTGATGCACATATTGCTAGACTTGCTGCTAGATGTGATGATACTTCTGAAACTGCTGATACTATTGAAGTAGAACCTGCTACTATGCCTGAATTTCCTGTTATGCCTGAGCATTATGTTATGGAGGGAGAGATAGCTGAGGATTTTCTTGCGTGTAAGGATAGCTATGATGTTGAGAAATTACTGCGCAAGTGGAAAGAAAAATCTCTGAACGCTAGGATGAAATACGACCCGAAGTTTGCCACTTCGCCTATCTTTGTGACCGATAAGGATTATGAATTTTGTGTCGACCCTGAGTTAATCACTTTGGTCGAATATGATCCTTTTCACGGTTATGAGTCTGAAACGGTTGTAGCCCATCTTACCAAACTGCACGATATAGCCACCCTATTCACTAGTGAGGAAAAGATACACCACTACTATATCCTCAAGTTGTTTCCTTTCTCGCTAAAGGATGATGCTAAGACCTGGTTCACTTCTCTTACTCCTGGTTGTGTGCGTAGCCCCCAGGATATGGTCTACTACTTCTCTAAAAAATATTTCCCTGTCCATAAGAAGCAAGCTGCCTTGCAGGAAATATACAACTTTGCTCAAGCTGAAGAAGAGAGTCTCTCGCAAGCTTGGGGAGGCTCATCCAGCTACTGAATGCTTTGCCTGATCACCCTCTTGAGAAGAATGAAATACTTGATATCTTCTATAATGGACTTACCGATGCTTCCAAAGACCACCTAGATAGTTGTGTCGGTAGTGTTTTTAGGGAACGAACCGTAGAACAAGCTGAGATTTTGTTGAATAACAGCTTATGCAATGAGAATGCTTGGACTATTCCCGAACCACCGACTAAGCCAACTCTGAAGAAAAGAGGTATTCTATTCCTCAGTCCTGAAGATATGCAAGAAGCCAAGAAATCTATGCGAGAGAAAGGCATTAAATCTGAAGATGTTAAAAATCTACCACCTATCGAAGAGATCCATGGTCTCGATAACCCGATACAGGTAGTAGAAGTAAATTCTCTGCGTAGGTTTGATGAGAGTGATATTCCTTGATAAACCTGCTAGCTTATGCCTGGATGAATTTGATAACTTTGTTGCCAAACAACAAAGCTTCAATGATTATGTTAGCAGACAATTGGAACAAAATGCTCGTATGCTTAGTCATTTAAGTGCTTGTGTGGGCAGAAATGTCAATGATCTTAAGCTTCTGAGTAAAATGCCTCTATGGTTACTACTCGGGTAGAACAAGTACTTAAAGCTCAAAATGACTTGCTCAATGAGTTGAATGACAATTCTGTCAGAGTCGCCACTAGAGGCGGTAGAATGACCTAGGAACCTTTGTATCGTGAGGGTCATCCGAAGAGAGTTGAACAAGATTCTCAAGGAGTTAGCATTGATACACCTAGTCATCCTAGAAAGAAGAAGAAAGATGATAGGAACCTACACGCTAGCAACCCTGTTGCTGCTACACCCGAGAGTCCAAACGATGCCTCTGTCTCTGATGCTAAAACACAATCTGGTGATGAACGTGAGCCTAATGATAATATCAATAGTGATGTTCATGAAGATGCTCAACCTAGCAGTGAAAAGGATGGGGAGATTGAACCTGTTGATCTTGATAACCCATAGCCTAAGACCAAGAGATACGATAAGAATGACTTTGCTGCTAGGAAGCACGGTAAAGAAAGGGAACCATGGGTTCAGAAACCCATGCCCTTTCCTCCCAAACCATCCAAGAAAAAGGATGATGAGGATTTTGAGAGCTTCGTTGAAATGATCAGACCTGTCTTTCTGCAAATGCGTTTGATGGATATGCTCAAAATGTCTCCATACGCTAAGTACATGAAAGATATTGTGACTAATAAGAGGAGGATACCTGAGGTTGAGATTTCCACCATGCTCACTAATTATACCTTCAAGGGTGGAACTCCTAAGAAACTAGGTGATCCCAGTGTGCCCACTATACCTTGCTCCATTAAAGGCAACTACGTTAGAACTACGTTATGCGACCTTGGAGCCAGTGTTAGTGTTATGCCTCTCTCTCTTTATCGTAGACTTGAACTAGATAAGTTGACCCCACTGAAATCTCTCTGCAAATGGCCGACAAATCAACTGCTTTCCCTATCGGCATTTGCGAGGATGTGCCTGTTGTGGTTGCTAACGTCACTATCTTAACAGACTTTGTTATCTTGGATATTCCCGAGGACGATGCCATGGCTGTCATCCTCGAAAGACCCTTTTTAAACACCGCAGGGGCTGTTATAGATTGCAACAAAGGCAATGTCACTTTCCATGTCAACGGTAATGAGCATACGGTGCACTTTCCGAAGAAACAATATCGAGTACATTGCATCAATGCTATCGAAAAAACTTCATCGATTCTTATTGGGAGCTTTGAAAGCCCTATTCCTTGTGTCAAGATGAAGTATGATTTGCTTGTTGGGGAGATACACATCCCCATTGAGGTGACCTAGTGACTATTCGAAAATTCTCCGTTCTCTTTTGCGATTCGAAAAGGTTTGTCAAAGAGGCTTGATCAATCTCACTGACGGATTTCTTTTGATGACCATGAGATGGATGAATCGAGGAGTCACAAACCGCTGTTTCAAGCTTTCACTTTAGGTTGCTTAGAAGAAAAATGATAGATTTAGTTTAGTTTTCCCTGTTTTCTGTTTTAGCGTCCGGTAGAAAAGTACCCCAAAAATAAAAGTTCTCCGAACGTCCTGAAAATCAAGTATGATTTTTTATGGAATTTTTGAAAAATTCTGAGACGAAGAGCTTGTCTGGGGGCTGCACCAGTGGGACACAAGCCCTTGGGGTGCGGGCACCCCCCTAGGCCGCGCCACCCAGGCTTGTGGGGGCCCACAGGCACCCCCTCCACTCATTCTTGCTCTCATCTGGTTCTCCTACCTCCAGAAAAAAATGTTTCGCAGCTCAAACTCGTGTTCTTGCTCCTCTTGCTGGGATTTTCGATCTCTTTGCTCAAATCACCGTTCTCCGAACTGTTTTGGGGAAATTACTCCTTGGTAAGTGACTCCTCCATTGGTCCAATTAGTTTTTGCTCTAGTGCCTTATACTCCGCGTATTTTTGCTGCCTTGGTGACCATGTTCTTGAGCTTTGCATGCTAATTCTAGCTGGTCCCAAGTAGTTTTGATGCGTAATATGGCTTCTAGGCACTTGTGGGAGTAGTTGCTACGAGATTTGTTGAGCCTTATTCACTTTTCCTTAGAATCACTAAAAATTTCAGAAATTTTCAAAGATAGGAAAGGGAAAAGATGAGGAGGTTCTTCAGAGCCTCTTCAAGCCGTGACCCCAAGGATGATGGGAGTGAGAAGAAGCCCAAGTATCTGGTCCCTCGAGTCGCAGAAGTTCGAGCGTGCGAGTGGCCAAGCGACATGTTCTTACGCGCCGCTGGAATTTATGAGGACTTTTACCACTTGGTGGAGAATGCAGGCCTTACCGCCTTCGTTGAAGATAAGTGTCCGCAATAACTCCTCCTCACTAATATCTTCGTACAAAGCTTTAACTTCTATCCCAGGAAGAATCCTCCTATGGTTGAGTTCAAACTTTATGATATCCCCCAGTGCATGTCACTCCAGGATATTTTGCAATGTTTCCAAATTACCTTATGTTGGGGATATTCATGGACCTCGTCCACGGGACTTGGAAGCTTTCATCAATACAGTTGCTGTAGGAGAGGAGAGAGGAGTGTCTTGCACTAGAGCTGCTAGTATTCATTTTCTCGTGCTTCGGTACTTCTCATTATTTGTGGGAAAATGTTTGATAGGACGTGGGAAAGGTGGGTCACTTAGTTCCCCAGATCTTGCGGTCTTGTGTGAAGCCCTTTATAACGATAAAACTTATAGCTTGGGCGCTATAGTAGCTCAACGGTTGAACACGAACCGTTCTAAGGGCATTGTCTATGGAGGTATCTATGCCACTCGTCTTGCTAGACACTTTGAGATACCTATTAGACTGGAGGAGGAAGAAGAATTCTTCTTCCCAAGAGATATCTAGATTACGATAGCATGGTTCGCCATGACTTTCTTAATAGAGATATAACATAAGGATGATTTATAACCTGGTATTTAGTCAGGGTACTCGTGAGACTATTACTTTGCCAGCTCCTTCTTTGTTCAATCTTCATGCAGGCTGGTACATTATTATGCCCTCGGACATCTACGCATATTGGGGCTTAGCCAAACCATAGGTGCCCGTGCTCGAGACACCAGTCGAGTACCAGACGCCAGTTTATCAGTGGGAGCCAGAGGAGCTCACACAACAGTGGCATCCTCAGTCCACTCCGGAGTACCCCGAAGATGGTTATTTCCCTCCTTGGGAGTAGACCAACTTAGGCCAAAAGCCTAAGCTTCGGGGAGTACGTGTTCTCACCGACTTTACATTTTTTTGCTTATTCTTTCACTTTGTTAGCTGGTGTTCACACTTTGCCACTATATCATCCATGCTAGTTTATTTTCTTTTTTCTCGTTTTCTTTTCGTGTGTCTGTCTAGTTTGAGAAAAAAACCAAAAATATTTTCTTTTCTTCTTTTGCTTGTTGGGAGCTTTCTCGTGTAAATAGTTTTCTTTGGGTCAAGGTAGAAGATATTGGTTACAATGTTTAGTGGCTCTTGCATGCATACCTATTTAGCTTTCGTAGAGCCATATTACTTTGTCTTCTCCTTTGTGTTTGCCTATAGATTCCAGCTTTAGTCCAATGAACGAGCACTCTTATTATTGTTCACATCGTTCGGTCGTGCAAGTGAAAGGCAATAATGACGATATATGATGAAGTGACGGAGCCTGGAAAAGCTGGTATGAACTCGATCTATTTTGTTTTTGTAAATATGACTAGCTCATCATGCATGATTCAGCTTTGTTGTGAGAGAAACATGTTTGCAATGACAACTTAGAGATCATAGTTGCTTATGTCATGTTTACTTATCTAGGAGCTTATAATGGTTTGCTTTGGTTGCCAATATGAATGTTGAGATGACTATGATGTAGTATGATAGGATGGTATCCTCTGAATGATTCAAGTGGCTTGACTTGGCGCATGTTCACGCATGTAGTTGAAACAAAATCAACATAGCCTCTATGATGTTCATGTTCATGGTGATTTATGTCCTACTCATGCTTGCACTCAATGTTAGTTAATCTCAATGCATTTTGATGACTGTTGTCGCTCTCTAGTTGGTCGCTTCCCAGTCTTTTGCTAGCCTTCACTTGTACTAAGCGGGAATACTGCTTGTGCATCCACCTCTATAAACCCAAAGTTGTTCCATATGAGTCCACCATACCTACCTATGTGCGGTATCTACCTGCCGTTCCAAGTAAATTTGCATGTGCCACTCTCTAAATCTTCAAGAAATAATCTGTTTTGCATGCCCGAACCGCTCATGTGGTGACAGGGGGCTATTGGTATCATCCATGCTAGGCGTGTTATCCTCAATATGTGTTTATTCACTATCATGCACGAGAAAGGGGCCGGTAATTGGAATTCCCAGTTCCATACTCAAATCGAAAAGATAATTGCAAACAACACTCCCCCAGGATTAATGTTGGTATGGACGGTACCCGAGGATTCGGCTAGCCGTGGAGTGTGATTGATTGGTGGTGGGGGAGTCAAAATTTGACTTTTCTGTTTGGGAACCACCTATAGCATGTGTAGCATGGAAGATGTTGAGAACTCTTAGTCATTGCGTTGACAATGAAAGCATGCCACCCAAAATTATTATCTCTGTTTTCAAAGCTTGAGCTCTGGCACCTCTGCAAATCAATGCGTCCCTCTGTGAAGGGCCTGTCTATTTATGTTCCTGTTGAGTCACCCTCCTGTTACAAAAGCACCAATTAGAGAGCACCTCTGTCATTTTTATGCTTTGCTTTTAACTGTGTTGAGTATGACTATGACTGGATCTTCATTGCCATGAATTACAATGTTTAGTCAGCCCTTGGTCTTTGAAGGTGCTCTGCATTTATGTTTTGTGGTCTCAGAAAGAGCCAGCGAGATACCATCTACTCGTACTACTTCATATTGTTTTGATTGAAGTGTTGACACTTGAGGCTTATTATTATTTGCTCGCTAGTTGATTATGTCATTGATATGAGTTTACCGTGAGACCTAGATGTCATTTGCTTATGTGGTTTGCTTGTGATCTTGCTGAAATTCTGCCGGAGCTCTAGATTGGTTCTGCTCAAGCCTCGTGGCGGCGGCGAAACCATGAAAAAGCTCTTCCTTGATTTTTTTTTTCTAGACGAAACCCTTCATATAGCAGAAGAGGGGGGCAAGTGGGCCATCAGGCTTCCCACAAGCCCTCATGGCGCGGCCTGGGGGTGGTCGCGTCGTGTAGGCTTGTGGCCACCTGCACGTACCCCTCTCGCACTTCTTCGGCCCAGTATTTTTTATAAATCCGGAAAAAAATCCTCGTTGATTTTTACGGCGTTTGGAGTTGCGCAGAATAGGTATCTCAACTTTGCTCCACTTTCACGCCACAATTCCAGTTGCCAGCATTCTCCCTCTTCATGTAAACCTTGCAAAATAAGAGAGAAAAGGCATACGAATTGTACCGTGAAGTGAAATAACAGCCAAAGAAGCGATAAATATCAACATGAAAACATGATGCAAAATGGACGTATCAACTCCCCCAAGCTTAGACCTCGCTTGTCCTCAAGCGAAAGCCTAGCTCAATAAATATGTCCACATGTTTAGGGAGAGAGGTGCCAACAAAACAAGATATGAACATGCATGCATTATGATCAAGATCAGAACAGCAATACGAACATATAATCTCTCATGCTAAAGTGATAATTCCTTCACAAAGTAAAGCATGGATCAAGAACCTTACCGAGAAGTAACAACTGGTAGCCTTTAGTCATTGAAGCAATTGCAATTTATCACAACATCAGAAAGAGTCAAATAAGAGCTTGTAAAGCATACGTCTCCATCGTATCTACTTTTCTGAACTCTTTTGCCCTTGTTTTGGACTCTAATTTGCATGATTTGAATGGAACTAACCCGGAGTCATGCTGTTTTCAGCAGAATTGCCATGGTGTTGTTTTTGTGCAGAAATAAAAGTTCTCGGAATGTCCTGAAAATCTACCAATAGTTTTTCTGGAATAAAAGAAAAATACCTGCGCAAAGATCCACCGGAGGGGGCGTGCCAGTGGGCCACAAGCCCCTGGGCCGCGGCCACCCCCCTTGGTCGCGCCGTGAGGGCTTGTGGGGGCCCACGTGGCACCACCGCCCCCAAACTTAGTTATATATCTTCCGTCTCGCCCAAAAAAAATCGGAGAGAAGGTTTCATCGCGTTTTACGATATGGAGGCGCCGCCACCTCCTGTTCTTCATCTGGAGGGCAGATCTGGAGTCCGTTCGGGGCTCCGGAGAGGGGTAATCGTCGCCATCGTCATCATAAACCTTCCTCCATCGACAATTCCATGATGCTCTTCACCGTTTGTGAGTAATCTCATCGTAGGCTTGCTGAACGGTGATGAGTTGGATGAGATCTATCATGTAATCGAGTTAGTTTTGACGAGGATTGATCCCTAGTATCCACTATGTTCTAGATTGATGTTGCTACTACTTGGCTATGCTTAATGCTTGTCAGTAGGGCCCGAGTGCCATGATTTCAGATCTGAACCTATTATGTTGTCACCAATATATGTGTGTTTTAGATCCTATCTTGCAAGTTGTAGTGACCTACTATGTGTTATGACCCGGCAACCCCGGAGTGACAATAGCCGGAACCACTCCCGGAGATGACCATAGTATGAGGAGTTCATGTATTCACCGCGTGTTAATGCGTTAGTCCAGTTCTTTATTAAAAGGAGAACCTTAATATCCCGTAGTTTCCATTAGGACCCCGCTGCCACAGGAGGGATGGACAATAGATGTCATGCAAGTTCTTTTCCCTAAGCACGTATGACTACATACGGAATACATGCCTACATTAGATTGACGAACGGGAGCTAGTTACATATCTCTCTGTGTTATAGTTGTTACATGATGAATCACATCCGTCATACTCATCCATCACCGATCCACTGCCTACGAGTCTTTTACTACTGGTCCTTGTTACGTTACTTTGTCCAGGCTTGTCCCTTGCTACAAAAGGGATTGGTCCACTTTGCTACTACTGTTGCTACTGTTGTTACTCTGCTGCTGCAGCTACTGCTGTTCCTTGCTACTTTGTTGTTACTTGTTGCAAGATCCTTTTCCGACACCGTTGCCGGGAAAGAATAGTTCCCAGTCCACATGCAACTTACTGGCGCCATTGATACAACAGTTAGGAATAGTCTGCCATCAACAGATATTTTTCTGACACCGTTGCTATCATACTACTTTGCTACTCATACTTTGCTTGCAGACACTAATCTTTCAGGTGTGGATGAATCTGACAAACTCAGCTCCTAATACTTGAGAATATTATTTCGCTTCCCCTTGAGGCGAATCAATAAATTTGGGTTGAATACTCTACCCTCGAAAACTGTTAGGATCCCCTACACTTGTGGGTTATCAATCCACATACTCAATCATTCTTTCGTTCTCTACAATTGCTACAACTCACGTGGTACTCATGAGATCAAAGTTTCAGCTGGACATAGAGAAAGATAGAGGCTTACAGTTTTGCCTCCCAACTTCTTACCTCAAGGGTAATGTCAACAATAATAATTCATGAATACTTACCTCCAAATTGACATATGAATATAGATCTTTCCCAAGCATATGACGTTAGCGAAGACAAAGGCGAAATAGGGAATTTGTGAAGATCACCATGACTCTTTCAAGGGCAAAAAAGTAAAGGTACAAGATAGGCCCTTCGCAGAGGGAAGCAGAGGTTGTCATGCGCTTTTGAGGTTTGGATGTGTGTCCTCTTAGTGCAGAGGAACGTCACTTTATATTGCCTCCTGTGATAAAGAACTTTATTATGCAGTATGTCGCTTTTATGTCTTCCTCATCACAGGTTCGTACAAAGCTTATTTTCCACACACTAATAGATCATACATATCAGAGAGCAATTTTTATTGCTTGCACCGATGACAACTTACTTGATGGATCTTATTCAATCCATAGGTAGGTATGGTGGACACTCATGGAAAAACTGGTTTGAAGGTTGATGGATGCACAAGTAGTATCTCTACTTGGTGCGGGAGTTTTGGCTAATATGAGGTGGAAGCAATCGTCACATGCTAAGGGATCTCTAATCATATAACATTGTTCGGGACCAAGCAAACATAATTCATTATGTTGTCTTCCTTATCCAACATCTACTTCTAGGCATGTAATAGTTTAGTGAGTGTTCACAATCATAGATAGTGTCAGAGATGATATATTTATATGTGAACCTCTCCTTCTTTATCACTTCCTATTAATTGCAACAATGACCAAGGTCTACGTTTGCCTACCCTCAACAAGTTTCAATCCTCATTCTTTTTAGATGTGAAGCCATCACTTCCCATAAGATCATTACATGATCTTTCATGCTTTTGCTCTATTCTCACTCTTTTGATCATGGCAAGAGGCAAAGCCCTTCAACTAAGACACTCTTTATTATATGGCTCACGAGCTCGAATACATCGGGGGTGACACAAAGCAAAACTCAAACTAAAACACTAAGACTTTTAAACTGCTAGAGAAAAAAGAAAGAAAACTAAAAAGGAAAACTAAAACAAAGGTAAAGGCAAAAGATGTGATGGTGATACGATACCGGGGCAACTCCCCCAAGCTTGGCACAAGCCAGGGGGATTGCCCATACCAATGCTCAGTTGTCTTCCTTTGGTGGTGATGGTGGAGGAGTTGTTGAAGAGGTCTTGAGTTTGTTTAATTTCCACTTGAGCATAAAATTCTGCTCCCTCAGATCATCATTTTCCTCTTCAAGCTTCAACACCCTTTGGCATAATTCCTGCTTACTCTCGTGCAAGAAACGAGAATGGATAAACAAGGTCTTAGGCTTCTCCATTGAGTCAGGGAGGCTCGACTTCTTGAACTCCACATGAGTGTGTTCAGGTTGAGGTAGAGGAGCCTCCCCTCCATCGGAACTTGTTTGTTCCTTCCCCTTCGGATCATAATCTTCTTCCTCATCAGTGGTCGAGCCATAAGGATCCACGTCCCCATAGACCTTGGGATTAGCAAGGTAATCATCCACATAGCTCCCCCCCTCTGAATCCTGAGAAGACATCTTGACCTAGATCTGCGGCACAAAACAGGCTCAAAACGAAAAACAGAGGAAATCTGCGTGATGCAGGGGTCAGACCAAACGAGAGTATATATAATGATTTTTTTTCAGACCAGAAGGAGTACCCCGCACGAAAACGGAGTCCAGGAGGCGCACGAGGTGGCCACAAGCCCTCGCGGCGCGGCCAGGGGGTGGGCCCACGCCGTGCAGGCTTGTCGCCTCCTCACGCACTTTCCGGACTGCTTCCAATTTTTGATTTTTTCAAATATTCCAAAACGGAGAAAAATTCCTACTGGAAAAGTTTTGTACTCTGTTTTCTTACCGAATCACATACCTCTTCGTTTTCGTAGTCTGAAACAGGCTGATAAATATCCCTTAGTTATTCTTCCAGAGTTATGGTATTGATAATATTGCTTTCAAAATTTATGGGAGTACCTGAGATATAATGCTTGATTCTGTGCCCATTTACCACTCTCGGACAATTACCATCCGTGTTGTTGATCTTGATAGCACCGGAACGATATACTTCCTCAACAACATAGGGACCTTCACATTTAGAGAGAAGCTTGCCTGCAAAGAATCTTACACGAGAGTTATATAGCAAGACATAATCACCTACATTGAACTCACGCTTTTGTATCCTTTTATCATGCCACCTCTTAACCTTCTCTTTGAACAGCTTGGCATTCTCATGTGCCTGAGTTCTCCACTCATCAAGCGAGCTAATATCAAATAACCTCTTCTCACCAGCAAGTTTGAAATCAAATTTGAGCTCTTTGATTGCCCAATAAGCTTTATGCTCTAGCTCAAGAGGTAAATGACATGCTTTACCGTACACCTTTTGTACGGAGACATGCCCATGGGATTCTTATAAGCAGTCCTATAAGCCCACAATGCATCATCGAGCTTCTTAGACCAATTCTTTCTAGACCTGTTGACAGTCTTTTGCAGAATCAGTTTAATCTCTCTGTTGCTTAGCTCTACTTGACCACTGGACTGGGGGTGGTAGGGAGACACAATTCTACGATTGACATCGTACTTAGCAAGTATTTTATGGAAAGCACCATGAATGAAGTGTGAACCACCATCGATCATTAGATATCTAGGGACTCCAAATCTAGGGAAGATAACTTCTTTCAGCATCCTGATAGAGGTGTTGTGATCAGCACTACTAGTGGGGATAGCTTCTACCCACTTAGTGACGTAATCAACAGCAACTAGGATATGAGTATACCCGTTGGATTTTGGAAAAGGTCCCATAAAATCAAAGCCCCAAACATCGAATGGTTCAATGACAAGTGAATAGTTCATAGGCATTTCCTGACGTTTGCTAATATTACCTATTCTTTGACATTCGTCACAAAGACAAGACAAACTTACGGGCATCCTTGAAGAGAGTGGGCCAATAGAAACCTGATTGCAATACCTTGTGTGCAGTTCTATCTCCCGCATGGTGTCCTCCGTAGGCCTCGGAGTGACACTTCTGTAGGATTTGTCCCTGTTCATGTTCAGGTACACAACGTCTAATAACACCATCTACTCCTTCCTTATAAAGGTGAGGATCATCCCAAAAGTAATGTCTCAAGTCAAAGAAGAATTTCTTCTTTTGCTGGTACGTGAAACTAGGTGGTATATATTTGGCAACAATATAGTTTACATAATCAGCATACCACGGTGCACTACGTGAAGCATTGATGACATTCGATTGCTCACCGGGAAAGCTATCATCAATAGGTTGTGGGTCATCAAGAACGTTCTCCAACCTAGACAAGTTATCTGCTACTGGGTTATCAGCACCCTTTCTGTCGACAATGTGCAAATCAAATTCTTGTAGCAAGAGAACCCATCTGATAAGTCTAGGTTTAGCGTCCTTCTTCTCCATGAGGTACTTAATAGCAGCATGATCAGTGTGAATAGTGGCTTTGGAATCAACTATGTAAGACCTGAACTTTTCACATGCAAACACGACTGCTAAAAACTCCTTCTCCGTAGTAGCATAGTTTCTCTGGGCACTGTCTAGAGTTTTACTAGCGTAGTGAATAACATTCAGCTTCTTATCGACTCTTTGCCCTAGAGCAGCACCAACACCATAATCACTAGCGTCACGCATGATCTCAAAAGGTAAGTTCCAATCAGGTGGTTGAACAATAGGTGCATTTATCAAAGCCCTCTTAAGTATTTCGAAGGCTTCCTCACAATCATCGTCAAAGACAAAAGGAATATCCTTTTGCAAGAGATTGGTAAGAGGCCTAGAAATCTTAGAAAAGTCTTTAATGAACCTTCTATAGAAACCAGCATGACCAAGGAAACTTCTTATACCTTTGATATCTGTGGGGTATGGCATTTTCTCGATTGCATCAACCTTAGCCTTATTGACTCCAATACCTCTTTCAGAAATTTTATGTCCTAAGACGATGACTTCATTAACCATAAAGTGGCACTTCTCCCAATTCAAGACAAGATTGGTGTATTTACATCTCTGCAAGACTCGGTCAAGGTTGCTGAGGCAATCATCAAAGGAAGACCCGTAAACAGAGAAGTCATCCATAAAAACCTCAACAATCTTTTGACAAAAGTCAGAGAATATAGCCATCATACATCTTTGAAAGGTGGCAGGTGCATTACATAAGCAAAAAGGCATACGTCTATAAGCAAAGGTACCGAAAGGGCAGGTGAAAGTGGTCTTCTCCTGATCAGATTGTGCAACTGGTATTTGGGAGAAACCAGAATAACCGTCTAGAAAGCAGAAGTGTGTGTGTTTAGACAGCCTTTCTAGCATTTGGTCGATAAAAGACAAAGGGTAATGATCTTTCCTAGTGGCTTTATTAAATTTCCTAAAATCGATCACCATCCTATAGCCAGTAATAATCCTGTGTGGATCAATTCATCCTTATCATTAGGGACAACGGTAATGCCTCCCTTCTTAGGAACGCAATGCACCAGACTTACCCAATCGCTGTGAGCAACAGGATAAATGATACCTGCTTCCAGGAGCTTTAGTATTTCTTTTCTCACTACTTCTTTCATCTTAGGATGTAATCTCCTTTGATGATCAGCAACTGGTTTGAAATCAGGTCAGTTTTAATCTTGTGCTGGCATAGAGTGGGACTAATGCCCTTAAGATCATCAAGAGTATATCCAATAGCAGCACGGTGCTTCCTCAGAGTTTTTAGTAACTTCTTTTCTTCATGCTCTGAGAGGCGAGCACTAATAATGACAGTATACATCTCCTTTTCATCAAGATAGGCATACTTAAGAGTATCTGTTAACTGTTTAAGCTCGAACACAGGATCACCCTTTGGTGGGGGTGGATCCCCAAGCAGTTCAACAGGCAAGTTATTCTTAAGGATAGGATATTGTTCTAAGACAACTCTATCTATCTCATCCCTTTCATCCATATGCATATCATTTTCATGCTCAAGCAAGTATTGCTCTAAGGGATCAGTAGGAGGCACGTCAATAGAGGCTAAGGAAATAGTTTCATCCCTACTAGGCAACACCTTTTCATGAGGTTGTCTACCGAACTTAAAGAAATTGAACTCATGTGACACACCTTCAAAGCCAACAGTGACAATTTGCTTCTCACAATCAATATGAGCGTTGACAGTATTGAGGAAGGGTCTGCCAAATATGATGGGACAAAATCTATCTTGTGCGGTAGCAAGAACGAGGAAATCAGCAGGATACTTCGTTTTACCACATAAGACTTCAACATCCCTAACAATTCCCATAGGGCAGATAGTATCTCTATTGGCAAGCTGAATAGTTATATCAATAGGCTCTATCTCAACAGGTGCAATCTCATCTTTGATTTCATCGTATGAGGATTGAGGTATTGCACTAACACTAGAACCCACGTCACATAAGCCAAGATAACAATGATCTCCTATCTTAACAGAAACCACATGCATGCCAACAATAGGACTATGTTTGTCTCTAACGTGAGGTTTAGCAATTCTAGCAGCATCTTCACAGAAGTGAATATTATGTCCCTCAACATCGTCGAACAGAAGATCTTTGATGATAGCAATGCTAGGTTCAACTCTAATTTGCTCAGGGGGTGTAGGTGTTCTAATGTAGCCTCTACGTATCACAGTTGAAGCTTTAGAATGGTCCTTTATCCTAACAGGGAAAGGTGGTTTCTCAATGTAAGCACTGGGAACAACATGATCATTATAGGCAATGACTTTCTCTTCAACTTGAGTGGGTTTAACTACATTGACTTCTAAAGGAGGATGATATTTAAACCACTTCTCTTTGGGGAGATCAATATGAGCAGCAAAAGATTCACACAATGAAGCTACTATCTCAGTGTCAAGTCCATACTTAGCGCTAAAATCACTAAAGGTATTTGTCTGAACAAAGGATTTAACGCAATCAAACGTGGAATTCATACCTGACTCCTTACCTTCTTCAAGCTCCCAATCTTCAAAGTTGCATTTAATTCTCTCCAATAAATTCCACTTGAAGTCAATATCTCTCTTCATAAAAGAACCGGTACAAGAAGTGTCAAGCATGGTGCGATCATCATGAGAAAGCCGAGCATAGAAGTTCTGAATGATAATTTCTCTCGATTGGGGCATGAATATAGCATTTATTGAAGCCTCCCCCAAGCTTGAGCAATGCTTTCTCTATCACGAGGCCAAAAATTGTAAATATAATTCCAATCACGATGTACTAAATGCTTAGGATAAAACTTTTGATGAAATTCCAATTTCAACCGATTGTAGTCCCATGATCCAGTGTCATCACATAGCCTATACCGTGTTAACGCCTTATCCTTCAAACATAAAGGAAAGACCCTCTTGACCTCATCCTCGGGCAAACCTGCAAGCTTAAATAAACCACAAACTTCATCTACATAGATTAGATGCAAGTTTGGATGTGATGTGATACGTCTCAAACGTATCTATAATTTTTTATGGTTTCATGATGTTATCTTGTCAACTTTGGATGTTTTATATACCTTTTATATCTTTTTTGGGACTAACTTATTAATTCAGTGCGAAGTGCCAGCTCCTGTTTTTTCTGTATTTTTGACTCTTTTCAGATCTGATTTTGGAACGGAGTCCAAACGGAATAAAATCCCCGAAATGAATTTTTCCAGAACAGAAGAAGAACGGGGGACTTGAGGGCCAAGGCAGGAGGCCCACAGGGAGCCCACAAGCCGTGTAGTTGCGGCGAGGGGGGCGGCCACCAGGCTTGTGGCCTCCGTGGAGCTCCCGTGCCCTAGCTCTTTTGCCTATATATTCCCTAAAATCCCAGAAAAAATAAGGGCGTCCACGAAACCACTTTTTCGCCGCCGCAAGCTTCCGTTTCCGCGAGATCTCATCTTGAGACCCTTCCCGGTGCCCTGCCAGAGGGGACTTTGGAGCTGGAGGGCTTCTACATCAACATCATTGCCTCTCCAATGACTCGTGAGTAGTCTACTTCATACCTACAGGTCCGTAGTTAGTAGCTAGATGGCTTCTTCCCTCTCTTGGATCTTCAATACAAAGTTCTCCATGATCTTCATGGAGATCTATCCATGTAATCCTCTTTGGTGGTGTGTTTGTTGAGATCCCATGAATTGTGGATTTGTGATCACATTATCTATGAATAATATTTGAGTCTTTGCTGATTTCTTATATAAATGATTTGATATCCTTGTAAGTCTCCCCGAGTCTTGGGTTTTGTTTGGCCAACTAGATCTATGATTCTTGCAATGGGAGAAGTGCTTGGTTTTGGGTTCATACCGTGTGGTGACCTTTCCCAGTGACAGAAGAGGCAGCAAGGCACGCATCATATTGTTTCCATCAAGGGTAACAAGATGGGCTTTCATCATAGATTTGAGATTGTCCATCTACATCATGTCATCTTGCTTAAGGCGTTACTCTGTTCTTATGAACTCAATACACTAGATGCATGCTAGATAGCGGTCGACGTGTGGAGTAATAGTAGTAGATGCAGAAAGTATCGGTCTACTTGTTTTGGACGTGATGCCTATAGATATGATCATTGCCATAGATAACATCATGACTTTGTGTGGTTCTATCAATTTCTCGACAGTAATTCGTTCACCCACTGTCTACTTGCTTTCATGAGAGAAGCCACTAGTGAACACTACGGCCCCCGGGTCTATTCACAACTATCATCTCCGCTTTTACTTTTACTTTGCTTTGTTTACTTTTTGCTTTCAGTTCTCACTTTGCAAACAATCTATAAGGGATTGACAACCCCTTAACAGCATTGGGTGCAAGCTCTTTGTGTTTGTGTAGGTACTTGTGACTTGACGCGATCCTCCTACTGGATTGATACCTTGGTTCTCAAACTAAGAGAAATACTTAACGCCGCTGTGCTACATCACCATTTCCTCTTCAAGGGAACACCAACTTAAAGCTCCAAGGCCGCGGGGGAATCCTTTGCATATTTGCCAAGGAAATCCCTATAGGCGTAGCCAGCAGCAGAAGGATTTCTTGCGCCGTTGCCGGGGAGGATCGCTTGCCGAGGAGTATCAAGACAAGAATAATCTGCCGTCAACACGCCGATTTCTAGTGCCGTTGCTGGAGAGATCAAGTCAAGATCTATCCAAGTAAGCGTCACAAACTCATCTCTTGCATTTACCTTTTTTGCTAGTTTCCTCTCGTTTTCCTCTCCCCCACTTCACATTTGGCGTTTTCATTTGCCTTTCTCCTTTGCCGTTTTCATTTGCCTTTTGCCATTTTCCTTTGCCAGTTTTCTTGCTTGCTTGTGTTCTTGTTTGTTTGTTGAAGTCATCATGGCTGAAAACACCAAACTTTGCGACTTCTCGAATACTAATAATAATGATTTTATTAGTACTCCGATTGCTCCCGCCACTAGTTCGTAATCATACGAAATCAACACTGCCTTGCTGAATCTTGTTATGAAAGAGCAATTTTCTCGCCTTCCTAGTGAAGATGTCGCATCCCATCTTAACACTTTCATTGAACTTTGCGATATGTAAAAGAAGAAAGATGTGGATAATGATGTTGTTAAATTGAAGATTTCTCCGTTCTCTTTGCGAGATCGTGCAAAAACTTGGTTTTCTTCTTTGCCTAAAAATAGTATCGATTCTTGGAATAAGTGCAAAGATGCTTACATATCCAAGTATTTTCCGCCGGCTAAGGTTATCTCTCTCCGTAACGATATCATGAATTTCAAGCAACTTGATCATGAACACGTTGTGCAATCTTGGGAGAGGATGAATTTAATGATTAGAAATTATCCCGCTCATGGCTTGAGTTTGTGGATGATTATACAAATCTTTTACGCTGGTTTGAATTTTGCTTCTCGCAATATATTGGACTCCGCCTTAGGTTGAACGTTCATGGAAATCACGTTAGGAGAAGCTACAAAACTCCTAGACAATATCATGACCAACTACTCTCAGTGGCACACTGAAGGTCATCTGCTAGCAAAAAGGTACACGCTATAGAATAAATTAACTCTCTTAGTGCTAAGATGTATGAGTTGATGAATTTGGTTGCTAGTAGAAATGCTCCTTTAGATCCTAATGACATGCCACTATTTTCCTTGATTGAGAGTAGCAACGCTAGTTTGGACGTTAATTTTGTTGGTAGGAACAATTTTGGCAACAACAATGATTTTAGAGGAAACTATGTTCCTAGGCCTTTTCCTAGTAACTCCTCTAACAACTATGGCAATTCCTACAACAACACTTATGGAAATCATAACAAATTACCCTCTGATTTAGAGAGTAATATCAAAGAGTTCATCAACTCTCAAAAGATTTTCAATGCATCAATAGAGGAAAAACTACTCAAAATAGACGATTTTGCTAAGAGCGTTGATAGGATGTCTTGTGATATTGATGCTTTAAAAGTTAGATGTGCTCCTCCCAAGGTCAACTTGGATGAAACTTTAAAATCTATGCGTGTCTCCATGAATGAGAGCAAAGAAAGAACCGCCCAAATTCGCGCTAAGCATGAATGGTTTAAAAGGGTGCGTTCTAGTGATGCAAATCACGAAGATCTTTAAGTGCTTGGTGTGACTCCTCTTGAGTCTTTGTTTTCGTGTGTCAAACCTATTGATGAAGGGGCTGGATATGAATCCACTTTGGTTGAAAAACGACCCAATGATTCGGAGTCCACCTATCTTGATGATAAAGGTGTGGAGAGTGGAGTAGAAGAAATCAAAATATTGGGTAGTAATGAAACTCCCACTTTGGATTTTAAGGAATTCAATTATGATAGTTGCTCCTTGTTTGAATGCATTTCCTTGATGCAATCCATTGCAAACTCTCCACATGCTTATAGCCAAAGCAAAGCCTTTACCGCACATATCGTAGATGCTATGATGAAATATCTTGAAGAGAAACTCAAATTAGAAGTCTCTATACCTAGAAAACTTCATGATGAGTGGGAACCTACTATCAAAATCAAAATCAAAAACTATGAATGCAATGCTTTCTGTGATTTGGGTGCTAGTGTTTCCGCGATTCCAAAGTCTTTATGTGATATTCTTGGTTTTCATGAGATTGAAGAGTGTTCTCTTAATTTGCATCTTGCGGATTCTACTGTCAAGAAACCCATGGGAAGGATCAATGATGTTCTTATTGTTGCAAATAAGAACTATGTACCCGTGGATTTCATTGTACTTGACATAGATTGCAATCCATCATGTCCCATTATTCTTGGTAGACCTCTCCTAAGGACTATTGGTGCTATCATCGATATGAAGGAAGGGAATATTAGATTTCAATTTACTCTAAAGAAGGGCATGGAGCATTTTCCTAGAAATAAAATAAGATTGCCTTATGAATCTATTATGAGGGCTACTTATGGTTTGAGCACCAAAGATGACTATACGTGATTCCATCACCTTATGCCTAGCTAAGGGCGTTAAACAATAGCGCTTGTTGGGAGGCAACCCAACGAATCTATCCTTTTTCTTTCTGTTTTGTGTTTTCCACACTTTCATAATTCTGTTATGATTGTGCTTTTGTGTGTTTCTTTTGCGTTTGTGCCAAGTAAAACCGTTATGATTAGTCTTGGGGATGATCGTTTGATCATGCTGGAAAAGACAGAAACTTTATGCTCATGATAAGAGATTTTGAGTTGATTATTTTTGCTGCTGATTTCTACGCAAATTATTCAGAATGTAGTAATTTTTCAGAATTTTTGAAGTACCATAAGTATACAAAGTATACAGATTGCTACAGACTGGTCTGCTGTTAACATATTCTGTTTTTGTTGAGTTGGTTGCTTATTTTGTTGAAACTATGGATAGTATCGGGGGGGTATTAGCCATGGATGATTGAAAATACAGTAACCCAACATCAACATAAGTAGAATTTAAGTTTGCTACAGTACCTAAGGAAGTGGGGGTTTGCTTTCTTATACTAATGTTATCACGAGTTTCTGTTTAAGTTTTGTGTTGTGAAGTTTTCAAGTTTTGGGTGAAGTTCTTATGGACAAAGAGATAAAGAGTGGCAAGAGCTCAAGCTTGGGGATGCCCAAGGCACCCCAAGTTGATTCAAGGATGCCGAAAAAGCCTAAGCTTGGGGATGCCCCGGGAAGGCATCCCCTCTTTCGTCTTCAACCCATCGGTAACGTTGCTTGGGGCTATATTTTTATTCACCACATGTTATGCGTTTTGCTTGGAGCGTCTTGTATCGTAGGAGTCTTTTATTTTTGTTGTGTCACAATCTTCCTTGATGCACACCTAGAGAGAGACATGCACTCACCGTGATTTTGTCGAGCTTCACTTATATTCTTTTGTTAGGCAATTCAGCTCACATGTGTTTCACTTATATCTTTTGAGCTAGTTGATTTTGCTCTATGTGCTTCACTTCTATCTTTAGGAGCATGGCAGTGTGTGGCATGGTAGTTGATCTATGCTATGAAAGTAGTCTCAAAAGGGGTAGTTATCCAAAGGGATATGAAAACTTCCACCTTCATGTGCATTGAGTAGTTAGAGAAATTTGATTCATCTCAATTAGTTTTGAGTTGTGGTTGTGGTAATATTGAAGTTATATTAGTAAGGTGTTGTGGATCTAGAAATATTTGTGTTGAAGTTAGTGATTCCTGTAGCATGCACGTATGGTGAACCACTATGTGATGAAGTCTGAGAATTATTAGTTTATTGATTGTCATCCTTTGTGTAGCGGTCGGGATCGCGCGATGGTTTATACCTACCAACCCTTCCCCTAGGAGTATGCGTTGAATGCTTTGTTTCGATTACTACTAAAACTTTTGCAACAAGTATATGAGTTCTTCATGACTAATGTTGAGTCCATGGTTTAGATGCACTTTCACCTTCCACCATCACTATCTTCTTTAGTGTCATGCAACTTTCGTCGGTGCATAAAACCCACCATTAGCCTTCCTCAAAACAGCCACCATACCTACCTACTACAGCTTTTTCAAAGCCATTCCAAGATATATTGCCATGCAACTACAACCATGACATGTGCCACAGCTTCTACATTGCCATTGCATGATCATAAGATAGCTAGCATGATGTTTCCATTGATGTCTATGCCATGCTAGATCATTGTCACGGTACACTACCGAAGGCATTCCATGTAGAGTCATCATTGCTATAAGTTTCGAGTTGTAAGTGTGATGATCATCATTGATGGAGCATTGTCCCATGTGAGGAAATAAAAGAGGCCAGCAAAGCCCATATACAAAAAGAGGCCAAAGATGCCCACAATAATAAAAATAAATAATAAAAAAAAGAGGCCAAAGAGCCCACCAAAAAAATGAGAGAAAAAGAGAGAAGGGACAATGCTACTATCTCCTTTCCACACTTGTGCTTCATAATAAGCACCATGATTTTCATGATTGAGAGTCTCTCGTTTTGTCACCACCATATAGCTAGTGGGAAATTTTCATTATATAACTTGGCTTGTAGATTCCAATAATGGGCTTCCTCAAAATTGTCTTAGGTCTTCGTGAGCAAGCCAGTTGGATGCACACCCACAAGTTTTCTTTAAGAGCTTTCACATACTCTTAGCTCTAGTGCATCATTTGTATGGCAATCCCTACTCATTCACATTGATATCTATTGATGAGCATCTCCATAGCTCATTGATATGCCTAGTCGATGTGACCATCTTCTCCTTTTTTGCCTTGCAACCTCCACCACACTCCATTCCACTTATAGTGCTAAAACCATGGCTCACGCTCATGTATTGCGTGAGAGTTGAAAAAGTTTGAGAAAGTAAAGGTGTGAAAACAATTACTTGGCCAATACCGAGGTTATGCATGATTTTAATTCGTTGTGCAAGGATGATAGAGCATAGCCAGACTATATGATTTTGTAGGGATAAATTTCTTTTGGCCTTGTTATTTTGAAAGTTCATGATTACCTTGCTAGTTTGCTTGAAATATTATTGTCTCCACATCAATAGCAAACTATTGGTTTGAATCTAACGGATATGAACATTCATGTCACATAAGAGGAGTTACAAAGGACATCTATGCTAGGTAGCATGAAAGCATAAAAAAATCATTCTTTATCACTTCCCTACTCGAGGACGAGCAGGAGTTAAGCTTGGGGATGCTTGATACGTCTCAAACGTATCTATAATTTTTGATGGTTCCATGTTGTTATCTTGTCAACTTTGGATGTTTTATATACCTTTTATATCTTTTTTGGGACTAACTTATTAATTCAGTGCCAAGTGTCAGTTCCTGTTTTTTCTCTGTTTTTGACTCTTTTCAGATATGATTTTGGAACAGAGTCCAAACGGAATAAAATCCCCGAAAAGAATTTTTCCAGAACAGAAGAAGATCGGGGGTCTTGAGGGCCAAGGCTGGAGGCCACAGGGAGCCCACACGCCCTGTAGCCGTGGCCAGGGGGGCCTGCTACTACAACAAAAGAGCTTCCAATAGCGCCAGAAATAGGCACGTTTACGGGAGAATACTTGACTTGATCCTCCTCAGAAATACTTCTGCTGCGGCTACACCTTAAGGGACTTCCTAGGCAAATATGCAAAGGATTTCCCCCGTGGCCTTGGAGCCTTGTGTTGGTGTTCCCTCGAAGCGGAAAGGGTGATGTAGCGTAGCGGTGGTAAGTATTTCCCTCAATTTGAGAACCAAGTTATCGAACCAGTGGAGGAGTATCACAAGTGCCTGCACAAACACAAAAAGCTTGCTCCCAACGCTATAAAGGGGTTGTCAATCCCTTATAGCTTGCTTGCCAAGTGAGAACTGAAATCTACAAAGTAACAATGCAAAGTAAAAGCGAATATGTAAGCGATGGATGTGAATAGACCCGGGGGTCGTAGTGTTTACTAGTGGCTTCTCTCATGAAAGCAAGTAGACGATGGGTGAACAAATTACTGTCGAGCAATTGATAGAACCGCGCAAAGTCGTGACGATATCTATGATATGATTATATCTATAGGCATCACGTCCAAAACAAGTAGACCGGTACTTTCTACATCTACTACTATTACTCCACACGTCGACCGCTATCCAGCATGCATCTAGTGTATTAAGTCCATAAGAACAGAGTAACGCCTTAATCAAGATGACATGATGTAGAGGGATAATCTCAAACCAATGATAAAACCCCCATATTTTTACCCTTGATGGAAACTACTTGATGTGTGCCTTGCTGCCCCTACTGTCACTGGGAAAGGTCACCACATGGTAGAACCCAAAACCAAGCACTTCTCCCATTGCAAGAATCATAGATCTAGTTGGCCAAACAAAACCCAAGACTCAGAGAGACTTACAAGGATATCAAATCATGCATATAAGAAATCAGCAAAGACTCAAATATATATCATAGATAATCTGGTCACAAATCCACAATTCATCGGATCTCGACAAACACACCGCCAAAGAAGATTACATCGGATAGATCTCCATGAAGATCATGGAGAACTTTGTATTGAAGATCCATGAGAGAGAAGAAGCCATCTAGATACTAACTATGGACCCGTAGGTCTGAAGTGAACTACTCACGGGTCATTGGAGGGGCGATGACGATGATGAAGAAGCCCTCCAACTCCAAAGTCCCCTCCGGAGGGTGCCGGGAAGGGTCTCCAGATAAGATCTCGCGGAAACGGAAGCTTGCGGCGGCGGAAAAGTATTTTCGAGGCTCCCCTGATTTTTTGCTGAATATTTGGGAATATATAGGTCAAGGATCTAGGTCAGGGGGCGGCCAGGGAGGCCACAAGCCCTGACCCCGCTGCCTCCCCCCTGGTGGCGGAGTGGGTGCTTGTGGGCTCCCTGGAACCCACCTGGCTTGGCCCACAAGCCCCCTGATCTTCTTCCGTTCGGGAAAAAATCATTTAGGGGTTTTTATTCCGTTTGGACTCCGTTCCAAAATCAGATCTAAAAAGAGTAAAAAACACACAAAAAACAGGAACTGACATTTGGCACTGAATTAATAAGTTAGTCCCAAAAAAGATATAAAAGGTACATAAAACATCCAAAGAAGACAAGATAACAGCGTGAAACCATCAAAAATTATAGATACGTTTGAGACGTATCAGGCCCGCGGCCACCAGGCTTGTGGCCTCCCTGGAGCTCCCCTGTCCTAGCTCTTTGGCCTATATATTCCCTAAAATCCCAAAAAAAATAAGGGCATCCACGAAACCACTTTTCCGCCGTCGCAAGCTTCCATTTCCGCGAGATATCATCTGGAGACCCTTCCCGGTGCCCTGCCGGAGGGGACTTTGGAGCTGGAGGGCTTCTACATCAACATCACTGCCTCTCCAATGACTCATGAGTAGTCTACTTCAGACCTACGGGTCTGTAGTTAGTAGCTAGATGGCTTCTTCTCTCTCTTGGATCTTCAATACAAAGTTCTCCAATATCTTCATGGAGATCTATCCGATGTAATCCTCTTTGGCGGTGTGTTTGTCGAGATCCGATGAATTGTGGATTTGTGATCAGATTATCTATTTATTATATTTGAGTCTTTGCTGATTCCTTATATGCATGATTTGATATCCTTGTAAGTCTCTCCGAGTCTTGGGTCTTGTTTGGCCAACTAGATCTATGATTCTTGCAATGGGAGAAGTGCTTGGTTTTGGGTTCATACCATGCGGTGACCTTTCCCAGTGACAGAAGGGGCAGCAAGGCACGCATCATGTTGTTGGCATCAAGGGTAACAAGATGGGCTTAAATCATAGATTTGAGATTGTCCATCTACATCATGTCATCTTGCTTAAGGCGTTACTCTGTTCTTATGAACTCAATACACTAGATGCATGCTGGATAGCAGTCGACGTGTGGAGTAAGTAGTAGATGCAGAAAGTATCGGTCTACTTGTTTTGGACGTGATGCCTATAGATATGATCATCGCCATAGATAACGTCATGACTTTGCGCGGTTCTATCAATTGCTCGACAGTAATTCGTTCACCCACCGTCTACTTGCTTTCATGAGAGAAGCCACTAGTGAACACTACGGCCCCCGGGTCTATTCAAAACTATCATCTCTGCTTTTACTTTTACTTTGCTTTGTTTACTTTTTGCTTTCAGTTCTCACTTTGCAAACAATCTATAAGGGATTGACAACCCCTTCATAGTGTTGGGTGCAAGCTCTTTGTGTTTGTGTAGGTACTTGTGACTTGACGCGATCCTCCTACTGGATTGATACCTTGGTTCTCAAACTAAGGGAAATACTTACCGCCGCTGTGCCACATCGCCCTTTCCTCTTCAAGGGAACACCAACGCAAGGCTCCAAGGCCGCGGGGGAATCCTTTGTATATTTTCCAAGGAAATCCCTATAGGCGTAGCCAGCAGCATGATGTTCCATCTCGTGTAAAAGGATTAGCCAACAGTTTCTCAAGCATACCCGAAGGAAATTCAAAGCAAATATTTTCAGTAGGTGCAGCAGGTTGAGGAGCAACTATTTGTGCTTCCGTTCGAGGTGAAGATACCCCGAACAAGCCCCTCAAACGATTAGTATCCATAGTGACAAGTGACAATAAATTTCAGCACACTATATGAATGTTTCCTTACCAAGTTCCACTTACCAAAGGTGCTTCACTCCCCGGCAACGACGCCAGAAAAGAGTCTTGATGACCCACAAGTATAGGGGATCAATCGTAGTCCTTTCGATAAGTAAGAGTGTTGAAACCAACGAGGAGCAGAAGGATCTGACAAGTGGTTTTCAGCAAGATAAATCTGCACGCACTGAAATTGTCGGTAACAAGTGATTGTGTGGTGAGATGATTCGTAGCAAGCAACAAGTAACAAAAGTAGAGACGGTGCAGAAAAGTGACCCAATCCCTTTTGTAGCAAGGGACAAGCCTGGACAAAGTCTTATAGGACGAAAAACGCTCCCGAGGACACAAGGGAATTTCTGTCATGCTAGTTTTATCATGTTCATATGATTCACGTTCGTTAGTTTGATAGTTTGATATGTGGGTGGACTAGCGCTTGGGTACTGCCCTTACTTGCACAAGCATCCCACTTATGATTAACCCCTCTCGCAAGCATCCGCAACTACGAAAGAAGAATTAAGACAAAGTCTAACCATAGCATTAAACTAGTGGATCCAAATCAGCCCCTTACGAAGCAACGCATAAACTAGGGTTTAAGCTTCTGTCGCTCTAGCAACCCATCATCTACTTACTACTTCCCAAGGCCTTCCTCTAGGCCCAAATAATGGTGAATTGTTATGTAGTCGACGTTCACATAACACAACTAGAGGAAAAACAACATACAACACATCAAAATATCAAGCGAATACCAAATTCACATGACTACTATTAGCATGACTTATCCCATGTCCTCAGGAACAAAAGTAACTACTCACAAAGCATAATCATATTCATGACCAGAGAGGTAATGAGTAGCATAAAGGATCTGAACATAAACTCTTCCACCAAATAATCCAACTAGCATCAACTACAAAGAGTAATCAACACTACTAGCAACCTTACAAGTACCAATTGGAGTCGCGAGACGGAGATTGGTTACAAGTGATGAACTAGGGTTTGGAGATAAGATGGTGCTGATGAAGATGTTGATGGTGACGAGTCCCCTCCGATGAGAGGAGTGTTGGTGATGACGATGGCGATGATTTCCCCCTCCGGGAGGGAAGTTTCCCCGGCAGGATCGTCCTGCCGGAGCTCTAGATTGGTTCTGCTCAAGTTCCGCCTCGTGGCGGCGGCGAAACCACGAAAAAGCTCCTCCTTGATTTTTTTCCAGACGAAACCCTTCATACAGCAGAAGAGGGGGGCAAGTGGGCCAGCAGGCTGCCCACAAGCCCTAATGGCGCGACCTGGGGGGTGGC
The DNA here is from genome assembly GCF_904849725.1 of Hordeum vulgare subsp. vulgare. Classification (NCBI taxonomy): domain Eukaryota; kingdom Viridiplantae; phylum Streptophyta; class Magnoliopsida; order Poales; family Poaceae; genus Hordeum; species Hordeum vulgare. The sequence goes on from NC_058520.1 coordinate 518,904,888, forward strand.
CGCGCCGTGCAGGCTTATGACGACCTCCATGCGCCCCTCTAGCACTTCTTCGGCCCAATATTTTTTATAAATCCGGAAAAAAATCCTTGTTGATTTTTACGGCGTTTGGAGTTGCGTAGAATAGGTTTCTCAACTTTTTTCCACTTTCAGGCCAGAATTCCAGTTGCCGGCATTCTCCCTCTTCATGTAAACCTTGCAAAATAAGAGAGAAAAGGCATAAGAATTGTACCGTGAAGTGAAATAACAGCCAAAGAAGCGATAAATATCAACATGAAAACATGATGCAAAATGGACTTATCAGTCACCATGACTGAAATCACCAAAGTTTGTGAATTCTCGAATACTAATAATAATGATTTTATTAGTACTCCGATTGCTCCCTCCACTACTCAGGAGTCATACGAAATCAATGCCGCTTTGCTGAATCTTGTTATGAAAGAGAAATTCTCCGGCCTTCCTAGTGAAGATGCCGCATCCCATCTCCATACCTTCATTGAGCTTTGTGATATGCAAAAGAAGAAAGATGTGGATAATGATGTGATTAAATTGAAGCTTTTTCCTTTCTCGTTGCAATATCGAGCAAAAACTTTGTTTTCGTATTTCCCCAAAAATAGTATTGATTCTTGGGGTAAGTGCAAAGATGCATATATTTCCAAGTATTTTCTTCCGGCTAAGATTATCTCTCTCCGTAATGATATCATGAATTTTAAGCAACTTGATCATGAACACGTTGCACAATCTTGGGAGAGAATGAAATTGATGATTAGAAATTGTCCCGCTCATGGCTTGAGTCTTTGGATGAAATTACTACTTTGGATTTCAAGGAATTCAATTATGATAATTGCTCCTTGATTGAATGCATTTCCTTGATGCAATCCATGCTAAACTCTCCACACGCTTATAGCCAAAACAAGGCCTTTACCGATCATATCGTCGAAGCTATGATAAAATCTCTTGAAGAGAAACTTTAATTGGAAGTCTATATCCCTAGAAAGCTTCATGATGAGTGGGAACCTAATATCAAAATCAAAATCAAAAACTATGAATGCAATGCTTTGTGTGATTTGGGTGCTAGTGTTTCCGCGATTCCAAAGTCTTTATGTGATGTTCTGGGTTTTAATGAGATTGAAGAGTGTTCTGTTAATTTGCATCTTGCGGATTCTACTGTCAAGAAACCATTGGGAACGATCAATGATGTTCTTATTGTTGCAAATAGGAAATATGTACCCTTGGATTTCATTGTGCTTGACATTGATTGCAATCCTACATGCCCTATTATTCTTGGTAGACCTTTCCTAAGGACTATCGGTGCCATCATCGATATCAAGGAAGGGAATATTAGATTTCAACTTCCTTTAAAGAAGGGCATGGAGCACTTTAGTGGAAAGAAAATAAGATTGCCTTATGAATCCATGATGAGGGCCACTTATGGTTTGAGCACCAAAGATGACGATACGTGATTTTATCGTCTTATGCCTAGCTAGGGGCGTTAAACAATAGCGCTTGTTGGGAGGCAACCCAATGAATTTATTTCTTTTTCTTTCTGTTTTGTTGCGTCCACACTATCATAATTCTGTTATGATTGTGTATTTTTTGTTTCTTTTTGTGTTTGAGACAAGCAAAACCTTTATGACTAGTCTTGGTAATGGTTGTTTGATCCTGCTGGAAAAAGACAAAAACTTTTTGCTCACGCGATGATTTTTCATTCTTATTCAGAAATAGCTTTTGAATTGATTTTTTTATTCTTCTGGTTGATATGTCTTTTTCCCAGGCAGTCGTAATTTTTCAGAACTTTTTAGGTACCAGAAGTATACGAAGTATACAGATTGCTACAGACTGGTCTGTTTTTCGACAGATTCTATTTTTGTTGAGTTGGTTGCTTGTTTTGATGAAACTATGGTTAGTATCGGGGGGTACTAGCCATGGAAAAGTGAGAATACAATAGCCCAACACAAATATAAATAGAAATCAAGATTGCTACAGTACCTAGAGAGGTGGTAGTTTGTTTTCTTGTGCTAATGATATCACGAGTTTCTGTTTAAGTTTTGTGTTGTGAAGTTTTCAAGTTTTGGGTGATGTTCTCATGGACAAAGAGAAAAGGAGTGGAAAGAGCTCAAGCTTGGGTATGCCCAAGGCATCCCAAGCCAAATTCAAGGACATCAAAAAGCCTAAGCTTGGGATGCCCCGAGAAGGCATCCCCTCTTTCGTCTTCAATCCATCGGTAACATTACTTGGAGATATATTTTTATTCACCACATGATATGTGTTTTGCTTGGAGCGTCTTGTATCGTACGAGTCTTTTCTTTTTGTTGTGTCACAATCATCCTTGCTGCACACCTTTAGAGAGATACATGCACTCATCCTGATTTTGCTAGAATGCTCATTGTGCTTCACTTATATCTTTTGAGCTAGATAATTTTGCTCTATGTGCTTCACTTAGATCTTTTAGAGCATGGCGGTGCGTGACTTGGTAGTCAGATTATGCTATGAAAGTAATCCCAAAGGTGATAGGTACCCAAAGAGGATGCAAAAACCTCCAATCTTCATGTGCATTGAGTAGAAAGATAAGTTTTGATTCCTCTCAATTAGTTTTGAGACGTGGATTTGGTAATACTAAGAGTTATGTTAGTAGGGTGTTGTAAATTTAGAAATACTTGTGTTGAAGTTAGTGATTCCCGTAGCATGCACGTATGGTGAACCGCTATGTTAGGAAGTAGGAGCATAATTGATCTATTGATTGTCATCCTTTGTGTTGCGGTCAGGATCGCGCGATGGTTAACACCTACCAACCCTTCCCCTAGGAGTATGCGTTTAGCACTTTGTTTCGATTACTAATAAAAAATTTCGCAACAAGTATGTGAGTTCTTCATGACTAATGTGAGTCCATGGTATAGATGCACTTTCACCTTCCACCATTGCTAGCCTCTCTAGTGCCGCACAGTTCTCGTCGGTACACAAACCCACCAAATGCCTCCCTCAAAACAGCCACCATATCTACCTACTATGGCATTTTCATAGCCATTCCGAGATATATTGCCATGCAACTCCCACCGTTCCGTCTCATGACTTGTGCCGTCACTCTCATATTTCCATTGCATGATCGTAAGATAGCTAGCGAGATGTTTCAACGTCATACGCCAAGCTAGATCGTTGCACATCCCGGTACACTGCCGGAGGCATTTCCTATAGAGTCATTTCTAAGCTTTGAGCTGTGAGTAAATAAAAGTGTGATGATCATCATTATTAGAGCATTGTTCCATGTGAGAAAAAAAAGAGGCCAAAGAGCCCAAAAAAAAGAAAAAAAAGAGGCCTAAGAGCCCAAATAAAAAAAGGAGAGAAAAATAGAGAAGGGACAATGCTACTATCTTTTTCCACACTTGTGCTTCATAATAGCACCATGTTCTTCATGATTGAGAGCCTCTCGTTTCGTCACCACCCTATGCTAGTGGGAATCTTCATTATATAACTTGGCTTGTATATTCCAATGATGGGCTTCCTCAAAACTGCCCTAGGTCTTCGTGAGCAAGCAAGTTGGATGCACACCCACTAGTTTACCTTTTGACCTTTCACATACTTATAGCTCTAGTGCATCTTTTGTATGGCAATCCCTACTCATTCACCTCGATATCTATTAATGGGCATCTCCATAGCCTTTTGATATGCCGAGTCAATGTGACCATCTCCTCCTTTTTGTCTCACAACCACCACCACACTCTATTCCACTTATAGTGCTATATCCATGGCTCACGCTCATGTATTGCGTGATAGTTATAAAAAGTTTGAGAAAGTAAGAGTGCGAAAACAATTACTTGGGCAATACCGGGGTTGTGCATGATTTACATTAGTTGTGTGAGGATAATGGAGCATAGCCAGACTATATGATTTTGTAGGGATAACTTTCTTTGGCCTTGTTATTTTGAAAGTTCATGATTACTTTGCTAGTTTGCTTGAAGTATTATTGTTTTCATGTCAATAGTAAACTATTGTTTTGAATCTTTCGAATCTGAACATTCATGTCACATGAAAGAAGTTGCAAAGGAGAACTATGCTAGGTAGCATTCCACATCAAAAATTCATTCTTTATCACTTCCCTACTCGAGGATGAGCAGGAGTTAAGCTTGGGGATGCTAGATACGTCTCCAACGTATCTATAATTTTTGATGGTTTCTTGCTATTATCTTGTCAAACTTTGGATGTTTTGTATGCCTTTTATATATTTTTTGGGACTAACTTATTAACTCAGTGCCAAGTGACAGTTCCTGTTTTTTCCATGTTTTTGACCCCTTTGAGAGGAGGATTTTAAACGGAGTCCAAATGGAACGGAACTGCCAAAAAGATTTTTTCCGAAACAGAAGATCGGGAAGCCTGAGAATCAGGGCAGGGGGCTTGCACGGACACCACTGCCCTAGGTCTTTCGCCTATAAATTCCCTAAAATCCCAGAAAAAATCAGGAGATCGTCGAAAGTATTTTTCCGCCGCCGCAAGCTTCTGTCTCCGCAAGATCCCATCTTGGGCACGTTCTGGTGCCCTGCCGGAGGGGGAATTCAGATACGGAGGGCTTCCTCATCAACACCATGACCTCTCTGATGATGCGTGAGTAGTTCACCATAGACCTACGGGTCCATAGCTAGTAGCTAGATGCCTTCTTCTCCCTCTTGGATCTTCAATACAAAGTTCTCCATGATCTTCATGAAGATCTATCCGATGTAATCTTCTTTTGCGGTGTGTTTGTCGAGATCTGATGAATTGTGGATTTATGATCAGATTATCTATGAATCTTATTTGAGTTTCTTCTGATCTCTCTTATGCATGATTTCATATCCTTGTAATTCTCTTCGAGTTGTGGGTTTTGTTTGCCCAACTAGATCTATGATTCTTGCAATGGGAGAAGTGCTTGGTTTTGGGTTCATACCGTGTGGTGACCTCACCCAGTGATAGAAGGGGTAGCGAGGCACGAATCGTGTTGTTGCCATCAAGGGTAAAAAGATGGGGTTTTCATCATTGGTTTCAGATTATCCCTCTACATCATGTCATCTTGCTTAAAGCGTTACTCTGTTCGTCATGAACTCAATACACTAGATGCATGCTTGATAGCGGTCGATGTGTGGAGTAATGGTAGTATGCAGAAAGTATCGGTCTACTTGTATCGGACGTGATGCCTATATGTATGATCATTGCCTTAGATATCATCATGACTTTGCGTGGTTCTGTCAATTGCTCGACAGTAATTTGTTCACCCACCGTAATATTTGCTATTTTGAGAGAAGCCTCGAGTGAACACTATGGCCCCCGGGTCTACTCCACACCATATTTTCTGCCTTACTCTTTTACTTCGTTGCACTTTCCGCCTTCAGATCTCACTTTGCAATCAATCTTGAAGGGATTGGCAACCCCTTTATAGCATTGGGTGCAAGTTCTTTGTGTTTGTGCAGGTACTCTGGACTTGACGAGATTCTCCTACTGGATTGATACCTTGGTTCTCAAACTGAGGGAAATACTTACTGCACCTGTGCTGCATCGCCCTTTCCTCTTCAAGGGAAAAACCAACGCAAGCTCAAGAGACGCCAGAAGATCTCTGTCGCCATAGCATGGCCTCACTGATTGTAGTAACATCATATTCCATATATACCTCCGGCTTTCTATTGCCGCCAGACCATTCGTACCATCACTCTCGAGGGCAACATTAGTGCACCCAATATTAGATGCAAGTAGAACCCCATGATGGATAGCACTCATCTCGGCTGAGACAGCCGATGACACATGCGATAACACCCAGGTTGCTGCAGCAATGAAGTTACCCACATGATCCCTGGCTACCACCCCACATGCACCCATACGGGGTCTACATAGAATGAGGCGTCAACGTTGATCTTGACTGTTGACGGGTACGATTTCTTCCAAGTATGATCCTTCTTCCTGGTAGGATGGTTTGACAAATAGCTGATGATACGTCCCAAATGTATCTATAATTTCTGCTTGTTCCATGATCTTTTGGGTGACATTGTTATATGTTTTGCTACACTTTTATATCTTTTTACACATATTTGGACTAACCTACTAACTCAGTGCACCCAGTGCCGATGTCTATTTTGCGGGGGCTTTTACCCAATTTTCAAGAAGCCCGAAAAATTCCAAGACAAATATATCAAAAAACAGCGAAACGGAAGCTTCTAGATCACCAAAGATGGGCCAGAGGGGGACCAGTGGCCGTCCAGGCGACCTGCTGGTGCGACCTACCCCCTCGCCGCGCCAGGAGGCCGCCTGGGTGGGCCCCACCTCCTCCGGTGCCCTCCTTCGGCCTATATTTCGTCCTCTGAGAGAAAACCCTTCCACAACTTCCAGAATCGCGAATTTCTCCATCATTCCGCCGCCGCAGCGCTTCCGAGATCGGGAGCGTCAGGAGACCTCTTCCCGACACCCTGCCGGAGGGAGGGTTGACCTGTGGAAGCTTCTCCACCACCATGGATGTTTCCCGGACGTGCCATGACTAGTCCTCCTTGGACCATGGGTCCATGCCCAGTAGCTATGTGATGTCTTCTCTCCAATCTTGTGCTTCAATGGTTAGTCCTTCTGAGCTGCCCTACATGATCAAGGCATCTATGTAATTCTCTTGCTATTGCTATGCTCGGTCTGTTGGGATCCGATGGATTATGAGATTATGTTCAGATTGTTATGAGTTATATATTTGATTATCCTTTTATATTATGTTCCTTAGTGATTCATGCATGTTCTCCGTTGCTATTTATTGCTTTGGCTGAGTAGTAGATTGTAACTCCAAGAGGGAGCATTATGCATGATTGTGGGTTCATGCCCCTCGATGTGTAGCTTGAGTGACAGAAACATGAGACTAGGGGATGTGCTATTCCCACCAGGGAGAAAACAACGGTGTTTGTGACCACGGTTGCAAGGATTGTTTACCTTACGCGTAGTTCGTTAATGCAGTTGTCCGTTGCTTTGAGTTTACACTTTGGGTGGGGATCGCAACTTAATACCGTCGAGATGTTATGGATAGATATCCCAAGGTGGATGATTAGTAAGTACATGTTGATGAATGAACGGTCTACTTGTCTTGGCGTACTGCCCATTACTATTGAACCTCTAACTATCAACTAGCATAATTAGCATTGCGGTGCATTCATAATTCTGTGAGTTGCCCAAGTGTGATTTGTTTACCCAAACATATTTATTTATCGTCTTTTGGGAGAGAGACATCACTAGTGAACATCATGTGACTTTGGTTCATATCACCATCATTGCTTACACCTCCATCATTTACCGTTTTCATTTACTTTTCTGTTGCAATCACTATTACTTTCCCTCTTGTGTTTTGATATTTTGCAAACTACAAGGCCGGGGAGATTGACAACCTCTCTGTACTCGTTGGGAGCAAAGTTATTTGTTGTGTGTGCATGTCCATGTCTTCTGCTGACCAGGACATGAGACACCTAGTTGTTGATCCTAGGAGTCCTACTGGTCCGATAAACCTTACAGTCTCAGTGTGAGGGAAAACTTGCTTCTGACTACATCTCAACCTTCCACTTGGGGTAACCAACGAGGTGCGAGAAGTATATACATCTTCTCGCCATCAAGCAAAGTTTTCTGGCGCCGTTGCCGGGGACTCCAGTCTTCAAGATAGGGGAGTTGCACGCTATCCTTTACCTTTGCTTTTTAGTCATGTTAGTTTGCTTTTTAGTTTTTTGCTTTACAGTCTTATACCAAAAACCACCAAAAAATAGTTGCTTGTTCTTGCTTGTTCCGCTGCTATGGGTTCCACTGAGAACACCATGTTGGGTGACTTCACTAGTCACAACACCAATGATTATACCTTCTCTTCTATTGCTCCAGTTACCACTAAGGGTCTTTTTACAAGTAAACCTTGTGACTATACTAGTCATTATGGAGAATTATGCCCTTGGCATGGTTGCATCGGGAAGCCACACGATCTTTGGTTTGAAGTTGCTCCTAAACGTCCCCAAACTTGGGAAGACGTCCAAACTCTTATAATAGAGAGCAAATCAAATATAGAAGATGACACTACAATTTTACTTAATAGCAATGATATTGATTTTGACAATTGTAGTCTTTCCGAAGTTATCACCTTTTTGCAAAGAATGGCTAAACACCCCCACACTAGTACACTCAATATTGCCTTCACCGAGCATATTACCAATGCTCTTATAAATGCTAGGGAGGAGAAGCTGAAGCTAGAGACTTCTACTCCTAGAAAACTAGAAGATGGTTGGGATCCTATGGTGAAGATCAAATTGAATAATATCTCTTGCTTTGCATTGTGTGATGTTGGAGCTAGTGCTTCCGTTATGCCCAAAAGAATGTATGATATGCTTGATTGGAAACCTTATGATCCATGTTCCTTTGGTTTTCGTCTTGTTGATTCTTCCATAAAGAAACCTTTAGGGAGAATCATTGTTGAGGAAATCGTTAACTGGTAACTGCTCGGTGTGCTCGGGAGTAGCAATTAATCGGTGAATCAGACTATTAACTGGATTAACCGGTTGACCATTAATCGGTAGATCAAATATGAACCTGCCAACATATTTCTAGCTTTTTATGTATTATATCATACTTTCATGGTCCCAGACATGTAATATACAAAAAGATTATACGGTATGCATATAAAAAATATAGGCAAGTGGTAAAATTGATAATCTTATTCATGCAAACATGCAAAATCTCAAAATTCAAAAGTACCAATTAAACATTTAAACTTGTCCACGTACTTACCAAGATATAAACAAAAACTATGCTAAAATAACAAGCCATAGCAATAGTTCCATCCACTAATCTACACATTTGTAAGTTGCAATCTAATAATCTATGAATGTTGGATTCCCCAACGTGAGAGGGGAAGATGGTAGTACCATTCTCGCTGGTAACGACATGGAGGAAGGGATTGGGGAATAGTCGTCGGGAGGGGTTAGGGAGAAGTTGATGGGTCACGCAAAGGGGTGCATCCCTCGAGAGAGGATGGGGAGTAGCCAACGAGAAGGGATGAGGTCCATGCATGCAACTCAAGCGATGAAGGTGTAGGATCTTGAAGATTTAGTGCATGCTTAGCATCAACGAGGATCTCGACACACACTAGCTAGGTCGAGAGGTGATGAAAGGAGTGTGAGGGGGCCAGGAGGAGGTCTGAACCCTAGCTATTGAGGAGCGAGAGGGGGTGGGAGGGTGTATGGGCCAAAATTTTGGGCTTTGTTTACCCATGAGTTAGCGGGACAATAGCGATTAGTCGGCCTGACAAGGGATTAATCGGCCTAACAAGTGATTAATCGGTCTAATAGACCTATTAATCGGTCTGACAAGTTAACACGATGAATAGGTGCTATTCGATTCGGCCATCCAACGAGTAGCGATTAACTGGCAAGTTAACTGATTAATCGGACGAATTCTTGAACAGTGGGGAGAATTGATGATGTTCCTATTATTGTCAATGATAATTATGTGCCCGTTGATTTTCTTATTATGTACATTGAATGTGATCCTTCATGTCCAATTATTTTGGGACGTCCTTTTCTCCGCACCGTTGGTGCTATCATTGAAATCAAATAGGGAATCATTAAATTCCAATTCCCCCTTAAAAAGGGAATGTAACACTTCCCTAGAAAGAAGATAACACTTGATCTTCTTACCTTATGAGTCCATTACTCGGGCAAGTTATCCTTTTGGAGTTGATAACACTTGATCTTCTTGCATTATGCCTAGCTCAAAGGCATAAAAGAAAGCGCTTGTTGGGAGGCAACCCAATTTGTTTTTACTTTCAATTTTAGTGGTCTTTATGCTTGTTACTACTGTAGCAACATCATTGTATCTTTATTTTTAAGCTTTGTGCCAAGTTATAGCCTCCGATTACAAGAAAGTTCAAGAATTGTGACATGTTGTCGAGAAACAGAATATGTCTGCTTGACGGAAAAATTAACCAAAAATCTCTAGTCATCTTTTTGATCTGAATTGTTTTGACAGCATGCTCTATATAATTGCCTTTCTCGCATCTGTTCTAAGGTTTTTGATTTGAGTTGCAGAAGTGCCCCGAATAAACTATTTACTACATGTTGTTCTGTTTTTCATAGATTCTACCATGTTTTGCGTTTTCATTATTTTGCAAATCCTAAGCTTACTTTTTATTTGCAAAATCCTTTTGGCAATCATTAGAAACAATATCTTTTCATGAAAATGTTTATTTCCATCAGGTAATGAATTATTTTATTAAGGATACTAACCACTCTAATCAGCTTATGATGAGTTTATTATGAAGGGAGTTTTCAAGTATGCGATAGGAGATGATGAAAGAAGATACATGAGTGTCAAGCGCTCAAGCTTGGGGATGCCCCCATGCACCCCATGAAATATTCAAGGATACTCAAGCTTCTAAGCTTGGGTATGCCCCTGTGCATCCCCTTCTCTATCAACAATCATCAGTTCGTCCATCTCCATGCTATATTTTTATCACTTCATATGTTATGTGCTATGCTTGGAGCGTCCCGCTCTTTACTTTTTAGTTTGTTTTAGTTTTTCTTGCTGTTCATAACAAATCAAAACCTAGCCTACCTTGTTTGGGAGAAAAACACGCTCCATTCCACTTTAGAACACAACATAGGTTTTCATGCTTATTTTTGTGTGTGTTCTTCATCTTTCCATAGCTACTGTCATGCTTAGCTCTTAGTTTTCATTCTTATCTTTTTAAGAGCTTTTATTTAGGTTTCTTTTGGAACTCTTTTGAGTTATCATGCTTATCTTGTTTAGATAGTTGGCTCGTTGCACTGAGTTGTGTGTCTTGCATGAGTAGGTAACTGAGGTTGCTATTTAAGTATAGTACTAACTTGCAATAGTTTTGAGGTATTGATTTGAGTAATTTTTGGACTATTGGTGCCAAGAGCTTGAGCCTATTAGTGATAGGTATCGTATTTTGGGAAATCCGTGTGTTTTTCAAAAACTAAAAATTAGTTGAGAACTCTAGCTACTAAATTGATCGCTAACCTCTGGAGGGGTTGGAATATATAGAATACCCTCACGTTACCATGAGTCGAGGATGCGCAAGGATAACCAAACCCCCAAACACTCCTCCTCGGGGTACTTGTCTCTTTGTGAATTTCCTAACTAGATAGAGAGTTGTCGATAATAAGTGTATGAGTTCTTAGGACTAATGTGAGTATTCGATTGTTGGCACTTCCACCATCCATATTTTGCTAGCCTCTTCGGTACTGTGCATTGCCCTTTCTCACATTGAGAGTTGGTGCAAACTCTGTTGGTGCATCCAAACCCATGACATGATACGCTCTGTCATACATAAGCCTCATTATATCTTTCCTCGAAACATCCACCATACCTACCTATTAAGGCATTTCCATAGCCTTTCTGAGATACATTGCCATGCAACATCCACCATCTTATGACTTGATCTTCATGTCATACATGCTTTTGCTTGATCGTAGAGCCTCATCATAGTTGGGCCTTGCCCCAATTATTGCTACATGACGTGCTAGTATCATTGCATATCCTGCTACACTGGCAGAGGCATACATTTGCATACATCATGATAGTTTTCACTTGTCTTTATGTTGAGTACTTATAAAGTGTGATGATCTTCTTTTTATTCATGTAAAACATAGAGTGTTGCGCTTAAGTGAGGAAAAGATATCAAAGAGGATAAAAAAACATTCCAAAGAGGACAAATGAGAGATAAAAAGAAAGAGCCAAAGAGGCCACAAAAAAATAAAAAAAGAGAAAAATAAATAAAGAAATAAAAAGAGAGAAGGGGGCAACACTACTATTCCTTTTGAAAGATCCACACTCGCACTCCATTGCTATATTTGTACTACATAGAGATTATGATTCATGCATAACTATGTGGGGACCCTTACACTATAAAACTTGGTTTGCATATTCCAATGATGAGCCTCCTCAAATGAGCTCTAGGTATTCATGAGCAAACAAGTTGGATGCACCCCCACTAGTTCCATTGGAGAGCTTATCTTAGCTCATATGTGCATTCGTTACATGGCAATGCCTACTCCTCACATCATATCTATCATTTGGCTTTCTCTCGCCTATGGTTGTCCTCATTGATGTGAGCCTTTCACACCTTTTTGTCTTCGTTCCCCATTATTATTCTATTTGCTTTCCTAAGTGCCAACATATCTTGCTTATGCTCATCCATTGCATGAGTACTCAAAGTCGAAAGGGAGATGATCATTTTGACTTGTGCCTGACTAGTGGTCTGGGGATGAGTCAAAATAAGATTCCGAAGGAGACCAAGTGTGAGGTTTAGTAGATTGAGTTCTCAATTAAAAAATATATTTTATGATCTCAACCCATCTCCCACTTCTTGCACGCAAACACCATTTGGAGACATTCGAGTCACGGCCAGCGAGAGCTCTTGCACCTTTATGTTCTTACTTTGCTAATTTCAATACTAGATATAAACTCTTGCTTGTTATTGTCTTGAATTGAATTGCATATCTTACTAGCTTTACTTTGAAGTTCATATATGTGTGTTAGCATGTCACCATAAAAATTATTGTGTTATCATTTATCTACTCGAAGACGAGTAGAAATTAAGCTTGGGGATGTTGATACGTCCCAAACGTATCTATAATTTATGCTTGATCCATGATCTTTTGGGTGACATTGTTATATGTTTTGCTACACTTTTATATCTTTTTACACATATTTGGACTAACCTACTAACTCAGTGCATCCACTGCCAGTTTGTGTGTGCCGATGTCTATTTTGCAGGGTCTTTTACCCAAATTCCGAAGCCCAAAAAATTCCAGGAAAAATATATAAAAAAATCAGCGAAACGGAAGATTCCAGATCACCGAAGATGGGCCATATGGGGGACACGAGCCATCCAGGCGACCTGCTGGCGTGGCCTACCCCCTGGTCGCTCCAGGAGGCCGCTTGGGTGGGCCCCACCTCCTCCGGTGCCCTCCTTCGGCCTATATTTAGTCATTCGAGAGAAAACCCTTCCACAACTTCAAGAATCGCGAATTTCTCCATCGTTCCGCCCCTTAGCGCTTTCGAGATCGGGAGCGTCAGGAGACCTCTTCCCGGCACCCTGCCGGAGGGAGGATTGCCCTCCGGGAGCTTCACCACCGCCATGGACGCTTCCTGGACGTGTCGTGAGTAGTCCTCCTTGGACCAATAGCTATGTGATGTCTTCTCTCCAATCTTGTGCTTCAATGGTTAGTCCTTGTGAGCTGCCCTACATGATCAAGGCATCTATGTAATTCTCTTGCTATTGCTATGCTCGGTTTGTTGGGATCTGATGGATTATGAGATTATTTTCAGATTGTTATGAGTTATATATTTGATTATCCTTTTATATTATGTTCCTTAGTGATTCATGCATGTTCTCTATTGCTATTTGTTGCTTTGGTCGAGTAGTAGATTATAACTCCAAGATGGAGCGTTATGCAGACTAGGGGATTGCTATTTATTGCTTTGGTCGAGTAGTAGATTGTGGGTTCATGCCCCTCGATGTCTAGCTTGAGTGACAGAAACATGAGACTAGGGGATGTGTTGTTGCCACCAGGGAGAAAACAACGATGCTTGTGACCACGGTTGCAAGGATTGTTTACCTTACGCATAGTTCGTTAATGCAGTTGTCCGTTGCTTTGAGTTTACACTTTGGGTGGGGCTCGCAACTTAATACCGACGAGATGTTCTAGATAGATATCTCAAGGTGGATGATTAATAAGTAGATGCTCATGAATAAACGGTCTACTTGTCTTGGCGTACTGCCCATTACTATTGAACCTCTAACTATCAAGTAGCATAATTAGCATTGCGGTGCGTTCATAATTCTGTCAGTTGCCCAACTGTGATTTGTTTACCCAAGCATAGTTATTTATCGTCTTTTGGGAGAGAGACATCACTAGTGAACGTCATGTGACTCCGGTCCATATCACCATCATTGCTTACACTTCCATCATTTACCGTTTTCATTTACTTTTCCGTTGCAATCACTATTACTTTCCCGCTTGTGTTTTGATCCTTTGCAAACTACAAGGCCGGGGAGATTGACAACCTCTGTGTACTCGTTGGGAGCAAAGTTATTTGTTGTGTGTGCATGTCCACGTCTTGTGCTGACCAGGAAAGGAGACACCTACTTGTTGATCCTAGGAGTCCTAGTGGTTCGGTAAACCTTACAGTCTCAGTGTGAGGGAAAACTTGTTGCTGACTACATCTCAACCTCCCAGTTGGGGTAACCAACGAGGTGTGAGAAGTATATACATCATTTCGTCATCAGCTGCGCATAAAGTTAGTAGTCAACACTGTGATGGACATCGCTGTTCGTTGGGGTGTCTGTATTGCTTCTCCTTTAACTCCATGCGTCCTTTGCCACCAAATGTATCACATTGCAACCACAATTAATTCAGTTGTTGGTATTTCATGTACCACCGATTTGTTCTGTCATAGGATCTCCAATGTGATTGAGCTCGATCGATCTTGTGCCACATCCTCTTTGATTATATTATACATCTTCAGTTCAGACCGTACCTCGGATGCGTGCTCGCATGTGAAGATGCGGTGCTGAATATCTTCGAGGCCGATCTTACATAGTGGACACTATGGTACGAGTGGAATATGCCTGCCAGCTAGCACCCCAAGACACGGTAACACACCCTTCAAAACTTTCCACCCAAAATGTTTGACTTTTCCAAGGATTCTAAGTTGCCAAAGTTCCTTCCAGACATGGTTAATATGTGATCTTTCTGGATTATCTGCCCAATAGAAGTGGTGACCAAACTGGTGGTTAAACTCTGCATGGTAAGCCGATCAAATGGAGAAGGTTCCTGAGCGAGTGAATTGTGAGGCCACAAAATCTTCTAATGCTTCGACATGGAAGGATTTGCAGAACTCTGAATGCATCTACATGAGAATGAACACTGCGAATTAGAGCCTCATCCCACTGACCAGTATAAGGGTCAATAATATCTTCCACCTTATTAAGCATAATCCCACCTCTAGGGGTGATTAATCTCCTCGTTTCACTAGAGGAGATCCATGGGTCGTCCCAAAGATTAATTTGTGACCCAGTGCCCACTCTCCAAATGCAGCCCCTCTTAAAAGTTTGAATCCCAGCGATGATACTTTGCCATGTAAACGAGGATCCTTTCTTTGGACCAACTTTTAAAATATCTCCATCACGATAGTATTTAGCACTAAGAACAGGTGCACATAACGAGTCAGGAGTTTGGAGTAGTCGTCAACATTGCTTTGTTAACATAGCAAGATTAAAGTTGTGAAGGTCCCTAAACCCCATGCCACCCTTCTCCTTTGGAACACACATCTTACACCACGCAAACGAGTGCATCTTGTTTTTTTCTTCCCCATCTCCTCACCAAATACCTTTTGGCAATTTGAACACCGACATTGCATAAGATGGGATAGCTTGTGCTACATACTTTAATAATGTTTCTGTACCTTGCATTGAGAGGAATTTTTCTTCCAGCCTTTCAAACATTGACAAACTCTGTCAATAAGGCGTTGAAAACAATCGCTTCTGTCGACACCCACCATAGTAGGGAGGCCCAAGTATTTATCACACAGAGCTTCTATTAATATGTCTAGTGTGCCACAGACTACCTCCCTATTCAAAACTCCCGTGTTGGGGCTGAAGAGAATGCTCGATTTTGCAGTACTAACTCGCTGACCAGAACTGGTACAGTAAGTATCTAAGAGTCTCATCAGAGTAGTAGCATTATGATTATTAGCTCTCATTAGAATAAGGGAATCATCATCGAACAATAAGTGGGAGATAGAGGGGGCTGATCTGCTTACTCGGATGCCTTCAATTACTCACAAAAATGGAGATTCCCAATTTTGGTCTAGTCTTCTTAATATTAAAGGCATCTTCTATCAACATGTTAAAAAGTTTGGGGGATGGAAAAATTACAATATTTTGGGATTATTGGTGTGTGGGTGATAAGCTTCTGAAGGAGCCTTGCCCCTCCCTATACTTCATTAATAATGATCATAATATTTTAGTTTATGAAGCCATAGAAGAAGGGTGCCAAAATTTTACTTTGATGTGTTCTCTATATAGGGATTCAATAGATCTGTGTAATAGTATAATACTTAGATGTGAGGAAATTCATATGTATGGAGGAAGGGATAAACCTATGTCGATGCTCATATCTAATAGAGTTTCTTGTGTCAAGTATCTATATCTTCGCTTGATTAGAGACAATTGTGGTTTCCCATAGAAGTTTCTGTGGAAAACCAAAGTCCCTACTAAGATTAAAATTTACCTGTGGCTCCTAAATTGAAAAAGTATGTTGGCTAGAGACAATCTTCTGAAAATATGGAAAGGGGACAAAATTGTGTGTTTTGTGGACAAGATGAAAACATTGATCACTTGCCCTTTTCATGTTCGGCTGCAAAACTCATTTGGAATCTACTAAGATGTGCTTCTGATTTGACATCTATTCCTGTGGATTTACATGATTGTTTCATTAGGTGGGTGAGACCCCCCCCCCCCCCCCCCCGCCGCCCCAAAATGACAAGATATTGGTCCTGGTAGGCATTTCTGTTGTGTTCTAGGCACTTTGGAAGTGCCACAATGAATTTTTTTTTGATAAGAATAGACTTAATGACCATGTGAGTTTGGTAAAACTGATGTGCAGTTGGATATTGGGTTGGGTTGTTTTGCAGATAAAGGAACCATAGGACAAAATGATGATGCTCGGAGCAAGACTCATCCAACAGGTAGAAGTGAGATATACCAGGCGGCTCAAGGATGGAGGTTCTACGTTCTAAGACTAGATGGTTGAAACTTGTGCTTGTTGAAGGCTTCTTCTTCTTCCATGTTGCCCTAGCTTTTGCGTAGATGTTTCCCTACTTTCCTTTAGTTTGTGATCTAGATTTGGGTGGCTACTAGTTAGCCTGGTTTGTAATATTTGATGTCGTTGTTGAACCTTAGTTTTCTTAGGGGAATTGGCTAGCTTGAACTGGATGATGTTCTCTGTTCATGTTGATTTCTATACATGAAATAGGAGGGGAAACCCTCTTTTGCTCAGAAAAAGGAAGAAGACCACACTGTTCCTTTATGAGAAGATGTAAATTGTAATCTCAATCATTGATATGCATTAAAAGTTGTAAATCACTTAAGGTGGGTGTACGGTGTACCCGACTTTGTATAATACCCCATCTTTTCAGGTTTATTAGGCATGCATGTATCTACCTAGATTGATAATTCAACCAACGTAATACGAGTTGTATATCCCATAATTCATACCATTAGAAAATGAAAAATGAAAATTTTTAATGATATATTTGCAAGGAGGCCTAATAAACTTGTATTATATTGACCAGATCGTCAATCTAGAGATACGTACAGGCCTAATAAACAAGAAATGAGGTAGTATTTTTTATCCAATGCGAAGTTTTGACTAACATTACAATCATATTTTACTGAAAAGATGAACTTCTGTTGATTAACCACATTCAAAAACATCATAATGATTCTCTTGATTCTTGAATTTGGATTATCATGGTGCAGTCAAGTTGGATTCTGGAAACTGCAATTGAGTTGCCCAGTTGAGCTGTTTGGTGGCACGTCTTCTCTGTGTGACATGCACTCTCAGGTCTTGGAGATCGATCTTGATAGCTCGATCATAGCCCTAATACAATGTAGTATACAATGGTGACGGGGAGCGAGATAAATATCCCAAGAATGACCCTGAAAATAACAAAAACCAGATAGATACACTTGATCGGATGGTCATTCACAGAAACGCGGCAACAATATTTGTAGCAAAATCTGGTTAAGAAGCGCACCCTGTGCTCATGATGTCTGCATGGACCTTGTATTCTTCAGCGTACACAAATGAAGTCACGGCTAGGGGGAGTGCCGCCTGTATAAACATGCATGTCAAAAATTGTGATTAGAGAAATATATCTCGAAATTTGTATAATAAACAACATATATAACTATAGCTTCTGGGGCGAAGCTATGTGTTACTAGAGTGGTCGTGGCCCCTCAAGTTTTGATCTAAACTTCGAGTATATATATTTTGGAAGGTTTGGTTTAGAAGAATTAACCTCCCCTCTAATTTTTCGCCACCAGCAAATCTCATCTAGCTTCTTCACTGATTAGTTTAGTTTTTCTTGCCCGGACAAAAACGTTTGGTCCTTGGATGTATGTATACTTATATGAAAAACAAATTAAATAAAAAATCAAGAAATTCTGAAATTATCTTTGAATAAACTTGACTATAATTGTACTTGTAAAAATATTCCACGAAAAGAGAAAACCCCCATTGACTTCAGGGCAAAAAAAAAATAAAAAAAAAATAGGGCAGAATAGTGTGAATAGTGTCTTGTATATAGCATTTTTTTGGCCATGGTCAATGGTGGTTTTTCATTCATGAAAATTTATATATTAGTTTAGAAAATTCAGGTTTATTCAAAAAAAAAAATCTAATGTTTTTTTTCATGTCGGGTGTCTATACACCGAGAAACTGGGCAATTCCCGTTATTACCCCTCCTTGTACGATAGCACTTACGGCTAGCGGTAAAAAGTTTCTAAAGTTGTGGATTCCGTCCAAGTTGTGGGTCAGCATTTGTTGTATACGTACTGCTATTGGCCCCTCGGAGCTGACCTTCTTATTTTTCTTGACTTCCACTACTAGACACAAACGTGTGAGGTCGTCTTCCACCACGCCCTTTCCGTTACTACTGGAGCATGCAACCGCATGCATGGCAGCTACTAGGCCGAAGGCAAGCCTCTCAAGAAAACGTAGCAATAAATGTCGTCGCACATCTCAAGAAACAAATGAAGGAAGGTTTACCTGTACGACAGCAATGTGCAGCAGGGTGCCGTGCATGCCGATGGCGAGCGACGCCAGCAGCATCACCACCGGGCCGATCAGGAACTTGAGCACCATCGACATGGACGCGATCGCGTAGCCGCACGGCACGAACCGCGACTGCCGCGCTATGAACGTCCCCGACGCGAACATGCTCAGCCCAACCGCCGTCGTCTGGATCGTGAACAGCGAGTCGTCGATTATTTTTGGCATCTTCATCCCGCACCTGCAGAAATAGACGTGTATGCATTAGGAAAAATACAAAAATTGGCACAGGGAATATCTACGACGTGTGAACTGTGAATGAAAGGGACGTACGTACTTGAATGCGATCAGAGCCCAGATGAGGCCAAGGAAGCTGGCATAGGTATTCGGAATCTTGAGAACCTTCTTCCCTGCCATCAACGCGATGTGCCTCACCGACGGCGCCGTTGACTTCGCCGGCGGCGACGACGCTTGCTCTGCCTCCGCATCGGCACTCGTCGTTGTTGTGTCGTCTGGCCCGTCTTTTTGCTGTGTCGTAGACGCCGGGGTAACCTCCGTGATCTCAATGTTTACGGTTACTTCGTGGGCCCGCTTGGCCGCGACGGCGGCCTCGTCATGGGTGGCGATTTTCTCAGCTGACGGCACCGCCCCAGGCGACCCGGGGCTGATCTTGGCGCCGCCGTCCACGGCCGTCGCGGCGCGCCGGGCCGCCATGTACTCGTAGATGAAGATGACGACGTTGTACCAGACGCAGAACTGCATGACGACGATCTGCTTCATTAGGTCCTTGGACATGGCCCCGTACATGCCGCCGAGGAGCGGCACGCCCATGATGATGGTGTTGGGCAGCGACGCCACGGAGAAGGCGGTCACCACCCACTGCAGCGGGGAGGCCGCCGCAGCCGAAGCAGCAGCCTTGCCGCCTCCGTCGTCCGAGCGGCGGCGGCGGCGGCGCGAGCGGGACTCCCACGCGGCCCACGCGACGAGGCCGAGCAGCATGACCGCCTTCTGCAGCGTGTCGGCCGCCACGAGGCGTCCGTTCATGGCGTAGGGGTTGTTGGTGGAGACCATGTTGAAGATGAGCACCGGCACGGCGTAGATGGCGACGAAGTGGTTGATCCCCGCGCACTGCTCCTCGGAGAAGGCCTTGAGCCACCGCACGGACGCGTACCCGAGCACCGCCGCCGTGTACAGCGGCGCCATCGCCTCCACGACATGGTACACGGCCAAGCCCGTGATCATGGTGCCCTAGAAAAGTAGAAAGCGCACACCACGATCCGACTTTCCACCGGTCAGGAACGATCGACCACACCTCTGTAAATCGACGGCGAGGAATCGATTTCGTAGTACAGCTTGCTCTCGAGAGAGAACTCCTGGTAGCAGTAGTGGTGTACTGGTGTTTTGGTGTGAGGGTTTGGGTTTTTGGCAGGGATGCTCGTGCGTATATATAGGGTCGTGGCCGGCGCGCGCATGGGCAGGGCGTGGTGCCGTCAAGTGGCTCGTCGTGGGTTGACGCAGATTGGGGTGGCGACTGGCGAGGGAACTCTGGGTGGGTCAAGTCGATGGTTTCGTCCATGGTTTTGGATCGTCGTCATGGAAAAAAGCAGGTTCGTTGGGTGAGGAGAGAAACCAGAAAGGCAGCAGCATGAGTAGTCGCGATGCGTTGTGTGTGTGCGCGCCGCACTATGGACGGCTGCACCTGCACGCCGCCAGTGGGACTTGTTAATGGATAAAAATTTGGAGGCACGGTGACGACGCGGCACTAGGTACCATGAGTTGTCGATCATGCTGGAAATGGCAGTGTGTACCGTCATACGCTCTCCCTGTCCAGCCAGGAGATTTAACGGGATTCTGTTTTTTGCATGAGCTACATGAAGTTGCATGTTGGCAGTCAGAGCATCAGAAGTCAAATGGGGGCAGCAAGAAGAATCCCTTTTGGTTACTCTCTGTGTGCTATGTTCTCAAGCTGGTGATTAACACTTGTATATTTCGATAAATGTTTGTCAAACTCGAATCTACTCCGTACGCCCAACCGATCCAAGTAACATGCATGGATGTATTTCTGAGAGTCACATGGGAAAGAGAATCGCCAAAACTGGCCGGACTCCATGGGCGGATTTCCTGCAGAATGCATTAGGACAACTCCATCGGACGACCTATCCTGTCCGACCCCGTCCGTTTGGATAAAAAAGACAAACCGGTCGATCTAGCGCGAGACGGCCCGAACCCATCTTGTCCGTTTTGTGTCCGGGGCAACCCATTTCGAGCGTAAACTTACGCGGGGTTTGAGTCGCGATGGATAGCAAACGGACACGTGCTCGTGTGCGTCGGGGCTGCGTGGCAGGTGGCCACCTACCTCCCACCCGTCCACATCAACGCGCACGAGCGGCCGGGCCCGCCTGTCATCCGCCTAGGGAACGGCCGCGGTCCTTCTTAAATGGGAAAGCCGTGGACCGGTCGTCGTCTACACTTCCCACTACACCCCGCGACCTCCTCGAAACCCGACACCCCAAACCCTAGCCTCGAACTCGCCGGCCGACCGCCTCGCAGCCATGGGGCTCTGGAACTACGGCCGCAAGGAGAAGCACGACCGCGAGGATGGCTCCTCGTCAGGACGCCGCCGCGGCTCCGTGAAGGAGGAGGCCGCATCGCCACCGCGCCGGGCCTCCGCGCCTGCTCCCTTCACCATCGCCCCTAGGCCCGTCGGCCAGCGCGACTGGCAGTACCTCAGCGCTGAGGTATGCCGGCGTTACTGGGAGATGAGGACGCCGGTTCCGTGGAGCGACGTCCACCTCCCCAACAACTGACACCTCTTCGCCGACGGGTCCCGATCCCGCCGGTGTCGACGAGCGGTCGTGCGCGCCGCGACAAGATCGAGCACCACCGCCTCCTCCTCCTCGATGACCTGTACTACCTCGACAGGTATGCCGGCGATTCCGTGCTCTGGGACACGTGGCTCAGGGACAAGCACGACGTGCGGCGCGCCTCGTACTTCGCCGGCACGGTGTCGGGGCCGCGACGGCCACGGGAGGTGCGCGGGCGTACACTGGTGCGTGGCCTCACACCCATGCCGTCGCCTTCCCCGTCTCCGTCATCACCTTCACCTCCTCGCATGACAGCGTAGGAGGAGGCCCGGCTCATGCAGCATGTCATGGAGGGCTCCATGATCACGCATGATGAACGCCAATGACCGGGCCTAGAGGACGCGATGGCCCTCTTTGCGGCCGGCGACGTCGCCATTCCCGAGATGATGGAGGAGGAGGAGGTGATGGAGGACGCCCCGGTGGCCGCGTTCCCTCCGGATCTGGTGGGCCAGCAGTGGAGCTGGTCGTGCACGGCTTCGAAGATGGCGCACGCAGTGGGGGCGTGAACTGGTGCCCCGCGCTGCTGCGGTCACCGGAGCGGGATGCCTCGCCACGGGAGGAGGTGCTGCAGGCACCTGCCAGCTTCCAGCCCGCCCCTGCGCACCATGGACCGCCGGCCCACCTCTGGACGCCGCCAGCCTACATCGACCTCGTCCGCGACGACGACGACACCGGTGGTCACTCAAGACGGCGACGGCCATGGCATGGACAGACGTTTTTTTATGTTAATTATGTCAACGACGGTGAAACTAGGCCGTTTTGTGGCCGTGACCCTTAATATTACGTTTAAAGTTTTTTAATTGCATTTATTTACTTTTTATTTAAATTTTTCTATTTTTTTAATCACGTCCAACACGGACATGATTTGTGATACGGCCGCACGATGGACGCATGCATGATCCAACAGACATAAGCGGACATGGACGAATTCGTTGTCGCCCTAAACAGACAAAAACCGACCAAATCGGACGTCCGTTTGAAGTCGCGCGATGGAGTTGGCCTTACTTACGTACAGGGTTGCACAATTTTTCACGACGAAGAGAACGCGTAATTCCACGAGTACATGCGTACCTGAATCACTCACGCCAGCCATGTTATACAAGACACCAGACGATCGAGGAGTACGTCTCTTGTTCTTGGCTTCTTGCAGCGGCACCAAACCTTGCATGCAAACGTGCCATCGCATGTTTGTTTGACAAACCACATGTTTTTTGCGTGCGTGCCGGAAAACTGATGGTCGGTTGTTTTTCGTCCTATGTGTCATTGTAAATGTCAACGAAAACGTGAATAAGCAAATTAGGGTTTAAATTCTGATGTTTGCATTTATTTTTAATTTATTTTAGAATTTTTGACGATACATATTCAGTGAAAGGGGACGTTTTCGTCGATGATGAGGTGGCTACAATAACTTAGTAAATTTCAAGATGATATGTCGGCTCAATCCTCCGAAGAAGTTCATATGATGTGCGTGTGTATATTCATAAGATGAGTATATGTATGTATATAAATACTTACGAGTGTATTGTGTTACAGAAAAAAAATGAAAACGTGAACAACACGGTGACAATGACGGTGACCGTGAAAATGTTTCGAGGGGAGCTCATGCATACTACTACTGGGTCGTGAAGCTTACAATGTGCGGCATGAACATCCGGGAGAGCCTTTTCAGTCTTGTACTCTTTGTGTGAAGAAATATTAAAGTGTTTAGATCATTATTTTATCAATGATCTAAACGTTTGTATGCTTTTTTTACGGAGGGAGTATTATTGTATAATATACACAAAAACAAACCAATTGTTAATATTCAGATTCAGTTAACATGCTCATAACACAAAAAAGGGCACATTAATTGGAGAATGCGGCTGTCATCTGTAAAGCCAATCCTATTTACAAACATGGGAAGTGCCTGAGTGCACACTTTTTTGGCCAGCTAATGAACCTACGCTACCATTGGTTGACATATATAGTAAACACACAAAGTATAGTCACTATACAGCGAACGTGGTGCATAATAAGTGGGAATCGACGTGTTTGCGACAGAAGCTTGTGTTTTGCAAGTGCGCTACATACCGCTAATAGCTGCCAGCCGCCGTTTCTTCAACAAAATTTAATGGTTTCTCTTCCCCGAAGGATTCGAGAACAAGAATGGGTCGGCCACTCGTGCGCCAACATGTGCATCTACTTCCAGCCGCCAGACCCAGACGCCGAGAAATCACCCAGATCGATCGTGCTATTAGGAATTAATTAAATATATTTAATTAAGGGATAATCCCTGCTATGTCGGTTGCTTTAGTTTAGCAACTGCTCCTTGTAACCGCCTTTGTAGTGGGGTATATATACCCACATCTTCAATTAATGAGACAACGATTTCATCATTTGCTCTCCCTCTCTTCTTCTACTCTTCACACGTTATCAGCACGAGCCTCTTCGAGAGAGCGGTAGGCCAAGAACGGCAGCAAAGAAGGGAAGAAATCGACAGCAACCGTGGCGGCGGCGCCCTCCAGCACCAAGAACACGGCTACCCTCCACCTCGACAGCGCTCCGGCAGCACACCATCAGCGCACGATGCACGCGACAGAGGCACCTCCACGGTCGACGACACCCTCTTCTGCAGGCGCGTCGAAGCGGTGCCCTCCGGCCTTCAACCCGCCACATGACTGCCGACGGCAGCGGCGGCAAACAGCAAGGCCTCACTATGGCCTTCGGCCCTGACCCGAACCCCCAACGCGGCTGCACGCCTCAGGCACGACGCGGACGCTGGTGACCGGCCACTCCTCGACGCGTGGCAGCGGCACCCTTCCCGCGACGCTCGCCGGACTCGAACCCGAGGCACAGCCGTGTGGCAAGCGCCCTCAAGCACTCGAATCGCAGCCCTGGCGCACGGCTGCGTCGGCGACCAACAGCCGATGCTCTGCACGGCAGAGCACAGCGCAGCGTTGAATTGGATTGACTCAATGGATTCGTAACCACGGTCGGCCGCACTGCATGGCTACATCACCAGCGCTCATATACAAAGGATCGATGTATTCCAGTCCAAGCAAGCACGAGAAGGAAATTGGATTACTATCCACACACACGCACGGGATAAGGATTTGGAGAAACCTTATCCTTACACAGTTTTGCACTTTCATCCTTCTTGTATTTATTATTAATAGAAACGTCCTGTGTTTCTATGTTAATCTCTCAGGCTTCACAGATTTGGCAGATTTATGCCATGAGTTTGTTGATGCATAAAATCCTTTATGCTTACTATAAACCTCTGATTAGGTCATTGTCACTATAATATATACCATCAGGTTCTTCTGCATTACATTTATGTTTTGTAAGTCAATATTCTAGACCTATTTTCTAGAATGTTCTTGGTGCAACAACCATGTTTTGCAATTAATTTTCTTCTTCTTGCAAATCATGACGCAAACTCAAAACAACTCCAAAGTGTCATACTTAATATGACTACCTTAAATTATATTTGTGAAACACAAGGTATTTGATGGCATCTACTGCATATTATGCAGATTATCCATCATTACTGTGAGATCTACGTTTTGTCATTTTGGCAAGACGACTATCTTCAACGTGCTCTTCCAAATATTAATATGATGAGCCCAAATATTATTTGTGAAACACAAGGTATTTGATGGCATCTACTGCATATTCTGCAGATTATCCATCATTACTATGAGATCTACGTTTTGTCATTTTGGCAAGACGACTATCTTCAACGTGCTCTTCCAAATATTAATATGATAAGCCCAAATATTATTTGTGAATCACAAGGTATTGGTGGCATCTATTGCAAAAATTTGTGGATTATCCACTATTACTGTGAGGTCTACATCATGTCATCCTGACATATGACTACCTTCAAAGTGATTTTCTTAAATATAGTATAACATAAGGTAATAGATATATAAACATCTACGGACAATAGTCAGACTATGTTTTCTATTACTGCGAGATCTACACCATATTGGTGATTATCTTCAAAGTGTTATCCTACATAAATTGAGGTCTACACATATGGCTATAAGGCATCAGCCGTACTAGAACTTGCTCCTCCGAAGCATTCATTGTTCTTGTTCACTAAAATATTTTACTCTCATAGTAAATATTATACTTGCACACTTTCTTGAATATATCATAGGAAACTATGAAAATATTAGCATATACGTCTGATTACCTTCTACTACATTGGTAAAATACATGGCAATGAAGCCTACGACACTATTTCTAATTATAGTGTCGTCCATCCATCAAGAGGGATCGCATAATTTATGACAATGATTAAGTGTCACAACACTTTTACAAGGCCCACATCACATTGTCATTATACTTTCATAGCGACTAACCAATGTGAAATACACAAAGTCTATACGTTTTGGCAGTGACTCTCAAGTCACACACTTTCTTAAGAATGAATTCCAAAACATTAGCAATAATTTCATCGCGTGTGTTGTATTGAAGGATACACCCAGGTTCACCAAGGATCACCTTGGCCATGATTGTTCCCAAACAAATCCTTTATTCATTGATGCCACTTACTCCTAGTAGTAAATTAAATAAATGCATTAGCATTTTCAACTAACACATGGCTGACATTTCCAAATACACCAAATGCATGATTTGGTGGGAGTATTTATTTTAAGATGATTCATGACATCAGTCATTATATCCACATGTGGCATTGTTGCCACTATAACTCCATCTTGGGAAAATGTGACATGGCTATTATCTTAATAGCTAATATGTGCATATGCATTTTATAAATCACCAACTTCACTTAGTTATCAAACTGAGTACATAATGGATGGAATATTTATTCACCTTGAATATTTCCCTTAAGAGAAACATGTTGCCATGAGCACATTTGGAATGATCACCCAATATTTTTTCAAGGCCTCAAAGCCTATAGCAACTTACAATTTTGGTAATTATAAAATCAACTTGAAGTTGAGATCTCATGATCTAACATTTTTATATGCAGATCGGGTTGAAAAGCCCTTGATACACTTTACATCTCCTTATGATGGTATTACCATTTTCATGGTAAAGAAACATGTTATTTCTTAAAATCATCATATTCACCCAATGGGTGCTTCAAATATTTGCTAGCATTGAGAATACTATGCAAGTCAGTGGTCACAAAATAGAACCATGAGGAATTCAAAGTAAAGTGGAGGCTAAAGACAACCAATGACATAATTATCTTTTAATTGGGAATTGATCATTTCCAAATGATCACAGAGACAACTCTTAAGTTTGTCAAATATGTGGTTACATAAATATCGTACATATGATTACCAAACCCTCAAACATATGGTCAAACCACACAATGAGTTTATTAAAAGGCAAATAAGTTCATTGGGGTATTTGAAAATTTGCAAACATACAACCAGAAAAATATTCTGGTAAATGATGTTCTCAAATCTTCATGAGAAGGGGAACCAAAAATATAGTGCACAAAAAGAATGATCAATTCTTTTGCGCCTATGATATGTTTGCGTAATTATTTTTTAGTAATATGGGAGATCTCATGCAATATCCTGATTATTCCCAAAATATTGTTTGCCTATACTTGTACTACTACATGTAGTGTAATGTCCAATATCCTATATCTTAGACATTATATTTGATAAATTTTGAATGTATGAATCAATTCATACTCAGTTTTTTTGCGTACAAAATAATTTTCTAAATCTTACAAAATATTTGGCTTTAAGCCTTACAATCCTGGTTTGGGGTTGATTAGAAAATTTATTGGCAATTCTATTGGTCATAACGTTTTAAGTTATAATATTTTCCAAATCAACAGATTTTATGTCCACTGCATGTGCAATAGGGGAAATAAGTTTTAAGTCTCTCTCACCTTAAAAATTCAAATGAGCCACTCATTCTTCCTTGAACACATTCAGAAGATATGTGGATTACTCAACTATTATGTGGTATTATATAGATACTTCATGGTACTCATGGAAACATTTATAAAATGATTTCCAGTGTGTCTCTTGTCACATCTCTTGTCACACAAAACCATGAATGATATAACTAAATTAGTTGCTCAAATTCTCAAAGTAAGAGCAAGCTAGTTATTCTAAACAAGGGATAAATCCATTCGAATGGACAACTTCGTTGAACTCATTTCGCAAGCAATGTCATATTATATATAATACTTTATGTACATATCAAGAATGGTTTAGTTAAATATCTTATCAAAGATAGTGAAATTAATAAACATGACCAAACTTATAGAATTGTAAATTTACCAACCTCTTGCTGGACAACTACGGCCTTACACACCGTAAGTATGATCTAAATCATACCAATTGCATATCATCCTACTTTCCCCTTGTAGTAATTACGTGGAAATCAACAAAGTATTTCCTATATGCGATAATTCAGTTACACACCGATATCACCACTCCAGCATACATCAATGGGCTCTCATAGAAAAATAGGGATCTATGTGAGGAATAAAAAATTTATCCGTCAATCAAAATTATTCACAGCCCGTATGTTGATTGCATTAGCAATAAGGACATTCCCGCATTAGGGGGAGATTAGTACCACAAAGAATGCCGAGAAATAAATTAGATATGTTATTGACATTCAGTCCTTATATCCACGTACTCAAAGAATCTAAACAAGAAGTTTAGAATCACATATTTGCAACTCATTGCAAATCTGCCACATACATTTACTGATGACAAAGGTGTCACTCAATTTTATATTCCTGCAATAAAGTGTCAGAAAGAGTGGAGGTACCTAATAAGCCACTCTTCTCCTGAAATGAGAGCAAGAGGGGGAGAAATCTGACCACACGAGATATAATCTCGCATATGCTTCTGCGGAAATAGAGGAAATCAAATCCTCAACCAGTAAATGTAATTCAACATCAAGTTGAAAGAACACCTCACTGGATGCTCATCATCCAAAGCCCGACATAAATGTGCACAAATGTTTTCGTGTCGGGACATCGAAACACCTTGACTCCATTGTTGTAGGAAATCACAAGGAGTTAAAAGGAATAAATACATTTCCACAAATTTCATTGATTCCTCCAGAATCATATAACATAAGTCTACATTTGTCGACATATATTTCTTCTGAAAATTGCTAAAAGCTTTTGGGCCCTGAACCAAAATCCATGCTAGAGTGCCTCTTGCACTCATGTTGGTTCACATAAAAGGAAGCAAGTAATGAAGAATAGCCTCGCTCTACAAACGAGTGGTATTTACCACAGTAATACCTACTCCTCATAAGTGTCTTCCATATGGAATAGTAAAAACTTCTCATTCATAGACAAAGTCAATGAGGTGGTGAGAAAGCAAGGCTTGTAGCAAAAGGGTTCACGCAGAGACCCGACATCAAATTATGATGTAAGATACCCTCTTGGTATGAGTGGAATTAAGTTTCAATAATAAATATAATTGGTAGTACAAATAATATTATCCATGCAATTAATGGATGCAGTGACTACATACTCATATGGGTCACTCGTTTCGGAAATTTATAACAAAGTCCCTGAAGGGCTTACAATTCCGAATCCAAAATAAATCGCAACATATTTGTGTAAAATTTCAGAAGTCACTCTATGGATTGAAATAGTCGGAAATCATATGGTACTACCGACTAAATGAGTTCCTTCTTCAAAGGATTACTCAAAGGATGATCATTTTTTATGTATTAATAAAGGAATCCCAAAATTTGTTTTCCTTACATCACCTAGTGTATATTGATGATTTCGTCATCAATGTCTCTATAAGACCTAAACATACATAAAATCATCTCAAGACGGAAAATTTGGATTCAACCAAATTTAGCTTAAGTTTACAACTTAAGCATTCTCTCAAAGAATACATATCAGTCTACATATATCCAAAACATATATGAGAAGTTCAATTTGGATATATCATATCAAAAAAGACATGTATGGTCATACTACCTTTGATAAGGTACAAATCCATTCATACCTAGGGGTGATAATGAAGTGATACTAGGACCTGAAGTTCTATATTTCACTAATGTCAAAGCACTCGTATACTTGGAAACTACGTCAGGCCTAACACTATATTTGCTATCTTTATTCGGAGTGCAACCCCCAACAAAAGGTATATGGTTGATATAAGTACTATCATCTTATATCTGAAGATTACAGTAAATCTTGGATATTTTCATCAGGAAATAGAAGATATGGCCATGATATGATGTAATGATATTGGCTTTTTATTTGATCCCAATGACGCCATATCAATGACTGAATTTGCTGGAATAGCCTTCACATGAAAGTCATATAAATGAATTTTAATGGTTATTTCCAATTATCATTCTAACATAATTACTATATGTAAAAGCATTGCAAAATATGCATGATTTGGCAGAATGATTAACCACACTCAAAATCATGTGGTTGAGATTCATCAGAATCACATTACTTGATTTATCAAGATACTTCCACTTGTGTTACTCAATACCTACAGGTTATATGAAGAGCAATATCATAAATCACATTGCTCAGAAATTACTTATCCTCTGGATTATAGAAAGTTGAGGAAATAATTTGCAAACAAAATATTGTGATAATCCAACAGATTATACACAATCTCATGTCAATGGCATTGGTATGAGACATACTCCATATTTGCAAAGTTCAGGGGGAGTAATCTCCCAGACTATAACCTATTAACAATCATCAAATTGCATATATTGTACTCTTTTTCCCTTGATGAATTTTTCCTAACGGTTTCTCATAAAAGGTTTTTAATGAGATAATATAAACACAAGTATCTATATATGCCATATCATTTTCTCCTTATATTTTTCCCACTCTGTTTTAAAGGAGTTTTTCAATGGCATGTGAAATGCACTCTTTTCCTTTATGAGTTTTCTCTCGAAGTTTCTCATGATGGTTTTTAATGAGGCAATATCTTTTCAAAGATCATATGTTATACTTTCTATTTTCCCTATCAGGGTTTTTAAAGGAAGTACTCAAGACATATTTATTGTTCTCTAAACTCAAAAATGAGTTTTCTCCTTCTACAAAGGTTTTCTCAAATGAGTTATCACGAGACAATAATCATTATATGTTGTATCATTTTCTCCTTATTTTTCCCACAGGGTTTAAAGGAGTTTTAGCAACATATCTACACTATTCTCCTCATATTTTTCCCACAGGGTTTTTGGAGGAGACTTTAAAGATTATACAACGATTTCTCAAAATGAAGATGATTAACATTCTCGAAGGCAAACACATACAAGGAGGAGTCTTTATCAACATGATATATATTATAAAGACAAGCATTGATTAGGGGGAGTATTAAGAATTAATTAAATATATTTAATTAAGGGATAATCCCTGCTATGTCGGTTGCTTTAGTTTAGCAACAGCTCCTTGTAACCGCCTTTGTACCGGGGTATATATACCTACATCTTCAATCAATGAGACAACGATTTCATCATTTGCTCTTCCTCTCTTCTTCTACTCTTCACACGTGCCATTCCACCTTTGCAAGCAGGTTTGGACTGCTGGTATAGCTAAGCTAAGTACAGTAGGCCGCTTTGACATGACCAGATAAAACCACCCGGTGATAAATTTCCAGAAGTCAGTATATACTCTTTCAACGCTGCTTTGTAGTTTGGTCCCAAACTACACGAAAACCTCCAATTTTAAGGTTGATTGCTCCCGAAAGAACACGTTGAAAAAGTTGCCAGGACTTTGGAATGGCTAACGGTGCATGCACTGGTGTACCACCGTCCACCCGCTGGTCGTAGATGGGGCATGGGCGTCCGCAAAACTCACGTACTATGGGTCTCTAGAAAATACTCACCCCGTTTCATAATATAAAATTGTTTTTTATACCAGTATAGTATTAAATACATTTTTATATTATAAAACGGAGGGAGTACATGTCAAACAGGATAGCTTTGACGCTTTAAAAATAATAGTATATTTTGGTTTAATTTTTTGTTTTTGCTGAAGCTCTTTACGAGATGTTCTAAAACTTTAAAAACTGAAGTGCAAGAAAAATTACGAGGTAATATTACTGATAGTCATACAACTTGCGTTGGGTGTGCAGTTTAATGCTACAACTATCAAAATACGTTTCTCTCGTCATACAACTTGCATTTTGGTGCAGATACGGTCATTCCGTCTGTATCCACCGCTGGAGTGGCATGCCACGCATGCACAGGGCCATTGTCACTAATCGAAAACGTTCATGAGCAACGCATGTGTGGTTTTCTTGCATGGACCCCCTCAGAAAATATTTATTCGCGTAAAAAGTCTTTGTCAGGCGTACGGGCACTAGAGCTGAGGAGAGATATAACAGAGATTGCTATAGAAAAGAGGTGGGTGTAGAGACATGAGCAGAATCCGCTCATTATCCAACTAGCTATATGGTGTCAAGTAATATTGGCAGGTCCTGGGTTTGAATCCCAGGCCATTCTTTTTTTGGATGTTCTCTACATGTACTGAATTTTGCTAGAACGTTTATTGAATTTTTGGACAATATTTTGGCACAGTTCGATGCTGAAGTTTTGGCACAGTTTCGTACTAAATCTTGGCACAGGTGTTAGAGCATATATCTCCATATGTGGTTTTGATAATTGATGACAATTCCTATGGACTAATGGTTGCCTTAAGTTATATTTATAGGATTTGTCCATAGGCACTTCTTAAAGTCCATCTGTTGGGTTCAAGGAGTTTATATGATGACCAAGATGGTATTCAAGGTATTATTCAAAGACTGGTCATAGAGACACAAGGTTAATCAAGATCTCAGACAAAGAGTAAATCAAGATGATCAACACACAAAGCGTACAAGATGTACCGAGAGGAATCAAGTGATCCCATGGTATGGTAAGCATTGTCCATTACGTGTTTGTGTACTAACCCATGGTCTTCGTGAGAGTTCTATGTGGGGTTAGGTGTGTCTCCATGGGCTTGCGTCTAGAGAAAGATCTCCTACAACCCATGAAGGATGACGTCAAGTGGTGATCGTCATCAAGATTGCGGTGTGCAAGTTCAAGTGGATCAGCACGAAGGATGACATTAAGGACTTGTGAAGATATACTGAAGAGCGGCTCACCCATGTTGTGTATGGGGGAGCAATCAACTAGTCTTCATCAAGCCAACACAATCAAGAAGGTGGTCCATCTTGAGGAAGCCAAGATCATCATCATCTAGCTCAAGAGGACGAGGTTCAAGGTATAGCTTTGCCCTTGATAGGTTTTTTGTTTTAGGATAGATTGCCGTTCTGTCAAGGGGGGGGGGATCTCAAGTGAGTAGCTCGATCGTATCGTTCGTTGAGAGCTCAAACCATTTCCATCCTTGCATCATACTTCTTAGTTCTTATTTGGTGTTTCTCTTTGTGAGTTTTAGAGCTTATGGTCATCTTCATGACAAGCTCGAGTTCATCGAAAACGGAGTCCATATGCATCTACTATGATGTTTTCGATGTTGGAGTTTTTGTCGGTTCTTCATTCATAGAGGTCTCACATCTCTATATCATTGGCATTTTCATATCTGCAAGCTTGGGTTTGCTCGATTCGGAGCTCGTATGCGGAAGTTATGGTTGTTTCAGTGGCGAGTGGTAGTACCGCTGGACGTACCGCCAGCTCTAGCGGTAGTACCGCTGGCCCAGCGGTAGTACCGCCCCTGGTCAGCAGTAGTACCTCCCCAGGACTTTAGTACCGTCATCCTTGCAGATGTACTACGTCGGACTTTTTGCGAAGACTTTCTTGGCGGTGGTTGGCCCGGTAGTATCTTTGCGCTACCATGGGCTCAGCGGTAGTACCGCTGTAGCCAGCGGAAGTACCGCTGGAGGGTCAGCGGTACTACCGCTGGGCTCGGGCTATAAGTGGGGGTAACGGTGTGATTCCTTCCCCCAATGAGCTCATGTTCTACATCCATTGTTGACCTTCTTAGAGCTTGCTAACTCTCAATCCCTCCAATGATTCTTGCTTGTTCTTGAGGGAAAAGAGAGAGGAGATCTAGATCCACATCTCCATGAATCACTTTCTCCTCTATGTGAGGGGAACCCCTTGGATCTAGATCTTGGAGTTCTTTGTGAGCTCCTTGTTCTTCCTCTCATATTTCTCCATAGCTTTTGTTGTTGTGGAGGGATTTGAGTGTGAGGGACTTGACCACTTCGTGTGTTCTTGCCATTGCATTAGTTGCATCGGTTTGAGTTCTCCACGGTGATACGTGGAAGTGAGAAGTTGAGAAGCTTATTACCCCTTTGGTACTTAGTACCCTAGAGATTGTTCTTCGTGGATGCTTTGGCGTCCTAGAAGCTTGGTGGTATCTTGGAGATCAATCATTATGGTGTAAAGCTCCGGACAAGCGTCGGGTTCTCCAATTGGGTTGTGGAGATTGCCCCGAGCAATTTGTATGGGTACCGATAACCGCCCCCAAGGGTTGCCATTTGTATGAGTTCGGTGACCGCCCTCAGGGGTCCCTCAGTAGAACCACGACATCTTGCATTGTGCGAGGGCGTGAGGAGATTACGGTGGCCTTAGTGGCATCTTGGGGAGCATTGTGCCTCCACACCGCTCCAACGGAGATTAGCATCCGCAAGGGTGTGAACTTCGGGATACATCATCATCTCCGCGTGCCTCGGTTATCTCTTACCCGAACCCTTTACTTACGCACTCTACTTTGTGATAGCCATATTGTTTATTGTCATATATCTTGCTATCACTTAGTTGTTTATGTTGCTTAGCATAAGTTGTTGGTGCACATAGGTGAGCCTAGTTGTTGTAGGTTTTGTGCTTAACAAATTAAACGTTAGTTTTATTCCGCATTTGTTCAAGCCTAAACCGTAATTATTTTAAAGCGCCTATTCACCCCCCTCTAAGCGACATCCACGTCCTTTCAACAGGTTTCAACTTAATTTTGCCACAATTTTCTACTTAATTTTGGCACAGTAATTTTGCAGTTTTCAACTGAATTTTGGCATAGTAATATTGCACAACTTTGTAAAGAATTGAACAAATAAAATAAGACAAAAAAACTAAAACTGTCATGAAGATTGTACACACATGGACCATCAAAAGATATAGATCTAAGTATATAACTCCAAATAGAACATCATCCATAATTGACATGAATATATGTTGCTCGAAACTACAAGTTCACTTGTCTTGATAACATAAAGAGACGATCGAAAGGAGGAGTGCTTAACCCCATCAGAAGGAGCAGTTCATTCATGAACTTGATCATTGATGAACTTGACCATTCATGCCTAACAAAAGTTTATTCATGAACTTGATCACATGGTCAGGAAAACTACAATGACACGAAATCATGCAGGTCTTGAGGGCAACCTTCATGAAACAGAGCATCTTGTGGTGCATTTTGGCTAATAATTACCTCCTCTTCAGCCTGCATGACGAGAGGTGGTTCTTGGTTGACAGATCCATCAGATCCAAAAAGCAAGTTATAGAATCCTGCCATGTAAACAGCCTTGTTTGGAATAATGAAAAGAACAATGAAAGTATATCTCACATTCTCCTTGTCACTCATAATGGTGAAGGGTGAAGTGTTTTTTATATTAAGGTCATCTCTCAAAGAGGCTAGAAACCACTCCCAACTGTGTGTTGACTCCACTTCACATATGCCAAATGCAACCCTTCAAAAACCCTCTATTGCATGCATCATAAGACCAGTATAATGTTGAGAAGTGGTTCTTTCTCATCTTTGTCTTGTCATCAAAACCCTCCTTTGTGCACAAGAAGAATTGGCTCCCTGGATTTCTCCTTCTCAGCTCCTGCCCATAGCCCCACAAAGAGTTGTATTGATCAACATCTTCTCCCCTAATTTCTTTCACAATTGCTCTTCTTGCCCTTCCCAACTTACTCCTGTGAGCAACTAAGTTAAATTCTTGTTCCACCTTCTCTGAAAACTTCCTCAAGGGTATTTTCTCATTGTTTCTGAACTGTTTAGTAAGAAATGGAGCTGTAAGAACTTTGAGGTCCCATTCTTTTGTGCAAGTGTGCTTGTCAGTGTACTTGATCTGAATGATGTTGGATCTGTTTCTTTGTGTGCCTTCAAGTACCAAGTATAGTCATCTTTGCATATAGCCTCTAATGACATGATAGTATTTCTGAGCTTCCTCACCTTTACTTTATTTATGACACTATATGCATTTAGAGCATGTATGAGCTCTATCATGTCTGCAAATACCATCCCTAGCTTAAACACTCGTGCATTCCGGTCTGTGCTAGGGTTGAAAACACTCAATTTATGCTTCAACTTTTGTTTCTTTGTTGTTGACATATTAAAATGACAGTCCTCCAATGCATCGTCTAAAGTTCTACTTTATAGTCAGGAAATTCATTCTTTTCTCTGTGATCATCTACATCTTTGTCAACATTTTTCTCAAACAGGTCATCATCACTATATTCAACATCACAGTCACTCTCATAAAAATCTTCATCTGTTAACTCTTCTTCAACATTATCCTCTTCTTCATTACTCTCACCGTCATCCTCACATTCCTCCTCCACTTGAGCTGCAAACCCAGAACTATATCCTTCATCATATGTCATCCTCCTCCTTGATTTCCTTGATACCTTCTTAATTGGACTATTTCCTTTCTCTGACCAGCTAACAATTTTTTTCCATTGGGTTTTGTGGAAGTAATGACCTTCGGCAGTTCTGTCACTCTAGTAATCAGAACATCATCATCTGTTGACTACAGGGTTTCACAATGATCTACTACAAGCACTAGGTTCTTGTGCTCTACTATTGGAGTAATCATCAGCACCATATCTTCATCACAAGTCAGAAGCTTGAGGCCATCAACAATTGTCTTCCTTGGTTGCAACCAATAGACATTAATTCTTGAGGTTGCGATGTCACGTCCTAGTTGTGAAAGAAAGTCATTGATCCATAGCATTGACCATGTGTCACTCTCACGCATGTCAAACCAGTCAATCTCATAATCCATGTAAGTCTTGTTGCTCTCACTCCCATAGAAAAAAAAACCTTGTGGTGAGTCTCAACAGTAAAGAAAACATCAAAATCACGTGCATTGTCAAAATAATGCATATTCAGTAAGCAAGGTACATCAAATGTAATGAACAAAAAGTTTTGTCAGCAACTAAATAAGTACAACAAAAATACAGAAGGAATTGACATTCAGTTAACATATTGAGCTAATTCTCCTTACAAGTACATCACACATACTTGACATAGAAATTTAAGTGCCAAATTCATAGTACATGCCTTCATCGTAAAAAAATCAGTTTACTACATTTTTTTCAGGAATTCAGAGTACAAACAACATTATTTGCATCTCGGAAACATCACACAATTTCAACTACATAATCCAACCAATCAGATCATATCATAATCCATAGCAAAACAATTAATTTATCATACTTTTACTCACATATAACTGCGTCCTTTGATAACCCCTTCCTAAACCCTAGGTCGATTTGCAAACATGGTAGCTTCACCTTCGAAATCTAATGGCTACACACGAGCCGAACCCTAGTGCGGTCGGACATCTGTCAAGAACCCTAAGGGGGCAGAGGCCGACCTAACGCGGCACAACGAAATATAGCGACACAAACAAAACAACGGGGAGCAGAGGAAAAAACCAAATGACGGAGGCAAATGAGGGGGAATACGTACCATAGGACGGCGTTGCTTTGCCCGGACGTTGACAATGCGGTTCACTCATATCCTTCAACGAGGGCCGCCGTGATGCTCCGGCTCCTCCGCCTCCGCCTCTGTATGATCATGAGACAAAGCGGTGGGGAGTCAAACTGAAATGCCAACGATTTTGGGGTGTCGCTCGCAAATATACACGGTCTGCGTGTTCCCGCCGTTGTTGGGACTTTTTTGCGCACATAGTAATAAGTTGAGGGATGTCCGTGCAAGAAACCCATACTTGGGTTGCTCCGGGACGTTTTCGGTCACTGAGAGTGGCCCCGTGCATGTGTGGCGTGCCACGCCAGCAACGAATACGGATGGAATGACCGTATCTTCACCAAAATGCAAGTTGTATGACCAGAAAAACGTATTTTGATAGTTGTAGCACTAAACTGCACGTCCAACGCAACTTGTATGACTACCGGTGATATTAGCTCAAAAATTACCCACCACCATCACTAATAAGTGGATGCTAGTTCTTTGTAGGGTCCTTTATAACGAGCATGGCGAGCATTAGCTTTTCACATGGTGGTTCACAGGGAGCCTTCGTTTTCCCTCATTGCTGCCGCAACCCCATGTTGCGAACTCGACAAGCATGACGATGCAGCAACCGCCATGGATGTTGTGCTGCAACCGGCAGCGAGATGCTACAAAGAGTCTTCAAAGATGCTACATCTGACGGCAGGGGATGCTACAACCAGGAAACTTTGTTGCTGGAACCATCCACCAGAGTTGTCGCGGAAATTTTGTTTGCTGGACCGTTTTTTTTGCTGGAACCAGTTAATTATTTTGTTTCAACTAACTAATGGCGCTTTGTTTGCTAGGATTTTTGTTGTTGTAACCCGCATTAAGTTTTGTTGTGGCCGGTTTCATTTCTATTGTTTTAACTGACATTTTGGGGTTTGTTAGTTGCTCAGATCTGTTTTTTTGCTGGGAACATGGTACTGCAAATTGATGACGATGATAGGTCGGAAGGCGGCATGTCGTGCTTCGATGGTTGTGCGAGTTTGCTGGACCATCCTGACCAAAAGCTACAATAGGTTACATTGGAGTTGCATCCGGAAAGTGTGTGGCTCTAGAAACGACCATGAGATTGGGAGGGCGTGTGAGGACGACGACAGGGAGGTGCAGCGATCTGTGCGTGATGGCGATGATGTCAGACATGGAGGACGCCGGGGCAGACGAATCACAAGTCATTTTTGGGGGTGAGGAGAACGAAATCGGCTTCTAGGTGCGGCTTCCGTGCGGCATATTCTCACGGGACACACACACGAAACCCCAACTAACCGGACCCATTTAGGAGATGTAGCAATGCAAAAATTTGTGAATAAATCAGGAAGAGAAAGGAATAGAACTCCTCACCTCTAACTGGCATGGCAGACCTACCAGCCATTCAAGTTGGCGAGTGTGAATAGCTACTAGGTACCACGAAATGTGAAGAACTAAGTGCAACGGCAGATCCTTTTTTTCAAGTTTTTTTATCATTTCTTTAAAACTGTAAAAGAATGTCTTAAATTATAAATAATTTTTCAATACATGATTTGTTTTGAAAAAACATTCACATTTTTTGCAAATGTGATTTGGTTCTCAAATTTCCAATATTTTTTTACTTTTTGAATATTTAATTATTTGTAGAAACAGGTGAACAAATTTTGAAATTCAAACAAAATTTTAAAACTTGAAGAGCTTTTTGAAAAACTTGTTCAAATTGGAAAAACATGAATAAATTTTGAAATTCCAAACAATTCTAAAATTTATGAATAAAAAATGAAAACATGGACATTTTTTGAACTTGTGAACATTTTTCAAAAGCGAGAACAGTTTATAAATTCCTCATCATTTTTTGAAATGCACAAATTTTTTGAATTTGAGAACATTGAAAATGTCAATATTTTTTGAAGTTTTGATTATATTATAAAAACACAATTTTTTTTAACTTCTAATCTTTTTTGGAATTACTAATGTATATTTTTTAAATAAACTTGAAAAAGTAAAGAAAATGAAAAATGATATAGGAAAACAACTAAAGAAAAATACAGAAAAAGTTCTCAAATCCTTCTAGAAGGTTCCCAAATCGGGTACTTTAGTCCCGGTAGAATGGGCCGGCCCGTTTACTCAAATCACTCTGTGCTTGACCAACATCTTTACAACATGATATAGGAATGCAGGTTCTCCGAACGCTGCAGCCTAGCTGTGCGAGGGCGATGGAAAAATCGACAAAGGTGACCCAAATATGAAGAAAATGTACAAAATGAACTCTCCACAAAACAATTTCATCCAGCTCACCTTTTCGGGTAGCTCCCAACATGTAGTCGCTATGCTCCATGGGGTAGTGTCCTTCCAACAGGGGCTACACTCCCTTGCCAACATAGGGTGGCACGGTTAGGTGAGGACCCACACCTTGATCGCGGGCTTGTTGCTTATCAATGTTTGCACACTATTCGGAAACAACATTCCAAGAGGCCATTCTTTGCTCTTAAAGTGGATATGGTGAAGACGTATGACCACATTGAGTGGTCGTACCTCCATGCGTGTATTCAAAAGTCGGGTTTTACTCTTGTTTGGATACAAATTGTGATGCGTTGCGTTACTTCGGCAAGATATGTGGTGAAGGTGAATGGAGAGCTCAATTCTGATGTGGTGTCATCGAGGGGAATCCGCCAGGGAGACCCCATCAACCCATACCTGTTCCTGTTGTGTACGGAAGATTTGTCGGGATTACTGCAAAAGAGGGAGAGCCTTGGCGAGCTTCAAGATATTCGTAATGGTATGCAAGTCCCCCCTATATCTCACCTGCTTTTTGCACACGATAGCATCTTCTTTGCACGCAATGATACTAGAAGTGTGTAGGCTCTAAACTCTGCTCTCGAGAAATTTTGTGATCCTCTGGGCAAAATATCAATTTGCAGAAGCCTTCGATATTCTTTGGGAAGCATTGCCCTGATGGTGTCAAGGGTTTTGTGAAGGGATACCTTGGGGTTGACAATGATATTCTACATGATTCATATCTTGGTATGCCCACTGAGATTGGTTGAGCAGCCTCCAACTCCTTCAGTTTCTTCCCGGGCCATGTTTGGAAGAGGATCAATGGTGCAATTATAGGCCGATGTCGCGAACTTGAAAGGAAATTTTTATGAAGTCTGTGGCACAAGCGATCTCCAACTGTGTGATGAGATGCTTCCAACTGCCTGTCTCTATTTGTGAGCAAATGAATACCCGTATAGCCAACCACCGGTGGGGTGTCGAAGATGGCCGTTAAAAATGCATGGGTGTTCTTAGGAGTGGCACTCTACCCCAAAGTTCCTTGGTGGAATGGGCTTCTAGGACTTAGTGCTTTTAAACCAGGCGATGCTAGCGCGTCAATGTTGGCGTCTCATGACTAAACCTAAATCTTTGTGTTCAAGGGTTCTAAAGGGACGCTATTTCGCTGCTGGGGTTTATTGGACGGCCACAAAACAAAGATCTTCTTCCTTCACCTGGTGCAGTTTGCTTTTCGCGCGTGACCGATTTAGAAGGGGGCTCGTTGGGGGTGTAGGGAATGGCGCCCAGATCAATATTATGGAAGACAATTGGATTCCGGGTTTCCCCTAAAACTTTCAGCTTGATTCTCCCTATTTTGACTTAAACTCCGGTTCAGTTCTTGCTGGCAGGGTCTTTGGTGACCTGGGATGAAGAGTGTGTGCGAAGCTTCTTTGCTGGTCACATCGCGGAAATTTTGCATATTCCCATAAGCCGTTTTGAGGGAGATGACTTCCTGCCATGCCCTCATGCCAAGCTTGGCATTTACTCGGTCAAGTCTGGCTATAATCTTGCGAGAAGTGAGGGATTCTTCTCCTCTTGAAGTGGAAAGGACAAGGGTCTGACTTCCAATCTTGAGGTGCAAGAAAAGGAGTGAAAGGCCCTTTGGCCAATCAATTGTCCAAACAAAATGAAGATTGTTTTGTGGCGTTTCGTGCATGATTGTGTGCCTACAAGTTTCAAGCTGGTGAGGCGTCACATTCCTGCTGATGATGGTTGATCTTTTTGTAACCGGACTGAGCGGGTGGAGCAATTCTTCTTGTTGTGCCCCTTTGCCCATTCAGTTTGGAAAGGTGATAAAGAGGAGGTCAATGTCAGGTTATGTAGAAAAGACATGGTAAATCGTCATCAATGGATGTTCGATTTCCTGGCTCATGCTTTGAAGATTCAAGCTACTATCTTGGCTATCACTGTATGGCCTATATGGGAAGCTCGAAATGAGGTATGTAATAACGGTACCGATGTGCATCCTGCTAGAACCTCTTCCAAAATTCATGCCTATGTCTGTATGGTGGTGCAACATTGTTCTAAGCCCGAACCTGGTTCCAGGCGTGAGTCTTGTTCTTCAACTCTTTTTTGAATGCCGCCACCTGCTGGCTCGGTGTTTGTGAATGTTGATGTTGCATTGTTTCCATCTATCGGTGGATGGGCATGTGCTTTGTGGCTAGGAATCATCTTGGGGAGTGCATGTTTGCTGGCAATGAGGAGCTTGAGGGATTTTCTGAACTTGAGCTGGCTGAGGCGCTTTCCATTCGACGTGCTCTTGAGGTTTGTCGATCTGAAGGCTGTACATCAATTATTTTGGCATCTGATTGCCTGTACATGGTGAAGAAGATCAGGTCTATGGTTCAAGATCGATCAAGAGTAGGTGTTGTTGTCTGAGACAACAAGTCTCTTGCGTCTGGGTTTTCTATTTCTTCTTTCTTACATGTCACGCGTGGTTTGAACGTGGTGGCCCACAAATTAACTCGGAGTTGTGAGCTTGTTGTAAATCATTTTTATCATAGTGTAGTTCCAGATTGTATCAAGAACGAACTTTGTTGTGATGTTCTGTAATCAATGCAGTTATGTGATTCTCAAAATAAAATCCTGGATTTACCACCGTTGAAGTAATGATCTATTCTTTCAAATGTTTTTTCGCTATGTTGTTCTTGTCTCCTTTTCTAGGGAGGTGCCTTGTAGGTTAATTGTTCTATCTCTACTTTTCCATTTTGCACATCCCTTTCTCTTCTTCCCTTTTTGCTATAAGAATGTGCTACTTTAAATAAAGTCTCACTTTCTCCCTTACATTTGAAAGCTAGATATATAAAGCATATTGAGACTATGAAAGCATGATAAATTTGGTTGAAAAAATTGTAACTCGATGTGCTATGGCTATGACTAGAAAGCTTAAGATTGATTAAAAGATGATGCGTTTCAAGTCTACATATAGTATGAGAATATATTGTACTACATTATGTGAGTAAATTTAGATTGTCAAGACAAGCACCACAACAAAATAATATCGTAATTTTACGCTCATACTATTTTACTGCACCTCATTTTTTTATCTTTTTATCGAAGTGGAACATGTTGGCATTTGTTTTTGCCATCAACAATGCTCTATTAGTAGTCTAGTTTTGGATTTTATTGCTTGACCTATATTACCCTATGCAAATTGGCACTGAACACATGCACACTCAATGCATAATACTTAAAACACATGTATGTACTTATATCCGTATTCTTTTCATCCATGAACTAGCGCATTACTACAAAATAGGGAACTAAAATCTCTATGAATAGACTAGCACATTTACTAAGAAATGCTCTATATTGCTCTTTGGACATACAGTTCAATTATCATAGCACATGAGGGGAAGCCGCTATCATAGCGCCGAAGGTACAAGCGCTACACTAGGACTTAGTGTTTGTCCACTGACGAGGTTAGAGAGCATATAAGAGCTAGGACGAGTTGAAAATTCTCTAAGTCAGCGTATAGCACCTAAGACAAAGGTTTCACACGATAAAGTGTAACGCCTAGACGAAAGGCTTCACACAATCATACGTGAGCCCTGACTTGACTGTGTGAGGCCATGTTGGCAGGGAGTATAGCGTTCGTGACAACGACGCTACCGAGTGTAGCATAGCGCCTACGTGTTAGGCGCTACCCAAAAGTGTTAGGCGCTACCCAAAAAAGTCATTTTTGTCGTTTTTGCCGAGGGTGACACACATATGTAGCATGGCATCGCATGAAGCTTCTACAAATCGCTATAGAACCAAGCGAATCTTGTAGTGCTATTTTTCATTGTGTTGCACCGTCTTCATAGTTTAGGGGTTTTCCGTTTCTTCTTTCGATATGTTTCATTTCTTCGTGGGTTTCTTTGGATTTATTAATATTCCACCGATTTTCTTTGTTTTTACTTTCTTTTCTTTTCTTTTGTTCTTTCTTCATTTTTATTGGTGTTTTATTCTTTTTTTCTTTATTTCTTACGTGGTTTCCGTCGGTCTTCTTTGTTTTCCTTGTTTATTTCTTTGTTTTCACAGCTTTCAATCTTTCACATTGATTTTCTTTTTTATTTGTTTCTTTTATCAATTTTCATCGGGTTTTTTTTTCAACAGATGCCAACATTGTTCAGTACTCATTACCTTTTTTTTTGTATACATTATGAACATATTTATATGCTCGTTCAACATTATTGAAAATATGATTAACCTTTTTTAGAAGGAATTTATCTTCATAACCAATATTTTTCATATACATTATACATTTGTGGTATATATCCAATACATCATAGACATGATTAATATTTTTTAATACACGGCAAACATTTTTTGTATACATTACATGGGTATGAAACATTTTTCAATACACGGCAAACATTTTTCAATGGCAATAAATATTTTTCACGCACAACTTCCATTTTTTGTATACGCCAGGAATATTTTTCATACACATGTCATATTTGCAAAAATATGACCAACATGTTTCATACACATTGTATTTGTTTTGTATATATTTTTTGTATACATAAAAATAATAAATCTATACACATTTTCAAAAATTCAAATATTTCATTAGCATTTTTCCAAATGCATGATTAAGGTTTTTCATACACATTGTATATTTTTATA
Source organism: Hordeum vulgare subsp. vulgare (assembly GCF_904849725.1). Classification (NCBI taxonomy): domain Eukaryota; kingdom Viridiplantae; phylum Streptophyta; class Magnoliopsida; order Poales; family Poaceae; genus Hordeum; species Hordeum vulgare. The sequence goes on from NC_058520.1 coordinate 518,949,140, forward strand.
TACATTATTCAAATAGATGAGAAATAATTTATCTACATATATTTAATATTATTTAAACACATGATCAACATATTTCCATACATTGCTTTTGTTTTATATATATCTTTTTTGTGTACTTGACAAACATTTTTTATAAGCACTTAATTCTTTTAAATAATTTATTGACATTAAATCAAATGCTTTTCAAATAATCCCTCCGTCCCAAAATAAGTGTCGAAAATCTATAACTAAACTAGTACAAATTTTATACTAAGTGAGTGGCACTTATTTTGGAACGGAGGGAGTATATTTCTTAAATACGTGATCAATATTTTTTAAACAAATTGTTTTTTAAATGTTTTTGTATACATGACAAACTTTTTCTCAATACACATTTGATATTTCTTTAATACCTTCTTTACATTTTCACCAAATGCTTTATTTAAAGTGTAAGTTCCATATACATATATATATAATTTATATTACTTTCTTGAGAAAACATTTAGAATATTTATATGGACTGTACTTAGTCTGGAGCCTGATGCGAGGGAACATACATGTAAAAGCCACTATTTGACGCACCGTGCATCAAACTAAAGTGGCGCCGCAGGGGGGGTCGACAAATGGGCCAGCCCAGTACAACAGCGTCAAAAATATTCCTGTTTCCTTCTTTTTCATAATTTCTGTGTTATTTCTTATTTAGTTATTTAGTTTTAGTTTTTTTTACTTTTTCTATTTCAATATTATTTTAGATTTTTAAACCTAGTTCACGTTCAAAATTTATTGTTAAATTTCGAAAAATGTTCTTTCTGTAAAAATATATTCCAAATTTCAAAATATAGTCATATATTAAAAGCTTTCTGATAACTTCAAAAGATATTTTTATTTCTCAAAATAAAATATTGTTTTCGTTTTCAGTTTTGCATTTTCGTATTATATTTTTCCCTTTTCCTTTTTTTTTTGATATTTCACAAATTTTATACTGAATTTCAGAAAATGTTCTCACGTACAAATGTTTTTTCACAATCTTTATTTCAATATTCATAACTCAAAAACAATCCGAAATTACAAAAAATTATCATAATGTGGTCATTTAAAAAAGTGGGTTTCAAAAACTGTTCTCTTAATCACGAAGCTTCATGATTTTTCAAAATGTCTGTGTTTTGAAAAAACTGGAATTTAAGAAAATGTTCTTGTTTAAAAAAATTTATGATTTCATACAAATATTTTTTGTTTCAAATATTTGTTCCTTTTTAAAATTTCTTCACGGTTTTCATAAAATGTTCATGATTAAAAAAATAGTCTTATTCTCAAAATTTGTTGACTGTTTTGACAAAATTATTTGTGTTTCAAAAAGTGTCCTGGAATTAAAAAAACAAATCAATTTTGGTAATACATGAACGAAACTTGAAAACAAGAGTATTTTTTAAATTTGGGAAAAGATAAATATTTTTTGAAATCCCCAAAATAATTATAGAAATCAATGTTCTTATAGTGATTACTTTTCAAATTTTAGAAGAAAGGAATCAAAAAAGAAACATTTTCTGAATAAGTCAAAAATACATTGATAAAGGAACATAATTTAAAAATCACGATTCTTTTAATATTTGTACTTTTCTAGATAAAGGGAGCATGTTCTAAAACTCTGGACAAAAAATTGAGGAAAGGAATATTTTTGAAAATTGTGACTAAATTCTGAACAGATGAACATTATTTCAAAAATGTGATGAAATTTTGGCAACATGACCATTTATGAAAATTTTAAACAATATTTGAACTTTTTTAAAAGCTAAAAAGGAAAAAGGAAAAAGAAAAAAAATATCAAAAGTGAAAAGAAAGAATCACCGAAATGAAAAAAAACTTAAGGAACGGCACGCAGATGAAGATGGGCAGGCCAATGGATCATGGGACCTCCTATACGGCACTACAGGCGCCGGTTTGCCCTCCCTGTGCCTGCAACACCCGCGTTGGCCGGCCCATCAAACAGCGCGGCACCCCTGCAGGCCTTGACAAATTTCATTAATTTTTGGAAACTAAAGTACGTCGATTTTGGAAAAAAAAGTTTTCCCAATAGGAAAATTTGTTGACAGATTTTAAACTTGGAAAAAGGTTCATTATTTTTCATATAAAGTTCAGTGATTTGGAAAACCGTTCATCAAATTTGAAAAAAATTCGGTTTTCAAAAAAGTTCATCGAAATTAAAAAATTCAAAAAAGGGTCATCAAATTTGAAAAAAAGGTAATCAGTTTTCAAAAGAAGTTGATCAAATTTGAAAAAGGTTCATCGAAATTTCTAAAAAAGTTCATTAGACTTGGAAAAAGTTCATCAAAATTCGAAAAAGTCACCAAATTAAAAAGAGTTCATTGATTTTGAAAAAACTTCATCAAATGTGAAAAAAGTTCATCGAATTAAAAAAAATCATTCAATTTGAGAAAAAAGTTCATCAAATTTGTAAAAACGTTCATTCGATTTGAAAAAAGTTTGATGAATTGGAAAAAGAGTTCACAAACTATAAAAATCATCAAGCCATGAGGTAACAAAATAAAAAAACAGAGTCGAAAAAAGAGAAGCAAAAAACAAAAAACAGAAGCAAAAAACGAAAACCAAAGAAAGAAATAAAAAAGAGCAATAGAAAATTAGTCATCTGATCGGGTTCAGTGGCGTGGTGGTTACTGCATGTTAACCCAAGCTGGAGGTCGAGAGTTCCATTCCCCGCGGCGTCTAGTCCTTTTTATTGTATTCAGAAAAGAAAACAATGCTGAAATGGGTCGGCCCAGCGCGGGTTGCTGCTGGCGTCTGTTAGCAGAATTGCACTGTAACGGGAGCATGTGGCGCCAAATAGGAATTCTGGTGGATCACGCCCCTGTGCGGTTGCCTGACTATTTGATATAAAGATTGTCAAATAGAGTTTTTCCAACCTACATCTCGCATGATTCAATCGTGACACCTTGCACCGTGCAGGCTCCTAACCATGAGCCGTTTGCCAATACACCAAACTTAAGCCATTGGACATAACGGCACAAAAACCCTATAAGAAACATTGCAGAGGTTGAGATTTAGACAAACTGGAAAATTCTTGTAAATTGCGGAATATGAAATGTCGAATATTTTAAAAAAGAATGAATTAAGAAAATGTGAATATTTTCTGAAATTCCTCACTATTTTCTGAGATCATGAACAGTTTATAGTTTTGGAACAAAAATTGTAAATAAAACATTTTTTAAATTCAGAACAAAATACTATGCGAACAAACTTCGTATTTGTTTGCTTTTTTAGAAATGCGAACAAAATTTGAAAACATAATATTTTTTTTTAAAATTTCTAACAAAATATTGAAATCGCGGACATTTTTCTAATAGATTATGAACATATTTTTAAATCTGAACATTTTTCGAAATTTCTGAACATTTTTTGAAACTTCTTGAAACACAAACACATTTTGAAATTGTGAACAAAATTTTGAAAACCACAACATTTATTGAAACTCTTGAACATTGGAATATGAACTATTTATTGAAATGGTGAACATATCTTGAAAACGGTAACATTTTCATAAATTTTGAAAATTATTTGAAACTTTTGTACAAAATAAACAGGAAAAAGAAAAAAAGAAAATGGAAAACATAAAGAAAAAAGAAAAATAATATTTGAAAACGAAAAAGAATGTGAGGTAAAATAAAAAAGGAAACAAAAACAAAAAAGAAATATGAAAAATAAAAATGTAAAGAAAAAAAAAAGGAGAAAGAAAAGGAAAAAAAGCAATGTTATATAACAACTCAAATGTAACCCAAGCTTGTAAGCATATTCTTGAGACGAGCATGTTGAATGAAAGCTATGTTTGTCTTGTGTGTTGCGTAATGCACTTCATCCTCGTGTCAACTCATGACTTAATTTTCTTTTGTTTTGGATTTTGCAAATCATGTTATCTTTCCATGTGGATATTAATATGAGTGCGTCATCATCATGATCATTATCGTTTTACATATTTTCTTTTCTCTAGGTTGATGCCACGATCATCTCATTTTTTTGCTACATGCTTGCTTTGTGCCTCCACACCTTTTATTGCATTGCATCATGCATTACCATATGGCTTATCTTGGTGTCTATATTGTGAGCATCTATAGTATCCACATGGGCAGCTCCATGGATTTGATGGCCGGGAGCGACCTCTAGCTCTCTATATCATGCCCGAGATCCCTATGTTCTCCCCTCTATCCATTTTCCCCTTCTCCACCCTCTCCCGCCGCCGGTAGGTGTTCCCCTCGGATCCCGGCGCCATGGCCCAAACGAGCTCGAGCTCGAGCTCGGACTGAACCACCAACGCCGTCCCCTTCTTCCACATGCATTTCGCGATGCCGCGGCGAGTCCGATTTGAGTCCTCCCCGAGCAGGATCGCCAAGGGTGAGGTCTTCTTCCCCTGCTTGTTCTTTGTTGGACCCAAGGACCTCAACCCAAGGCCCAACACCTCGTCGCCTCTGCTTCACCTTCAGGCCTCCTCGTCGTCTCCATCGGACCCATGGTGAGGAGACTCGCCTCCCCATCTCATTTCCATGTCGTTAGCATCGTTGTAGTCACGGGTCTACGTTACCCGGGTCCGTTTGCCATGGACGACCTCGAGTTCGAGTCCATGCTTGTGTCATTCCTCTACTCGTTCATCCATTGTATTGTTGGAAATATGCCCTAGAGGCAATAATAAATTAGTTATTATTATATTTCCTTGTTCATGATAATCGTTTATTGTCCACGCTATAATTGTATTGATTGAAATTCAAATACATGTGTGGATACATAGACAACACACTGTCCCTAGTGAGCTTCTAAGGACTAGCTCGTTGATCGAAGATTGTCAAGGTTTCCTGACCATAGACATGAGTTGTCATTTGATAAAGGAATCACATCATTAGGAGAATAATGTGATGGACAAGACCCAAACTATGAACGTAGCATGTGATAGTATCAGTTTATTGCTACTGTTTTGTGCATGTCAAGTATCTGTTTCTATGACGATGAGATCATGCAACTCCCAGGCACCGGAGGAATGCCTTGTGTCTATCAAACGTGACAATGTAAATGGGTGACTATAAAGATGATCTACACGCATCTTCGAAGGTGTCTGTTGGGTTGGCGTGAATCGAGACTAGGATTTGTCACTCCGTATGACGGAAAGGTATCTCTAGGGACCACTCAGTAATACAACATCACAATGAGCTTGCAAGCAATGTGACTAAGGAGTTAGTCACGGGATCTTGTATTACGGAACGAGTAAAGAGACTTGCGAGTAACGAGATTGAACTAGGTATGGAGATACCGACATTCGAATCTCGTGCAAGTAACATACCGATGGACAAAGGGAACAATATACGAGATTGATTGAATCCTTGACATCATGGTTTGACCGATAAAGATCTTCGTAGAATATGTAGGAGCCAATATGGGCATCTAGGTCACGCTATTGGTTATTGACTCGAGAGTGTCTCGGTCATGTCTGCATAGTTCTCGAACCCGCAGGGCCTGCACACTTAAGGTTCGATGACGATTCGATATTATTGAGTTATGTATGTTGGTGATCTAAGGTTGTACAGAGTCCCGGATGAGATCCCGAACATGACGAGGAGCTCCAGAATGGTCTAGAGGTAAAGATTGATGTATGGGAAGTTCCGTGTTGCTCACCGCAAAAAGTTTGTGCGTCACCGGTAGCGTACCGGGGGTGCCCGAAGGGTTCTGGGGGCCCACTGAAAGTGGACACCAGCCCTGGAGGGGCCACATGGGATGTTAGGGATGCACAACAGCCCCTGGTGGGCTGATCACACCTCCCCACCTAAGGCCCATGCCGCTGGGCTGGTGGAGGGCCAACCCTAGGAGGTAGCGCCACCCTAACTTGGGTGGCAAGCCACCCCTTCGGTCGCCGCCCCTCCCTCTCTTGGCCGCCGCCCCCTAGGGGAAAACCCTTGGACGCATCCCTCATCTCCCTCCCCCCTATATACATATATATATGGGGAGAGAGGGCTTCAACACACCTAGGCCACGATGCAGTCCTGTCTCTCCCATAGATCAGTTCTTCCTCTAGATCGGTTTCGGTATTGCTTGGGCAAGCCTTGCTGGAACAACTCCACCACCGCCGCCTCCATGTCGTCGTGCTGACGGAGAACTCATCTACCTATCCACTAATCTCTTGCTGGATTAAGGAGGTGGAGATCATCATCGAGCTGTACGTATGTTGAACGCGGAGGTGGCGTCCGTTCGGCACTAGATCAGGATGGTCATGATGGGATCGCGGGACTGATCGTGATGAGATCGCGGTACGGATCGTGATTGGATCGTGAAGACATTCGACTACATGGACCACGTTATATACGCTTCCTCTTAGCAATCTACAAGGGTATGTAGATGCACTCCCCCTCTTGTAGATGTTAGTCTCCATAGATTGATCTCGGTGAGCGTAGGAATTTTTTATTTCCCATGCGACGTTCCCCAACAGTGGTATCAGAGCTAGGTCTATGCGTAGATGACATCACAAGTAGAACACAAAGGATTTTGTGGGCGTTGATATTCAGATTTTCTCCCCTCCTTATTCTTTTCTTGATTCAGCGGTATTGTGGGATGAAGCGGACCAAACCAACTTTACTCCTCCACGTACGAGAGATCGGTTCCATCGACTCACATGCAACCTGTTGTATAAAGATGGATGGCGGGTGTGTGTGTCTCCCACCTTAGTTGAATCGGATTCGACAAAGGCAGTCCGCGTAGAGGATTAAATAACAACTTGCATATCACCTTGTGGTTTTGCATAGGTAAGAAGCGTTCTTACTAGATACCCATAACAACCACGTAAAACATGCAACAACAAATTAGAGGATGTCTAACTTGTTTTTGCAGAGTATGTTGTAATATGATATGTCCAAAGACATGATGATATATATTTGATGTATGAGATGCTCATGTTGTAGTAGTTAATATCGACTTGCATATCATCGTTGTGGTTTTGCGTAAGTAAGATGCGGTCATACTGGATACCCATAACAGCCACGTAAACCTTGCAACAACAAATTAGAGGACGTCTAACTTGTTTTTGCAGGGTCTATTGTGATGTGATATGGCCAAAGAAATGATATGATATATTTGATGTATGAGATGACCAATGTTGTAATAGTTAAATATTGACTTGCACGTCGATGCTACAACAACCGGCACGAGCCATAGGGTTGTCTTTAATTATTTTTGCGCTTGGTGATGCTTTGCTTTATCGCTAGTCGGTAGCCTTAGTAGTAATAGCATAGTTAGCGCGACAACCTCGATGGCAGCACAATGATGGAGGTCATGGTGTGGCGCCGGTGGCGATGAAGATCATGTCGGTGCTTTGGAGATGGAGATTAAAAGCACAAGTTCATGGCCATATCATGTCACTTATGATTTGCATGCGATGTTAATCCTTTTTATGCACCTAGTTTTGCTTAGGATGGCGGTAGAATTATAAGGTGATCCCTCACTAAAATTTCAAGATAAAATAGTGTTCTCCCCGAGTGTGCACCATTGCGACAGTTCGTCATTTTGAGACACCACGTGATGATCGGGTGCGATAGACTCTACGTTCACATACAACGGGTGCAAGATAGTTTTGCACACGTAGAACACTCAGGTTAAACTTGACGAGCCTAGCATGTATAGACATAGCCTTGGAACAAAGGAGACCGAAAGGTCGAACATGAGTAGTAGATATGATGACATTGAGATGTTCACCATTGAAGCCACTTCATCTCACGTGATGATAAGACATGGGTTGGTGAATTTGGATCATGTACCATTCGAATGACCAGAGGGATGTCAATTTGAGTGAGAGTTCTTAAGTAATATGATTAATTGAAATAATTATCATGGACATAGTCAAAATGTCTTTGCGAATTATGTTGTAGATGATTAGCTTGCGCTGTAGCTCCCGTGTATTCTCATATGTTCCTAAAGAAAACTAAGTTGAAGATGATAGTAGCAATTATGCGGACTGGGTCCGTAAACTAAGGATTGTCCTCATTGGTGCACAGAAGGCTATGTCCTTAATGCACCGCTTGGTGTGTTACCCCAAGCGTTGTCTGTGGATGTTGTGAACATCTGACATACACGTTTTGATGACTACATGATAGTTCAGTGCGTCATGCTTTATAGTTTGGAATTGAGGCGCCCAAGATGTTTTGAACATCACGGAACATATGAGATGTTCCAAGAGTTGAAATTAGGATTTCAGGCTCGTGCCCGTGTTGAGAGGTATGAGACCTCCGACAATATTCTTTGCCTACAAAGTAAGGGAGAAAAGCTCAATCGTTGAGCATGTGCTCAGATTGTCTCGGTGCTAAAATCACTTGAATCGAGTGGGAGTTAATCTTCCAGGTAATATATGTTGGAAATATGCACTAGAGGCAATAATAAATTAGTTATTATTATATTTCTTAGTTCATGATAATCGTTTATTATCCATGCTATAATTGTATTGATTGGAAACACAATACTTGTGTGGATACATAGACAAAACACTGTCCCTAGTAAGCCTCTAGTTGACTAGCTCGTTGATCAAAGATGGTCAAGGTTTCCTGGCCATAGGCAAGTGTTGTCACTTGATAATGGGATCACATCCTTAGGAGAATCATGTGATGGACTAGACCCAAACTAATAGACGTAGCATGTTGATCGTGTCATTTTGTTGCTACTGTTTTCTGCGTGTCAAGTATTTGTTCCTATGACCATGAGATCATATAACTCACGGACACCGGAGGAATGCTTTGTGTGTATCAAACGTCGCAACATAACTGGGTGACTATAAGGATGCTCTACAGGTATCTCCGAAGATGTTCGTTGAGTTAGTATGGATCGAGACTGGGATTTGTCACTCCGTGTGACGGAGAGGTATCTCGGGGCCCACTCGGTAATACAACATCACTCACAAGCCTTGCAAGCAATGTGACTTAGTGTAAGTTGCGGGATCTTGTATTACGGAACGAGTAAAGAGACTTGCCGGTAAACGAGATTGAAATAGGTATACGGATACTGACGATCGAATCTCGGGCAAGTAACATACCGAAGGACAAAGGGAATGACATACGGGATTAAATGAATCCTTGGCACTGAGGTTCAAACGATAAGATCTTTGTAGAATATGTAGGATTCAATATGGGCATCTAGGTCCCGCTATTGGATATTGACCGAGGAGTCTCTCGGGTCATGTCTACATAGTTCTCGAACCCGCAGGGTCTGCACACTTAAGGTTCGACGTTGTTTTATGCGTATTTGAGTTATATGGTTGGTTACCGAATGTTGTTCGGAGTCCCGGATGAGATCACGGACGTCACGAGGGTTTCCGGAATGGTACAGAAACGAAGATTGATATATAGGATGACCTCATTTGATTACCGGAAGGTTTTCGGAGTTACCGGGAATGTACCGGGAATGACGAATGGGTTCCGGGAGTTCACCGGGGGGGAAACCCACCCCGGGGAAGCCCATAGGCCTTGAGGGTGGCACACCAGCCCTTAGTGGGCTGGTGGGACAGCCCAAAAGGGCCCTATGTGCCAAGAAGAGAAAATCAAGAGAAAAAAAAAGAGGAGGTGGGAAGGAAGGGAAGGACTCCCTCCCACCAAACCAAGTCCTACTCGGTTTGGGGGGGGGGGTCTTCCCCCCTTGGCTCGGCCGACCCCCTTGGGGCTCCTTGAGCCCCAAGGCAAGGTCCCCTCCCTCCCACCTATATATACGGAGGTTTTAGGGCTGATTAGAGACGACTTTTCCACGGCAGCCCGACCACATACCTCCACGGTTTTTCCTCTAGATCGCGTTTCTGCGGAGCTCGGGCGGAGCTCTGCTGAGACAAGGTCATCACCAACCTCTGGAGCGCCATCATGCTGCCGGAGAACTCTTCTACCTCTCCGTCTCTCTTGCTGGATCAAGAAGGCCGTGATCATCGTCGAGCTGTACGTGTGCTGAACGCGGAGGTGCCGTCCGTTCGGTACTAGATCGTGGGACTGATCGCGGGATTGTTCGCGGGGCGGATCGAGGGACGTGAGGACGTTCCACTACATCAACCGCGTTCACTAACGCTTCTGCTGTACGATCTACAAGGGTACGTAGATCACTCATCCCCTCTCGTAGATGGACATCACCATGATAGGTCTTCGTGCGCGTAGGAAATTTTTTGTTTCTCATGCGACGTTCCCCAACAATATAGTGATTGACATAGTTCTCCAAAGTCACTACCACCAAGCTACTAAGCTTCGTGATGAACTATAGCATACCAAGGATGGATAAGATGATCCTTGAGCTATTCGCGATGTTTGACACCGCGAAGGTAGAAATCAAGAAGGAGCATCAAGTGTTAATGGTTAGTAAAACCACTAGTTTCAAGAAGGGCAAGGCAAAGAAGGGAAACTTCGAGAATGACAAGTCAGTTGTCACTCCAATGAAGAAACCCAAGGTTGAACCCAAACCCGAGACTAAGTGCTTCTATGATGAGGGGAATGATCACTGAGGCGGAACTAACCTAGACACTTGCTAGACAAGATGGCTGACAATATCAATAGAAGTGTATTAGATATACGTGTTATTGATGTGTACTTTACTAGTACTCCTAGTAGCACATGGGTATTAGATACCGATTCAGTTGCTAAATGTTAGTAACTCGAAATAAAAGCTATGGAATAGACAGAGACTAGCTAAAGGCGAGGTGACGATGTGTGTTGGAAGTGTTTCCAAGGTTGATGTGATCACCATCGCATGCTCCCTCTACCTTCAGGATTAGTGTTAAACCTTAATGTTGTTTGGAGTTTGCGTTGAGCATGAACATGATTGGATCGTGTTTATTGCAAACGATTATTCATTTAAAGAGAATAATGGTTACTCTCTGTACTTGAATTATACCTTTAATGGTCATGCACCTAATATGAATGGTTTATTGAATCTGATCATAGTGATACACATGTTCATAATATTGATGCCGAAAGATACAAAGTAGTAATTATAGTACCACTTACTCGTGGCACTGCCACTTAAGTCATATTGGTATAAAACGCATGAAGAAGCTCCATGCTGATGGATCTTTGGACTCACTCATTTTTTAATCGTTTGAGACATGCAAACCATGCCTATTAGTGTAAACGCATGAAGAAACTCCATGCAGATGGATCTTTTGGACTCACTTGATACATGCAAATCATGCCACATGTGCAAGATGGCTAAAGGCCCCGTTTTCCGGCGAGATGGAACGAGCAAGTGACTTACTGAAAATAATACATTTTGATCTATGCAGTCCAATAAGTGCTCACGCACGCAGTGGATATCGTTATGTTCTTACTTCACTAATGATTTGAGTAGATACAGGTGTATTTGCTTGATGAATCACAAGTCTGAAATAATGAAAAGTTCAAGCAATTTTAGAGTGAAGTTGAAGATTGTCGTGACAAGAGGATAATATGTCTATGATGTGATCGTGGAGCTGAATATCTGAGTTGCGAGTTTGGTATACATTTAAGACAATGTGGAAATTATTTCACAACTCATACCACCTGGAACACCATAGTGTGATGGTGTGTCCGAACATCATAGCCGTGCCCTATTGAATATGGTGTGTACTATGATGTCTCTTATCGAATAACACTATCGTTTTGGGGTTATGCATTAGAGAAAGCTACGTTCACTTTATATAGGACACCATTTAATTCCGTTGAGATGACATTGTACGAACTATGGTTTAGAGACACCTAAGCTGTCGTTTCTTAAAGTTTGGAGTTGTAATTCTTATGTCAAAAGGCTTTAGCCTGGTAAGCTCGAACCCAAAGCAGATAAAAGAATCTTCATAGGATACCCAAAGCAGTTGGATATACCTCCTATCTCAGATCCGAAAGCAAAGTATTTGTTGCTGACAAACGGGTCCTTTCTCGAGAAAGAGTTTCTCTCAAAAGAATTGAGTGGGAGGACGGTGGAACTTGATGAGGTTATTAAACTGTCACTTCAAACGGAGTGTAGAAGGGAACAAGAATTTGTTCATGTGGCACCTACACCAAATTAAAGAGCAAGCAAATGATGATGACATGAAGCTTCAGATCAAGTTACTACCGAACCTCGTAGGTCGCCAAGGACACATACAGCTCCAGAGTGGTACAGTAATCCTATCTTGGAGGTCATGTTGTTGGACAACAATGAACCTGCGAGCTATGGAGAAGTGATGGTGGGCTCGGATTCCGACAAATGGTTGGAGGCCATGAAATCCGAGATAGGATCCATGTATAAAATCAAAGTGTGGACTTTGGAAGAAATACTTGATGGTTGTAAGGCTATTAAGTACAAATGGATCTTTAAAAGGAAGACAAATGATGATGGTAAATGTCACCATTTAGAAAGCTCGGCTTGTCGCAAAGAGGTTTCGGACAAGTTCAAGGAGTTGACTACGATGAGACTTTCTCACCTGTAGCGATGTTAAAAGACTGTTGGAATTATATTAGCAGTTGCTGCATTTTTTATTACAAAATCTGGCAGATGGATGTCAAAACATTATTTCCTCGATAGTTTCCTTGAGGAAAAGGTTGTATGCAATACAACCAAAAGATTTTGTCATTCCTAAGGATGCCAACAAGTATTCAAGCTCCATCGATCCTTCTATGGACTGGATCAAGCATCTCTGAGTTGGAATATACACTTTGATGAGATGACCAAAGCTTTTGGGTTTATACAAAGTTTATGAGAAACTTGTATTTCCAAGAAAGTAAGTGGGAGCACTATAAAATTTCCGATGAGTGTATGTGGTTGACATATTGATGATCGGAAATGATTTAGGATCTCTGTAAAGCATATAGGGTTGTTTGAAAGGAGTTTTTCAAAGGAAAACCTGGATTAAGCTACTTGAACACTAAGCATCAAGATCTATAGAGATAGATCAAGCCGCTTGATAAAACTTTCAATGAATAACATACCTTGACAAATTTTTGAAGGAATTCAAAATAGATCGATCAAAGAAAGAGTTCTTGATTGTGTTGTAAGGTGTGAATTTGAGTAAGACTCAAAGTTCGACCACTGTAGAAGAAATAGAAAGGACGAAGGTCGTCCCCTATGCCTTAGCCGTAGGCTCTATAGTATGCCATGTTGTGTACCGCACCTGATGTGTGCCTTGCCATGAGTCGGACAAGGGGTACAAGAGTGATCCAGGAATGGATCACTGGAGAGCGGTCAAAATAATCCTTAGTAACTTGAGGACTAAGGAAATTTTCTCGATTATGGAGGTGATAAAAGATTTCGTCATGAAGGGTTACGTCGATGCAAGCTTTGACACCAATCTAGATGACTCTGAGTAGCAGACCGGATTCGTATAATGGAGCAGTCCTTTGGAATAGTTCCAAATGGAGCGTGGTAGTGCTGCTGGCTACGCCTATAGGGATTTCCTTGGCAAGTATGCAAAGGATTCCCCCGCGGACTTGGAGCCTTGCGTTGGTGTTCCCTTGAAGAGGAAAGGGTGATGTAGCACAGCGGCGGTAAGTATTTCCCTCAGTTTGAGAACCAAGGTATCAATCCAGTAGGAGGATCGCGTCAAGTCACAAGTACCTGCACAAACACAAAGAGCTTGCACCCAACGCTATGAAGGGGTTGTCAACTCCTTATAGATTGTTTGCAAAGTGAGAAATGAAAGCAAAAAGTAAACAAAGCAAAGTAAAAGTAAAAGCTGAGATGATAGTTGTGAGTAGACCCGGGGGCCGTAGTGTTCACTAGTGGCTTCTCTCATGAAAGCAAGTAGAGGGTGGGTGAACGACTTACTGTCGAGCAATTGATAGAACCGCGCAAAATCATGACGTTATCTATGGCAATGATCAGGCATCACGTCCAAAACAAGTAGACCGATACTTTCTGCATCTACTACTATTACTCCACACGTCGACCGCTATCCAGCATGCATCTAGTGTATTGAGTTCATAAGAACAGAGTAACGCCTTAAGCAAGATGACATGATGTAGATGGACAATCTCAAATCTATGATGAAAGCCCATCTTGTTACCCTTGATGGCAACAACATGATGCGTGCCTTGCTGCCCCTTCTGTCACTGGGAAAGGTCACGGCACGGTATGAACCCAAAACCAAGCACTTCTCCCATTGCAAGAATCATAGATCTAGTTGGCCAAACAAAACCCAAGACTCGGAGATACTTACAAGGATATCAAATCATGCATATAAGAAATCAGCAAAGACTCTAATATAAATCATAGATAATCTGATCACAAATCCACAATTCATCGGATCTTGACAAACACACCACCAAAGAGGATTACATCGGATAGATCTCCATGAAGATCATGGAGAACTTTGTATTGAAGATCCAAGAGAGAGAAGAAGCCATCTAGCTATTAACTACGGACCCGTAGGTCTGAAGTAGACTACTCACGAGTCATTGGAGAGGCAATCATGTTGATGTAGAAGCTCTCCAGCTCCAAAGTCCCCTCCGGCAGGGCACCGGGAAGGATCTCCAGATGAGATCCCGCGGAAACGAAAGCTTGCGGCGGCGAAAAAGTGGTTTCATGGACGCCCTTATTTTTTCTGGGATTTTAGGGAATATATAGGCCAAAGAGCTAGGGCAAGGGAGCTCCAGGGAGGCCACAAGCGTGGTAGCCGCGGCTACAGGGCTTTTGGGACCCTGTGGGCCTCCTGCCTTGGCCCTCAAGTCCCCCGATCTTCTTCTGTTCTGGAAAAATTCATTTCGGGGATTTTATTCCGTTTGGACTTCGTTCCAAAATCAGATCTGAAAAGAGTCAAAAACACAGAAAAAAACAGGAACTGGCACTTGGCACTGAATTAACAAGTTAGTCCCAAAAAAGATATAAAAGGTATATAAAACATCCAAAGTTGAAAAGATAACAACATGAAACCATCAAAAATTATAGATACGTTTAAGACGTATCAAGCATCCCCAATCTTAACTCCTGCTCGTCCTCGAGTAGGGAAGTGATAAAGAATGAATTTTTGATGCTTTCATGCTACCTAACATAGATGTCCTTTGTAACTCCTCTCATGTGACGTGAATGTTCAGATCCGTTAGATTCAAAACAATAGTTTGCTATTGACGTGGAGACAATAATACTTCAAGCAAACTAGTAAGGTAATCATGAACTTTCAAAATAACAAGGCCAAAAGAAAGTTATCCCTACAAAATCATATAGTCTGGCTATGCTCTATCATCCTTGCACAACGAATTTAAATCATGCACAACCTCGGTATTGGCCAAGTAATTGTTTTCACGCCTTTACTTTCTAAACTTTTTCAACTCTCACGCAATACATGAGCGTGAGCCATGGTTTTAGCACTATAAGTGGAATGGAGTGTGGTGGAGGTTGCAAGGCAAACAAGGAGAAGATGGTCACATTGACTAGGCATATCAATGAGCTATGGAGATGCTCATCAATAGATATCAATGTGAATGAGTAGGGATTGCCATACAAATATTGCACTAGAGCTAAGAGTATGTGAAAGCTCTTAAATAAAACTAGGGGGTGTGCATCCAACTTGCTTGCTCACGAAGACCTAAGGCAATTTTGAGGAAGCCCATCATTGGAATATACAAGCCAAGTTATATAATGAAAATTTCCCACTAGCTATATGGTGGTGAAAAAACGAGAGACTCTCAATCATGAAGATCATGGTGCTTAATAAGCACAAGTGTGGAAAGATAGTAGCATTGTCCCTTCTCTCTTTTTCTCTCATTTTTTTGGTGGGCTCTTTGGCCTCTTTGTTTTATATATTTTATTTTTATTTTTCTAGGCATCTTTGGCCTCTTTTTGTAAATGGGCTTTGCTGGCCTCTTTAATTTCCTCACATGGGACAATGCTCCATCAATGATGATCATCACACTTACAACTCAAAACTTAGAGCAATGATGACTCTATATGAAATGCCTTCGGTAGTGTGTCGTGACAATGATCTAGCATGTCATAGACATCAATGGAAACATCATGCTAGCTATCTTATGATCATGCAATGGCAATGTAGAAGTGGTGGCACATGTCATGGTGGTAGTTGCATGGCAATATATCTCGGAATGGCTTTGAAAATGCCATAGTAGGTAGGTATGGTGGCTTTTTTGAGGGAGGCTATATGGTGGGTTTATGCACCGGCGAAAGTTGCATGACACTACAGAAGATAGTGATGGTGGAAGGTGAAAGTGCATCTAAACCATGGACTCAACATTAGTCATGAAGAACTCATATACTTGTTGCAAGAGTTTTAGTAGTAATTGAAACAAAGCATTCAACGCATACTCCTAGGGGAAGGGTTGGTAGGTATAAACCATCGCACGATCCCGACCGCTACACAAAGGATGACAATCAATAAACTAATCATGCTCACACCTCATCACATAGTGGTTCACCATACGTGCATGCTACGGGAATCACTAACTTCAACACAAGTATTTCTAGATCCACAACACCTTACTAGTATAACTTCAATATTACCACAACCACAAGTCAAAACTAATTGAGATGAATCAAACTTCTCTAACTACTCAATGCACATGAAGGTGGAAGTTTTCATATCCCTTTGGATAACTACCCCTTTTGAGACTACTTTCATGGCATAGATCAACTACCACGCCACGCACTTCCGTGCTCCAAAAGATATAAGTGAAGCACATAGAGCAAAATCAACTAGCTCAAAAGATATAAGTGAAACACATGTGAGCTGAATTGCCTAACCAAAGGATATAAGTGAAGCTCGACAAAATCACAGTGAGTGCATGTCTCTCTCTCTAGGTGTGCAGCAAGGAAGATTGTGACACAACAAAAATAAAAGACTCCTACGATACAAGACGCTCCAAGCAAAACACAGAACATGTGGTGAATAAAAATATAGCCCCAAGTAACGTTACCGATGGATTGAAGACGAGAAAGGGGATGCCTTCCCGGGGCATCCCCAAGCTTAGGCTTTTTCGGCATCCTTGAATCAACTTGGGGTTCCCTGGGCATCCCCAAGCTTGAGCTCTTGCCACTCTTTATCTCTTTGTCCATAAGAACTTCACCCAAAACTTGAAAACTTCACAACACGAAACTTAAACAGAAACTCGTGATATCATTAGTATAAGAAAGCAAATCACCACTTCCTTAGGTACTGTAGCAAACTTAAATTCTACTTATGTTGATGTTGGGTTACTGTATTTTAAATCTTCCATGGCTAATACCCCCCGATACTATCCATAGTTTCATCAAAATAAGAAACCAACTCAACATAAACAGAATATGTTAACAGCAGACCAGTCTGTAGCAATCTGTATACTTCTTATACTTCTGGTACTTCAAAAATTCTGAACAATTACGAACGTCTGAATAATTTGCGTAGAAATAAGAAGCAAAAATAATCAAATCAAAAGCTGTCACAGAAAAAAAAATTAAAATTCTTTTCGTGAGCAGAAAGTTTCTGTCTTTTCCAGCATGATCAAACGATCATCCCCAAGACTAATCATAACGGTTTTACTTGGCACAAACGCAAAATAAACACAAAAAACACAATCATAACAGAATTATGAAAGTGTGGAAAACACAAAACAGAAAGAAAAAGGATAGATTCGTTGGGTTTCCTCCCAACAAGCGCTATTGTTTAACGCCCTTAGCTAGGCATAAGGTGATGGAATCACGTATAGTCATCTTTGGTGCTCAAACCATAAGTAGCCCTCATCATAGATTCATAAGGCAATCTTATTTTTATTTCTAGTAAAATGCTCCATGCCCTTATTTAGAGGAAATTGAAATCTAATATTCCCTTCCTTCATATCGATGATAGCACCAATAGTCCTTAGGAAAGGTCTACCAAGAATAATGGGACATGAAGGATTGCAATCTATGTAAAGTACAATGAAATCCACGGGTACATAGTTCTTATTTGCAACAATAAGAACATCATTGATCCTTCCCATGGGTTTCTTGACAGTAGAATCCGCAAGATGCAAATTAAGAGAACACTCTTCAATCTCATGAAAACCAAGAATATCACATAAAGACTTTGGAATCGCGCAGACACTAGCACCCAAATCACACAACGCATTGCATTCATAATTTTTGATTTTGATTTTGCTAGTAGGTTCCCACTCATCATGAAGTTTTCTAGGTATAGAGACTTCTAATTCGAGTTTCTCTTCAAGAGATTTCATCATAACATCTACGATATGAGCGGTAAAGGATTTGCTTTGGCTATAAGCATGTGGAGAGTTAGCAATGGATTGCATCAAGGAAATGCATTCAAGCGAGGAGCAACTATCATAATTGAATCCCTTGAAATCCAAAGTGGGAGTTTCATTACTACCCAATATTTTGATTTCTTCTACTCCACTCTCCACACCTTTATCATCAAGATAGGTGGACTCCGAATCATTGGGGCGTTTTTCAACCAAAGTGGATTCATATCCAGCCCCTTCATCAATAGGTTTGACACGCGAAAACAAAGATTCAAGAGGAGTCACACCAAGCACTTTAAGATCTTCGTGATTTGCATCACTAGAACGCACCCTTTTAAACCATTCATGCTTAGCGCAAATTTGGGTGGTTCTTTCTTTGCTCTCATTCATGGAGACACGCATAGCTTTTAAAGTTTCATCCAAGTTAACCTTGGGAGGAGCACATCTAACTTTCAAAGCATCAATATCACAAGACATCCTATCAACGCTCTTAGCCAAATCGTCTATTTTTAGTAGTTTTTCCTCTATGGACGCATTGAAAATCTTTTGAGAGTTGATGAACTCTTTGATATTACTCTATAAATCAGAGGGTAATTTGTTATGATTTCCATAAGTGTTGTTGTAGGAATTGCCATAATTGTTAGAGGAGTTACTAGGAAAAGGCCTAGGAACATAGTTTCCTCTAAAAGCATTGTTGTTGCCAAAATTGTTCCTACCAACAAAATTAACGTCCAAACTAGCGTTGCTACTCTGAATCAAGGAAGATAGTGGCATGTTATTAGGATCTAAAGGAGCATTTCTACTAGCAACCAAATTCATCAACTCGTCCATCTTAGCACTAAGCGAGTTAATTTCTTCTATAGCGTGTAGCTTTTTGCTAGCAGGTGACCTTTCAGTGTGCCACTGAGAGTAGTTGGTCATGATATTGTCTAGGAGTTTTGTAGCTTCTCCTAACATGATTTCCATGAGCGTTCCACCTGAGTTGTAGTTCAAGATATTTCGAGAAGCAAAATTCAAACAAGCGTAAAAGATTTGTATAATCATCCACAAACTCAAGCCATGAGCGGGACAATTTCTAATCATTAACTTCATCCTCTCCCAAGATTGTGCAACGTGTTCATGATCAAGTTGCTTGAAATTCATGATATCGTTACGGAGAGAGATAATCTTAGCCGGTGGAAAATACTTGGATATGTAAGCATCTTTGCAGTTATTCCAAGAATCAATACTATTTTTAGGCAAAGAAGAAAACCAAGTTTTTGCACGATCTCGCAAAGAGAACGGAAAAAGCTTCAATTTAACAACATCATTATCCACATCTTTCTTCTTTCGCATATTGCAAAGTTTAATGAAAGTATTAAGATGGGATGCGGCATCTTCACTAGGAAGGACAGAAAATTGCTCTTTCATAACAAGATTCAGCAAGGCAGCGTTGATTTCATATGATTCCGCACTAGTGGCGGGAGCAATCGGAGTACTAATAAAATCATTATTATTAGTATTCAAGAAGTCGCAAAGTTAGGTATTTTCAGCCATGATGACTTCAACAAACAAACAAGAACACAAGCAAGCAAGAAAACTGGCAAAGGAAAATGGCAAAAGGCAAATGAAAACGGAAAAGGAAAAAGGCAAATGAAAACGGCAAATGTGAAGTGGGGGAGAGGAAAACGAGAGGCAACTGGAAAAAAAGGTAAATGCAAGAGATGAGTTTGTGACACTTACTTGGATAGATCTTGACTTGATCTCTCCCCGGCAACGGCGCCAGAAATCCTGCTGCTACTGGCTACGCCTATAGGGATTTCCTTGGCAAGTATACAAAGGATTCCCCCGCGGCCTTGGAGCCTTTCGTTGGTGTTCCCTTGAAGAGGAAAGGGTGATGTAGCACAGTGGCGGTAAGTATTTCCCTCAGTTTGAGAACCAAGGTATCAATCCAGTAGGAGGATCGCGTCAAGTCACAAGGACCTGCACAAACACAAAGAGCTTGCACCCAACGCTATGAAGGGGTTGTCAATCCCTTATAGATTGTTTGCAAAGTGAGAACTGAAAGCAAAAAGTAAACAAAGCAAAGTATAAGTAAAAGTTGAGATGATAGTTGTGAGTAGACACGGGGGCCATAGTATTCACTAGTGGCTTCTCTCATGAAAGCAAGTAGACGGTGGGTGAACGAATTACTGTCGAGCAATTGATAGCACCGCGCAAAGTTGTGACGTTATCTATGGCAATGATCATACATACAGGCATCACGTCCAAAACAAGTAGACCGATACTTTCTGCATCTACTACTATTACTCCACACGTCGACCGCTATCCAGCATGCATCTAGTGTATTGAGTTCATAAGAACAGAGTAACGCCTTAAGCAAGATGACATGATGTAGATGGACAATCTCAAATCTATGATGAAAGCCCATCTTGTTACCCTTGATGGCAACAACATGATGCGTGCCTTGCTGCCCCTTCTGTCACTAGGAAAGGTCACCGCACGGTATGACCCCAAAACCAAGCACTTCTCCCATTGCAAGAATCATAGATCTAGTTGGCCAAACAAAACCCAAGACTCGGAGAGACTTACAAGGATATCAAATCATGCATATAAGAAATCAGCAAAGACTCAAATATAAATCATAGATAATCTAATCACAAATCCACAATTCATCGGATCTCGACAAACACACCACCAAAGAGGTTTACATCTGATAGATCTCCATGAAGATCATGGAGAACTTTGTATTGAAGATCCAAGAGAGAGAAGAAGCCATCTAGCTACTAACTACGGACCCGTAGGTCTGAAGTAGACTACTCACGAGTCATTGGAGAGGCAATGATGTTGATGTAGAAGCCATCCAGCTCCAAAGTCCCCTCCGGCAGGGCACCGGGAAGGGTCTCCAGATGAGATCTCACGGAAACGGAAGCTTGCAGCGGCGGAAAAATGGTTTCGTGGACGCCCTTATTTTTTCTGGGATTTTAGGGAATATATAGGCCAAAGAGCTAGGGCAGGGGAGCTCTAGGGAGGCCACAAGCCTCGTAGCTGCGGGCCCCCCTGGCTGCGGCTACAGGGCTTGTGGGCCTCCTGCCTTGGCCCTCAAGTCCCCCGATCTTCTTCTGTTCTCGAAAAATTCATTTCGGGGATTTTATTCCGTTTGGACTCCGTTCCAAAATCAGATCTGAAAAGAGTCAAAAACACAGAAAAACAAGAACTGGCACTTGGCACTGAATTAATAAGTTAGTCCCAAAAAAGATATAAAAGGTATATAAAACATCCAAAGTTGACAAGATAACAACATGAAACCATAAAAAATTATAGATACGTTTGAGACATATCAGGTAGCAACATCTACAATATGACATAGAGATTTGTAAAGCACACATGGATCTGAAAGGTTCAGAACCTTGACTAAAAACCTCTACCACAAGCAAAACATGATAGAACCAAGAACTCGTTGGGTGTGAATCACATAGTGATGTGAACTAGATTATTGACTCTAATGCAAGTGGGGGACTGTTGAAAATATGCCCTAGAGGCAATAATAAATTAGTTATTATTATATTTCCTTGTTCATGATAATCGTTTATTGTCCATGCTATAATTGTATTGATTGAAACTCAAATACATGTGTGGATACACAGACAACACACTATTATCTTATATTTGAAACTTAACTAAAATGTCTTATATTGCAACTTTGATCATGCGTAATTCTTGCTACAAGCCTCCATTGCAAATGTCTTATATTTGAAACTTAACTAAAATGTTGTGTAGATTCATATTATGGCAGTCTCACACATGTTAAGATTCTAAAATTGTGGTTGGTTAAGTTTGCCTTAATGCCATGCTTAAATGGTTTACTCCGTAACCAAATAGCCATAGCTCCAAATCAAATGAACAGTAAATTACATTTCTTAGAAAAACGTGTAGAATAACATGGCGGCATTTCTTTTGCTCTTTAACATCTCTATTGTTCCGTGCTAGGCAGAACAATACCAAATCCAATATTTACATATGGGGTGTGCTACCTCTTGAGCTTGCGTTGGTTTTTCCCTTGAAGAGGAAAGGGTGATGCAGCACAGTAGCAGTAAGTATTTCCCTCAGTTTGATAACCAAGGTATCAATCCAGTAGGAGTATCAAGACAAGTCACCAATGTACCTGCGCAAAAACAAAGAAACTTGCACCCAACGCTATAAAGAGGTTGTCAATCCCTTCACGATTAATTGAAAGGTGACATCTGAAGGTGGAAAGTGAAACAAAGTAAAAGTGTAGAGCTGAAAATATGATGTGAAGTAGACCCGGGGGGGGGGGGGCATAGTGTTCACTAGAGGCTTCTCTCATGATAGCAAGTATTACGGTGGGTGCATGAATTACTGTCGAGCAATTGATAGAACCGCTCAAAGTCATGATGATATCTAAGGCAATGATCATACATATAGGCATCACGTCCGAGACAAAGTAGACCGATACTGTCAGCATCTACTACTATTACTCCACACATCGACCGCTATCCAGCATGCATCTAGTGTATTAAGTTCATAAAAAACGGAGTAACGCCTTAAGCAAGATGACATGATGTAGAGGGATAAATTCATGCAATAGATATAAACCCCATCTTCTTACCCTTGATGGCAACAACATGATGCGTGCCTCGCTACCCCTTATGTCACTGGGTGAGGCCACCGCACGGTATGAACCCAAAACCAAGCACTTCTCCCATTGCAAGAATTATAGATCAAGTTGGCCAAACAAAACCCACAACTCGAAGAGAATTACAAGGATACGAAATCATGCATATAAGAGATCAGAGGAGACTCAAATAATATTCATAGATAATCTGATCATAAATCCACAATACATCGGATCTCGACAAACACACCGCAAAAGAAGATTACATCGGATAGATCTCCATGAAGATCATGGAGAACTTTGTATTGAAGATCCAAGAGAGAGAAGAAGCCATCTAGCTACTAGCTATGGACCCGAAGGTCTGTGGTGAACTACTCATGCATCATCGGAGAGGCAATAGTGTTGATAAAGAAGCCCTCTGTGTCCGAATCCCCCCTCCGGTAGGGCACCAGAACGTGCCCCAGATGGGATCTTGCGGAGACAGAAGCTTGCGGCGTCGGAAAAGTATTTTCGTGGATCTCTATGTTGTTTTTAGATTTTTGGAGAATTTATAGGCGGAAGAAGAAGGGCAGAGGAGCCACGGGGAGCCCATAAGCCTGCTAGGCCTGCCCCCCAGGCCGGGGCTGGTGGGCTTGTGACCTCCTCCGACGTCCTTTGCCTTGGTTCTCAAGTTTCCTACGTATCTTCTGTTATGGAAAAAAATCATTTCGCAGATTTTATTCCGTTTGGACTCAGTTTAATATTCTCCTGTGAAAAAGGTCAAAAACACGGAAAAAACAGAAACTGGCACTTGGAACTGAGTTAATAGGTTAGTCCCAAAAAAGATATAAAATAGCATATTCATGCATACAAAACATCCAAAGTTGACATGATAATAGCATGGAACCATCAAAAATTATAGATACGTTGGAGACGTATCAGGGTGGTTCCGAAAATGACTTATGTTGTTTCCGGCCTCACTTAAAATGCCTACCTAAAGTATTTTCTTATGCTTCACCTACTTAAACTTGTTGGGTCAATAAATAAGAGTGAACTAAATAATTTTAAGGTGGAGTTTCGTCAATATGCATCCCGTTCA
Source organism: Hordeum vulgare subsp. vulgare (assembly GCF_904849725.1). NCBI lineage: Eukaryota > Viridiplantae > Streptophyta > Magnoliopsida > Poales > Poaceae > Hordeum > Hordeum vulgare. Next base: position 518,972,985 of record NC_058520.1, read on the forward strand.
TATTGAACTTCAATTATTGTGTAGTATTTGTTTGTTGTGCTACCCATGTCGTGCATATTTAAACTTGGTCATGCATCATACTTGATTTCTCTTCATACCTTTCTCGTATGTTTATTGGTTGTTATTTCTTCTTATGGGTAGTTCCGAGTGATGAGACCGAGTTCGAGGGTCCTCTTGAGAATGTTTTCAAAGAGCAAGAGTACTACCCCACTCAATACCCTCCAGGCAAAATGATCGTTGACCTTTATATCATTTCTAATTTTATTATGCTTAGTTGTCTCGCTTCCATCTTAATTATCGTTGCCTATCACCTGAATATCAAGACTCCATAGTATCATGATAAACCCTCTAACCCTCCACATCCTAGCAAAACTTTGATTGGCTAAGATAGCACTTGCTCAGCCCTTCTCATAGTGTTCTAGTTGTAGGTGCAGGTTGATCCATCTGTTGACATGGATATTTAGAATATCATCTTATTATTACTATTTAATTTAATGCACCTATATACTTGGTAAAAGGCGGAAGGCCTGGCCTTTTTCTCTGTGTTTTCTTCTGCTTTTATCGTCCTAGTTTCCGGTAACATGCTTGGGGTTGTTATGGGGACCCCCTTGATAATTTGTTTTGGGTTAAAATTCTTCCGGCAAGCCCCAACATTGGTATTACATTTGTTAAAAAACTTAATAAATGCATAGGAAATAGCTACCCCGATGATAATTAATCAACAACACGGGCAAGTGCTGCTCATGAGTGTTGGCCCAAACGGGCAGAATGCATGGCCACCACGGGTAAACTTGGGTTTGATTTGACTCGTAGTGTGACCCATCCGGTACTGCCCTGAGAAAGAGATACACCCGGCTCCTATTAGGATCTGGCCTGCGAGACGTTTTTCCTGGATTTGTTTTACTCTTAGCGAATGTCTTGTTTGTTGGATTTGTTTTACTCTTAGCGAATGTCTTGTTTGTTGGATTTGTTTTACTCTTAGTGAAGGACAAAGGGAATGTTATACGGGATTATATGAATCCTTTGCACAGAGGTTCAACCGATAAGATCTTCGTAGCATATGTAGGATCCAATGTGGACATCCAGGACCCGCTATTGGATATTGACCGGGGAGTGCCTCGGGTCATGTCTGCATAGTTCTCGAACCCGCAGGGTCTGCACACTTAAGGTTCGATGATGTTTTAGTATAGTTCAGTTATATGTGTTGGTGAACGAACGTTGTTCGGAGTCCCGGATGAGATCACGGATGTCACGAGTTTCCGGAATGGTCCAGAAACTAAGATTGATATATAGGATGGTTTCATTTGGTCACCGGAAAGATTTCACGCATTACCGGCAGTGTACCGAGAGTGACGAATGGGTTTCGGTTATTCACCGGGAGGGGCCCACCCACCCGGGAGTGAGCCCGGTAGCACTAGGGTGGTGCACCAGACCTTAGTGGGCTTGTGAGGCCAGCCCAAGTGGGCTATGGCGCCACAAGGAGAAAATACCGAAGGAAAGAAAAAAAAGGAAAGAGGGAGGTGGGAAGAAAGGAGTGGACTCCTTCCCCCAAACCGAATTGGGGTGGGAGTCCACCTCCTCCCTTCGGTCGGCGCCCTTGGGGCTCCCTTGAGCCCCAAGGCTAGCCCCTCCCCTCCTCCTATATAAATTGGTGGTTTTACGGCTTTTGAGACACAACTTTGCCATGTGCAACTCAAACATATACCACGTAGTTCTTCCTCTAGATTGGATTTCTGCGGAGCTCGGGCGGAGCCCTGCATGAGTGGATCATCACTATCACCGGCGCGCCGTCACGCTACCGGAGAACTCATCTACTTCCCCGTCTCTCTTGCTGGATCAAGAAGGCGGAGATCGTCATCGAGCTGTACGTGTGCTGAACGCGAAGGTGCCGTCCGTTCGGCGCTAGATCAGAACGGATCGTGGGACGACGGTGATTTGAATCACGAAGCTGAACCACTACATCAACCGTGTTTCTTAATTCTTCCCGCTTAGCGATCTACAAGGGTATGTGGATCCAATCTCCTTCTCGTAGATGAACATCACCATGATAGGTCTTCGTGTGCGTAGGAAATTTTTTGTTTCCCATGCAACGTTCCCTAACAGTAGCATCTTGAGCTAGGTTCATGCATAGATGTAATCTCGAGTAGAACACAAAAGTTTTTGTGGGCGTTGATGTTTGATTTGCTTCCCTCCTTAGTTTTTTCTTGATTCGGTGGTATTGTTGGATTGAAGCGGCCCGGACCAACATTACTCGTACGCTTATGAGAGACTGGTTTCTGATGACCCACAAGTATAGGGGATTAACCGTAGTCCTTTCAATAAGTAAGAGTGTCGAACCCAACGAGGAGCAGAAGGATCTGATAAACGGTTTTCAGCAAGGTAATAACTGCAAGCACTGAAAGTAGCGGTAACAAGTGATGGTGTAGTGAGGTGAAACATAGCAGGTGAAAAGTAACAAGTAACAAGAGTAGCAACGGTGTAGCAAAGTGGCCCAATCCCTTTTGTAGCAAGGGACAAGCCTGAACAAAGTCTTATAGGAAGTAAAACGCTCCCGAGGACACACGGGAATTTCTGTCATGCTAGTTTCACCATGTTCATATGATTCGCGTTTGTTACTTTGATAGTTTGATATGTGGGTGGACCGGCGCTTGGGTACTGCCCTTACTTGGACAAGCATCCCACTTATGATTAACCCCTCTCGCAAGCATCCGCAACTACAAAATAAGAATTAAGACAACGTCTAACCATAGCATTAAACTAGTGGATCCAAATCAGCCCCTTACGAAGCAACACATAGACTGGGGTTTAAGCTTCTGTCACTCTAGCAACCCATCATCTACTTACTACTCCCCAATGCCTTCCTCTAGGCCCAAATAATGGTGAAGTGTTATGTAGTCGACGTTCACATAACACCACTAGAGGAAAAACAACATACAACATATCAAAATACCGAACGAATACCAAATTCACATGACTATTATTAGCATGACTTATCCCATGCCCTCGGGAACAAAAGTAACTACTCACAAAGCATAACCATAATCATGATCAGAGGTGTAATGAGTAGCATCAAGGATCTGAACATAAACTCTTCCACCAAGTAATCCAACTAGCATCAACTACAAAGAGTAATCAACACTACTAGCAACCTTACAAGTACCAATCGGAGTCGCGAGGTGGAGATTGGTTACAAGAGATGAACTAGGGTTTGGAGATGAGATGGTGCTGATGAAGATGTTGATGGTGACGAGTCCCCTCCGATGAGAGGAGTGTTGGTGATGACGATGGCGACAACGATGGCGACGATTTCCCCCTCAGGGAGGGAAGTTTCCCCGGCAGGATCGTCCTACCAGAGCTCTAGATTGGTTCTGCTCAAGTTCCGCCTCGTGGCGTCGGCGAAACCATGAAAAAGCCCCCTTCTGATTTTTTTCGGACGAAACCCTTCATATAGCAGAAGAGGGGGGCCAGTGGGCCACCAGGGTGCCCACAAGCCGTGATGCCGCGGCTAGGGGGTCGGCCGTGGCCACCAGGCTTTTGGGCCCCTGGCAGCTCCCCTCTGGCACTTCTTTCGCCCAATATTTTTTATATATTCCCAAAAAATTCCATGTTGATTTTGAGGGCATTTGGAGTTGCGCAGAATAGAGGACTCAGACTTGCTCCTTTTCTAGTCCAGAATTCCAACTGCCGGTATTCTCCCTCTTCAAATAAACCTTGCAAAATAAGAGAGAAAAGGCATAAGTATGGTACCACAAAGTATAATAACAATCCATAAAGCGATAAAAATCAACATGAAAGCATGATGCAAAATGGACGTATCAACTCCCCCAAGCTTAGACCTCGCTTGTCCTCAAGCGAAAACCAAGATCCATAAACATGTCCACATGTTTAGGGGTGAAGGTGTCGATAAAACATAATACGGACATGAGGGCATCATGATCACACATAGAACAACAATACATCATAAAGATTCTTATGGGAAAGTAACAATTCCTTCACAAAGCAAAGCATGAAACAAAAACCTTACCGAGAAGTAGCCAACAACAGTCCATAGTCATTGAAGCAATTGCAATTTATCATATCATCAGAAAGAGTCAAATAAGAGCTTGTAAAGCAAATCCACATACTCAATCATCTCTTTTGTTTTCCACAATTGTTACAACTCACGTGGTACTCATGGTATCCAAGTTTCAGTTGGACACCGAGAAAGATAGGGGCTTATAATTTTGCCCCCAACCATTTACCTCAAGGGTAAAGTCAACAATAATAAAGCATAAGTACTCATCTCCAAGTTGATATATGAATATAGATCTTTCCCAAGCATATGACGGTAGCCAAGATAAAGGCGAAATAAGGAATTGGTGAAGATCACCATGACTCTTTCAAGGGCAAAAGTAAAGGTACAAGATAGGCCCTTCGCAGAGGGAAGCAGAGGTTGTCATGCACTTTTGAGGTTTGGATGCGTGTCCTCTTAGTGCGGAGGAACGTCACTTTATATTGCCTCCTATGATAAAGAACTTTATTATGCAGTCTGTCGCTTTTATGTCTTCGTCATCACATGTTCGTATAAAGCTTATTTTCCACACACTAATAGATCATACATATTAGAGAGCAATTTTTATTGCTTGCACCGATGACAACTTACTTGAGGGATCTTATTCAATCCATAGGTAGGTATGGTGGACACTCAAGGCAAAACTGGTTTGAAGGTTTATGGATGCACAAGTAGTATCTCTACTTGGTACGGCAGTTTTGGCTAATATGAGGTGGAAGCAATCGTCACATGCTAAGGGATCTCTAAACATATAACATTGTTTGGAATCAAGCAAACACAATTCATTATGTTGTCTTCCTTGTCCAACATCTACTTCTAAGCATGTAATAGTTTGGTGAGTGCTCACGATTATAGAAAGTGTCTAAGATGATATATTTATATGTGAACCTCTCTTTCCTTATTACTTCTTATTAATTGCAACAATGACTGGGGTCTATGTTGGTCTATTCTCAACAAGTTTCAATCATCATACTTGTTATATGTGAAGCTATCACTTTCCATAAGATCATCTCATGATCTTTCATGCTATCGTTCTTTTCATACTTTTGATCACGGCACAAAACAAAGCCCTTGATTAAGATACTTTTTATTATATAGCTTGCAAGCTCGAATACATCGGGGGAGACACAAGGCAAAAATACTCAAACTAAACACTAAAGACTTATTCCACTAAGAGAAGAAATAAAAATTGAAAAGGAAAGAACTAAAACAAAGGTAAAAGCAAAAGATATAAAGGTTATACGATACCGGGGCAACTCCCCCAAGCTTGGCATAAGCCAAGGGAGTTGCCCATACCAATGCTTAGTTGTCTTCATTTGGTGGTGATGGTGTTGGAGTTGCAACATGAGTTTGATCCTCCGTCTTCCAAGGCATAGGTGCTCCATCATGGCAGGATGAACGAGTCGCACGAATCCTCAAATCTGCAACCAACCGTATTGATTTAAATCTATACTCATACTCACAGTTTTGGTTTTGCAGGTCATAGATCTGGCCCTGGAGTTGATCAACCCTGTCATAGAGCCTGGAGAGGTGCTTCCCAATGTCATTGGCATCCATCTTGTGCTTGTTGGTGAACTCCGTGATCATCATGTGGTTGGTGTTGAGTCCACGCTCCACCATCCCTTGGCACTTGAAGACTTGTTGCTCCATTGCTTCAAGCCTCGTCTCCATGCTTCCAGTCTTCTTAGGCCCCTCAACATCACGGATGTGCAACATCCCCTCACGCATCTAAATAGATTGAGGGTGTTGCAGCACTTCCGTGAGGTAGGGATTGATGACCCTCTCGAAGATCTTATCCTTAGGAGCTTTTGGGGAAGTCATGACGATCTAGATCTACAACAGAAACAGGCTCGAAACGAAAAACAGAGGAAAACTGCGTGATACGGAGATCAAAACCCTCGAGCGTATATATAATGATTTTTTTCTGGACCAGAAGGAGTGCTCCTCAAGAAAACGGAGTCCGGGAGGCACACGAGGTGCCCACAAGCCCTGTCGCCGCGGCCACGGGGCCGCGGCGTCCAAGCTTGTGGCCTCCTCGTGCGCTCTCCGGACTGCTTTTTATTTTTCTAATTTTCCATAAATTCCAAAACGGAGAAAATTTCCTAGCGGAAAAGTTTTGGAGTCCAATTACTTACCGAAACACACACCTCTTTGTTTTCAGAGTCTGAAACAGGCTGATAAACATCCCTTATGTACTCCTCTGGAGTTATGATATTGATGATATTGGTCTCAACATTTATGGGAGTACCGGAGATATAATGCTTGATTCTTTGCCCATTTACCACTCTAGGAAAATTACCTTCCGTGTTATTGATTTTGATGGCACCGGAACGATATACTTCCTCGACAACGTAGGGACCTTCCCATTTAGAGAGAAGTTTACCTGCGAAGAATCTTAAGCGAGAATTGTATAGCAGGACATAATCACCTACATTGAACTCACGTTTTTGTATTATTTTATCGTTCCATCTCTTAACCTTTTCCTTGAACAACTTGGCATTCTCATATGCCTGGCCCCTCCATTCATCTAATGAGCTGATATCAAACAACTGCTTCTCACCGGCAAGTTTGAAATCGAAGTTGAGCTCTTTGATTGCCCAATAAGCTTTGTGTTCTAGCTCAAGAGGTAAATGACAGGCCTTACCTTAGACCATTTTATACAGCGACATGCCCATGGGATTCTTATGAGCAGTCCTATAAGCCCATAGTGCATCGTCAAGTTTGCTAGACCAATTCTTTCGAGATCTATTGATAGTATTTTGTAAGATCAATTTGATCTCCCTATTACTCAACTCCACTTGACCACTAGACTAAGGATGATAAGGAGATGCAACTCTATGGTTGACATCATAATTAGCGAGCATCTTGCGGAAAACACCATGAATGAAGTGTGAACCGCCATCAGTCATCAGATATCTAGGGACTCCAAATCTTGGGAAAATGACTTTGTTAACCATCTTAATAGAGGTGTGGTGATCAGCATTTCTAGTGGGGATAGCTTCTACCCACTTAGTGACGTAATCAAAAGCAACTAAGATATGAGTATACCTATTGGAACTCGGGAAGGGTCCCATATAATCAAAGCCCCAGACATCAAATGGTTCAATGACAAATGAATAGTTCATAGGCATTTCCTGACGTTTACTGATGTTCCCTATTCTTTCGCATTCGTCACAAGACAAGACAAACTTATGGGCATCCTTGAAGAGAGTGGGCCAATAGAAACCTGATTACAATACCTTATGAGCAGTTCTATCTCCAGCATGATGTCCTCTGTAGGCTTCGAAATGACACTTCTGCAGGATCTGTCCATGTTCATGTTCAGGCACACAACGTCTAATAACACCATCTACTCCTTCCTTATAAAGGTGAGGATCATCCCAAAAGTAGTGTCTCAAATCAAAGAATAATTTCTTCTTTTGCTAGTAGGTGAAACTGGGTGGTATGTATTTAGCTACGATATAGTCTGCGTAATCAGCATACCACGATGCACTATGTGAATTGCGGATGACATTCAATTGCTCATCAGGAAAGCTGTCATCAATAGGTCGTGGGTCATCAGGGACATTCTCTAACCTGGACAAGTTATCTGCTTCAGGGTTATCAGCACCCTTTCGGTCAACAACGTGCGGATCAAATTCCTGTAGCAGGAGAACCCGCCTAGGCTTAGCGTCCTTCTTCTCCATAAGGTACTTAATAGCAACATAATCAGAGTGACTAAAGACTTTGGAGTCAACTATATAAGATCTGAACTTTTCACATGCAAACACGACTGCTAAAAATTCCTTCTCCGTAGTAGCATAGTTTCTTTGGGCACTGTCTAGAGTTTTACTAGCGTAGTGAATAACATTCAACTTCTTGTCAACTCTTTGTCCTAGAACAGCACTAACAATATAATCACTAGCGTCGCACATGATTTCAAAGGGCAAGTTCCAATCAGGTGGTTGAACAATAGGTGCGGTTATCAAGGCCCTCTTAACTATTTCGAAAGCTTCCTCACAATCCTCATCAAAAACAAAAGGAACATCCTTCTGCAAGAGGTTGGTAAGAGGCCTAGAAATCTTAGAGAAGTCTTTAATGAACCTTCTATAGAAACCAGCATGACCTAGGAAACTTCGTATACCTCTGATATCTGTGGGGCAAGGCATTTTCTCAATTGCATCAACCTTAGCCTTATAAACTTCAATGACTTTCTCAGAGATTTTGTGTCCTAAGACGATGCCTTCATTAACCATGAAGTGGCACTTCTCCCAGTTCAAGACGAGGTTGGTATCTTTGCATCTCTGTAAGACTCGATCGAGGTTGCTGAGGCAATCGTCAAAGGAAGAACCATAAACGGAGAAATCATCCATGAAAACATCAACAATCTTTTCACAAAAGTCAGAGAATATAGCCATCATACATCTTTGAAAGGTGGCAGGTGCATTGCATAAGCCAAAAGGCATATGTCTATAAGCAAAGGTACCAAAGGGGCAGGTAAAAGTGGTTTTCTCCTGATCAGATTGTGCAACAGGTATTTGCGAGAAACCTGAATAAAGCAGAAGTGTGTGTGTTTAGATAGCCTTTCTAGCATTTGGTCGATAAACGGCAAAGGATAATGGTCTTTCCTGGTTGCCTTGTTCAATTTCCGGAAGTCTATCACCATCCTATAGCCAGTAATAATCCTCTGTGGGATTAGTTCATTCTTAACATTAGGAACGACGGTGATACCTCCCTTCTTGGGTACGCAATGTACCGAACTTACCAAATCACTATGAGCAACATGATAAATGATTCCTGCTTCCAGAAGCTTTAATATTTCTTTTCTCATGACCTCTTTCATCCTAGGATTTAATCTCCGTTGATGATCAACAACTGGCTTCGAATCAGGATCGGTTTTAATCTTGTGCTGACATAGAGTGGGACTAATACCCTTAAGATCATCAAGAGTATATCCAATAGCAGCACGGTGCTTCCTTAAAGTTTTTAATAACTTCTTCTCTTCGTGATTCGAGAGGTGAGCACTAATAATAATAGGATATATCTCCTTCTCATCAAGATAGGCATACTTAAGTATATCTGGTAACTGGTTTAGCTCGAACACGGGATCACCCTTTGGTGGGGGAGGATCCCCAAGCAGTTCAACAGGCAGATTATTCTGAAGAATAGGATATTGTTCTAAAACAATTTTATCTATCTCATCTCTTTCATCCATATGCATATCATTTTCATGATCAAGTAGATATTGCTCTAAAGGATCCGTAGGAGGCACGACAATAGAGGCGAGAGCAATGATTTCATCCCTACCAGACGACTCTTTTTCATGGGGTTGTCTTCCAAACTTGGAGAAGTTGAATTCATGAGACACACCCTCAAAACTAACAGTGACAGTCTGTTTAACGCAATCAATATGAGCATTGAGAGTGTTGAGAAAGGGTCTACCAAATATGAAGGTTCAAAAGCTATCTTGTGCGGTAGCAAGGACGAGGAAATCAGTAGGATACTTCGCCTTACCACACATGACTTCTACGTCTCTCACAATTCCCACAGGGCAGATAGTGTCTCTATTAGCTAGCGTAATAGTGATGTCAATGGGTTCTAACTCAGCAGGTGCAATCTCATCTTTGATTTCATCATAAAGGGACCGGGGTATTACACTAACACTAGCACCCATATCACATAAACCATGATAACAGTGATCTCCTATCTTGACAGAAACAACGGGCAGGCCAACTATAGGTCCATATTTGTCTTTCGCGTGAGGTTTAGCAATTCTAGCGGAGTCCTCACAGAATTTGATAACATGCCCGTCTATGTCTTCGGCTAAGAGATCTTTGATAATAGCGACACTAGGTTCAACTCTAATTTCCTCAGGGGGTGCAAGTGGTCTAATGTAACCCCTATGTATCACAGTTGGAGCTTTAGAATAATCCTTTTTCCTAGCAGGGCAAGGTGGTTTCTCAATGTAGGCACAAGGAACTATAGGATCATTATAGGCAATGATTTTCTCTTCAACTAAATTAGGTTTAACTATGTTGACTTCTACAGGAGGATGATACTTAAACCACTTCTCTTTGGGAAGATCAACATGAGCAACAAAAGATTCACATAGAGAAGCTACTATCTCAGAGTCAAGTCCATACTTAGCGCTGAAATCTCTAGAAGTGTTTGTTTCAACAAAAGATTTAACGCAATCAAACTGGAAATTCATACCCGACTCCTTACCTTCTTCAAGCTCCCAATCTTCAGAGTTACGTTTGATTCTTTCCAATAAATTCCAATTGTGGTCAATATCCTTCTTCATAAAATAACTAGTACAAGAAGTGTCAAGCATGGTATGATCTTCATGAGAAAGCCGAGCATAAAAGTTTTGAGTGATAATTTCTCTCGAGAGCTCATGATTGGGGCATGAATATAGCATTGATTTAAGCCTCCCCCAAGCTTGAGCTATGCTTTCCCTGTCACGAGGCCAAAAGTTATAAATATAATTCTGATCACGATGTACTAAATGCATAGGATAAAACTTTTGATGAAATTTCAAATTCAACCGATTGTAGTCCCATGATCCAGTATCATCACATAGCCTATACCATGTCAACGCCTTATACTTCAAAGCTAAAGGAAAGACTTTCTTCTTTACCTTATCCTCGGGCAAACCTGCAAGCTTAAATAAACCACAAACTTCATATATATAGATTAGATGCAAGTCTGGATGTGAAGATCCATCTCTTGTAAAAGGATTAGCTAGCAGTTTCTCAAGCATACCCGAAGGAATTTCATAAAAGATATTTTCATTAGGTACCTTAGGTTGAGGAGCAACTCCTCGTGCTTCCGTTCGTGCTGAAGATACCCCGAACAAATTACTCAAAGGAACAGTTTCCATAGTGACAAGTGACAATAAATATCAGCACAGTATATAAATGTTTCCTTACCAAATTCCACTTACCAAAGGCGCTTCCCTCCCCGAAAATGGCGCCAGAAAAGAGTCTTGATGACCCACAAGTATAGGGGATCAATCGTAGTCCTTTCTATAAGTAAGAGTGTCGAACCCAACGAGGAGCAGAAGGCTGTGATAAACGGTTTTCAGCAAGGTAATAACTGCAAGCACTGAAAGTAGCGGTAACAAGTGATGGTGTAGTAAGGTGAAACGTAGCAGGTGAAAAGTAACAAGTAACAAGAGTAGAAACGGTGCAGCAAAGTGGCCCAATCCCTTTTCTAGCAAGGGACAAGCCTGAACAAAGTCTTATAGGAAGTAAAACGCCCCCGAGGACACACAGGAATTTCTGTCATGCTAGTTTCATCATGTTCATATGATTCGCGTTCGTTACTTTGATAGTTTGATATGTGGGTGGACCGGCGCTTGGGTACTTCCCTTACTTGGACAAGCATCCCACTTATGATTAACCCCTCTCTCAAGCATCCGCAACTACAAAAGAAGAATTAAGACAATGTCTAACCATAGCATTAAACTAGTGGATCCAAATCAGCCCCTTACGAAGCAATGCATAGACTGGGGTTTAAGCTTCTGTCACTCTAGCAACCCATCATCTACTTACTACTCCCCAATGCCTTCCTCTAGGCCCAAATAATGGTGAAGTGTTATGTAGTCAACGTTCACATAACACCACTAGAGGAAAAACAATATACAACATATCAAAATACCGAACGAATACCAAATTCACATGACTATTATTAGCATGACTTATCCCATGTCCTCAGGAACAAAAGTAACTACTCACAAAGCATAATCATAATCATGATCAGAGGTGTAATGAGTAGCATCAAGGATCTGAACATAAACTCTTCCACCAAGTAATCCAACTAGCATCAACTACAAAGAGTAATCAACACTACTAGAAACCTTACAAGTACCAATCGGAGTCGCGAGACGGAGATTGGTTACAAGAGATGAACTAGGGTTTGGAGATGAGATGGTGATGATGAAGATGTTGATGGTGACGAGTCCCCTCCGATGAGAGGAGTGTTGGTGATGACGATGGTGACGATTTCCACCTCCGGGAGGGAAGTTTCCCCGACAGGATCGTCGTGCCGGAGCTCTAGATTTGTTCTGCTCAAGTTCCGCCTCGTGGCGGCGGCGAAACCACAAAAAAGCTCCCTTCTGATTTTTTTCCCGGACGAAACCCTTCATATAGCAGAAGAGGGGGGGCCAGTGGGCCACCAGGGTGCCGACAAGCCCTGATGCCGCGGCCAGGGGGGTAGGCCGTGGCCACCAGGCTTGTGGGCCCCTGGCAGCTCTCCTCTGGCACTTCTTTCTCCCAATATTTTTTATATATTCCCAAAAAAATCCACGTTGATTTTCAGGGCATTTGGAGTTGCGCAGAATAGAGGACTCAGACTTGCTCCGTTTCCAGTCCAGAATTCCAGCTGCCGGTATTCTCCCTCTTCAAATAAACCTTGCAAAATAAGAGAGAAAAGGCATTAGTATTGTACCACAAAGTATAATAACAGTCCATAAAGCGATAAAAATAAACATGAAAGCATGATGCAAAATGGACGTATCAGTTTCATCGACCAACATGCAACTTGTTGCATAAAGATGACTCGCGGGTGTCGGTTTCTTCAACTTTAGTTGAATTGGATTTGACCGAGGCGGTCCTTGGAGAGAGGTTAAATAGCAATTTGCACATCTCCGTTGTGGTTTTTTGTGTAAGTAAGATGCGGCCATACTAGATACCCATGGTCACCACGTAAAACATGCAACAACAAAATTAGAGGACGTCTAACTTGTTTTTGCGGGATATGCTTGTGATATGAAATGGCCAAAGACATGATGTGATATATTGGATGTATGATATGATCATGTTGTAATAGTTAATATCGACTTGCACGTCGATGCTACGGCAACCGGCAGGAGCCATAGGGTTGTCTTTAAACTAACGTTTGTGTTTGCAGGTGCGTTTACTATATTGCTAGGTTGTAGCTTTAGTAGTAATAGCATAGATAGCATGACAACCTCGATGGCAGCACGATGATGGAGATCATGGTGTGGCGCCGGTGACAAGAAGATCATGTCGGTGCTTTGGTGATGAAGATCAAGACGCAGAAGATCATGGCCATATGTCACTTATGAATTGCATGTGATGTTAATCCTTTTATGCACCTTATCTTGCTTAGAACGATGGTAGCATTATAAGGTGATCCCTCACTAAAATTTCAAGATAAAATTGTGTTCTCCCCGATTGTGCACCGTTACGGCAGTTCGTCGTTTCGAGACACCACGTGATGATCAGGTGTGATAGACTCAACGTTCACATACAACGGGTGCAAAACAGTTGCACACGCGGAACACTCAGGTTAAACTTGACGAGCCTAGCATGTGTAGACATGGCCTCAGAACACAAGAGACCGAAAGGTCGAGCATGAATCGTATAGTTGATACGATTAGCATAGAGATGTTTACCACTGAAACTATACTCAACTCACATGATGATCGGACTTGAATTAGTGAATTTGGATCATGCCACACTCAAGTAACTAGAGGGATGTCTATTTGAGTGGGAGTTTATTAGTAATTTGATTAGTTAAACTCTAATTGTCTTGAACATAGTCTAAGTCCACATTGCAATATTTTACGTTGTAGATCAATGGCTCACGCAGTAGCAACCATGAATTTCAATATGTTCCTAGATAAAGTTAAGTTGAAAGATGATGGGAGAAACTTTGTTGACTGGGCACGTAATCTTAGGCTCATCCTACAAGCTGGGAAAAAGAATTATGTCCTTGATGCTGCGCTAGGAGATGAACCACTCGCTACGTCTGACCAAGATGTTTTGAACGCTTGGCAATCGCGTAAGGAGGACTACTCAGTAGTTCAATGTATGGCGTAGAACCGGGACTTCAACGACGTTTTGAGCGTCATGGAGCATATGAGATGTTCCAGGAGTTGAAGTTTATCTTTCAGAAGAATGCCCGGATCGAGTGGCATGAGACCTCCGATAAATTCTATGCTTGCAATATGGAGGAGAATTCGTCTGTGAGTGAACATGTGCTCAAAATGTCTGGGTACTCAAACCGTCTAGTTGAGCTGGGGATTGAACTCCCGCAAGAGGCTATCACTCACAGAATTCTTCAATCAGTGCCACCTAGCTATAAGAGCTTTGTGTTGAACTATAACATGCAAGGGATGAACAAGGCACCCGGCGAGTTATTCGCGATGCTGAAACTCACAGAGTTAGAACTCCGGAAAGAGAATCAAGTGTTGATGGTCAACAAGACCACTGGTTTCAAAAGAAACGGCAAAGGCAAGAAGGGTAACTCCAAGAAGAGCGGCAAAACTGTTGCCAAACCGACGAAGAAACCCAAGGCTGGACCTAAGCCGAAAACAGAGTGCTATTATTGCAAGGGGATTGGTCACTGGAAGCGTAACTGCCCCAAGTATTTGGCTGATAAGAAGGCGGCCAAAGAAAAATCAGGTATATGTGATATACATGTTATTGATGTGTACTTAACCAGCTCTCCTAGTAGTGCTTGGGTATTTGATACCAGTTTTGTTGCTCATATTTGCAACTCGAAGCAGGAACTACGGAATAAAAGAAGGCTGGCGAAGGATGAAGTGACGATGCGCGTGGGAAATGGTTCCAAGGTTGATGCAATCGCCGTCGGCACAGCCTCACTTCATTTACCATCAGGATTAGTTATGAACTAAAATAATTGTTATTTAGTGCCCGCGTTAAGCATGAACATTATATCTGGATCTTGTTTATTGCGAGACGGTTACTCATTTAAGTCAGAGAATAATGATTGTTCTATTTCTATAAGTAATATCTTTTATGGTCATGCACCCAATGTGAGAGGTTTGTTTATATTAAATCTTGATTGTGATGATACACATATACATAACATTGAGACCAAAAGATGTAGAGTTAACAATGATAGCGCCACGTTTTTGTGGCACTGCCGCTTAGGTCATATTGGAGTAAAGCGCATGAAGAAACTCCATACTAATACATCCACTTTGCATCATGTTTTTATGTTGACATTTATCGCTTTATGGGCTGTTATTACACTTCACGGTACAATACTTATGCCTTTTCTCTCTTATTTTACAAGGTTTACATGAAGAGGGAGAATGCCGACAGTTGGAATTCTGGTCTGAAAAGGGAGCAAGTTTGAGATACCTATTTTGCGCAACTCCAAAAGCCGTGAAAATCAACGAGGAATTATTTTGGATTTTATGAAAAATACTGGGCGGAAGAAGTACCACAGGGGAGCCACGAGGAGGCCACAAGCCTGCCAGGCCCGGCCTACCCCCCTGGCTGGGCCTAGGTGGCTTGTGGGCCCCCTGTTACCCCTCCGGCGCTCATCTTTTGCTATATGGAGGGTTTCGTTCCAGAAAAAATCAGAAGGAGGCTTTCGGGAGAAGCCGCCGCCACCACGAGGCGGAACTTGAACACAACCAATCTAGAGCTCCGGTAGGGCCGTCTTGTCGGGGAAATTTCCCTCCCGGAGGGGGAAATCGTCGCCATCGTCATCGCCAACACTCCCCTCGTCGAAGGGGACTCATCTCCATCAACATGTTCGTCAGCACCATCTCATCTCCAATCCCTAGTTCATCTCTTGTAACCAATCTCCGTCTCGCGAGTCCGATTGGTACTTGTAAGGTTGCTAGTAGTGTTAATTACTCTTTGTAGTTGATGCTAGTTGGATTACTTGGTGGAAGATTATGTGTTCAGATCTTTAATGCTATTCAATACCTCTCTGGTCATGAACATAATTATGCTTTGTGAGTAGTCACTTTTGTTCCTGAGGACATGGGATAAGTCTTGCTATAAGTAGTCATGTGAATTTGGTATTCGTTCGATATTTTGATGCGTTGTATGTTGTTTTTCCTCTAGTGGTGTTATGTGAATGTCGACTACATAACACTTCACCTTATTTGGGCCTAGAGGAAGGCATTGGGAAGTAATAAGTAGATGATGGGTTGCTAGAGTGACACAAGCTTAAACCCTAGTTTATGTGTTGCTTCGTAAGGGGTTGATTTGGATCCACTAGTTTAATGCTATGGTTAGACTTTGTCTTAATTCTTCTTCCGTAGTTGCGGATGCTTGCGAGAGGGGTTAATCATAAGTGGGATGGTTGTCCAAGTAAGGGAAGCACCCAAGCACCGGTCCACCCACAAATCAAATTATCAAAGTAGCGAACGCGAATCATATGAGCATGATGAAAAGTAGCTTGACAGAAATTCCCATGTGTCCTCGGGAGCGCTTTACCTCATATAAGAGTTTGTCCAGGCTTGTCCCTTGCTACAAAAGGGATCGGGCCATCTTGCTGCACCTTTGTTACTATTGTTACTTGCTACTCGCTACGAATCATCTTATCACACTACTATCTGTTACCGATAATTTCAGTGCTTGCAGAGAATACCTTGCTGAAAACCACTTGTCAGTTCCTTCTGCTCCTCGTTGGGTTCGACACTCTTACTTATCGAAAGGACTACGATAGATCCCCTACACTTGTAGGTCATCACATACCGATGGGCTTTTGGAGTCACTTGATTTTGAATCACTTGACACGTGCGAACCATGCCTCATGGGCAAGATGACTAAGACTCCGTTCTCCGGAACAATGGAGCGTGCAAGTGACTTGTTGGAGATCATACATACTGATGTGTGCGGTCTAATGAGTGTGGAGGCGCGCGGCGGATATCGTTATTTTCTCACCTTCACTGACGATTTGAGTAGGTATGGATATATCTACTTGATGAAGCACAAGTCTGAAACGTTTGAGAAGTTCAAGCAATTTCAGAGTGAAGTCGAAAATCATCATAACAAGAAGATCAAGTTCCTGCGTTCTGATCGAGGCGGCGAATATCTGAGTTTCGAGTTTGGTGCTCACTTAAGACAATGTGGAATTGTTTCATAGTTAACACCGCCTGGAACACCACAACGTAATGGTGTGTCCGAACATCGTAATCGTACTTTGTTAGATATGCTGCGATCTATGATGTCTCTTACCAATTTGTCGTTATCGTTTTGGGGTTATGCATTAAAGACAGCTGCATTCACTTTAAATAGGGCACCGTCAAAATCCGTTGAGACGACACCATATGAGCTATGGTATGGGAAGAGGCCAAAGTTGTAGTTTCTTAAACTTTGGGGATGTGATGCTTATGTAAAAAAGCTTCAGCCTGAAAAGCTGGAACCCAAAGCGGAAAAGTGTGTCTTCATAGGTTACCCAAAGGAGACAGTTGGGTACACCTTCTATCTCAGATCTGAGGACAAAGTGTTTGTTGTTAAGAACAGAGCTTTTCTTGAGAAAGAGTTTCTCTCGAAAGAGTTGAGTGGGAGGAAGATAGAACTTGATGAAGTTGTAGAACCTCTACCCCCCTAGATGGTGGCGCTTGGCAGGGGGAAACCATTGTCGAAGCGACGTCGGTTGAGGAGGAAGCTAATGATAATGATCATGAAGCTTCGGATCAAGTTACTATCGGACCTCGCAGGTCGACAAGATCACGTACTGCTCCTGAGTGGTACGGTAATCCCATCTTATCAATCATGTTGTTAGACAACAATGAACCTGCAAATTATGAAGAAGCAATGGTGGGCCCGGATTCCAACAAATGGTTGGAGGCCATGAAGTCCAGATAGGATCTATGTATGAAAACAAAGTATGGACTTTGGAAGTATTACCTGAAGGTCGCAAGGCTATTCAGAACAAATGGATCTTTAAGAAGAAGACAAACGCGGACGGTAATGTGACCGTTTATAAAGCTCGACTTGTGGCAAAGGGTTTTTCACAAGTTCAAGGAGTTGACTACGATGAGACGTTCTCACCGGTAATGATGCTTAAGTCTGTCCGAATCATGTTAGCAATAGCTGCATTTTTCGATTATGAAATCTGGCAGATGGATGTCAAAACGGCGTTCCTTAACGGTTTTCTTAAGGAAGAGTTGTATATGATGAAACCCGAAGGTTTTGTCGATCCAAAGAATGCTAACAAAGTATGCCAGCTCCAGTGATCCATTTATGGACTGGTGCAAGCATCTCGGAGTTGGACTAAGCGCTTTGATGAGGTGATCAAAGCATTTGGGTTTATACAAGTTGTTGGAGAATCTTGTATTCACAAGAAAGTGAGTGGGATCTCTGTGGAGTTTCTAATATTATATGTGGATGACATATTACTGATTGGAAACAATGTGGAGTTTTTAGAGAGCGTAAAAGATTACTTGAACAAATGTTTTTCAATGAAGGACCTAGGAGAAGCTGCTTACATATTAGGCATTAAGATCTATAGGGATAGATCGAGACGCCTAATAGGACTTTCACAAAGCACATACCTTGATAAAGTTTTGAAGAAGTACAAAATGGAACAGTCTAAGAAGGGGTTCTTGCCAGTATTACAAGGTATAAAGTTGAGTAAGACTCAGTTCCCAGTAACTGCGGAAGATAGGGAAAAGAGGAGTACTGTCCCCTATACTTCAGCCATAGGGTCTATCATGTATGCAATGTTGTGCACTAGACCGGACGTCAGCATGGCCATACGTATGGCTGGCAGGTTTCAAAGTAATCCAGGAGTGGATCACTGGACGGCGGTCAAGAGTATTCTGAAGTACCGGAAAAGGACTAAGGAAATGTTTCTCGTTTATGGAGGTGACGAAGAGCTCGTCATAAAGGGTTACGTCGATGCAAGCTTTAACACTGATCCAGATGACTCTAAGTCTCAAACTGGATACGTATTTATTCTTAATGGGGGTGTGGTAAGCTGGTGCAGTTCCAAGCAAAGCGTCATAGCAGATTCCACATGTGAGGCGGAGTACATGGCTGCCTTAGAGATAACTAAGGAATGTGTCTTGATGAAGCAGTTCATGACGGATCTTGGAGTGGTGCCGAGCGCACTAAATCCAATAACTCTGTTCTGTGATAACACTGGTGCCATTGCTTTAGCAAAGGAACCAAGGTTTCACAAGAAGACCAGACACATCAAACGACGCTTCAACCTCATTCGCGACTACGTCGAAGGAGAGGACGTCAATATTTGCAAAGTGCACACGGACTTGAATGTAGCAGATCCACTGACTAAACCTCTTCCACGAGCGAAGCATGATCAACACCAGAACTGTATGGGTGTTAGATTCATTCCAATGTAAATCGCATAGCGATGTGAGACTAGATTATTGACTCTAGTGCAAGTGGGAGACTGTTGGAAAAAATAGTTATTATTATATTTCCTATTCCAAGATAATCATTTATTATCCATGCTATAATTGTATTCAATGAAAGCATAGATACATGTGTGGATATATAAACAAAACAATGTCCCTAGTAAGCCTCTAGTTGGCTAGCCAGTTGATCAAGGATGGTTAAGCTTTTCTGACCATATGCAAGTATTGTCACTTGATAACTGGATCACATCATTAGGAGAATCATGTGATGGACTAGACCCAAACTATGAACGTAGCATGTGATCGTGTCATTTTGTTGCTATTGTTTTCTGCGTGTCAAGTATTCATTCCTATGACCATGAGATCATGTAACTCACTGACATCGGAGGAATACCTTGTGTGTATCAAACGTCACAACATTACTGGGTGACTATAAAGATGCTCTACAGGTATCTCCGAAGGTGTCCATTGAGTTAGCATGGATCAAGACTGGGATTTGTCACTCCGTGTGACAGACAGGTATGTCGGGGCCCACTCGGTAATAAAACATCACATACAAGCCTTGCAAGCAATGTGACTCAACTGTAAGTCACGGGATCTTGTATTACGGAACGAGTAAAGAGACTTCCCGGTAACGAGATTGAAATAGGTATAGAGATACTGACGATCAAATCTCGGGCAAGTAACATACCAAAGGACAAAGGGAATGTTATACGGGATTATATGAATCCTTGGCACAGAGGTTCAACTGATAAGATCTTCGTAGAATATGTAGGATCCAATATGGACATCTAGGTCCCTCTATTGGATATTGACCGGGGAGTGCCTCGGGTCATGTCTGCATAGTTCTCGAACCCGCAGGGTCTGAAAACTTAAGGTTCGATGATGTTTTAGTATAGTTGAGTTATATGTGTTGGTGACCGAAGGTTGTTCGGAGTCCCTGATGAGATCATGGACGTCACGAGGGTTTCCGGAATGGTCCGTAAACAAATATTGATATATAGGATGGTTTCATTTGGTCACTGGAAAGATTTCGGGCATTACCGGCAGTGTACCGGGAGTGACGAATGGGTTCAGGGTATTCACCGGGAGGGGCCCACCCACCCGGGAGTGAGCCCAGTAGCACTAGGGTGGCGCACCAGCCCTTAGTGGGCTGGTGAGGCCAGCCCAAGTGGGCTATGGCGCCACAAGGAGAAAATACCAGAGGAAAGAAAAAAAAAGGAAAGAGGGAGGTGGGAAGGAAGGATTGGACTCCTTCCCCCCAAACCGAATTGGGGTGGGAGTGCACCTCCTCCCTTCGGCCGACGCCCTTGGGGATCCCTTGAGCCCCAAGGCTAGCCCCTCCCCTCCTCCTATATATATTGGTGGTTTTAGGGATTTTGAGACACTACTTTGCCACGTGCAACTCAAACCTATACCACGTAGTTCTTCCTCTAGATCGGATTTCTGCGGAGCTCGGGCGGAGCCTTGCAGGAGTAGATCATCACCATCACCGGCGCGCCGTCACGCTGCCGGAGAACTCATCTACTTTCTCGTCTCTCTTGCTGGATCAAGAAGGCGGAGATCGTCATCGAGCTGTACGTGTGCTGAACGCGGAGGTGTTGTCCGTTCGGCGCTAGATCGGAATGGATCGTGGGACGATGGTGATTTGAATCACGAAGTTGTACCACTACATCAACCGCATTACTTAACGCTTCCCGCTTAGCGATCTACAAGGCTATGTGGATCCAATCTCCCTCTCATAGATGAACATCACCATGATAGGTCTTCGTGTGCGTAGGAAATATTTTGTTTCCCATGCAACGTTCCCCAACATACCATACCTCAACCATTGACTTAATTGGTCCCGATATCTTGATCACGAGATTGCTAAGTCCCGTGGCTCACAGATTACTACAACATCACATGTTCAGGTACCGTAGATCTTGAGGAAATGAAAGCCTCGCGACTCTAGTGGAAGTACGATGACGTGAGCAGGCGCATGTACGGACGTACCCGGACAAGTAGACGACACTTGGTCGTCTCCTGGGATAGCAAGATAGACTTCACTGCATTTTATCGTTTGATTTCGTCTGTAGTCGGACCATGTCTTCTGGATGTTTGAATAAATGTTGTATGACTTGTAGTTCAGCATGTGGCGAGTTTAAGCCAACTCATATACTCACCTCCGCTTTAAATGTATGTGCAATGATTTCTATATTTGTGAAATGCCGAGATGCGTCTCTATACACATTAAGGCTTCGTCCCCAAATACGGATAGTGTCGCATCTTGGATGTTACATGTCGGTTCAGGAACCTTCTAAATGGTTCCCAGAACCGGATAAAACCTATCTAGAAACCTCAAGAAGGTTCCCAAAACCCAAACCGCTAAAATGATTAAAGAGGCCGGCCCAAGCCAATCGATAGCTTGATCTTCATGTGTGAAAGACTCGCAGTTCAACGCGACGAACGTGGGAGCAACTATCTGAGAAGCATTCCTTGTGGAGCTTTTCATGGGTCACTCTCACGCGGCGCTACTTTACGTTTACTCAACCACCGCCATGTGTCGTGCTCACGACATTTCCTCTAGATTTTTTCCACGCGTTTTTGGCCTTTCCAATACTCTTTTCGAGGGTTTTCAGTGTTTTCAGTTTTCCAACGATTTTCTTAGTTTTTGGACGAATTTCAAAAAATGTGCGAAAAAACACATTTTTTGTCGAAATGCACAGTATTTCTGTCCCGACACGCACGGATTTGCTTCAGCGAGGTCGTTCCTATCAGAAATGAAATAAACATGCTTTTTCCTTTATCGAGACGCATGTTTTTTGCTTCCGCGAGAGGCACGGATTTGCTTGCACGAGAGCCACGGACGTGCCTCTCAAAAAGGAAAAAAATGCATTTTTTTATTTTTTTCCTTTCACGAGAGGCATGTTTTTGTTTCCGCAAGAGGCACCGTTGTCGCAAATGGAAAAAACCATTTTCTATTTTTTTTTCTTTTGCGAGAGGCGCTGTTTTGCTTCCGTATGAGACGCTGATTTGCTTCCGCGAGAGGCACGGGCGTGGCTCTTTGAACGAAAAAAACTCGTTTTCTATTTTAATTTTTTCATGAGGGACATAATTTTGCTTCCACGAGGCACTGCCCTGCCTCTCAAAAACGAAAAATACGTGTTTTCTGTTCTTTTACTTCTACAAGAGGCACGAGTTTTTTTGCCTAGTTTTTCTCGTGATAGAAAAAGTTCATCAAAATGTATCAACATGGGATGTAATTTTGAAGATCCCAACGCGAGAAATCTAACAGTGAAAACGGTTTGAGATTTGGAAGCACGGTTTAAAAGATAAAACGTTTTGTAATAAGGATCTATGAAAAGGGGAAATTGACCACTTAAGGCGATGTGTGAAGGTGATGATGGCCTTTGAAAGGAGTACTCCTTAATTAGTGATTTTAGATAAACATCCTTTAAGGAATTCCTTAGACATGGGCATGTAGTGCTTCACACGTTCGTTACTGTGCATTTTTCAAAATCATGCCTAAAGCCCTTCAAACCGGGCCGCCTCGTTAAACTTTTAATTTTATTTTTATTTTATTTTTTTACTTAAAATTCATGAACTTTTTCCAAAATTTTGAAGTTTTTTATATGATTAACTTTTTCAAAAAATTGAATATTATATAGAACTTCGTGAACTTTTTTCAAAATCTATGAATATTTCTAAAATTGATGAACTTTACAAAAAGTTCTTGCAAAATTGTTGAGTTCTTTTTAAGTTCGATGTTCTTTTTTTCAAAATCAATGAACTTTTTTCTATTAAAATCGATGAACTTTTGCAAATACGATGAACCCTTTTTCATACTAATGAGAAAAAATCAAGTGCATGAACTTTTTTTCAAAATATGTGAACTTTTTTGAATTCATGATTTCTTGTTGTGTGGCAAATTTTTGTGGTTTTACTCATTCTTTTTTCTCAAATGTTAACGTACACATGGGCCGGCCTACCAGCATAGGCTCACTCGCCTAGTATTCTGTTTTTAGGAAATGTACGTCTAGTTGTGAGGTTTGGAAGGTCCTATACGGCGCCTTCAGCGCCGGTTAGGCAAACCGGTGACTGCAGCGCTCCTTCTTGTGGGCCGGCCCATATAGAATGTGTTGGTCTGTAAAAATCGTAAAAAAGTTCATAGATTTTTTTTAAAAATGAAATTTGTGAAAATAGTTCAATAATTATAAAACAAGTTCACCAATTTTTTAAATATGTTTATGTATTTTCAAAAAGTTCACAGAATTAGGAAAACAATTATTGATTTTCAAAAAAAAATCATCAATTCTCAAAAAAAGTTCATCATTATGTTCATCGATTTTCAAAAAAGTTCATGGATTTCATAAAAAAGTTCATCGACTGTCAAAAAAGTTCACCGATGTTCAAAAAACTTCATCGATTTGGAAAAAGTTCACGGGCTAAAACATAGATCGGATCTGTAAATGGGACGGCCCATGGCGCGGCGCTGCACGCGCCGGTTAGCAAAATTTGCCTTTAATCGACCCGTGTAGCGCTAAAGAGGGTTTCCCGTGAGGTTTTGTGCCGCCTCGACGCCAGACTGGGCTGGCTGGAGGTAGCCCAATTCGGGCCAGCTAGCACACAGGTTGAACGACAAAGGAAAACGGATTGGGCTACATGACAGGTGGTTGATTTGGGCTGAAAATAGCATTTTGTTTTCACATGAAAAAAAGACTATAGCAACGATTTTTGAGTGTACATAGATAATACAAAGAGCTTTTCCATACAATATATATGGGGCATCAAATACATCATTAATATATTCTCTGAAAGATCACAAATTGTCTATGTTAAGACTACATTTTATATAGAAGATTAATTAGATTTGTCATGTGTCAATGTCCACACATCTAAAAACATGAACATAATTACTTCACCAACTAAGAGCAATAGTCGTAGCGAGTTCATTCCTAAATAAACCAATGTTATGACCACTTTCCATCGGAGTTGAAGCCCGGTGCATTTGGAGGAATAGCATACTTCTTGTATCTTTTTGAAGTAGTTGGAACATAATGCAGCTCCATCTCACACCAAAAGAAGTGGAGATCATCCTTGTTATGGAGGCCAACATTGTTGTGTACTATCACAATAGCCGCAAAACTCATCTTTCGTATTTGAATAAATGAGTATGGCATTTTGAGAAAAAAATCAACATTTCATCTTGAAGACTGATGACTACTACACAACTTTATTCTTATAAAAGTTGTTGGGCCTCCAAGTAAGTAGTTTTGTAGGACAACAACAAATTTTTCTCAAGTGGATGACCTAAGGTTTATCAACCTGTTGGAGGTGTAGGATGAAGATGATCTCTCAAACAACCCTGCAATCAAATACAAAAAATATCTTGTGTCCCCAACATAACCATTACAATGGCAAATTGTATAAGTGCCCTAGTTCGGTGAAGAGATGGTGATACAACTGTAGTTTAGATAGTAGAAATGGGTTTTTCTAATCTGAAAATATAAAACAACAAGGTAACAAGTAGTAAAAGTGAGCATAAACGGTATTGCAATGCTTGGAAATAAGGCTAAGGGTTCATACTTTCACTAGTGCAATCTCTAAACACTAGTAACATAATAGAATCATATGATCATCCCTCAACGTGCGACAAAGAATCACTCCACAGTTCATATCTACCGAAGGACATAATATGAATTATTGTAGGTAGCAAAACCACCTCAACATAATTCTTTCCGATCAATCTATTGAGACATTCCTATAAGTGTCACAAACAGCACTAGAGTTCCTACTAGAATAACATGTGTGATTCGTATCAATCAACCCTAATGTAACCTAGATACTTCAATACCACCTCAAGTATTCGCGGGATAATTATTCGACATGCATCAAACAATTTCACAGAGAGAGAGGGAGCGAGGGAGGGAGGGAGGGAGGGAGAGAGAGAGAGAGAGAGAGAGAGAGAGAGAGGGGGGGTGGAGGGAGGTGTCGGTGTCAAAACCGGCAGATCTCGGGTAGGGGGTCCCGAACTGTGGACCTTGGATCGATGGCTTGCGGGAAGAAGGGGGAGACAGCGGTTTACCTAGGTTCGGGCCCTCCTATGGAGGTAATACTCTACATCCTGCTTGATTGTATTGATGAAGATGATTACAGAGTTGATCTACCTCGAGATCGTATACGCTAAACCCTAGATGGTTCAGCCTCCTCTATACGGATATGGGTCCCTAGTTTATATAGACACCAGGATCCCTAGGGTTTACAAGTTACCGACCATAATCGGGAATAGATGAGCCGACCTATCTTTCTAAGCTTGGAGTCAACGCCAATCCTCGGTGCCTTCCTTCCTTCGTACGAAGTCATTAACTATCCGAACTGTGATGACCCGGTCCATGGGCTGGCGCCTCGAGGACCCCTTAGTCAGGGACTCCCTATGTAGCCCCCGAACTAGCCTTTCATGCCCTTATGTATAGTCTTCGACAGCTTCCACACGTGTGGTAGTCGGTTTGAAAGGCGAGTTCCTCCTCCGTTTGCAGCATGACGAGCTAGTCTTCGGCGAATCCTCGAACATCGAAGTGTCGTGGGACCCATAACCTTCAATCATGCCCCTAAATTTTAATAACCTCTTGAGCACCGTGTGTCTTAAAGTTGGCACGTGCCCCAATGATTCAGCGAAACCGTCTCTTACAGATGTGGGGGGAAGGTGCCCCTTCTTTGTAAACAAGCAAGGGCCCGGGTCTAAGGTCATATCTCCACTCCTTCCCCCACAAGCGCAACCATGGAAACCCTAGAATCCTAGCACTTAACTCCATAGAGAGTTCCTCCTCTTGTCCCTTAGGCCCTCAACCTGGCGACTCGGCCAGTTGCTCTGTTTCTCAGCTTCGGTTGCGGGACCTTAAAATCCAAGGGTACCTTCCCTCTTCTGATCTTGCATGCATGCGTGCCGTCCTAACCACCTACAACGGTGAGGCCTTCACAGAAAAATCCCCCATTCCACAAAAAGGCGAAAGGGTGTGCTTTACTTCCTTCCTACTTCGTGGGCTGGGAATTCCCATCCATCCTTTTCTGAGAGGTCTGTTGGAGTTTTACGGGCTGCAGCTGCACAATCTATCCTAGGGTTCCATCCTTCACATCTCAGGTTTCGTAGCCCTATGCGAGATGTTCCTAGGCTGCGAACCTCATTTCGGTTTATGGAGAAAGTACTTCTGCATTGTCCCACGGACTAATGGATCCTCCATCCAGGAAGTAGGCGGGGCCGAGGTGTAGCGTGTAGCTGCCACCGGATACCCAGTCGGTACACCGAATGAAGAAACCGATGAATGGTCTTCGGAGTGGTTTTATATGGACGACATCCCTCTATTCGAGCCAGTTCGGCGAGGCCTTCCCGAGTATTCAGCGGCTCATTTGAAGAAGCGATTCAGTTGGCATCCGAAGAGTAAGTCTAAAGAAGAGAGCGCGGAAGTGAGGCGCCTAGCAGCCAAGGTAAAAATGTTGGCTCACGGTGGTCTAACCATCGTACAAGTGATGGCCACCGTAATCACCACGTGCTTTCATCTACTCCAGCAGCGCATACATCCTTTATGGGATTTACAGCGGGATAGATGACTCGACGCGTTGCAAGCGGCAAGGACCGGACACCCGCGACGACTTAGCGGCCATTCTGGTTGATTTTTTTAAGGGGGGAAAGGAGGATTTCGCCCATCTCGCCTTCCGAGAAGGCTTCGCATCGTACAACCCCATCCCGTGGGTAAGTACAGACATATCTGTAGCTATCTTGATTGATCGTGTTACCAACAAATGTAAAACTCTTGATCCTTTGCTTGTAGGATTGGAGGCGCTGGATCGATACAGTGAGCTGCCCCGCTCCCCAGGCCGAGAAATATGCTCAGGACGACGACCCTCGATTCCACGAAGATCTAGAGATCTCCATCATCTTTGAAGATGGGGTATTTTATCACGAGAGTGTCGACGGACCGGTAGTGGCCCTTTTCGCCGATAACCCAAGGCTGCTCCCAGCTTCGGCAAGCAAGCGAAAGGTGTCCACTCGTCGCGGAACTGCTCCAAAACGTCGTCGGAGCACGCGTCGAACAACATCACGCATTCCTCCGGCCGAGGTTGTTTTGACTGAGGAATAAATTCCTGCACAGGCGGTGGCAGGCAACATTGTGTCCTTTGCTTCATCCACGTACTTATATCCACCCATTATTTTTACAATAACGATGGGTTTCTTGGTGTACTTACATTCCCCTTTGCCGATAATTGTAGAAAATGAGTGTGAACCTCCTCGCCCGGAAATGGGGCCGAGCAATTGGAATGCGAGCCAAACCCACAACATTCGGCCAACGCGGGGCTCCAAACACTTTCCCGACGCCCGGCCCTGCCGATGATGTATCCGCGACGAACTCCAAAAGCGTGTGATCAAACACAGGAACAAGTATAATGTCATCCAAAATACCAAAGTTTTGGAAAACCAAAATGAGAGCAAATAAAGTCAAAAGCTCTCTCTTTCCAAGCCCTATGATCTATACATTTCACCCCCTTTGGCAACAAGTTAACAAAAAGTTCAAAAGTATAGAGCTAATCGTCTCTCTGGGCAGGTGAAGACGATGTTGACAGAAGAGCGTCCACGAAAGCTTCTGCTGAATGTCCCGGAGCTGGAGGAGTGGATACTGGAGGTCCTGGAGCTAGGGCTGAAGTTGAAAGTGTAGATGCCTGAGCTGATGAAGTTAGTCTTTGCTATGGTAACAAAAGTCCTTGCTTGGCGCTAGGAATTCTTCTTGCTACTTCTCTTGTTTGTGTCGGTTTTTCCCTTGAAGAGGAAAGGGTGATGCAGCACAGGAGCAGTAAGTATTTCCCTCAGTTTGAGAACCAAGGTATCGATCCAGAAGGAGGGTCTCATCAAGTCCAGAGTACCTGCGCAAAAACAAACGAGCTTGCACCCAACGCTTCAAAGGGGTTGTCAATCCCTTCAAGATTGTTTGCAAAGTGAGATCTCAAGGCGGAAAGTGCAACGAAGTAAAAAGTGTAAGGCTGAAAATATGGTGTGGAGTAGACCCGGGGGCCATAGTGTTCACTAGAGGCTTCTCTCAAAATAGCAAATATCACGGTGGGTGAACAAATTATGTCGAGCAATTGATAGAACCGCGCAAAGTCATGACGATATCTAAGACAATGATCATACATATAGGCATCACGTCCGAGACAAGTAGACTGATACTTTCTGCATCTACTACTACTACTCCACACATCGACCGCTATCCAGCATGCATCTAGTGTATTGAGTTCATGACGAACAGAGTAATGCCTTAAGCAAGATGACATGATGTAGAGGGATAATCTCAAACCAATGATGAAAACCCCATCGTTTTACCCTTGATGGCAACAACACGATGCGTGCCTCGCTACCCCTTCTGTCACTGGGTGAGGTCACCGCACGGTATGAACCCAAAACCAAGCACTTCTCCCATTGCAAGAATCATAGATCTAGTTGGCCAGACAAAACCCACAACTCGAAGAGAACTACAAGGATATGAAATCATGCATAAGAGAGATCAGAAGAAACTCAAATAAGATTCATAGATAATCTGATCATAAATCCGTAATTCATCGGATCTCGACAAACACACCGCAAAAGAAGATTACATCGGATAGATCTCCATGAAGATCATGGAGAACTTTGTATTGAAGATCCAAGAGAGAGAAGAAGCCATCTAGTTACTAGCTATGGACCCGTAGGTCTATGGTGAACTACTCACGCATCATCGGAGAGGTCATGGTGTTGATGAAGAAGCTCTCCATGTCCGATCCCCCTCCGGCAGGGCACCACAATGTGCCCCATATGGGATCTTGTAGCGACAGAAGCTTGCGGCGGCGGAAAATTGATTTCGATGATCTCCTTGTTTATTTTGGGATTTCTAGGGAATATATAGGCGCAACCCCTAGGGCAGAGGGCGCCCAGGGGGCCCACAGGCCTGTGGGTCGCGGCCTACCACCCTGTCCGTGGGGTGGGGGCTTGTGGGGCCCCTGAGGCTCCCCTGCCTTGGCTCCCAAGCTTCCCGACCTTCTTCCGGTACAGAAAAAATCTTTTCGGGGATTTTGTTCCGTTTGGACTCCGTTTCAAAATCTCCTCTGAAAGGGGTCAAAAACATGGAAAACATGAACTGACACTTGGCACTAAGTCAATAAGTTAGTCTCAAAAAAAATTATAAAAGGCATGTAAAACATACAAAGTTTGATAAGATAATAGCATGAAACCATCAAAAATTATAGATACGTTGGAGACGTATCAAGCATCCCCAAGCTTAACTCCTGCTCGTCCTCGAGTAGGGAAGTGATAAAGAATGAATTTTTGATGTGGAATGCTACCTAGCATAGTTGTCCTTTGCAACTTCTTTCACGTGACATGAATGTTTACATCCGTTAGATTCAAAACAATAGTTTACTATTGACATGAAAACAATAATACTTCAAGCAAACTAGCAAGGTAATCACGAACTTTCAAAATAACAAGGCTAAGGAAAGTTATCCCTACAAAATCATATAGTCTCGCTATGCTCCATCATCCTCACACAACTAATGTAAATCATGCACAACCCCGGTATTGGCCAAGTAATTGTTTTCGCACTCTTACTTTCTCAAACTTTTTATAACTATCACGCAATACATGAGCGTAAGCCATGGATATAGCACTATAGGTGGAATAGAGTGTGGTGGTTGTGAGACAAAAAGGAGATGGTCATATTGACTCGGCGTATCAAAGGGCTATGGAGATGCCCATTAATAGATATCAATGTGAATGAGTAGGGATTTCCATACAAGAGATGCACTAGAGCTATAAGTATGTGAAAGCTCAAAAGGAAAACTAGCGGGTGTGCATCCAACTTGCTTGCTCACGAAGACCTAGGACAATTTTGAGGAAGCCCATCATTGGAATATACAAGCCAAGTTATATAATGAAGATTCCCACTAGCATATGGTGGTGACGAAGCAAGAAGCTCTCAATCATGAAGAACATGGTGCTATTATGAAGCAGAAGTGTGGAAGAAGATAATAGCATTGTCCCATCTCTCCTTTTCTCTCTTTTCTTTTTTTTCATTTGGGCTCTTAGGCCTCTTTTTTTGGGCTCTTTGGCCTCTCTTTGTTTTCCTCACATGGGACAATGCTCTAATAATGATGATCATTACACTTTCATTTACTCATAGCTTCAAAGCTCAAAATGATGATGACTCTATAGGAAATGCCTCCGGCAGTGTACCGGGAAGTGCAACGATCTAGCATGGTGTATGACATTGAAAACATCTTGCTAGCTATCTTACGATCATGCAATGGCAATATGAGAGTGATGGCACAAGTCATGAGACGGAACGGTGGGAGTTGCATGGCAATATATCTCGGAATGGCTATGAAAATGCCATAGTAGGTAGGTATGGTGGCTGTTTTGAGGAAGGCATATGGTGGGTTTTTGTACCGACGAGAATTGCACGGCACTAGAGATGCTAGCAATGGTGGAAGGTGAAAGTGCATCTATACCATGGACTCACATTAGTCATGAAGAACTCGCATACTTATTGCGAAAGTTTTTATTAGTAATCGAAACAAAGTGCTAAACGCATACTCCTAGGGGAAGGGTTGGTAGGTGTTAACCATCGCGCGATCCCGACCTCAACACAAAGAATGACAATCAATATATCAATTATGCTCCGACTTCCTAACATAGCGGTTCACCATACGTGCATGCTACGGGAATCACTAACTTCAACACAAGTATTTCTAGATTCACAACACCCTACTAACATAGCTCTCAATATTACCAAATCCACGTCTCAAAACTAATTGAGAGGAATCAAAACTTCTCTTTCTACTCAATGCACATGAAGATGGAGGTTTTTGCATCCTCTTTGGGTACCTATCATATTTGGAACTACTTTTCATAGCATCAGCCAACTACCAAATCACGCACCGCCGTGCTCTAAAAGATATAAGTGAAGCACTATAGCAAAAGTATCTAGCTCAAAAGATATGAGTGAAGCACTATGAGCATTCTAGCAAAATCACGATGACTACATGTCTCTCTCTCTCTCAAAAAGGTGTGCAGCAAGGATTATTGTGACACAACAAAAGAAAAGACTCCTAAGATACAAGACGCTCCAAGCAAAACACATATCATGTGGTGAATAAAAATATAGCTCCAAGTAATGTTACCGATGGATTGAAGACGAAAGAGGGCATGCCTTCCCGGGGCATCCCCAAGCTTAGGATTTTTGGTGTCCTTGAA
The DNA here is from genome assembly GCF_904849725.1 of Hordeum vulgare subsp. vulgare. Taxonomy (NCBI): domain Eukaryota; kingdom Viridiplantae; phylum Streptophyta; class Magnoliopsida; order Poales; family Poaceae; genus Hordeum; species Hordeum vulgare. The sequence goes on from NC_058520.1 coordinate 519,004,392, forward strand.
TTTGGCTTGGTATGACTTGGGCATCCCCAAGCTTGAGCTCTTTCCACTCCTTATCTCATCGTCCATGAGAACATCACTCAAAACTTGAAAACTTCACAACACAAAACTTAAACAGAAACTCGTGATAACATTAGCACAAGAAAACAAACAACCACTTATTTTGGTACTGTAGCAAAATTGAATTCCATCTATATTGGTGTTGGGCTACTATATTCTCACTTTTCCATGGCTAGTACCCCCGGATACTAACCATAGTTTCATCAAAACAAGCAACCAACTCAACAAAAACAGAATCTGTCAAAAACAGACCAGTGTGTAGCAACCTGTATACTTCGTATACTTGTGTTACCTCAAAAAATCTGAACACTTACGACAGCCTGGTAAAAAAGCATATCAACCAGCAGCAAAAGGAATCAACTAAAAAACTCTTTCGGAATAAAAATGAAAAATCATCTCGTGAGCGCAAAGTTTCTGTCTTTTTCCAACAGGATCAAACAACCATTACCAAGACTAGTCATAAAGGTTTTGCTTGGCTCAAACACAAAAGGAAACACAAAAAACACAATCACAACAGAATTATGATAGCGTGGACGCAACAAAACAGAAAGAAAAGGATAAATTCATTGGGTTGCCTCCCAACAAGCGCTATTGTTTAACGCCCTTAGCTAGGCATAAAAGCTATAGAATCACGTGTCGTCGTCTTTGGTGCTCAAACCAGAAGTGGCCCTCATCATGGATTCATAAGGCAATCTTATTTTCTTTCTAGAAAAGTGTTCCATGCCCTTCCTTAAAGGAAACTGAAATCTAATATTCCCTTCGTTCATATCGATGATAGCACCGATAGTCCTCACGAAAGGTCTACCAAGAATAATAGGGCATGTAGGATTGCAATCAATATCAAGCACAATGAAATCCACGGGTACATAGTTCCTATTTACAATAATAAGAACATCATTGATCCTTACCATGGGTTTCTTGACAGTAGAATCAGCAAGATGCAAATTAAGAGAACACTCTTCAATCTCATTAAAACCCAGAACATCACATAAAGACTTTGGAATCGCAGAAACACTAGCACCCAAATCACACAAAGCATTGCACTCATAGTTTTTTATTTTGATTTTGATGGTAGGTTCCCACTCATCATGAAGCTTTCTAGGGATAGAGACTTCCAATTCAAGTTTCTCTTCAAGAGATTTTATCATAGCTTCGACGATATGATCGGTAAAGGCCTTGTTTTGGCTATAAGCGTGTGGAGAGTTTAACATAGATTGCATCAAAGAAATGCATTCAATCAAGGAGCAACTATCATAATTGAATTCCTTGAAATCCACAGTAGTAATTTCATTAATACTCAAAGTTTTAACATCTTCTACTCCACTTTCAATGCTTTTAGCATCAAGATAGATGGACTTTGAACCATTGGGGCACTTTTCAACCAAAGTGGATTCATATACAGCCCCATAATCATTAAGTTTGACACAAGAAAACAAAGATTCAATGGGATTCACACCAAGCACTTTAAGATCTTCGTGATTCTCATCACGAGAACACACCTTTTTAAGCCATTCATGTCTAGCACGAATTTTGGCGGTTCTTTCTTGGCTCTCAATCATGGAAACATGCATAGCTTTCAAAGTTTCATCCATGTTGATTTTGGGGGGAGCACATCTAACTTTCAAAGCATCAACATCACTAGACAGTCTATCAACGCTCTTAGCCAAATCGTCAATTTTGAGTAGCTTTTCCTCTATGGACGCATTGAAAATCTTTGGAGAGTTTATGAACTCTTTGATATTACTCTCTAGATCAGAGGGTAATCTATTGTAATTGCCATGGGTATTGTTGTAGGAGTTGCCAAAGTTATTAGAGGATTTACCAGGAAAAGGCCTAGGAACATAATTTCCTCTAAAAGCATTGTTGTTGCCAAAGTTATTCCTACCAACAAAATTAACGTCCAAGCTAGCGTTGCTACTCTCAATCAAAGAAGACAAAGGCATATCATTAGGATCCAAAGGAGCACTTCTACTAGCAACCAAATTCATTAACTCGTCCATCTTAGCACTCAACGAGTTAATTTCCTCTATAGCGTGTACCTTCTTACTAGTAGGTGACCTTTCAGTGTGCCACTGAGAGTAGTTCGTTATGATGTTGTCTAAGAGATTTGTGGCTTCTCCTAACGTGATTTCCATGAACGTTCCACCTAAGGCGGAGTCCAAGATATTTCTAGAAGCGAAATTCAAGCCAGCGTAAAAGATTTGTATAATCATCCAAAGACTCAAGCCATGAGTGGGACAATTTCTAATCATTAATTTCATTCTCTCCCAAGCTTGTGCAACATGTTCATGATCAAGTTGCTTGAAATTCATGATATCATTCTGGAGAGAGATGATCTTAGCCGGCGGAAAATACTTGGATATATAAGCATCTTTGCAATTATCCCAAGAATCGATACTATTTTTGGGCAAAGAAGAAAACCAAGTTTTTGCGCGATCTCTCAACGAGAAAGGAAAAAAGCTTCAATTTAATCACGTCATTATCCACATCTTTCTTCTTTTGCATGTCGCAAAGTTCAATGAAGGTATTGAGATGGGATGCGGCATCTTCACTATGAAGGCCAGAAAATTGCTCTTTCATAACAAGATTCAACAAAGCGGCATTGATTTCGTATGACTCCGCACTAGTGGCGGGAGCAATCGGAGTACTAATAAAATCGTTATTATTAGTATTCAAGAAGTCACAAAGTTTGGTGTTTTCATTCATGGTGACTTCGGCAAGCAAGCAAGCACATGAGCAAACAAAGAGCAGGCGAGAAAAAAGGGCGAACGAAAAGGCGAAAGAAAAAGGCAAATTGGTGAAGTGGGGGAGAGGAAAACGAGAGGCAACTAGCAAACAAAGTAAATGCAAGAGATGAGTTTGTGACACCTACTTGGATGAGTTCTTGACTTGATCTTCCTCCCCCGCAACGGCGCTAGAAATTCTTCTGCTACGGTAACAAAAGTCCTTCCTTGGCGCTAGGAATTCTTCTTGCTACTTCTCTTGTTTGCATCGGTTTTTCCCTTGAAGAGGAAAGGGTGATGCAGCACAGGAGCAGTAAGTATTTCCCTCAGTTTGAGAACCAAAGTATCGATCCAGAAGGAGGGTCTCGTCAAGTCTAGAGTACGTGCGCAAAAACAAACGAGCTTGCACGCAACGCTTCAAAGGGATTGTCAATCCCTTCAAGATTGTTTGCAAAGTGAGATCTGAAGACGGAAAGTGCAACGAAGTAAAAAGTGTAAGGCTGAAAATATGGTGTGGAGTAGACCCGGGGGCCATAGTGTTCACTAGAGGCTTCTCTCAAAATAGCAAATATCACGGTGGGTGAACAAATTACCATCGAGCAATTGATAGAACTGCGCAAAGCCATGACGATATCTAAGGCAATGATCATACATATAGGCATCACGTCCGAGACAAGTAGACCGATACTTTCTGCATGTACTACTACTACTCCACACATCGACTGCTATCCAGCATGCATCTAGTGTATTGAGTTCATGACGAACAGAGTAACGCCTTAAGCAAGATGACATGATGTAGAGGGATAATATCAAACCAATGATGAAAACCCCATATTTTTACCCTTGATGGAAACAACACGATGCGTGCCTCGCTACCCCTTCTGTCACTGGGTGAGGTCACTGCAGGGTATGAACCCAAAACCAAGCACTTCTCCCATTGCAAGAATCATAGATCTAGTTGTCCACACAAAACCCACAACTCGAAGAGAATTACAAGGATATGAAATCATGCATAAGAGAGATCAGAAGAAACTCAAATAAGATTCATAGATAATTTGATCATAAATCCACAATTCATCGGATCTCGACAAACACACCGCAAAAGAAGATTACATCGGATAGATCTCCATGAAGATCATGGAGAACTTTGTATTGAAGATCCAAGAGAGAGAAGAAGACATCTAGTTACTAGCTATGGACCCGTAGGTCTATGGTGAACTACTCACGCATCATCGGAGAGGTCATGGTGTTGATGAAGAAGCTCTCCGTGTCCGAATGCCCCCTCCACAGGGCACCAGTACGTGCCCCAGATGGGATCTTGCGGAAACAGAAGCTTGTGGCGGCGAAAAATTGATTTCGATGATCTCCTGATTTTTTTTGGGATTTTTAGGGAATATATAGGCGCAACCCCTAGGGCAGAGGGCGCCTAGGGGGTCCACAAGCCTGTGGGCCGCGGCCTACCCCCCTGGCCACGAGGTGGGGGCTTGTGGGGCCCGTGAGGCTCCCGTGCCTTGGCTCCCAAGCTTCCCGATCTTCTTCCGGTACAGAAAAAATCTTTTCCGGGATTTTCTTCCGTTTGGACTCCTTTTCAAAATCTCCTCTGAAAGGGGTCAAAAACATGGAAAAAACAGGAACTGGCACTTGGCACTAAGTCAATAAGTTAGTCCCAAAAAAATATATAAAATGCATGTAAAACATCCAAAGTTTGACAAGATAATAGCATGAAACCATCAAAAATTATAGATACGTTGGAGACGTATCAGTCTTGCTTCTGACACTGGCACAGTTGCTGACCTAGGCTTGGTGCTAAACTGAGTGGTAGTGCGAGGAGGCGACTCTTCATCATCACTAGTATAACTGGGTGTTTTCACATCGTCAACTTCATGCTTGAGCTGATCAACACTAGCAGATATCTTAGTCACTTTGACAGCCAAATCATTGAACTTTGTTTCCATGACCCTCTCCAAACACTTCTGATTTTGTAGAATCTCCAAGATGTTCTTCTCCACACCTTGGACAGAGCTAACTAGAAAAGCCATTTGCTCAGCTTGAGTTCTGAGATGTGGAAATGGTGGTGGCACATTTCTAGCAGCATCAACTTCTGCTGCCTCTGCTGCCATTCTATCTGCAGCTGAGCTAGGATCATTGTCATCCATTACCACTTCATTGTCTTCAAAGTCTGGCTGAAGAGGCAAATGGGTACAATCAAGTAGATATGCACGCTTGCCTAGCTTGGTATTGATAAGCATCTGGATGTATGGGGCATATCCACAAGATATTTTCTAATCACCAGCAGCCCTTCTCATAGTCTCTACTATCAAATCCATCACTCTGAATCTAGTGTGAGTGTCCAAATGGTGCAGCAAGTTGATGGAGTGACCTCTAATCATTTTCTCATCACCTGATTTATGCATCAAGGTGTGTCTCGGAATGGTATTGGTTGTAGGTATCCCTGCTTGCAAGAAGTAAACTGAGCCATAATTGTGAGTTGCCATAAACTTGCGAGGAATTTGGCTTGTACATGTTGGACATGGAGTTGTGACTCATCTTCTGCTCAGAGTATACATCGACATCACTCTCTTTCTGCTTAGGGGCACCAATGATAGTGGCCCACTCATCAAGAGTTGATTCATACTTGTGACCATTAGTCATTCAGACAATAGAACCATCACCATAGAAATGAACAGTTGAATAAAATTGCATGATTAGTTCATCATTCCATGGAGTCATCTCTCTCCCAACAAACTCATCAATGTCCACAGACTTGAAATTTTCTTGCACATAGGGAAAGAAATTTTCATTGGCTTTGATGTCAGCCGAGTCAACATATCTCATATCACTAACAACTGGACTTTTGTCATACAAAACAGTCTCATAAAAGTCTTGTTGTTCCTTGGTGTGAAACCTTGGATCAACAACAGTTCTTCTCCTTATGGCATATGGATCTACAGCTCTCCATTTCCTCAAACTTACATCTTTCCTCTTCTTCATATCTTCAGGTACTGGATGAGCAACATTGTACAGTGGCGGATTGGGCCTTAGCTTTCTGAGAAAAGGTGCATTCTCAACTTCTTCCTCTACAACAACGGTACTGGAAGCAGGACCTTTGTTCTAGTAGATCCCTTTTCCCTTAGGTTTGACTCCTCACGGCATCGTGGAGGTGGTGACGAGGCCTTGGAATAATCTCTCTCCAGGTTCTCTCTATCTCGACGATGTATGATGTGGCATCAGTAAGGGCATGTAAGGGTATGTGTTGTTAGATCAGTTGGCTCTCTTTGAATATTAGTGGTTGGCGTGTCAACTACGGTAAAGCAAGCACTTGGCTGACTTTTGGTGTGGCGATTTTGATGTCTACCCTTGGTTTGTTCTATGGTGAAATTTGGTTTCTCCAACACCCTGCATTGGCGGTGAAGGATTGCAAGCATGTGTTGCTTGGGTGTTTTCCCGACCGATGTTTTGTTTAGTGGTTGCTAGATCGCGTTGCTAGTGGCGAGAGGCTATTGCGGTCTTAAAACCTTGTATGGCATGGGCATTCGCACGTATATTTTTTCCTTACTTTATGTTCAGTGAGTTTCAACCTAAGCCCGGGTGGCACACGATCAAAGAAGACGACGACTAGGAAGGTTTTCAATGTATTTAATTTTTGTAATGACTTACTTGTGTTTTTTTATTGAGTATAATTTTTCTTGGTGAATATCATGTATGACTTGTCTTTTAAATGTCATTTGTTAGAAGCACAATACAAAATGCAAATGTCCATATGCACTCACATATATTCACACTCACATATATTCACTCCTACGAAATCAAACACATATAAATACTATTTAGTAGCATCTCTTAGAAACTATGTCGTCATATTTTATAGGTGCCTCGTACTAGTCGGGAACATACATAAATTACTATGACCAATTGAGCTTACTATTATTATTATTTTGAAAGAGGCGGCAAAAGACCTAAGTTTGGCTACAGGAACCCACAACAATAGTACGGCGTACAATTGAACTGAGTTTTAGGAATGTTCATGAATTCATTCTATCGGCAAACCTAGGTTCCCGGACACCGGGGCCTACTACCGTTGGTAGCACAGGCCACGCATTGAGGACCCGTCCTAATACGCCGCAGCACCGTTTGCTAATGAGCTGAACGGGAAGCACGGCGTCCACCACCTCACAGTTCACGTGAAACGACTAGCCGCCATGTCGGCTAGCTCGTCTTCTCGTGGTTTTCTTCACACCGTACCAACAAAATTGGCGGTGCATCGATGTGTCGCAAATCCTGTTCCAGTGTTATACTCCTACTAGAAAGAACAGAGCAATTCAGTGATAATTCCTTAAATTTACGGGGCTGCGAGCATCAGTGGCACTGGCATATCCACTGTTGTAGTATAATTTGAGGTAGTAAAGTACTCCTCCGTCCCAAAATTATTGTCTTAAGTTTGTCTAGAAATGTATGTATCTACATACTAAAATGTGACTAGATACATTCATATATAGACAAATCTAAGAAAAGAATTTTAAAACGGATGGAGTACATTTAAGCTGGAGCCCTTAACTCGGTAGTTTTTCTGGAGCAGTTCACGCAAGAACCCAACTACTAAGAACATGTCTAGTAGAACCCTCAAACCCTCAAACCCTTAAAGCAGTTTTAAAGGTTGAGAAGTGCCAGTTTTTGGCATTTTTAAGGGTTCAAAAACAGGGGTAAAGACTACAACCCCTCAAACCCAACCCTTAAACTGCTTTAAGGGTTGGATTTGAGGGTTCTAGTCTTTGCCTCAACCCCAACCTTTAAAACTGTCATTTCATATATCACACATTTCATCATACGACATGTCACAAATTCCATCACATTTGACATAAAACAATGATCATTCTAGTTATTATTACACCATCGAATAAAACAATAATCATTCAAATTATTACAACAATGTTTGAGCAAATTACAATAATTGTTCGAATCAAATAGGACATAGAAAAGTAAAACAAAGATACATCATGGGCCAATGCGTCGCCCATCCAACTGCCAGTGGTGCTCTACTAGATCATCCCGGAACCGACCATGAGTGGTTGCATCCTCAATCTCACGATGTGCTTGAAGAAAAGCGTGTATGCGAGAAGGGTTTCTTTCCGGTTGCACACGGATACCAACATTGCCATAAGCGAGTATCCGCATTGCCGCTGATATCTTTTGATATGCACTAAACCCCATGATACCGGCGGCGGATCTACGGCGTTTAAAGTAATAGGAGGCGGCCTCACAATCGGTGACAATCTTCACAAACAAACTACGACGCATTCGGTACCTTCTACGGAAGAGACGAGGAGGGTATGTAGGTACCTCCGCGAAGTAGCTTGCATTAAATGCTCATGTCCGAGAACGCGGTTTCGGTAGATGGTGAGTCGCCCCATCTTCGACCCTCTCCTCTGATCCATAAACTTCACGCGGTCTTCAAATGCTTGCACGTCGACAAGGAGGCTCATCATCTCGACGTCGTCGTCTTGCAACAACTCGTCAATGTCCGAATCCTCGGATGACGACCAATCCGATGAATCAGACAACGAGTCCATGTCGTTGTTGTTCACCTCCATGTACATACCAAGTGGCAACAATTGTGAGTGCCAATTAAGCAAAAATTAAAAACTAAAAAATAATTAAAAAATCTCACCTTCGGGAGCCGGGGGCCGGCATCGAGCGGGGCGGGGACGGCGTCGGGGGCCGTCGTCGTGGGCAGGCGTCGGGGGCCGACGTCGAGCTGGGCGGCGACGCGGGCGGGCGGCGTCTGGGACGGGGCCGGACGGCTGGGGAGGGGCGGCGGGCAGGCGGACGGGGCAGGGCGCAGAGGGGCGGGGCGCGAAGGGGCGGCAAGCGGGCGGCGGGCGGGGCACGGAGGGTTGGCGGGCTGGCGGCGGCGGCGGGATCGGGGGAGGGCGCGGCGCGGGGATGAAACTTCCCTCCCGTTCGAGGGTGGAAGAGGAGTGCGGGTTGAGGAGAGTTTTTTCTCCAACCCTCACTTCTACAAGTTGGAAAAATGTTTGAGGGTTGGACCTCTAATTTTTTTTACGGGTTTAAGGGTTCTAGTCTACGGCTTTTTTTCAACGAAAGCTGTAAAAAAACAGTTATTTTTAGGGATTTGAGGGTTCTACAAGACTTGCTCTAACCCAGCCAGTGCAAGAACTGTCGGCAGGTTGAAGGCAACGCAAGAATCCGAGACATTGAACGGTGCACCGCCTGGTGCTAGCAATTTGACTCGGCGCACATGCCCCTGCACGGCAGGATTAAATTCACAGCACATGGCCTGATGGCAGCATGTATCCAGGCACTAGCAGCAGCACTTCGCTAGTCCTACACTGAACTAGCACCAGATCTCAGGCTCTCTCGAGCAATTGAAAACCCTGGGAAAACTGTCACAAGCGGCGGTAACAGCAGTGTTTCTTCCATTCCAGCAGGTAGATCTGGCTGGGCGCAGATGCTCTGTAATCAACTTTTTTGTTTCTTTGCGTTGCAGGGACCTAGTTTAATTAGTAAACGATTCGTCTGGAACTCTGGATCCAAGCTCCTACCAATGAAAATACGGCGCGAAAGCACCGAACTGGGGCCCATCTCCGTGCGAAAGCAACCGTAGACTTGCTTAAATTTACCCAGCACAGCACAGCAGTGATGGTACCAGATCTCCTGCCCAATACCCCATCATGAATTTAGGCGCGAGTACGTAGTAAATAAACATGAACATCAAGATCGGCTCTGCAAGCAGTTCCGAAAATTGAATCTTTTATTAGCTGCTGCTCGATTGCTGCATCTCTACGGCCGGCACCAGTTTACCAAATGGTTGGTTATTACTGTAGTACTACAAACATGATGATACAATAGACAACCGAATACAATTTCTTGATGATACTGGTGGTGGTAGTGTCTAAGAACTATTGTATTTTCACACGCCGACACAAAAATTGCATATTTCCTGTATTTATTTGCCTTGCTACCACAAATTAAGGCAAGAAATGAACAGATTCTGCATCATCAAACATGTAAGTATCACATTTTGGGGAACCTGCTACGCCGGATTCAGAACCAACCAAACTGGGCGTGCTGTTGGTGTTGTTGTTGGATCAGATCAGATGGGCAGCTCTATGACTGGGTCTCGGTCTTGCGCTCGCCGTGAGAGTCGCGCTCCTGCAGCAGCGAGCCGGCCTCCTCGTCCGCCTGCGCCACCTTCTTCTGCGCCTCCTTGGCCTTGAGCGCCTGCAGCTTGACGTGGTTGTAGTAGCCCACGCCCAGGAAGGCGATCCCGTAGCCGAAGAGGTTGATCGGGGTCACCGTGTCCCGGATCACGGACCAGGAGAAGGCGATGAGCAGCCAGTCCTTGACGACGCCGGCCACGTTCATGGTGAGCGCGGACGTCTTGCCCACGAGCAAGAAGACGGCCAGGTTGAGCGCGAACGCGCAGAGGGAGTTGGTGCCGAAGACGAAGAAGTCGGGCTCGAACATGCCGACGGCGCGCAGCCTGGGCAGCTCGACGAAGACCCAGGGCAGGAAGAGGAAGCCGAGGCAGCAGGGCGCGACGTAGTAGAGCGAGGTGATGGGGTTGAGCGAGATCCCCTTGGATGTGAGGAGGATCTGGATGAGGACGAGCCTGGTGGCCTCGAAGGCGACAGCGGCGAGCTGGAGCGCGACGCCGCGGAGGTCGAAGCGGGCCTCGCCGTAGGCGGCGATGGCGACGCCGAAGGAGATGGAGAGCATGTTGAGCATCGCGGAGGAGCGGAAGGTCTCCTTCTTGAAGAGCACCCCGATGGAGTAGACGGCGACGGGCATGAGCGCCTTGAGCATCTGGATGAAGGAGACGGAGAGGTAGATGTATGCGGAGTTGGAGAACCAGAGGGAGAGGGAGTAGAGCGCGCCGATGGGGAGGACGGAGCTGGTGTAGAGCTGCGTGGTCATGGCGGGCGAGGAGGGGAGGTCGACGACGCGGAAGACGCGGACGAGCGCGACGGCGAGGGAGGAGCAGAAGGCCATGTGCACCATGGTGAGGGAGATGGGGAAGGGCCAGTTGTACATCTTGGGGTCGAGGATGTACTTGTTGTAGACGATGACGGTGAAGGAGAGGAAGATCCACACCGCGACGTAGCAGTAGGAGACGAGCACCTTGCGGAGCACCGACTCCGACATGGCCCCCTCGCCGCCGGCCTCCTTCGCCATGGCTCCGGCGGGGCGGCTGGTGGATCTGTGATTCGCCTGCGCGCGCGCGCGTTCGTTCGCCTGAGCGGGAGATCTGGGAGCGGGGCGGGGAGGCGGATCTGGGAGGAGGAGGAAGAGGAGGCTGGTGGTTGGGGGATTTTGGAGAGGACGGGTTGGGTGTGGGTTTCTTGGCACGGAGAAGGAGAGGGAGTGGCCCGGCTCCTGTCCTGTGACTGTGTGTTGTGTCACGCTCTCGGGGTCTGGCTTACCCGGGATGGCCACGTGGAGAATGGGCTGCTTCGGGGTTCGGTGTTGCGTGTTTTATAGGGGTGGACGATGTGGCTTCGGCTTCTTTTTCGGGCGCACGGCTCGAGTTCGGGCTCGTTTGTTTCGGGTTGGTCCGGTTAAGGCTGCTCTGCAGAGTAACATATAATAGTATCATGTACTCCCTCCGTTCCTAAATATAAAAAATTTAAGAGATTTCATTAGATGATTACATACAAAGCAAAATAAATGAATCTACATTCTAGAGTATGTCTATATACATCCGTATGTAATCCTCTAGTAGAATCTCTAGAAAGACTTATATTTAGGAACGGAGGGAGTATATATTATTATTATATGATATTATTTTTATAATATATAGTATCATAAACTAGTATCATAGATGATCTTATTTATTGACATGCATGACACATAGTAGTATAACATTTAACATGTTACGGTGACTCTGTTTTGATCCATGAGTTAGACTTAGAGTTGGTTAGATTAGACCAATCTAACCCCAAAACATTCAAACAGGAAGGGTTAGAGTTGGTTAGATGCATCTAACCCACCCAAAAAAACTAACCCATCCAAGAGGTGCTTATTTGGGTTAGAGTTGGGTTGGGCCCACAAAAAGTTAATTTTCTCTCTACCTCCACCACATCAAATCCTTGATATAGGAGCCAAATGATTAGAAAATGTGCATTTATTGACAATCTAACCCTCCATCCAAACACCTCTTTAGTTAGAGTTAGTTTAGGGTTAGTCTAGGGTTAGAATCTAACTCTAACCTCTAACCGAGTTAGAGTATCCAAACAGGGCCGGTATCTACCTATGTTACTCTAATCTTCTCTTTTTTCTTTAATTACTTGTTACATCATCATATTTGCTAGTCCCAAGACTATGTTACCAGTTATGATACCCCCATTATGGCCAGCCTAACATCATCTTTAGCAGCACACCCCTAAATTGGTCAAATTCATAAAAAAAATTACAGTTTCGACAGAAAAAATAGTGCGAAACAAATCTATACAAATCGATTCTCAAACTTTTTAAGGGACATGGTAAATCCAACCGTGAAAACCTTATTTTCTATTCTTAAATAGCTAGAACTTATTATCCAATTTTCCTCTCCATGCAACAATGTCACATCATCAAGTCATGCATGTAGTCATAAGTTACTTTTTTCATTAATCTCTTCATGCAAAACATACCCTCATGCATGATTTTTTTCTAGATAATTAAGCAAGACATTTTATAATGGTTTTCCATTAACATCAGTTTCTAACATTTATCTATAAATTTTTCAACAAGTTTTCCGCAGCAACGCGCGGGGCATCGTCTAGTATGTACAATTTCGAAGGCAATATACGGTTCAACCCGTAAACCGGTCAAACCTCGTTGGAGCAGACGCGCCGCCGCGGAACTGTCCGGAATGTACGTTAAACTCATCGGAATCCGTCGCCGCATGCCAGAAGAAGCCGCTACACGCCGGAATTTGTCGTCACCGGGTTGGTCCCGTTAAAAGCATCTTTACCACATCCCGTAAACTCGTGAAATCAAGGTGTTTACAGTTTTAATCAAAGAAATGATGCGGAATAGACTCCGTAAAATTTATTCGATCTTAAACTTTTTAAAAGGTACGTAAATACATCCATGAAAACTTTATATTACAGTTTTAAAGTCAACATACAGGCTGTGTTTGGATCCATGGATTAGAGTTAGTTTGTGTTAGTTGGGTTCAAATTGCCCTAAAATATCCAAACATAAGGGTTAGATTGAAGCTAGTTGTATCTAACCCATTCAAAAAAAAACTATCACATCCAAGAGATGCTAATTTACGCTAGTTGTGGTGGGGCCTAAAAAAATATTTTTCTCCCTCTTATCGAGCCGCACGTGATCCGGCCACACCAAATCGAGCCACACAAGAGCTAACCACACAAGAGCCGGCCACATCAAATCCGGCAACACAAAAACTGAAAAATGCATTTAACCCTCTCATCCAAACACCACCTTTGACTAGAGTTAGTTCGGGGTTCGTCACGAGTTAGAAACTAACTCTAACCTCTAGCCAAGTTAGAGTATCCAAACAGGGCCACGGTTCAATCCGTAAACCGGTCAAACCTTGTCGGAGCTGACGCGCCGTCGTGGAACTGTCCGGAATGTACTTAGAACTCACTGAAATCCATTGTCACATGTCAGAAGAAGCCGCTGCAAGCGGGAATTTGTCGCCGCTGGTCTGAATTGCGGCCGATTCGACCTCCATTGTCGAGGTGAGGCCGTCCACGAACAGGGTGGAGCAGGCCACCGGCAGCCCGCATTAGGGCGGGACGACACCGAAGAAGAGCGAGGCAGGGGTGGGGGAGCTCGCGCGACCACGTCGAGGAAAGAACACGCGGCGGCTGGCAGTGTCGGGCTCAAATCAAGGACGGGCGGGCGCACGAGGAAGGGCGCGGTCGGGGCGGGGGGCGCACTGATCCTCCACTCCATGCATGGCCCGGAATGGGCGGCGCCGGGATGAGGCAGGAGCGAGGTGGGCAGCGCCGGGAAGACAGGGCGAGGTACGCCGTGGCCGAAGACGGCTCGTGGGACGGGATAAAAAAAGAAAAAATGAACTATAGTGGGATATAGTTTCATTTATGGGGTGTGCTCTGTCCGAGGCAATTTCACACCGTAAAAATAGTTTATAGTGCCCCTTATACGTGTTTTTAACGGTCGATTTTTAAGGGGTCTAGTAGAGATGCTCTAAGTTACGTGTTTACGAGTAATGGGACGGGTTTGTTTTCATCATGTGGAGTACTTTGCTATGGGTGAAATGCGAAAAATTCAATCTCTTAGACCATCTACAGCCGGACTTGACAAATACGACCTCTTAAACGAGCGCGTATGCAGATAATGACCGGGCACGTCTTAAATAATGCATTCTACAAACGGATGCCTCAAATCCATATTACTACATGCAACGTAATCTAATACAAGCGGGGCTCGTCCGGTTCCGTCGTGACCATGTCCGGCGGCTATTTGTGCCCCTCGTAGTATGGATCTGGTCGTCGGTGAGGCAAAATAGGACATGGGACACTAGCCAGCTCACGGGAGTCGAGTTCCCTCCGTCTTCCATGCCCTACTCTTCCTCATCACAACCTCTAACCCGGACGGTGTCGGTGGACGTCACGTCGATGAGGATATGACGTCCACCACGACGCGGGTGCGGCGCCCACACCCGTGCAACATACGGGGCACCGGAGAGTGTGACTTCAATTCTGCAATGACCACCATCGTGAAGGCCTCCACCTTCTCCCGCGCCCGCTGCCTCGCACGGCGGACATGTCGCGTCATGTTAGCATGTGAGGATTCCCATGGTGCATCCTTGATGTGCCAACAAAGGGGTTGCGGATCTGTCACGACATTCAGACGCCATACAGACCGCATCGTCTCCGGTGAGGCAGTGACGCCGAATCCAAGCATCGGTTGTGTCAATGCAATGTATTCTCGATGTTGCGAGTCCATGTGTTGCCGTCGGGCGACTGCCTTCCAGGAGCGGCGGAGTGCAAGCCGGACGACCATCTCCTCCTCGAGGCCGCGTGGGATGAGCGCGTGGTCAACAGATCTAGAGGTGAACGACTTGGATCTGCTACCCGTCATGCCATAGAAGGACGAAGATCACTGGACATGAGCTTGGCTGACGGATGGGAGTGGAGGGAGTGGCTAGCGTTTGGTCGAGCGAGCCGATGAAGATGAATATATGTGGGATCGATGCGGGACAGGCCGACATAGCGGGCGGGCTCGGGCACCCCCCCATATCTGTCCCATCTTTGGGCTGGGTATGAGGGGTGCCGGTCAGCCTAGGCGTGATAACCCACAAGTACATGGGATCACAACACTTTTCGGGGATAGAGTATTCAACCCAAATTTATTGATTTGACATAAGGGGAGCCAAAGAATATTTGTAAGTATTGGCAGTTGAGTTGCAATTCAACCACACCTGGAGACTACATATCTGCAGCAGAGTGATCAGTAGCACAATAGTATGACAGTTTGATAGCAATAGTAATGGTAATGGTAACAGTAGCAGTTTTGTAGCAATTGTAATAGTAGAAGCAGCAGTAGTAACTTAGCAAAACTCAATATGTGAAAAGCTCGTAGGCATTGGATCGGTGATAACGTTGCATAATATCCATCATCTAATAGCCATAACCTAGGGCGACACAGAATTAGCTCCAATTCATCAATATAACGTATGCATGTATTTCGTATATAGTCGTACGTGCTTATGGAAAAGAACTTGCATGACATCTTTTGTCCTGCACTCCCGTGACAGCGTGGTCCATAAGGAAACTAAGGGGTATTAAGCCCTTCTTTTAACACAGGAACAAAGCATTAACTCATAGTGAATACATGAACTCCTTAAACTATGGTCATCACTGGAAAGAATCCCAATTATTGTCACCTTGGGGTATGCGGATCATAACACCTAACAGGTGCGTATAACTTGCATGGTAGAATCTAGAACACAAATATATTGGTGAAAACACAAAGGGTTCGGATCTGAAATCATGGCACTCGGGCCCTAGTGACAAGTATTAAGCATTGAAAATTCATAGCAAAATCAATCTCAAAGCATAGTGGATACTAGGGAACAAGCCCTAACAAAACTAACTCGGTTACATGATGAATCTCATCCAACACATCACCGTCCAGCAAGCGTACAAAGAGATTACTCGCTCCCGGCGGTGAGCATCCTGAAATTGGTGATGAAGGATGGTTGGTCATGACGATGACATTGAATCCCCCTCTTTGGAGCCCAGAACAGACTCCAGATCTGGCCTCCCGATGAAAAAGAGGAGGCGGTGACGGGTGCGTATCGTAAAACGCGACGAAACTTCCTCTCCTATTTTTTCCTCGGGAAATAGGAATTTATAGTATCCAAATTAGGGCCAACGGAGCCTTGTGGGTCCCACTACCCACTAGGGCGCGCCAGAGGGGGTGGCGCACCCTCGTGCCTAGTGGGTAGCCCCCCCCCTCGAGTGGGTCTTGGTTTGTAGGATCGAATGTATGTCTAGAGGGGGGATTAGACTACTTGACAAGATATTTTTTTTGCATTTTACCAGTTTTACTTGAGAGATAGCTATGGCATTTATAACAAGTCAAGTACACCCTACACATGAAGTTCTAATATTATAGTAGCGAAAACAAAACACGCAAGTGTAAATAGATGAGTAAGGTAGGGAGATCAAACGCATGAGGTTGACACGATGATTTTTGGCATGGTTCCGATAGGTGGCACTATCGTACGTTCATGTTAGTGGAGACTTTAACCCACGGAGGGTAACGGCTGCGAGAGTCCATGGAGGGCTCCACCCATAGAGGGTCGACAAATAAGAGGCCTTGTCTATCCCACCACGGCTTCCGTCCATGGAGGACTAGCCTTACTCACAGTAGATCTTCACGAAGTAGGCGATCTCCTTGCCCTTACAAACATCTTGGTTCAACTCCACAACACGAAGTAGGAGGATCCCAAGCGACACCTAACCAATCTAGGAGGCACCACCCTCCAAAAGGTAATAGATGTGATAGATCAATGAACTCCTTGCTCTTGTGCTTCTAAAGATAGTCTCCTCAACACAAATCACTCTCTCACAGAATATGCATGGGTAGGAGAGGTTGATTTGGTGGAAAGCAGTTTGGGGAGGCTAGAGATCAAGTTTCAAATGATAGGATTGGAATATCTTGCTGCTCAACACATGAGTAGGTGGTTCTCTCTCAGAAAATGGATCTGAAAATGAAGTGTGTGTTCTGAGTGCTTCTGCCACGAATGAGAGGTGGGTGAATGGGTATACATAGGCAGCGGCCAAAATCCAACCGTTACACACAAAAGAGCAAACTGGGTGACACCGAAGTTGGAAACTCGGTGGTACCGACTAGCACTAAAGGTGTGAACTTTTGAATCTCGGTGAGACCGATATACACAACTCGGTGGCACCGAAAAGGTGACTAACGGTCAGATGGCCAAACTCGGTGGCACCGATACTCAAACTTGGAAATTTCAATTTTTTGTATCTTGGCAACAGAATGTTGGTCACACTGAACTCGGTAGCACCGATTTGGTGCGAATGGCTAGGGTTCTATGTGAGGTTCAAACTCGGTGGGTCCGATATGGAAATGTTGGTGACACCGAATTTTGAATGTGGAACTTGACAGAGTGGATATGTAGGAAAAATGGTGAGTGTTTTGGTGGCTAGCTTTGAGCATTTGAGTAATTAGTTCATTTTACTACCTCACTCCCTTTTAATAGTATTGGCTTTTCTATGGACTCAAAAGTGATTTGTCACAAATATAAAATGAAGAGTCTTCTAGCTTGAGGCTTGAGCCAGTATTATTACTTTCTTGCATCCAGGGGCATCTCCACATAAACCTTAAGCCATAGCATCTTTTGAACTTTTCTGAAATATACTTGGAAGACACATTAGTCCAATGATGCATATGTTGTGATCAATTATCAAAACCACCCTAGGGAGCAATTGTGCTTTCATGGTTCCAATATTTTTTATTTTAGTCCAAAATAATTCTGTAGAAAATTGCGTCCAATTTCGAGAACTTTTATTTCTCCACAAAAACAACACCATGGTAGTTCTACTGAAAACATCATCAGTCCGGATTATTTTCATTCAAATTATGCAAATTAGAATCCAAAAAAGAGCAAGCGTGTTAGGAAAAGTAGATACGACGGAGATGTATCAACTCCCCCAAGATTAACCCATTGCGTGTCCTCAAGCAATTCGGTTGACAAACTGAAAGTGATAAAGAAAAACTTTTACGAACTATATAAAATTGATATGCTAGTTCCGCAATTTTTTTAACATAGATCACAAGTTCAAATACTAAAAAACTATAGATACATTGCGCAAGTATGTGCATCACCAACTTTTTCTATGCTTATCCTTGAGCATGGTAAATTTTGCATGTGAATGGGTCCAATCATTAACCTAACAACCGTTCCACCAAATTTTAAATGTTTTAGATTTGCCTCTTTATTTTTTTATTTTTCAAAAGTTTAAAGGCTCAAAAAAGAATAAATATAGCCTCTAAAACCCCCGAGTTGTCTACCGCACATCGGTTTCTTTAAAGCCATTAGGCTAGGAAAAAAAGTGCCAACATAATCATTCAACCAGGATCCCAAGGTACATCAAAATCAGGGGCTCGAAGGCTACCAAGAATGAAAAGATCACAAAGACTCTCCACCTGACTCCTCAAGTCGATTGGAGGCTTTAGAGGGTGATTCGTAAATTGTGAAAAGTTGGTTTGATCCAGATGCTGAATATTGGAAACAAGTTATAACGTTCACTTCGGAAAATTATATTGAAGATAGAAATTTCATTTTCCCAGAATGTATCCTAAATTTTGGCCTAATCCACATCCATTTAATTCACAACCTAGAATCCCATTTATTTTCTAGAGAAAAATTGCAGGGTGAGGTTGATGTCTACTACACAACTTTATTGTTGTAGAGTTTGTTTGGCCTCCAAGTGTGGAATTTTTGTAGGACAGTAGCAATTTTTCCTCAAGTGGATGACCTAAGGTTTATCAATTCGTAGGAGGTGTAGGATGAATATGGTATCTCTCAAACAACCCTACAATCAAATAAAACAAAGTCTTGTGTCCCTGGCACACCCAGTACAATGGCAAGTTGTATAGGCGCACTAGTTTGGTGGAGATATGGTGATACAAGTGCAATATGGATAGTAGATCTAGGTTTTTGTAATCTGAAAATATAAAAACAACAAGGTAACAAGTAGTTAAAGTAAGCATAAACGGGGTTGCCATGATTGGAAATAAGGCCAAGGGTTTATACTTTCACTAGTGCAATCTCTCAACAAAGCTAGCATAATAGAATCATATGATCATCCCTCAACGTGCAACAAAGAATCGCTCCAAAGTTCGAAACTAGTGGAGAACATAAGATGAAATTATTGTGGTAGTAGAACCATCTCAAAGCTATTATTTCCGGTCAACCTATTGAGATATTCCTATAATTGTCACAAACAACCCTAGAGTTCATACTAGAATTACACCTATGATACACATCAATCAACCCTAATGTCACCTAAATACTCCAATGTCACCTCAAGTATGTGTGGGTTAATTATTGGACATGCATCACACATTTTTAGATTCACCATATGCAATCCAACACAAAGAACTTCAAAGAGTATCCCAAGATTTCTATGGGAGAAAGTAGGACAAGAACGTGTATCAACCCATATCCATTGATTACCCCATTATCACTACGGGAATTCGCAAGTTGAGTACATAACATATATCAAGTGAGTCAATAAAATACCCCATTATCACCATGGGTATCCACATGCACGACATACATCAAGTGATCTCAAATCCAATATTCAATCCGACATAAAAAAATGTCAAAGGGAAAGATTCAATTCATCACATCAAGATAACAGGGGACAAACACCATATGATCCAACTACATTAACAAAGCACGTGATACATCAAGATCATGACATCTCAAGAACACAAGAGAGAGAGAGAGAGATCAAACACATAGCTACTGGTACATACCCTCTACCCTGCGGGTGAACTACTCTCTCTTCGACATGAAGATTGTCTTGATGATGAAGATGGCCTCCGGTGATGATTGCCCCCTCCGGCAGGGTGCCAGAACAGGTCTCTGTATGAATTTTCTTCGGAACATAGGCTTGCGGTTAGATTCTAGGGGTTTCTAGATTTATAGGATTTTTTGGCATTGGAATCACGTCAAACGGAACCACATGTGGTCCCAAGCCATTAGGGCGTGCCGGGGGGGGGGGGGGGTTGCGCCCTGTTGGCTTGGCAACAATGGTTAGCACTCCTTTGGTGGTTATTTGCTTCGGTATTTCATATTTTAACTAGAAAAACATCAAAAAGTTACGGGCGATTCCGAGAACATTTGTTTTCTACGCAAAAAACAACACCCTCGTAATTCTGCTGAAAACAATGTCAGTTTGGGTTAGTTCTAACTAAATCATATAAAGTGCATCAAAACCATATAGAAGTATTGTAAACATAGGTAATATCGCATGAATACTTCATAAATTATCTATACATTGGACATGTATCAGCATCCCAAAGCTTAATTCCTACTCGTCCTCGAGTAGGTAAATGATAAAAGAAGTAATTTATGAAGTGTGAATGCTAGCATAGTGTATAATTTTGACCGATTATAAATTCAGTCACTTTTATAGCATCATAACTAGAAAATATTTCTCATAAAACTTATCATGATAGAGTAGCGATCAATTCACATGTCATGGTTCAAACAATGCATTCTCTTGAAACTTGCATCCTAGTTCTAAGTCATTAAACAACTTCAATGCATCTTATTTTCAGCATAGTCTAAGTAAGAGCTCCACATACTCAATTATCATATAGTCTTATATGATTGCCAATACTCAAAGCATATTTCTAGAACAAACAACATCCATCAGACACAGATAAATATAGGGGCTTAGTGTTTAACCTCCCAACCCGCTTATCACAAAGATAATTGTCAACAATAATGAAGCATGACAAATATATTTGAGTGTATATATATGCCTCAATCTTTCCCCCACCACATGGTGCTTTCCAACTAATAGATTAAGGTTGGAATAAGAAGTTATCTCAACATGAAAATTAAATAACATAAAAGTAAATAGATTGTCCCTTCGTAGAGGGAAACAGGGATTTGCAGAGGTGCCACAACTCATTGTTTAAAACAGAGATGGATATATTTTGGGTGGTGTGACTTTCCTCTCACAATATTGGCGATTCCCAAATAGAATTGGAATTTTATTCCCCCTCAACCATTCAAACACATCCATGGCTAACCGTATCCACCGGTGCCCTCCAAACAATCAACTTTCTAGGGGGTTTTGTTTATTATTATTTTTTAATTATGCACGACTGGGAATCCGTTTTACCAGCCTCTCTTGTGCAATGACAAGTGAATAAACACTCATCATGACAATAACCCGTTTAGCATGGAATATATTGACCACCCCGATTGCCCCATGAGCGGTACAGGCACACAAAACAAATGTTTTATTTGAAGGTTTTCGAGGTGGCACATGCAAATTTACTTGGAATGGCAGTGAAATACCATATATAGCTAGGTATGGTGGACTCTCATGGAAGAAAATTGACTCAATTATTTGGATGCACAAGTAGTATCTACTTAGTACCAAGTTTTGGCTAGCAAAAGGTTCCAAACAAGCTCCACATGTTGGAGGATCCATAACAATATAACTTCTATGCAAATATACCCAAACAAAACATTATGTTGTCTTCCTTGTACAACTTCAACAATTTGATCAAGGTTGAAAATAATTAATTGTTATTTACAATCATAAAAGCTGCCCAAGATAATATATTTGTATGTGTAACTTATCTTTCTTATAGTAGTCATTCATGAATTGCTTGTATGACCAATATTGTGATTGTCAAACTTGAATAGATTTTACTTTATAAAGAAAATTTGAAACTACTACTAAGAATATAACACATGGATAATTTTATTTTTATTATATTTCATTCATTCACAATTTACTCTTAGGATATAAGTGAAGCACAAGAGTAAACATCAAACTACTCTCAAAAGATAAAAGTGAAGATCAATGAGTAGTCAAACAATTAAGTGGCTATGTGAGGACACTTTCTCAATAAATATTTTCAGGTATAATTATTGTATAAAACAGCAAACAACGCTCCAAAAGTTCACATATCATGTGAACGAATAAAAACTTAGGATCAACATAGGCTAACCGTTATTTGTTGACGAAGAGAGGTCTTATGCATAACATTCCCCAAACTTAGATGCTTTAGAATTCTTGTAATATTTACTTGGGTAGCCTCGGTCATCCCCAAGATCGAGCTTTTGCGTCTCTTTAATTCCTCTCATATTGTGGTTTCACCTAAGTCTCAAAATCTTCATCGACACAAAACTTGAAAAGAAATCGTGAGATAGGTTAGTACACATAAGAACGAATCAACACTTCATATACTGTCAAGACAAGTTGCATAATATGTTTCAAACTTTACATATTGTATACTATCATTTCCACAATTTATATCTACCAATATAAGCCATGAGAACTCTAGGATAAGTAAATAACAAAACTATAACAACAATCTGTCCAAAGAGAACAACCAGTAGTTATTATTTTAAAACGTATACTTATGTATCTCCAAAAATTATGGAAATTTAGTAAATGATATAGAATTTGTATGAAAGTATTGTTTAAAAATTTCATAAACTTTCCATGTTCGAGTTAAATAAATAAATTTAAACACTACAACAAAAGTTTTTGTTTTTGAACAACACACATCAAACATGCAATTCAGGCATCCTCAAGGCAATTATTGGTAAATCTTAATGGAAAACATGATTATAAATAACAGGAAGAAAAGTTGAACAAAGTAAAATGACGCTCCAATCAAAACACATATTATGTGTCGAATAAATATATAGCTCTAAGTAAGATATACCAATAGTGTTATAGACGAAAGAGGGGATGCCTTCTACGGCATCCCCAAGCTTAGACGTTTAAGTCTTCCTTGGATATTACCTTGGAGGTGCCTTGGGAATCCCCAAGCTTAGATTCCTACCACTCCTTATTCTCCGGATATCGTTGTCCTACCCAAAACATGAAAACTTTGATCACACAAAACTTAATGGAACTTCATGAGATGGGTTAGTGTAGTAAAGATAATCATTTACTTAGGTACTACAAGACAAGATTCATAATTGTTATCACATAATAACTAATGTATTCCATCATTACCATAATTTATATCACTAAATATAAGCTATGGAAATATTAAAACAAGAAACTATGTATGCAAAACAAAATCTCTCACAGACAGAACAATTTGTAAAGATCTAAACTTAAGACATACTTCCGTGTGTGTGAAAATTCTGGAAAATTAGGACAATGCAGATACTTTAGATTGAAAACTGTGTGTTTTTTTAAAAAAAATGACGCTCGAGTGAGATCACATAATTTATATACCGGACGCAAAAGTTTCTGTTTTTGTACAAAATCAAATCAACAAGTATCCACACTATCCTGAAGGCTTTACTTGGCACATTATTCAAATAAAAGACACAACACATTGTTAATATAGTAACTTAACCATGTGAAAACATAAAAATAGAAATTAAAAGTGTTGGGTTGTCTCCTAACAAGCACTTCTATTTAATTCATCTTAGCTAGGCATAACGATTTCAATGATGCTCACATAGAAGGTAGTAATTGAAACATGCAAGAGAGCATCATGAATCATATGCCAAGCACATTTAAGTAAAAACGACTTCCTATGCATAGGTATTTAGTAATCAAACAATTTATTGTAGAAAGAATCAACTTGCATAGGAAGGCAAAACAAGCATGACTTCAAAACTTTGAACACATAGGGAGGAAATTTGATATTATTGCAGCACCTACAAGCATAAGTTCCTCCCTTATAATAATTTTCCGTAGCATCATGAAGGAATTCAACAATACAACTATCCCATAAAGCATTATTTTCATTATCGAGAAGCCTAGAATTTCCATTACTCTTTAGATAAACTATTTCCTTCTCATTCATAGTAGTGGGAGTATCATAGGAGACTCGAATACTGTAAATTGTTTCCATGTGAAAAGAGTAATGTTCATAAAAATGGTATTCATAATTAGGCCAAGTTTTATAATAATGATCATCACTACTTTTTATAACATAAGTATCATCACAATAATCATCATAATTTGGAGGCATGCAATCATCATAACAAATTTGATAATTCGAAGTAAGGGACTAAAAAGATCATCATCATTAATAATAGCATCCCCAAGCTTGGGACAAACATTAATTGCAGCAAATATATTCTCAAAGATGTCATTATCATCAAGCATAGCATCCCCAAGCTTGTGGGTTTGCATAATAGTAGCATAATCACTCTTATGATCAATAGTAAGAATGGCACCAATAGTGTAACAATTATTATCATCAATACTTTCCAAGTTGGTGCCAAAAATATTTTCAAGATTATAAGAAGTATCATTCTCTTACCAATCATAACTATCATGACAAGTAATAGGCATAACAACATCATCAAGTGTATCATCGTCCTCAGTACTATAGGATTCATTCTCAACAATGATATGAGTAACATTATTTGGAAGAGATACCTTTCTACCCGTTCTTCTTTTCTTCTTCTCCACCACATCATGTGTCGGTTGAATCAATTTTTTGAGCTCTTTATCAATGAGACTGGTTCGATGGGAAGCTGCTCCTTGCAACCCAATTCATCACGAGAAAGAATAGGAGGGTATTGGGAGACCTTTACCCATTCGTTAGTATTCCTTTTATATTCTATTGGTTTTCCCATCTTTCTATAGTTGGCAATATAAGCATTCACATTGTAATTTACTATGAAAAACATATATATTTCATGTTGATTAGTTTCACCATCATTCGTAATAAGGATTATATCGAACCAATCATTTTTATGTGATCTTCACACCCCAAAAACAAAGAAAGTTCGTTATACAGTTCACGGGAGATTAAATTATCACAATATTTGGAAATGGTTCGATCATGAAAATGCATCCATTGGAAATTAAGATGACCAACCCTATTGCAAAGTTCACAAGTAATAGGATGAAGAGAGCATAATCTGGTGGCAAATTCCTGTATCACGTTAAGCTACCAATTTGTTTTATCATGTTTATGCTTCTTACAAAATCTATCATCCCAATAAGGCATGTCCTCACAAATTTTATTCACTCCACAAAAAATGACATGCTTATAGGAAATCTTTTTATCATGACTAGTGCAATCATCACTAGTATCATGGTTATTAAAGGAATTCGTACTAACAACATTGCTATCATTCTAATCATTCACAGATTTAATGCCAAACATTTTATTAAATTCTTCTTCCAACACTTTGGCAAAAATTCCCGAACCATCATTTTCATGAAAGACATTATAAATATGAAGCGATTGAGGTAACCTAAATTCCATTTTTTTGTAAACAAAACTAGTGAAAAATAGGAATCTAAAAGATTCAATTGTAAGATCTAAAGATATACCTTCAAGCAATCACCTCCCCGACAATGGCGCGAGAAAAGATCTTGATGTCTACTACGTAACTTTATTCTTGTACACTTTGTTGGGCCTCCGAGCGCAGAGTTTTGTAGGACAGTAGAAATTTTCCGTCAAGTGGATGACCTAAGGTTTATTACTCCTTAGGAGGTGTAGGATGAAGATGGTCTCTCTCAATCAACCCTGCAATCAAATAAAAGAAATCTCTTGTGTCCCCAACACACCCGATACAATGGCAAACTGTATAGGTGCACTAGTTCAATGAAGAGAAGGTGACACAAGTGCAATATGGATAGTAGATATAGGTTTTTGTAATCTGAAATATAAAACAGCAGGGTAACAAGTAATGAAAGTGAGCATGAACAGGGTTGCCTTGCTTGGAAATAAGGCCTAGGGTTCATACTTTCACTAGTGTAATCTCTCAATAATGCCAGCATAATAGAATCATATGCTCATCCCTCAACGTGCAACAAAGAATCACTCCAAAATTCATAAGTAGCGAAGAACATAAGATGAAATTGTTGTAGGTAGTAGAATCAACTCAAAGCTATTATTTCCAATCAACCTATTGATCTATTCCTATAAGTATAACAAACAACCCAAGTGTTTGTACTAGAATAACACCTATGATACACATCAATCAACCCTAATGGCACCTAGATACTCCAATGTCACCTCAGGTATCCGTGGGTTAATTATTTGACATGCATCACACAATTCGAATTGATCATATTCAATCCAACACAAAGAACTTCAAATAGTAGCCCAAGATTTCTATCGGAGAAAGTATGACAAGAATGTGTATCAACCTGTACGCATAGATTCCCCATTGTCACCATGGGATTCCGCAAATTGAGTACCAAAACATATATCAAGTGAATCAATAAAACACCCCATTGTCACCATGGGTATCCACATGCAAGACTGTGGTATCCCGATAGAGGGCCGACGCACGCCAGTCCCTAGGTTAAGACCGGACGCACGCCAAAGACATGATGCAACAATTCCAGGCAAAAATGGCTTTATTGATATAATGGAGTATCAAAATACTCTTGCGTACAACAATATTACATAACTCCAAGGCTAACTAAATGGCAGCAGAGGTCTTGGTTCAGCGGCAACGACGTCTTTGGCTGGGCTCCATAACTCGCAGGACTGGCTCAGTTACGATCTAGCACGACGAATCTTCTCCTGCAACTGGCCACGTGCAAGGCCAGATGAGTACTTTGAATGTACTTTCAAGACAACCAAATACATAACATCTAAACAAGGAGATGACAAAGCTAGCTCTATAATTATATAATGATTATTCTAAGCATGGCATGGAATTAACAGGAAAACAACATAACATGGATCAAGCATGTAATCTACCTAACTAGCATGGCAAAGATCACAACAAGTGCTTAAATTACTTACTGTTACCGAATGTCAACTTAGGCCTTGTTTGGAACCATTCAAATTATACAATCTGGTTTTTATAATCTATTATGTCTCCAAACAGGACAGATTATATTGCAGTTTATAAAAACTAGATGGTCAGATTATTAAAAACTCATAATCTACTATACCCTAGCTAAAATCAGATTATGGATTAGTAATGACCCATTACCCTTGAAACTTGGAGATAATTACCTACTACCACCGCCAAACATGTCCACCTAAATTATTACCTTTGCAGCTAAAAAACAGAGGGCAGACATGTCATTGTACAATATAAAACCTGTATTACAGTTTATATAATCTGGCCTCCAAACAAGCCCACCTAGATTATTTTTATAAACCAGATTATATAATCTATCTTCATAATCCAGATTATTATAATCTATTGTGGTTCCAAACAGGGCCTTGCTCTCTTCTAGGTTATCCCACAACCCTCGATATACTCGTAATCCAACCTGAACGGATCCAAATCCCTTCCAAATCATATGGTCATCCGACCACTCATCATATAGCCATCTCCTGGCTAAAATATCATATTCCCGACATCCTCTGATGTCCACATAAGGCGAGTTCTTCCGTCATTGCTATCAGTGTTATGGTTGACCACCTAGTGAGCTCTGGACGGGCTGTCCAATACCGTGGACTCAGCTATTCGAATAGATTCTTACACTCTGCAGAGGTTGCACACTTTACCCACACCATGGAGCACTGACCTCATAATCCCATTCAGGTGGATCAGTGTTGCTCCAACGAAACTTGTCTTACCCGTGACTCTTCCATCGTACCACCGACATTCATCCTCCCCCGGATTCCTGCCCTGGGTGGCCCTGTGTCCTCATGGCACATGCCACCATCGTGGCCAAACTAAACTGCCCCAAACGGGGACACCGGCACAAAACAACTCAACTAGCTCATAGGGTTATCATCGCCTACCTGATCAGGGTAGTGCACGTGCATAACCCTCCCTCTTTGGAGGTACCGGTGAAAGAGCACACAATCAGAGCAAGTCAAGGCTGTCCCATACCGGCAAATGTGGTTGCACGGATAAGCCCGGACAGGTGACTCAAGATCAACCAACTAGGTTGCATTTGTTAAGTCAACTCAACCTATCCATCACGTACCATTACCTCGACAAGTATAAGTGCGAAACAATAACATAGCAAAATAATAGTGCTGACAATCATGGCATGAGATCAAACACTAGTACTAACATGTCAATGTTATTAACAATATTATTATTAGAATGGTAATATGTAAACAGGACATGGCATTAGGTGAAAAGTAATGCTAGCATCTAATACGAATGTCATAACACGTGCATGCAAGTGCAAACTAACAAATGATCTAAATGTACTACGATAACCACATAGGTTGCAAGAAAAGTCATCACGCAAGTCCGGAGCTCATGATAAGAGGTTGGCTTGCCTGGGGTCAATGAATACGCCGGGAAGAAGCGCGATAAAACGCCGAAAGATTTGTCGGAGAAGTTTCCTTCTCATAGGGCTCAATCGGAGGGCAAGGGAAAAATGGTCATTTTCCAATGTGTAAACACATTATGAAAATTATACCATCGTGATAGGATCGACGATACAAAGAAGTGGGCGTTGGTTTTACCTCAATCGGAGTTATAGTCGCGAAGTTATGAGTGTTAGAGCACCATGGACCAATCTGTAAAAAGAATTGCTACAAAGAGGTCCCTGGGGCTAAAACAGAAAGCGCCTCCGACGAGAGTACGCTTTACAACTGGGAAAGCATATTTAGAGAAATATGTTTCCACTTAAAACGCACGTGCCTGGGCGCTATCTCACTTACAACCCGACCCACGCTATCCACACACACACTCTCTCTAGCTGACAAGCGGGGCCCGCCCCATCTCTCTCCCTACTCCTCCCGTCTTCTTCTCCAACGCGACAGGGAAGTAGGGGCAAGCGCCAGCCGCCGTCCTGGCCGTTGCCTCGCCGCTCCTGAAGGTAGGCCGGTGAGCAGGGAAGCTTGGCTGTGCCTCACCGCGCCCAGGGATAGTCATCGGGCCTTGCGGTGCGGCCGGTAGCGCCGTCGCCACTGACCAGGGCGCGGTGGCCGACGGGCACTCGGGGACAACTCCGACAGCACTTCCCCTGGGAAGATGGGGAATAGAGGCGAGCTTGCAGGCTTCCGGGGAGGCCGTGCACAGGAATGGAGAAGAGGGGGAGGGCCACATGACCGGAATTGACCGAGGGGAACGGCGGCGGTCTCACGACCATTGGAGAGGGCAGGAGCTCCGGAGGCTCGACGGAGCGGGCTGGAGACTTGCTCCCTTGGAGAGGGCTCGGGGACGCGCTTAAATAGCAGAGGGGAGGGGCTATACGACGAGGGAGAAGCTGCCCGAAGCTTGCTTCCCTGGCGAGATTTCGATGGCGAATCCATGTTGGCACAGGAGGCTAAGAGCTAGGGGACAAGGGGGAGAGAGATCCAGAGGGTTCACACATGCGGAGGGGAGCTCTCCGATGCTCCTAGACCAACTGGAGATCGCTGGAGATGCGCTCTCGTCAACTCCAATGCCCAGAGCTTCAGTTTGGCATGCTGTGCCTACGGTCACCGCGCGACCACAACACTGCCATGCTCCACTTGCTACCAAACCATGTCTGGGGTGATCTACAAGCTTCCCTGAGGTGACCTATGCATCTAGAAAACACTAGGAGCACTGGTGTGACGGAACCAAAGCCAAATAGTTTCCAACAACAAGGTGTTTGTGCTCTGGTGTGGCCACCACAGTGCTCCTATTGGCATGATCTTGGGCACGGGCCAATCATGTGCTAAGGTCACTATCCTGGCAAAATCTCAGCTCAAATGAGCAAAGACAACTAGCCTTACTTTGTAACGTGGCAATTTGACCAGAAATGAAGAAGATGATGCTGGGGTAAAATGGCTAAATGAATACGGCTCACATTTGGTGGAGACCAATGATTTAGGCATATGGAGTGACTGTAAAAATTTCATACCATTTGCATAAGTATAAATGGTACTTCCTTCACAGTGCTCCAATATGGATAGAAACTCGGATAATTTGCTGAGGAAGATTGGCTAGAGGGAATGGGATAATTTTTGGCGGACAAGGGTGATTTATCATAATGAACGACCCTGCAAAATTTCAGCCCAAGGGGATCAAGGAATCAAGCACTTCCTTTGCAAACAGGAAATCTGGACATAATTTGCAAAGGGATATTGTGCTCAACTTTTGAATTGTGGAACTTGATATTTTAATGGATATGGTGAATATATGGATATGAGAAGCTCCACAAATTATTTGGGATTTTTCCTAGCTATCAAAATGGTAGTTCCTCCGAAACTACCCAAAATGCAATATTGGCTTTAAATAGGAAAAAGGCAATTTTATCCATTTAATAATGGCCAATATTTCATGGGAGCTCAATATGATCACAAAGAATATATCCACAAGTTTTCATGACCTTGGGAGATGGATAGGTATTTTCCTGGATTTAATTCCTCAGAAGGGCAGAAAAAGGAATTAATTCTAGATGAGAAACATTGCATATGACTTGGCAGTATTTTTGCACAGCTAGGGTTTATGAGGGAAGGAGGAGCTTGATACGTCTCCATCGTATCTACTTTTCCAAACTCTTTTGCCCTTGTTTTGGACTCTTATTTGCATGATTTGAATGGAACTAACCCGGACTCACGCTGTTTTCAGCAGAATTGCCATGGTGTTGTTTTTGTGCAGAAATGAAAGTTCTCGGAACGTCCTGAAAATTTACAGAGAATATTTCTGGAAAATATGAAAAATACCTCATCCACCGGAGGGGACGGGCCAGTGGGCCACAAGACCTGTAGCCGCGGCCTCCCCCCTTGCCGCGGCTACGAGGCTTGTGGGGCCCACGTGGCTCTGCCGCCCCCAATTCCAGTGCTATTTATTCCCTTTCGTCCCGGAAAAAATCAGGAGAGAGGAGTTCATCGCGTTTCACGATCCAAAGGCGCCGCCACATCCCGTTCTTGCCCTGGAGGGCAGATCTGGAGTCCGTTTTGGGCTCCGGATCAAGGAGATCATCGCCATCGTCATCATCAACCTTCTTCCCTCTCCAATTCCATGAAGCTCTTCATCGTTCGTGAGTAATCTATTCGTAGGCTCGCTGGGCGGTGATGAGTAGGATGAGATCTATCATGTAATCGAGTTAGTTTTGATGGGATTGATCCCTAGTATCCACTATGTTCTGAGATTGATGTTGCTACTACTTTGCCATGCTTAATGCTTGTCACTAGGGCCTGAGTGCCATGAATTTAGATCTGAAATTATTATGTTGTCACCAATATATGTGTGTTTTAGATCCGATCTTGCAAGTTGTAGTTACCTACTATGTTTTATGATCCGGCAACCCCGGAGTGACAATAACCGGAACCACTCCCGGTGATGACCATAGTTTGAGGAGTTCATGTGTTCACCAAGTGCTAATGCGTTGGTCCGGTTCTTTATTAAAAGGAGAACCTTAATATCCCGTAGTATCCATTTGGACCCCGCTGCTATGGGAGGGATGGACAATAGATGTCATGCAAGTTCTTTTCCCTAAGCACGTATGACTACACACGGAATGCATGCCTACATCACATTGACGAACGTGAGCTAGCCACATATCTCTGTGTGTTATAACTGTTGCATGATGAATGTCATCCAACAAATCACCAATCCATTGCCTACGAGTTTGTCCCACTGCTATTGTTACTTGCTGCTGTTGTTACTTGCTTTGCTATGCTGCTGTTACTACTGTTGCTGCCACTGTTACTTGCTTTGTCCTGCTGCTGCTGCCACTACTGTTGCTACTACTGTTACTTGTTGTTGCTGTTACTTGCTACTGTTGCTACTTGCTACTGCTGTCACTACTCTGTTCCTTGCCACTTCTGTTACTCGTTACCTTGCTGCTACCTGCTACAATACTTTACTGGCGCCATTGATACTTCAGTTAGGAATAATCTGCCTCAACAGATTCTTTCCTAGCACCGTTGCTATCATACTACCTTTGCTGCTTATATCCTTCTTGCAGATACTAATATTTCAGGTGTGGTTGAGCCGACAACTCAACTGCTAATACTGGAGAATATCCTTTCACTCCCATCGTGTCGAACCAACAAATCTGGGTTGAATACTCTACCCTCGAAAACTGCTGCGATCCCACACGCTGGTGGGCCATTGCAAGACAATTGCTAATTGTTGAGCAACTGGAAGCAGCTCTTTTCTGGCGCCGTTGCCGGGGAGGATAGTTATATTCTCTGAGTCACTTGGGATTTATATCTGCTGATCACTATGAATAATGTAAAAGATCCAAGAACCAAACTCTTGCCCTCAACTACGAGGGGAGGTAAGGAACTGCCATCTAGCTCTGCACTTGATTCACCTTCAGTTATAAGTAAGTTTGCGACACCACCTCCTGCTAGAAATCTTGATATGTCGCCTATGCTAGATGGTGCTAGAGGTGCTACTGTTATTGATGATGTTTATGATGCTACTATGCCTGATACTGCTAGAGATGTTATGCCTGATACTACTAGAGATGCTATGCCTGATACTGCTATCCATGATGCTATGCTTGATACTGCTTTGCCTGATGATGCTAGAGATGCTATTTTGCCTGATGATGCTATGCTTGATACTGCTAGAGATACTACTTTGCCTGATATGCCACTAGGCGTATTCCTTGATGCTCATATTGCTAAATTTACTACCAATGCTCGTGATGCTTCTAAAACTGCCGATACCATTGAGATAGAACCTGCTTTTTCTCCTGCTAGATCTAGCTCTCCTAGATATGAATTGCCTGATATACCTGAGGGTTATGTTATGGAGGGAGAGATAGCTGAGGATTTTCTTGCGTGTAAGGATGCCTATGACACTGAGAAATTACTTCTCAAGTGGAAGGAAAAATCTTTGAAAGCTAGGATGAAATACGACCCGAAGTTTGCCACTTCACCTATCTTTATCACCGATGAGGATTATGAATTCTGTGTCGACCCTGAGATAATCTCTCTAGTCGAATCTGATCCTTTCCACGGTTATGAGTCTGAGACGGTCGTAGCCCATCTTACCAAACTACACGATATAGCCACCCTTTTCACTAGTGAGGAGAAGATCCACTACTACTATATCCTTAAGTTGTTTCCTTTCTCTCTAAAGGATGACGCTAAAGCCTGGTTCACTTCTCTTGCTCCTGGATGTGTGAGTAGTCCGCAGGATATGGTCTATTACTTCTGTGAGAAATATTTCCCCGCCCATAAGAAGCAAGCTGCCTTGCAGGAAATATACAACTTTGCTCAACTCAAAGAAGAGAGTCTCCCACAAGCTTGGGGGAGGCTCATCCAGCTACAGAATGCTTTGCCTGATCACCCTCTTAAAAAGAACGAGATACTTGATATCTTCCATAACGGATGTACCGATGCTTCTAGAGACCACCTAGATAGTTGTGCCGGTTGTGTTTTTAGGGAACAAACTATAGAACAAGCTGAGATTCTACTGAATAACATCTTGATCAACGATAATGCTTGGACTATCCCCGAACCACCTCCTAAGCCAACTCCTAAGAAAAGAGGTATTCTATTCCTCACTCCCAAAGTATGCAAGAAGCCAAGAAATCTATGCAAGAGAAAGGCATTAGATCTGAAGAAGTCAAAAATCTACCGCGTATCAAAGAGATCCATGGTCTCGATAACCCGATACAAGTAGTAGAGGTGAATTCTCTGCGTAGATTCAATGAGAGTGATATTCCTTTTGACAAACCTGCTAGCCTATGCTTTGATGAATTTGACAACTTTGTTGCCAAACAACAGAATTTCAATGATTATGTTAGCAGACAATTGGAACAAAGTACTCGTATGCTTAGTCATTTAAGTGCTTGTGTAGACAGAAATGTCAATGATCTGAAGCTTCTGAGTAAACATGCCTCTATGATTACTAGTCAGGTAGAACAAGTACTTAAAGCTCAGAATGACTTGCTCAATGAATTAAATGACAACTCTGTCAGAATCATTACTAGAGGAGGCAAAATGACTCAGGAACCTTTGTATCCTGAAGGCCATCCTAAGAGAATTGATCAATATTCTCAAGGAATTAATGCTGATACACCTAGTCATCCTAAGAAGAAGAAGAAGGATGATAGAAACCTACATGTCAGTTCACCAAATACTGTCACACCTGAAGAACCAAATGATATTTCTGCGTCTAATGCAGAAACACAACCTGGTGATGAACATGAACCTCGTGACAATATGGATAGCGATGTTCATAATAATGCTCAACCTAGCAATGATAAGGATGTGGAGATTGAACCTACGGTTAATCCTGATAACCCACAACCTAAGAGATACGATAAGAATGACTTCACTGCTAGGAAGCATGGTAAAGAAAGGGAGCCATGGGTTCAGAGCCCCATGCCCTTTCCTCCTAAGCCATCCAAGAAAAAGGATGATGAGGATTTTGAGCGCTTTATTGAAATGTTGAGACCCGTCTTTCTGCATATGTGGTTAATTGATATGCTCAAAATGTCTACATATGCCAAGTACATGAAAGATATCGTGGCCAATAAACGGAAGATACCAGATCTTGAGATCTCCACCATGCTTGCCAATTACACTTTTAAAGGTGGAACTCCTAAGAAACTTGGTGATCCCGGAGTGCCCACTATACCTTGGTCCATTAAAGGAAACTACGTAAGAACTGCCTTATGTGACCTTGGAGCCGGTGTTAGTGTTATGCCTCTCTCTATTTATCGTAGAATTGAACTAGATAAGTTGACACCCACCGAAATCTCTCCGCAAATGGTCGACAAATCAACTGCTTTCCTTGTCGGCATTTGTGAGGATGTGCCTATTGTGGTTGCTAACGTTACTATCTTAACGGACTTTGTTATCCTGGATATTCCCGAGGATGATGCCATGGCGATCATTCTTGGAAGACCATTCTTAAACACCGCAAGGGCTGTTATAGATTGCAGCAAAGGCAATGCCACCTTCCATGTCAACGGTAATGAGCATACAGTGCACTTTTCGAAGAAACGATGTCAAGTACATTGCATCAATGCTATCGAAAAAACTTCATCGATTCTTATTGGGAGCTTTGAATGCCCTATTCCTCGTGTAAAGATGAAGTATGATTTGCTTGTTGGGGAGATTCATGTCCCCATTGAGGTGACTTAGTGGCTATTCGACAATTCTCCGTTTCCTTTTGCGATTCGAAAAAGTTTTGTTGAGGGGATTTGATCAACCCCATTGACAGATTTCTTTCGATGACCATGAAATGGATGAATCAAGGAGTCACATACCTCTGTTTTAAGCTTTCACTTTCTGTTGCTTAGAAGAAAAATGATAGATTTAGTTTAGTTTTCCATGTTTTCTGTTTTAGCGTCCCGGAGAAAAGTACCCCGAAAATAAAAGTTCTCCGATGGTCTTGAAAGTCAAATATGTTTTTTCTGGATTTTTTGAAAAATACTGGGACTGAGAGCTGGTCTGGGGGCCACACCAGTGGGCCACAAGCCCTGTAGCCGCGGCCTCCCCCTGGCCACGGCTACCAAGCTTGTGGGGCCCACATGGACCCCCTCCACTCATTCCAGCTCCCATCCTCTTCTTCTACCTCCAGAAAAAATCGTTTCGCAGCTCAAACCCGTGTTCTTGCTCATTTGGCTGTGATTTTCGATCTCCTTGCTCAAAGCACCATTCTCCGAACCGTTTTGGGGAAATTACTCCTTGGTAACTGACTCCTCCATTGGTCCAATTAGTTTCTACTCTAGTGCTTTATCCTTCGCGTAGTCTTGCTACCTTGGTGACCCTGTTCTTGAGCTTGAAATGTTGATTCTAGCTGGTCCCAAGTAGTTTTAGCGCGTGATACGGTCTCTAGGCACTAGTAGGAGTAGTTGCTACGAGTTGGGTTAATCCTTACTCACTTTTCTTTCGAAGTCTCTAAAAATTTCAGAATTTTTCAGAGTTAGAAAAGGGAAAAGATGAGGAGGTTCTTAAGAGGCTCTTCAAGCCGTAACCCCAAGGAGGATGAGAAGAACCACCCCAAGCACGTGGTTCCTTGAGTCACAGAAGTTTGAGCGTGCGAGTGGCCAAGTGATGAATTTTTGCGCGCTGCTGGGCTCTATGAAGACTTTTATTACTTGGTGGAGAACGCAGGTCTTACCACGTTCGTTGAAGATAAGTGCCCACAATACCTCCTCCTCACCAATATTTTCATTCAAAGCTTCAACTTTTATCCGAGGAAGAATCCTCCTATGGTTGAGTTCATGTTATACGATATCCCCCAGCGCATGACACTACATGATTTTTGCAATGTGTGCAAATTACCTTACGTTGGGGATATTCATGATCCTCGTCCACGGGACTTGGAGGCTTTCATAGATACTATTGCTGTTGGCGAGGAGAGAGGAGTGTCTCGCGCTAGAATTGCTAGCATACATTTTCCTGTGCCTCGGTACTTCTCATTATTTGTGGGAAAATGTTTGATTGGCCGTGGGGAGGCTGGATCACTTAGCTCTCCAGTCCTTGCGGTTTTGCGCGAAGGCCTCTATAACAATAAGACTTATAGCCTAGGTGTTATAGTAGCTCAGCGGTTGAACACAAACCGTTCCAAAGGTGTCGTCTATGGAGGTATCTATGCTACTCGTCTTGCTAGACACTTTGAGATACCTATTAGACTTCATGAGGAAGAATAAATGCTTCTTCCTGAGAAATATCTGGATTATGACAGCATGGTTCGCCATGATTTTCTGGATAGAGATGCTAGTAGACGGATGATTTATAACCTGGTATTTAGTCAGGGTTCTCGAGAGACTATTACTTTGCCTGCTCCTTCTTTGTTCAACCTTTATGCAGACAGGTACATTATTATGCCCTCGGACATCTACTCGTATTGGGGCCTAGCCCAACCACAGGTGCCCGCGCCTGAGCCACAAGTCGAGTACCAGGCACCAGTTTATCAGTGGGAGCCGGAGGAGCTCGCACAACGGTGGCACCCTCAGTCCACTCCGGAGGTTCCAAACGGTTACTACTCACCTTGGGAGTAGACCAAGCTAGGCCAAAAGCCTAAGCTTGGGGGAGTACGTGTTTGCACCAACTATACATTCATGCTTATGCTTTCACTTTGTTAGTCGGTGTTTACACTTTGCCAGTGTATTATCCATGCTAGTTTATTTTCGTTTTCTTGTTTTCTTGTTTTGTGTCCTTTTGAGAAAACCCAAAAAGATTTTCCTTTCTTCTTTTGCTTGTTGGGAGTTTTCCCGTGTAGATAGGTTTCTTTTTCTTTGAGTCGAGGTAGAAGACCATGGTTACAATGTTTAGTGGCTCTCGCATGCATACCTGTTCATTTGTTAAAGAGCCATATTACTTTGTCTTCTCCTTTGTGTTTGCCTGCAGATTCAGCTTAGTCCAATGCATGAGCACTCTTATTATTGTTCACGTCGTTCGATCGTGCAAGTGAAAGGCAATAATGATGATATATGATGAAGTGACTGAGACTGGAAAAGCTGGTATGAACTCTATCTATTTTGTTTTTGTAAATATGACTAGCTTGTCGTCCCAGATTCAGCTTTATTGAGAGAGAACCATGTTTCCAATGACAACTTAGAGATCACAGTTTCTGG
This sequence comes from Hordeum vulgare subsp. vulgare, assembly GCF_904849725.1. Classification (NCBI taxonomy): domain Eukaryota; kingdom Viridiplantae; phylum Streptophyta; class Magnoliopsida; order Poales; family Poaceae; genus Hordeum; species Hordeum vulgare. The sequence goes on from NC_058520.1 coordinate 519,041,788, forward strand.
TGCCATGCTTAATTAGCTAGGAGCTTATAATGGTTTGTCTTGAATGCCAACATAGATTTTGAGATGACTATGATGTAGTATGATAGGATGGTATTCTCCTTTGAATGCTTCAAGTGGCTTGACTTGGCGCATGTTATGCATGTAGCTGCAACAAAATCAACATAGCCTCTATGATGTTCGTGTTCATGGTGATTTATATCCTGCTCATGCTTGCACTCAATGTTAGTCAAACTCATTGCATCTTGATGACTGTTGTCGCTCTCTAGTTGGTCGCTTCCCAGTCTCTTGCTAGCCTTCACTTGTACTTAGCGGAATACTGCATGTGCATCCACTTCAATAAACCCAAGAGTTTTTCCATGAGAGTCCACCATACCTACCTATTTGCGGTATCTACCTGCCGTTCCAAGTAAATTTGCATGTGCCATTCTCTAAACCTTCAAGAAATAATCTGTTTTGCATGCCCGAACCGCTCATGTGGTGACAGGGGGCTATTGGTATCTTCCATGTTAGGCGTGCTATCCTCGACATGTGTCTATTCACTGTCATTCAGAGAAAGGGCCCGGTAATTGGAATGCCTAGTTCCATGCTTAAATCGAAAACACAACCGTAAAACAAGACTCCCCCCGGATTGATGTTAGTATGGACGGTACCCGAGGATTCGGATAGCCATGGAGTGTGATTGATTGGTGGTGGGGGAGTTAAAACTTTACTTTTCTATTTGGGAACCGCCTATAGCATGAGTAGCATGGAAGATATTGAGAACTCTTGGTCATTGCGTTGACAATGAAAGCATGCCACCCAAAATTATTATCTCTATTTTCAAAGCTTGAGCTCTGGCACCTCTGCAAATCAATGTTTCCCTCTGCGAAGGGCCTGTCTATTTATTTTCCTTTTGAATCATCCTCATCTTATATAAGCACAAATTAGAGAGCACCTCTGTCATTTTTATGGTTTGCTTTTGATTGATATTGAGTATGACTATGACTGGATCTTCGTTGCTATGAATTACAATGTTTAGTCAGCCCTTGATCTTTGAAAGTGCTCTGCATTTATGTTTTGCGGTCTCAGAAAGAGCTAGCGAGATACCACCTATTCATATTGCTTCATACTTATTTTGATTGAATTGTTGGTATCTGAAACTCATTATTATTTGCTCGCTAGCTGATTATGCCATTGATATTAGTTTACCGTGAGACCTTTGTGTCACTTGCTTATGTGGTTAACTTGTGATCTTGCTGAAATTCTTGTTATGAGTTAGACATAGTTGCAACAACAAGATCAAACAGAGTTTGTCAAAGTTTTTATTTCTCTTTCAGTTTGTCAACTGAGTTGCTTGAGGACAAGCAAGGTTTTAAGCTTGGGGGAGTTGATACGTCTCCATCGTATCTACTTTTCCAAACTCTTTTGCCCTTGTTTTGGACTTTAATTTGCATGATTTGAATGGAACTACCCCGGACTGACGTTGTTTTCAGCAGAATTGCCATGGTGTTGTTTTTGTGCAGAAATGAAAGTTCTCGGAACGTCGTGAAAATTTACGGAGAATATTTCTGGAAATTATGAAAAATACCTGCGCAAAGATCCACCGGAGGGGACGGGCCAGTGGGCCACAAGCCCTCTAGCCGCGGCCTCCCCCTGGTCGCGGCTACCAGGCTTGTGGGGCCCACGTGGCTCTGCCACCCCCAATTCCAGCGCTATTTATCCCCTTTTGTCCGAGAAAAAAATCAGGAGAGAGGAGTTCATCGCGTTTCACGATCCAGAGGCGCCGCCACATCCCGTTCTTGCCCTGGAGGGCAGATCTGGAGTCCGTTTTAGGCTCCGGATCAAGGAGATCGTCGCCATCGTCATCATCAACCTTCTTCCCTCTCCAATTCCATGAAGCTCTTCATCGTTCGTGAGTAATCTATTCGTAGGCTCGCTGGGCGGTGATGAGTAGGATGAGATCTATCATGTAATCGAGTTAGTTTTGACGGGGATTGATCCCTAGTATCCACTATGTTCCGAGATTGATGTTGCTACTACTTTGCCATGCTTAATGCTTGTCACTAGGGCCCGAGTGCCATGAATTCAGATCTGAAAGTATTATGTTGTCACCAATATATGTGTGTTTTAGATCCGATCTTGCAAGTTGTAGTTACCTACTATGTGTTATGATCCGGCAACCCCGGAGTGACAATAACCGGAACCACTCCCGGTGATGACCATAGTTTGAGGAGTTCATGTGTTCCAAGTGCTAATGCGTTGGTCCGGTTCTTTATTAAAAGGAGAACCTTAATATCCCGTAGTATCCATTTGGACCCCGCTGCCACTAGAGGGATGGACAATAGATGTCATGCAAGTTCTTTTCCCTAAGCACGTATGACTACACACGGAATGCATGCCTACATAACATTGACGAACGGGAGCTAGCCACATATCTCTCCGTGTTATAACTGTTGCATGATGAATGTCATCCAACAAATCACCGATCCATTGCCTACGAGTTTGTCCCACTGCTATTGTTACTTGCTGCTGCTGTTACTTGCTTTGCTCTGCTGCTGTTACTACTATTTGTGCTACTGTTACTTGCTTTGTCCTGCTGCTGCTGCCACTACTGTTTCTACTACTGTTACTTGCTGTTGCTATTACTTGCTACTATTGCTACTTGCTACTGCTGTTCCTTGCCACTGCTGTTACTCGTTACCCTGCTTCTACCTGCTACAATACTTTACTGGCGCCATTGATACTTCAGTTAGGAATAATCCGCCGTCAACAGATTCTTTCCTAGCACCGTTGCTATCATACTACCTTTGCTGCTTATATCCTGCTTGCAGATACTAATCTTTCAGGTGTGGTTGAGCTGACAACTCAACTGCTAATACTGGAGAATATCCTTTCACTCCCATCCTGTTGAACCAACAAATCCGGGTCGAATACTCTACCCTCAAAAACTGCCGCGATCCCACGCGCTGGTGGGCCATTGCAAGACAATTGCTAATTGTTGAGCAACTGGAAGCAGAGCTCAAGAAATTTTGGGAGGATTAACAGAGCAAGGGAAATGATAGCTCCTTTGTATACACAAAGGTAGGATTCCCAGTTTCAATATTTCGGAGCTAGGGTTTGAAAAAGGTTCGGGGTTTACTCAACAAGGGCAAGCTGGCACGAGGACATGGGAAAAGCACTGAGAGGTTGAGGATAGACTGGATTCACCTGGTATTTTCCAAATTCGAGAGGAAAAAATTTGGGAGAGAAAAGCTAGGAAGGAATAACAACACAAAAGTCGATAACCCGATTTTTGGGGTGTTACACACCTTCCCCCCTTAGAAGAATCTCGTCCTCGAGATTCCTAGGGTCAGCTTAGAACAAATATCACTATGCCTCTGATGAAAACCTCTGGGATTGGTCTTAACCCTGTGGTTGAAAACAACCGAGTTAAGAGTACCAAAAACTGGTACACCCAGATCGAGATACGAATATCGCGGGATCTACTCCACGGGTAGGGGTCACTGGGTAGCCCTAACATTTTAGAAAAAGCAGAATTTCCTGTTCCAAAATTGCTTGGGACACCACAATGAACAGTGGCCTCTCTCGCTGATAGGTGGGACCAAGGCCCAATGGCAGCCTTCTTCTTATTCTTTCTCCGGCCAACGGCTCTCTCTCGCTCGCTCGCACTTGCGTTGTCCGGAGTGTGGCTAGGCACTGCGCACGCCTAGCTCCTAGGGCATACAACACCCTAGAAAGATAATGCGTGACGTGCATGAGGCCAACGCAGAGAGCACTCTCATCGCGGGCCAACGCTGGTCGGCACTTCTCGAGGATTCGCCTCCTGGACGCCGGTGATTGAGCAGCGCACAGTCTCTTGGACCTCGCTCACCGTACACCGGGCTGGGGCTATAAAAGCGACCGCAGTTTCGCTTTTCTCTTCCACCTCGCACCCTGCCTCACTTCTTCCTTCTCTTCTCCTTCTCCTTCTGGTTGTAGGAGTGCGAGGCAAGGCACTAATGGCGGATGTGGGGTCGGTGCTGCTCACGATCCTCCTAGCTGGTCTACTGGCAGCATTGGTTGGCGGCTCACTTATGCTCTGCACGATGATCCTCGATGATCGTTGCGATGCTGCTGCTAGAGGGGTGACTGGGGGTCAACTACGCCTTCTCAGGCCAATAGAATATGCACGGGCAGTGGCGGCGAGGGGCGACCTGTCAACATCACACAAGACGATGACTGAGGCGCCGCTGGGTCTGGGGTTAGTGTGGTGCGTTCAGTGGAGCTCTACCTGTGTGGAGACCACGCTCCTGGTTGCTCCTTGCTGAACGGCATCCATAACGAGTGGGTGCTGGGGTATAGTCAAGGTTTAGGTCTTGGTCTGGAAAGGTTGTAAACGTCTATGTTGCAATACAATTTCTTAGAATTTCTCCGAGATTGCAACCAGCGTGCATACATTCCTCACACGATTCACAGGCAACCTATTCATACTAATATGCAAGCAGATGCAGAATGCACATGGTGGCAAAATGCAGGCAGAAGAACGAATCATATCAAGCAGATTACACTAAGGTGTTTTAATGCTAGTGGGTGTATGTATTCCTGGTATATATACACCTAATCTAGCTCGCATTTCATTAGGGACTCTGGGCGAGCCCGTTGTTATTAGGTGTAAGTGCTCTACTGACTAGAATCTTGTTAAGAATCCACTGCCAGCTCTGTTAAACATTTCTGCTCAACAGGGTGACAGATGAACCAAGCACACAGGGCAAACAAGCATACATGATATTACAATAGCACACAGGCACAACCAATGCAAGAAGTACAATCATACAATAGCACACATCCCTACTAGGGAGCTAATAGGAACAAGTCACTCCAAACCACAACGTCCTAATCCTAGACACGGGCGAAGAAACATTCTTCGCAACACACATACTTGCATCATCTCCTGGCTTCGCTCACTGTCGAAGCCACAAATGGGCCTACTCTTGCTGGGGCTCTCCTGGGGGACGAAGGCTGAGCCAACTTCCGTCTCCATCATTGGACACCTCTATGGGTTGGGGCTCAACTGCTGGAGCTGCAGTGGAAACTTGACGGAACACATCCTAACGACGAAGTCGCCGCATAGCTCCTTGAATGGAATTTGGGTGGATGTTGCCTGGTTGATATGGGTCCACAGATTGCGAGAGTGGTACTACCTACGAATGTGGCACTGGGTTTGGCAACATGGAACGGGTGATCTGGGATGCAACTTGATGGGCCACATGGTATGCTCCCGTAACAACCCGTTCGTGTCAAGGTCAACGGCTTTGAACTCTCTAAGAATGCCGGAGAGCAATAGTCCGTGGGCAGTAGCAAACTATACGAGTTGAGCTATTGCTGAGTCTGCGTCTTCGACTGCGTTGGAGAAATCGCAACATGCATCTGACGCAGAGGGAAAATAGCGAAACTCCTGCATCTTCGCCACTTGCGGAAACTGGAAACGAAGACGGGTGATGGCTTCCGCAGCAGCTATATGGACGGCCAACACGGGGGTGGGCATGGGTTTCCCACGAAAATTCATGGGCTTCCCATCCGTTGCTGGTCTTGGGTTGATATGCACCTTTGTATAGAATCGGCAAAGATGGGGAACAGGTTCCGATTGGAACACCAGATACATTGGAGGCTTACTACGGCCAAGGGCTCGGGTGAGCATACTTGAAAGGATGGGCAAAAAGCCAGGATAACCATCAGCCAACGTTCGACTATGGAAAGTGGGTGTTTTGGAAGAACTGGCCATGGCTGCTGGTTTGGGGATACTAGCCTCGGTTCTCTTGCAGGGATCTGGCTTACTAGATGGAGAGAGTTGCGGCTCACAAGTGGGAGGGGTTTAAATAGGCAATCGGGCTGGAACACACCAGCATGGTGTGGATCCTTCTCGTGCCGGGTAGAACATACGTCGGCACGACCGACAATTGGGTAAGGTCATGGTCCAATCTAGAGTGTCTGGGTTGGCGGACAATTGGGTAGGGACACGTCCATTCTGACTGCACCGCCTATTGATCAATAGTGGCCATGTCGGATGCCAGAGACGGGTCAAATCTATTGGGTTCACTACCGGTTGACCCTAGGGTGGTCTTGGTGCTAGGGTAACCTACAACCAACCTAGCTCTGATACCAAGTCTTGTGGCACCCCGATGGAGGGCCAACACACGCCAGTCCCCAGGGTAAGACCGGACGCATGCCAAAGACACGATACATCAATTCCAGGAAAAATGGCTTTATTGATATAATGGAGTATTACAATACTGTTGCTTACAACAATATTACATAACTCCAAGGCTAACTAAATGGCAGCAGAGGTCTTGGTTCAGCGTCAACGACATCTTTGGCTGGGCTCCATAACTCGCAGGACTGGCTGGGTTACGATCTAGAACGGCGAATCTTCTCCGGCAACTGGCCACGTGCAAGGCCAGATGAATACTTTGAATGTACTCACAAGACAATCAAATACATAGCATCCAAACAAGGAGATGACAAAGCAAGCTCTATAATTATATAATGATTATTCTAAGCATGGCATGGAATTAACAAGAAAACAACATAACATGGATCAAGCATGTAATCTACCTAACTAGCATGGCAAAGATCACAACAAGTGCTTAAATTACTTACTGTTACTGAATGCCAACTTACTCTCTTCTGGATTATCCCACAACCCTCGATATACTCGTAATCCAACCTGAACGGATCCAAATCCCTTCCAAATCATATGGTCATCCGACCACTCATCGTATAGCCATCTCCTGGCTAACATATCATATTCCCAACATCCTCTGATGTCCACATAAGGTGAGTTCTTATGTCATTGTTATCAATGTTATGGTTGACCACCTAGTGAGGTCTAGACGAGTTGTCTAATACCGTGGGCTCGGCTATTTGAATAGATTCTTACACTCCGCAGAGGTTTCACACTTTACCCACACCATGGAGCACTGACCTCGTAATCCCATTCGGGTGGACGAGTGTTGCTCCAACGAAACTTGTCTGACCCGTGACTCTTCCATCGTACCACCGGCATTCATCCTCCCCTGGAGTCTTGTCCTGGGTGGTCATGTGTCCTCATGACACCTGCCACCGTCGTGGCCAAACTAAACTGTCCCAAACGGAGACGCCGACACAAAACAACTCAACTGGCTCATAGGGTTACCACCACCTACCTGATCAAGGTAGTGCGCGTGCATAACCCTCCCTCTTTGGAGGTACAGGTGAAAGAGCACGCAATCAGACCAAGTCAAGGCCGTCCCATACTAGCATATGTGGTTGCACGGGTAAGCCCAGACAGGTGACTTAAGATCAACCAACTAGGTTGCATTTGTTAACTCAACTCAACCTATCCATCACCGTACCATTACCATCTCAAGTATAAGTGCTAAACAATAGCATAGCAAAACAATAGTGCTGACAATCATGGCATGAGATCAAACCCTAGTACTAACATGTCAATCTTATTAAACATATTATTATTAGCATGGTAATATGTAAACAAGACATGGCATTAGATGAAAAGGAATGCTAGCATCTAATACGAATGTCATAACACGTGCATGCAAGTGCAAACTAACAGATTATCTAAATGTACTACGATAACCACACAGGGTGCAAGTAAATTCATCACGCAAGTCCGGAGCTCATGATAAGAGGTTGGCTTGCCTGGGGTCGATGAATACGCCGGGAAGAAGCGCGATAAAACGCCGAAAGATTTGTCGGAGAAGTTTCCTTCTCGGAGGGCTCAATCGAAGGGCAAGGGCAAAATCATCAATTTCCACTGTGTAAACACATAACGAAAATTATACCATCGGGACGGTCTTGACGAGACGTAGAAGTGGGCGTTGGTTTTACCTCAATCGGAGTTACGGTCACGGAGTTATGAGTGTTAGAGCACCATAGACCAATGTGTAAAAAGAATTTCTACAAACATGTCCGTGGTGCTAAAACAGAAAGCGCCTCCGGCGAGAGTACGCTTTCGAACTGGGAAATACGTTTCCACTTAAAACGCGCGGGCCCGGGCTCTATCTCACTTACAGCCCGACCCCACCCTATCCACACACTCTCTCTCCAGCTGACAAGCGGGGCCTGCTACCTCTTGAGCTTGCGTTGGTTTTTCCCTTGAAGAGGAAAGGGTGATGCAGCACAGTAGCAGTAAGTATTTCCCTCAGTTTTGAGAACCAAGGTATCAATCCAGTAGGAGTATCAAGGCAAGTCTCCAAAGTACGTGCGCAAAAACAAACAAACTTGCACCCAACGCTATAAAGGGGTTGTCAATCCCTTCACGATTAATTGCAAGGTGAGATCTGAAGGTGGAAAGCGCAAAAAAGTAAACGTGTAGGGCTGAAAATATGATGTGAAGTAGACCACGGGGCCATAGTGTTCACTAGAGGCTTCTCTCATGATAGCAAATATTACGGTGGGTGAACAAATTACCGTCGAGCAATTGATAGAACCGCGCAAAGTCATGATGATATCTAAGGCAATGATCATACATATAGGCATCACGTCCGAGACAAGTAGACCGATACTTTCTGCATCTACTACTATTACTCCACACACCGACCGCTATCCAGCATGCATCTAGTGTATTGAGTTCATAACAAATAGAGTAACGCCTTAAGCAAGATGACATGATGTAGAGGGATAAATTCATGCAATAGATATAAACCATATCTTTTTACCCTTGATGGCAACAACATGATGCGTGCCTCGCTACCCCTTCTGTCACTGGGTGAGGACACCGCACGGTATGAACCCAAAACCAAGCACTTCTCCCATTGCAAGAACTACAGATCAAGTTCGCCAAACGAAACCCACAACTCGAAGAGAATTACAAGGATACGAAATCATGCATATAAGAGATCAGAGGAAACTCAAATAACATTCATAGATAATCTGATCATAAACCCACAATTCATAAGATCTCAACAAACACACCGCAAAAGAGGATTACATCGGATAGATCTCCATGAAGATCATGGAGAACTTTGTATTGAAGATCCAAGAGAGAGAAGAAGCCATCTAGCTACTAGCTATGGACCCGAAGGTCTGTGGTGAACTACTCACGCATCATCGGAGAGACAATGGTGTTGATGAAGAAGCCCTCCATGTCCGAATCCCCCCTCCGGCAGGGCACCAGAATGGTTCCCGGATGGGATCTTGCGGAGACAGAAGCTTGCGGCATCGGAAAAGTATTTTTGTGGCTCTCTCCCGTGGTTTCAGATTTTTAGGGAATTTATAGGCGGAAGAGTTAGGGCAAAGGAGCCACGGGAGGGCCACAAGCCTGGTAGGCGCCCCCAGGCCACGACTAGGGGGCTTGTGGCCTCTCACGGGAGCCTTTTCGTTGGTTCTCAAGTTCCCTGCGTTATTCCGTTTGGACTCCGTTTGATATTCTTCTCTGAAAATGGTCAAAAATACGGAAAAACAGGAACTGGCACTTGGCACTGAGTTAATAGGTTAGTCCCAAAAAAGATATAAAATGCATACAAAACATCCAAAGTTGACAAGATAATAGCATGAAACCATAAAAAATTATAAATACGTTGGAGACGTATCAATTATCCCCAAGCTTAACTCCTGCTTGTCCTCGAGTAGGGAAGTGATAAAGACTGAATTTTTGATGTGGAATGTTACCTAACATATTTGTCCTTTGCAACTTCTTTCATGTGACATGAATGTTCAGATCCGTAAGATTCAAAACAATAGTTTGCTATTGACATGAAAACAATAATACTTCAAGCAAACTAGCAAGGTAATCATGAAATTTCGAAATAACAAGGCCAAAGAAAGTTATCCCTACAAAATCATATAGTCTGGCTATGCTCCATCATCCCCACACAACGAATTTCAATCAAGCACAACCCTGATATTGGCCAAGTAATTGTTTTCGCACTCTTACTTTCTCAAACCTTTTTCAACTCTCACGCAATATATGAGTGTGAGCCATGGATATAGCACTATAGGTGGAATATAGTGTGGTGGAGGTTGTGAGGCAAAAAGGAGGAGATGGTCACATTGACTCGGCGTATCAAAAGGGCTATGGAGATGCCCATCAATAGATATCAATGTGAATGAGTAGGGATTATCATGCAAGGGATGCTCTTAGAGTTATAAGTGTGTGAAAGCTCAAAAGGAGAATTAGTGGGTGTGCATCCAACTTGCTTGATCACGAAGACCTAGGGCAATTTTGAGGAAGCCCATCATTGGAATATACAAGCCAAGTTATATAATGAAGATTCCCACTAGTATATGGAAGTGTCAAAACAAGAGACTCTCTATCATGAAGAACATGGTGCTATTGTGAAGCATGGTGCTATTGTGAAGTTATATAATGAAGATTCCCACTAGTATATGGAAGTGTCAAAACAAGAGACTCTCTATCATGAAGAACATGGTGCTATAAGGAAGTGTCAAAACAAGTGTGGAAAAAGAAAGTAGCATTGTCCCTTCTCTCTTTTTCTCTCATTTCTTTGTTTGGGCTCTTTGGCCTCTTTTTTTTCTCACATGGGACAATGCTCTAATAATGATGATCATCACACTTTTATTTACTCACAACTCAATACTTAGAGCAATGATGACTCTATAGGAAATGCCTCTGGCAGTGTACCAGGATGTGCAACGATCTAGCTTAGCGTATGACGTTGAAACATCTCGCTAGCTATCTTACAATCATGCAATTGCAATATGAAAGTGACGACACATGTCATGAGACGGAACGGTGGGAGTTGCATGGCAATATATCCCGGAATGGCTATGAAAATGCCATAGTAGGTAGGTATGGTGGCTGTTTTGAGGAAGGTATATGGTGGGTTTGTGCATCGGCGAAAGTTGCGCGGCACTAGAGAGGCTAGCAACGGTGGAAGGTGAAAGTGCATCTATACCATGGACTCACATTAGTCATGAAGAACTCATATACTTATTGCAAAAGTTTTATTTGTAATCGAAACAAAGTGCTAAACGCATACTCCTAGGGGAAGGCTTGGTAGGTGTTAACCATCGCGCGATCCCGACCGCCACACAAAGGATGACAATCAATAAATCAATTATGCTTCGACTTCCTAACATAGCGGTTCACCATACGTGCATGCTACGGGAATCATTAACTTCAACACAAGTATTTCTAGATTCACAACGCCCTACTAATATAACTCTAATATTACCATATCCATGCCTCAAAAATAATTGAGAGGAATCAAACTTCTCTTTACTAATCAATGCACATGAATATGGAAGTTTTTATTATATCCTCTTTGGATGCCTATCATCTTTAGGACTACTTTCATAGCACAAGCCAATTACCAAGTTACTCAGAGAGAGCACTCTCAAAAAGATATAAGTGAAGATCGAGAGTTCTTATTTCTCCAAAATATGACACCACCGTGCTCTAAAAAGATCTAAGTGAAGCACAAGAGCAAATTTATCTAGCTCAAAAGATATAAGTGAAGCACATGCGAGCTAAATTGCCTAACTCGGAAGATATAAGCGAAGCTCGATGAGTATTCTAGCAAATTCACGATGAGTGCATGTCTCTCTCAAAAAGGTGTGCAACAAGGATGATTGTGACACAACAAAAAGAAAAGACTCCTATAATACACGACACTCCAAGAAAAACACATATCATGTGGTGAATAAAAATATAGCTCCAAGTAATGTTACCGATGGATTGAAGACGGAAGAGGGGATGCCTTCCCGGGGCATCCCCAAGCTTAGGCTTTTTGGTGTCTTTGAATTTGGCTTGGGATGCCTTGGGCATCCCCAAGCTTGAGTTCTTTACACTCTTTATCCCATTGTCCATGAGAACATCACCCAAAACTTGAAAACTTCACAACACAAAACTTAAACAGAAACTCGTGATACCATTAGCACAAGAAAACAAACTACCAACTCTTTAGGTACTGTAGCAAACTTGATTTCTATTTAGATTGGTGTTATATTACTGTATTCTCACTTTTCCATGGCTAGTACCCTCCCAATACATAAAGCAAAAAGAAACACAAAAAACACAATTATAACAGAATTATGATGGTGTGGACACAACAAAACATAAAGCAAAAAGCAAAGATAAATTCATTGGGTTGCCTCCCAACAAGCGCTATTGTTTAACACCCTTAGCTAGGCATAAGGCGATAGAATCAAGTATCGTCGTCTTTGGTGCTCAAATCATAAGTAGCCCTCATCATGGATTCATAAGGCAATCTTATTCTCTTTCTAGGAAAATGTTCCATGCCCTTCTTTAATGGAAATTGAAATCTAATATTCCCTTCCTTCATATCGATGACAACACCAATACTCCTTAAGAAAGGTCTACCAAGAATGATAGGACATGTCGGATTGCAATCAATATCAAGCACAATGAAATCTACGGGTACATAGTTCCTATTGCAAATAATAAGAACATCATTGATCCTTCCCATAGGTTTCTTAACACTAGAATCCGCAAGATGCAAATTAAGAGAGCACTCATCAATCTCGTTGAAGCCTAGAACATCACATAAAGACTTTGGAATGGCGGAAACACTAGCACCCAAATCACACAAAGCATTGCATTCATAGTTTCTATTCTTGATTTTGATAGTAGATTCCCACTCATCATGAAGTTTTCTAGGAATAGAAACTTCCAACTCAAGTTTCTCTTTAAGAGATTTCATCATAGCACCAACAATATGACCGGTAAAGGCTTTGTTTTGGCTATAAGCGTGTGGAGAGTTTAGCATGGATTGCATCAAGGAAATACATTCAATCAAAGAGCAACTATCATAATTGAATTCCTTGAAATCCAAAGTAGTAATTTCATTACTACTCAAAGTTTTGATATCCTCTACTCCACTTTCAATGCTTTTAGCATCAAGATAGATAGACTCCGAATCATTGGGGCGTTTCTCAACCAAAGTGGATTCATATCCAGCCCCCTCATCATTAGGTTTGACATTAGAAAACTAGGATTCAATGGGAGTCACACCAAGCACTTTAAGATCTTCATGATTCTCATCATGAGAACACGCCTTTTTAAGCCATTCATGTCTAGCACGAATTTGGGCGGTTCTTTCTTTACTCTCATTCATGGAAACACGCATAGATTTTAAAGTTTCATCCATATTGATCTTGGGAGGAGCACGTCTCAATTTCAAAAAATCAATATCAAGAGACATTCTATCAACGGTCCTAACCAAGTCATCAATTTTGAGCAGTTTTTCTTCTATGGACGGATTGAAAATCTTTTGCGAGTTGATAAACTCTTTAATATTACTCTCTAGATCAGAGGCTAATTTATTGTAATTTCCATGAGCATTGTTATAGGAATTTCCAAAGTTATTAGAGGGATTACTTGGAAAAGGCCTAGGAATAAAGTTTCCTCTATAAGCATTGTTGTTGCCGAAATTATTCCTACCTACAAAATTAAAATCCAAGCTCTCATTGCTACTCTCAATCAAGGAAGACAAGGGCATATCATTTGGATCTAGAGGAGAACATTTACTAGCAAACACTTTCATTAACTCATCCATCTTAGTACTCAACGAGCTAATTTCTTCTATAGCATGCACTTTTTTACTAGTAGGTGACCTTTTAGTGTGCCATTGAGAATAGTTTGTCATGATATTGTCTAGGAGTTTTGTGGCTTCTCCTAATGTGATTTCCATGAAAGTTATGTTGGAAATATGCCCTAGAGGCAATAATAAATTAGTTATTATTATATTTACTTGTTCATAATAATCGTTTATTATCCATGCTAGAATTGTATTGATTGGAAACTCAAATACATGTGTGGATACATAGACAACGCACTGTCCCTAGTGAGCCTCTAGTTGACTAGTTCGTTCATCAAAGATGGTCAAGGTTTCCTGGCCATAGGCAAGTGTTGTCACTTGATAACGGGATCACATCATTAGGAGAATTATGTGATGGACAAGACCAAAACTATCAACGTAGCATATTGATCGTGTCGTTTTATTGCTATTGTTTTCTGCGTGTCAAGTATTTGTTCCTATGACCATGAGATCATATAACTCACTGGCACCAGAGGAATACCTTGTGTCCATCAAACGTTGCAACGTAACTGGGTGACTATAAAGGTGCTCTACAGGTATCTCCGAAGGTGTCCGTTGAGTTAGTATTGATCAAGACTGGGATTTGTCACTTCGTGTGACAGAGAGGTATCTCGGGGCCCACTCGGTAATACAACATCACACACAAGCCTTGAAAGCAATGTGACTAAGTGTAAGTAACGGGATCTTGTATTACGGAACGAGTAAAGAGACTTGCCGGTAACGAGATTGAAATAGGTATGCGGATACCGACGATCAAATCTTGGGCAAGTAACATACTGAAGGACAAAGGGAATGACATACGAGATTATATGAATCCTTGACACTGAGGTTCAACTGATAAGATCTTCGGAGAATATGTAGGATCCAATATGGTCATCCAGGTCCCGCTATTGGATATTGACCGAGGAGTGTCTCGGGTCATGTCTACATAGTTCTCGAACCCGCATGGTCTGCACACTTAAGGTTCGGTGACGTTTCGGTATAGTTGAGTTATAGGTGTTGGTAACCGAAAGTTGTTCGGAGTCCCAGATGAGATCCAGGACGTCACGAGGAGCTCTGGAATGGCCCGGAGGTAAAGATTGATATATAGGAAGTCCGGTTTTAGTCACCGGAAAAGTTTCGGGCTCATCGATAGTGTACCGGGAGTGCCGGGAGGGGTGTAACGCCCCAAGGGGTCTCATGGGCTATGGTAAGAGATAAACCAGCCCCTAGTGGGCTGGAATAAGTTCCCATTAAGGACCATAAGGTTTGAGAAGGAAAAAACACAAGGTGGAAAGAGTTTCCAAGTGGGAAGGTGGAATCCTACTCCAAGTAGGATTGGAGTAGGACTCCTCCACCTCCAATTTCGGCCAAACCTTGAGGGTTTGAGGCTGCCTCCTCCCCTCCCTCCCTCCTATATATACTAGAGGTATTGAGGGTTTTTGAGACACGACTTTGCCACGTGCTGCTCGACCCTATACCACACAGTTTTTCCTCTAGATCGTATTTCTACGGAGCTCGGGCGGAGCCCTGCAGGATTAGATCGTCACCATCACCGGAGCGTCGTCACGCTGTCGGAGAACTCTTCTACCTCTCCGCCCTCTTGCTGGATCAAGAAGGTGGAGATCGTCATCGAGCTGTACGTGTGCTGAACGTGTAGGTGTCGTCCGTTCGGCACAAGATCGGAACGGATCGTGAGATGGATCGCAAGACGGTTGTGCAACAGATTACATTGGATAGATCTCCGAGAAGATCACGGAGAACTTTGTAAGATCCAAGAGAGAGAAGAAGCCATCTAGCTACTAGCTATGGACCCGAAGGTCTGTGGTGAACTACTCACGCATCATCGGAGAGGCAAAGGTGTTGATGAAGAAGCCCTCCGTGCCCGAATTCCCCGTCTGACAGGGCACTAGAACGGTCCCCAGATGGGATCTTGCAAAGACAAAAGCTTGCGGCGGCGGAAAAGTATTTTCGTGGCTCTCTCCCGTGGTTTCGGATTTTTAGGGAATTTATAGGCGGAAGAGGTAGGGCAAAGGAGCCACGGGAGGCCCACAAGCCTGGTAGGCGCGCCCCCCCAGGCCGCGGCTAGGGGGCTTGTGGCCTCCCCCGAGAGACTTTGCCTTGGTTCTCAAGTTCCCTGCGTATCTTCTGTTCCGGAAAAAATCATTCCGAAGATTTTATTCCGTTTGGACTCCGTTTGATATTCTTCTCTGAAAAGGGTTAAAAACACGGAAAAATAGGAACTGGCACTTGGCACTGAGTTAATAGGTTAGTCCCAAAAAAGATATAAAATGCATACAAATCATCCAATGTTGACAAGATAATAGCATGGAACCATAAAAAATTATAGATACGTTGGGGACGTATCAGGGCCCGCCCCATCTCTCTCTCTCCTCCTCCTGTCTTCTTCTCCAACGCGATAGGGAGGCAGGAGAGAGCACCGGCCGCGAGCCTGGCCATTGCCTCGCCGCTCCTGAAGGCCGGCCGACGAGCGAGGAAGCTTGGTCGTGCCTGACCGCGCCCAGGGATAGTCGTCGGGCCTTGCGGGGCGGTCGATAGCGCCATCACCACTGACCGAGGCGCGGTGGCCGACAGGCACTCGGGGACAACTCCGGCAACACTTCCCCTGGGAAGATGGGGAACAGAGGCGAGCTTGTAGGCTTCGTGGGAGGCCGTGCATAAGAATGGAGAAGAGGGGGAGGGCCACATGACCGGAATTGACCGAGGGGAACAACGGCGGTCTCACGACCATTGGAGAGGGCAAGAGCTCCAGAGGCTCGACGGAGGGGGCTGGATGCTTGCTCCCTTAGAGAGGGCTCAGGGACGCGCTTAAATAGCAGAGAGGAGGGGCTAGACGACGAGGGAGAAGCTGCCCGAAGCTTGCTGCCATGGCGAGATTTCGGTGGCGAATCCATGTCGGCAGAGGAGGCTAAGAGCTAGGGGACAAGGAGGAGAGAGCTCCAGAGGGTTCACGCACGCGGAGGGGAGCTCTCCGACGCTCCTAGACCAGCTGGAGCTCGCTGGAGAAGCACTCCCATCAACTCCAATGCACAAAGCTTCGGTTTGGCATGCTCTGCCTCTGGTCACCGCGCGGCCACAGCATTGCCATGCTCCACTTGCTGTCAAACCATGTCTGGGGTGATCTAGAAGCTTCCCTGAGGTGACCTATGTATCTAGACAACATTGGGGAGCACTGGTGTGACTGAACCAAAGCCAAATAGTTTCCAACAACAAGGTGTTTGTGCTTTGGTGTGGCCACCACAATGCTCCTATTGGCATGATCTTGGGCAGGGGCCAATCATCTCCTAAGGTCACTATCCTGGCAAAATATTAGCTCAAATGAGCAAAGACAACTAGCACTTCCTTTGTAACCTTGCAATCTGACTAGAAATGAAGAAGATGGTGTTGCGGTCAAATGGCTAGATGAATATTGCTCAAATTTTGTGGATACTAATGATTTAGGCATATGAAGTCACTATAAAAATTTCACACCAGTTGCATAAGTATAAATGGTACTTCCTTCACAGTGCTCCAATCTGGACAGGAACTTGGATAATTTGCTGAGGAAGAATGGCTAGAGGGAATGGGATAATGTTTGGTGGACAAGGGTGATTTATCATAATGAACTACCCTGCAAAATTTCAGCCCAAGGGGATCAAGGAATCAAGCACTTCCTTTGCAAACAGGAAATCTAGACAGAATTTGCAAAGGGATGTTGTGGTCAACTTTTGAATTGTAGAACTTGATATTTTGATGGAAATGGTGAATATATGGATGTGAGAAGCTCCACAAATTATTTGGGATTTTTCCTAGCTACCAAAATGGTAGTTCCTCTAGAAACTGCCCAAAATGCAATATTGGCTTTAAATAGGAAAAATGCAATTTTACCCATTTAATAATGGCCAATATTTTATGGGATCTCAATATGATCACAAAGAATATCTCCACAAGTTTTCATGACCTTGGGAGATGGATATGTATTTTCCTGGATTTAATTCCTCAGAAGGGCAAAAAAGGAATTAATTCTAGATGAGAAATATTGCATATGACTTGGCAGTATTTTTCCACATCTAGGATTTATGAGGGAAGAAGGAGCTCTAGAAATTTTGGGAGGATTAACAGAGCAAGAGAAATGATAGCTCCTTTGTAAACACAAAGGCGGGATTCTGAGTTGCAACATTTCGGAGCTAGGGTTTGAAAAAGGTTCGGGGTTTACTCAACAAGGGCAAGCTGGCACAAGGACATGGGAAAAGCACTGAGAGGTTGAGGATAGGCTGGATGCACCTGGTCATTTGCCAAATTCCAGAGAAAAAATTTGGGAGAGAAAAGCTAGGAAGGAATAACAACAGAAATATCGATAACCCGATTTTTGGGGTGTTACAAAGACATACATCAATTGATGTCGAGTGCAATATTCAATCCGACATAATGAATCTCAATGGGCAATATTCAATTCATCACATCAAGATATCAAGGGACAAACATCATATGATTCAACTACATTAACAAAGCCCGTTATACATCAAGATCATGACATCTCAAGAAAAGAAGAGAGAGAGAGAGATCAAACACATAGCTACTAGAACATACCCTCAGCCCTGAGGGTGAACTATTCCCTCTTCTACATAAAGACCTCGAGGATGATGAAGATGGCCTCTGGTGATGATTGCCCCCTCCGACAGGGTGCCAAAACAGGGCTCCGAATGAGTTTTCTTCGGAACAGAGGCTTGCGGTAGCGGAGCAGAAGTACTAGGTTAACTTCTAGTTTTTTGGATTTATAGGATTTTTCAGCATTGGAATCACGTCAAATGGAGCTACGAGATGGTCCCAAGACATCAGGACGCGCCTAGTGATGAGGACATCAATACCATCGTTACACCCACAACCCATGCTGCTATACATACTGGAGGAGTTACTAGAGCTCGCGCACGCCAATTGAATTATGAGGTACTTTCGTTTCTTGGAAATCCTTCAAATGTTCATGAACACATGATGTTGCCTAAGTTAGGTACTTTTGTTTTGCTTATGAATGAAGGACCTAGCATGGACAAGGAGGATGGCCATTGGAGAGGGATCAAGCTTGGAGGGGAAGGTGCACACGCGGGAAAGAACAAGGGAGCTTCGAGTGGTGATATTCAGACTTTGAAGCCTCCATAAGAAAAAGCATGAATGCTTGGACGAAATATACAAGATGCCACTTCATAAATTTCGTCCATAGGCTATTATAGGTGATGTGTCACCTTATTTTTGGGACAGGCCCATGTAATTTTGAAATACTACCATATAGGCTGTTTTTAGAGTCCGTATGTTTGAGGAAACCGAGTTTGGGGTCGTTTTCGGACCCCTCCTCCAAGGGGTCACGAAAATCCCTCTATATTCCCTCATATATACAACCCTTAGGGCACTATTTAGACTTGGGTTTTGTTTAGATTACAAGTTCGCCATAGCTGCAAATTCATGTTATTCGTTTGTGTTCTATGACCTAACCAAGACATCATAGAACCCCACTTTCATCAGTAAAGTTTTCCTCTTATATTCACAATATACAAATTGCAATTTCAGTTTCTTGCTTGTTCTTCCTTTGCGTGCAGGAAACAGACCCTCGTGGTTAGGTTGATCGTGCTTCAAAGTGGTCAATAACCTCTTGGAGTTGGTTTAGCGATTGCTAAGGAACGACGTCTTTGCACGTTCATAGCCGGATCATCAAAGTCTACTCCACCAAAAAGTTAGCCATCATCTCATCGAAAGATAGGGAGACCTCGCCTCTATCACCGGGGGGTGGGCGCACCCTGTGCTTGGCACGGACATGTGGTCCCCTCCAGTGGTTTTTCGCTCTGATATTTCTTATTTTCTCCAGAAAAAATCATCAAGAAGTATCGGGCGATTCCGAGAAATTTCATTTTCTACACAAAAAACAACACCATGGTAATCCTACTGAAAACAACGTGAGTCGGGGATAGTTCTAATTAAGCCATATAAAATGCATCAAAACCATATAAAACTATTGTAAACATTGGTAAATATGGAGTGAATACTTCATAAATTATTGATACGTTGGAGACGTATCAGAGGATACGTTGGAGACGTATCACATGTTTGTGGTTCAAGTCCAGGATGGCCCAGCTGTGCTCAGGAAAATAATAGTAGCATAAGCTTCGGGCAATTTAGCAAAGAAAAAACTCCGTGCTTCTCTCATGGCACAATCCTCTTCCTACTAAGCCCCCTTTCTCCTCAGTCCACAAAGGAAGAAATGTAGGACTCGTGCCTGACAGTTCATCAAAGAAGAAAGAGAGTTGGGGAGCAATTGCTGAGAATACCCTCTTTTAGCTTCCCTTATATAGGTGGGTCAAGGTGGGATAGGTGCCTCCCGATAGGCATATTTAATATGCCCCATACGCATATCTCATACGAAAGAAACACCAATACAGTTAACCACACATGCATGAATAGGGTATTTTTTAGAAAAAAGGCTTAAGTCCGACTTTATAAATAAAACCGTGAGGCAGAGTAACAAAGAAGAAGTCATAGAACGGAAGTATGAGAGAACATAACAAGTTTAAGGCAGGGATAGAAGGCCAACGAGCCTGAATAACCGGCGCCGAGGCCGACAACCTAACGAACCGAACGAAAACGTCCGGAGGAGCTTCATGAACGATCATGTTGTTGCGCCAGAATAACCGCCTTCAAACGGACTCTCGATATTAGCGCCTCCAAGACGATGCGATCACCCTCCTTAGTTAATAATTTCCACTACTCTAAGAATATCAAAGTTTTAAATAGGGAGTCAACCGTTGTCTCGTGTGCATCAAATCTAATCCTCTATGCATCATTGCCAAAAATTACACTGCATTATTGCAGGTGCAGGAAGCCCAAACATTGCACCAGGAGCAGGAAGCCCAAACATTGCGCCTACGGAATCCAAATTATACGCCACAAAGCTAGTTATGAAAAGGCTTAGTAACATATTTTACAAAGCAGGATACAATAATCAATTTGTTAATTTAAAGTTGTTTGTAGATAGTGTTGTTTCTAAAGGCATCTCCAACGTTAACCGACAAATTTCCTCCCACATCCGTCCGCGGACAGGGGGCCCAGTCCGTGGACATGAATGCGGGAGGATGACATTCAACGTTATCCACGTACATTTTGACAACAACTCGAACCAATTGGACAAAATTTATGCAACACGGTCAAATTTCAAGCAAATGTGATGATTTTCGTACAAACATGACGGATTTCATTACAATTTGAACATCTAAAAAAGACTTGCCAGTAAACCTATCCTACGGCCGCGACACCCGGCGTCCAAGCCCATGTCGTCCTCCATCTGTCGTCTTCATGAGAACCGACGATAAGACCGATGAAGTGAAGGTGCGGTCTCCGGCGAGGAAGAGTAGAACCTGAGAGACAGGCTGGCCCACATGAGAGACCAGACGCTACCACGTCTCGTGCCCTACTAATCCCCGGAAGATTTTGTGCCCTGCTCGTCGCCGATACGTAAGGTCCACAAGGGAAATGGTAGCACCTTGGGTGTCGTCGTCCCACGAGGTCGTTTGATGGTTCATCAGCGGTGGGTAGGATGCGCAACCGGCATTATTCTCCTCCGCGGCGGCCGCTTCCTGGCGAGCAGTGGTTTGAGCGTGGATGGCATCGTAGATGGCATGCTACTCCGTAGCTAGGTTCGGGTTCGTTGCGGCCATGGCTGCCAGGGCCTCTTGGCTCACGCGCTCGCCATTGACATGACCCAACACGAGCCGATGTTGCTCGAGTGCCCGATCTAACAATGATGTAGGTGCTGATGCGGGCTTCCCCTCCGCCATGATGGTGTTGTAGTGTGCCTGCGCCATTGTGTAGCCGGATTGCACAAGAGGCACGGGAGCCGGGGCAGTGTCATCGAAGCCCGTCCCCATCATGGTGTCGTCCTCGTCGTCGGAGACCTCGAGGGAGCTGGCTGGCAAGCCGGCCTCGAACCGCCTGGCACGACAGCTCTGCCAGGTGGCAGCAAGGGCGTCCACCTCGTGCTTCATCTCCGAGGAAAGGTTGTCCCACAAAGCTTCGCGCCTGCAGTCATGGCGGATGTGGTGCAAGGGAGGAGGATGTAGAGTGGATGTGTTGTGCTGTGAAAATAGCCGGTGTGGCCGCCCTTAAATAGCGGATTTTGGTGAGGCGAGGCATCAATGCGAGACGTCAGAGTAGGTTTCTCAGCTAGTGAGCCTGCTAATGGCGGCATACGGATGGAGTGGCATTGAATAGGCATGATAAATATATATCTTGTCCCGTCCCGTCACGCGTCTCAGGGACACCGAAGATCCATCGTGGGCGGCGCCCTAAGCCGACGAGTCGCTTCAATGCTGATGCCAGTGAGAGGTCGAGTCCGCTCTACAAGAGCATTAATGCGGGAAGCACGCGTAGGAGGGAGGATGGATTTTTGATGGGTCGGGGCAGTCAGAGTGAGACGATGTAGCAGTCTACTCGCAAAGCTCCCTCGCCTTTGTCTTTGATTTGTGAGAGAAATTGTTTCCGGACCGATACAAGACCGTGTTGAATGACTTCCACGATCCGAACAACGTGATCCAAACGGTTACGAAAGGTTTGAGGGTCGGCATTAAAGATGCCCTAAGTAGACAAGGGTCACATATGTTGTGATCCAAAGTTAGGCGTTAATTTTTTGTGTTCATATTTAGGTTCAAAAGAGTGCAAGTGCGTACTTTCTTTTTGCGGGTGCAAGTGTGTACATAATCTTAATCCGTAAGCAATTCTAATATATTGTGCACAAGTGTGTACCTAATGTTTAGTGCCGCCTCTTCATTCGTGTGTTAAATGAGGTCCTTACATGGTTACATCTTCATGTCAACACCGTCCTTTGGATGAACTATGACACGATGAGATCTTGGTGGAAGGGGGTCCTCGTCAACAACGCACAACCAAGGAAAGCTTTGGTATCCTTACTTCATCTTGTTGGCTGGGAGATTTGGAAGGAATGAAATGCACACGTGTTCAGGAACAAGAAGGCGCCAATAGCGATGAACATGTGAACTATTAAAGAGGAGGGAGGCGACCGTGTAATTTGATGCCGTAAAAGTAGGTCTTTGTAATTTTCCGTTTTCGTCGACGTGCGATGTCGAAAACATACACTTCTCTTTATTCAATGAAAATGACAATTTTTTTTGCTATGTTTCAAAAAAAAGAAGTGCAACTCTACTCCAATAAATACATATACTCGTGCAACCTACAATTTTTATCACATAGAGAATCGGCTCTATAGAGAGAAATATAAGCTTCTCGGTCAACTAAGAAATGGACAAAACCACTAGGCTTTTGTGCAAGGATGGATATCTTTCTTGAGCAATTTTAGTTAGAAAATACTTCCTTCGTCCGAAAATACTAGTCATATAAATGGATGTATCTAGATGTATTTTAATTTTAGATACACATATTTTTATACATTATGCCATAGGTAATTCCAGACGGATGGAGTATGTGATATTTTCCCTCGGCCTTTCACCCAAAAGATATTGCGTAGTTACACTCGGTCTTTTAGTTATATATTGCCAATGTTTTCCGCTGTTGTTTCTCCTTTTTTTTCTGGCGGGAGAAATATTCTTTGATTGCTCCTGATTCGACGTGCTAGATCTCATGATGCAAAAAAGGGTTCCCTAAAAAATTGCTGGAAAGGGAGGTTCTTTTAAGATGGCTGACGGTAGAAAAGCTCAAGACAGCATATCTGCATATGGGTGGTGCCAACTTGCACTTAGTGATTTGGAAGACGTCAGTGTGTCGGTGTATTATTCTGATAATTTCCTCTTCTCATCACGACCAATGTGGAACAGGGTGCAATGTTGGGATGCTCATCACATGATCGAAGTCCTGTACCATCATGTGCAATTCAATAGTCATCTGATTCTCAGATGCAGTTTTCTTTTCCCATAATACAAATGTCGCGCCCATAATGGAACAAATAAACAAGCTTACTAGCACCCAATGCCCTCCCCCCTCCTTACCTAGTCAGAACCGCGAGGAACCAGCGGTCGAGACTTCATGTCACTCGGGTTCTCTCATCTTCATCGGCTGCTCCGGTGGCGGCCGGAGAGAGGGGAACTCTATGATATTTTTTCACGCATACTCATCAGTTTAGTGTTTTTATTTGATCTTTGGTTGTTGATATTTCGGCTCTCATGGTGGTGGTGGCGGTCTTCAATAAGTTTTCCCTCGATCATTTCTCGGAGCCATGGTTCTTTTGGCTTTCCATTTTGAATCTTGGAGGCAGTGTATATGATGTATAGGGTCCTTCAAATCTGGATGGACGATTCATGTGGCTTCGTGTTGGTGTGGAGGTAATGGTCTTCTTCTCCATGCTCCTTTGGGGTGGTGATGTTGCGGGCAACCAACGGCTACGATGATCGAAGGCCGGTCCCTGGGATCGTGGTGATGTTTCCCCGTTTGTCTTGCAGCAGTGTTGGGGTGGTAGCCTTCATTTCCCCTCTTGGACACCTTTTTTTTAGAAAAGGAGGATGACCTTTTATTGGGGTGGTACCTGATATTGGACACCTTTTTCTTTAGAAAAGGAGGATGACCCCTGGCCTGTGCATCTCGGAGATGCATGCGGCCATTTTATTGATTATTCTCGAGGACATCACAAAGTAGAGCAACAATATGTGTGAATCTGCCATCTTGCCGCTACCCTACCATATGATGAAGGGGTGTAAGCCGGGCCATATACCCAGACCTCTCACCTAAGCCTAACATCTAAAGCCGGAGGCCCCGACCGAGCCATCTACCGGGTCCGGGGCACAAACCGGTCTGACTCACTCACATGTGTCGTCGCCGCCATCTTCCACTGGTCCATCTTCAGAGCATATTGAGGTGTCAACCTTAGCAGGTCCTCCATCATCGACGCCACCACGACGTCAAACGACGACCACCACCTACGCGAGCCTTGGAAGGTCTTCCGCCTTGGACGCCACCACGACGCCAAACGACGACCTCCACCTACGCGAGTCCATTTCCAAGCAACAGATGTAGATCCATGCTAGGATAGGTTCGCACCACCGTCGTCGCCCATCACCCACAAGCACCACCCAACCCCAAAGTTCCCAAAGCGGCGCCTTTAAGAAGGTAACAACGCCATGAGCGCCGCCGCCGCCCAACAAAGTTAGGGCTTTTGCCTGGGAGACCTAGGGGAAGGGGAAGTGAGGAGACCAGTCCATACCGACGCCTCCAAGAAGGGGAACGGCGCCCAAGGCGTCGCCGTCGGCGTGGCCGGCCATAGACGACCAGGGTTTTCGCCCGAACTAGATCCCCGCCACCACCAGCGCCTCCTGTACAGAACCGGCGACCAAGGGAAGCGCGACCCGACCAAGCTGTCCCGCACTCCGAACAGAGGAGGAGGAGAGGCGCTAGATCGCGCGCAGCGACCGTCGCAGAAGCCGTCGCCAGCCGCCAACGAACACTGGGATCCCGCCGCCCTTACGGCCAGGACGCAAGATCCACCGCCCATACAACTGCTCGCCAGAGCCTGCCGTGCCTCACCAAAAGGAGCCGCCGCTCTAGATCCGGGACTCCCCATGCAGAGCCAGGGCAACCGAGATCCCGCCGCCACCATCCTTGGCACCCCGGGCTTGCCCGGCGGCTGCCTCAGGCGGCGGCGAGGAGGTGGGACAAGGTGGGGAGGGGGTCGAGGCGGCGTGGCTAGGGTTCCCCTGCCGCCGCCGGGGGAGGCGACGCGGGGGTCCCGAGAGAGAGAAGTTAGGTCGCGAGCCTCCTTGGTCAATAAGATTTCACACCTATATTCATACAAAACATGTAACGTTCACTAGTCTATGTATATCAAACAACAAACATAGCAACTGAGAGCAAACGAACACCAAAATTGGTAGCAAAAGACATCAAAATCCAGTTTACATCATTCGAAAGATAACCACGGTTCACCCTCGGACATATTCTCAACTAAAAAACTAAAAAAAGATAATAGTAAATGAAGGAGTAGCATCTTCACCACCTCCTCGCTAGCCCTTTGCCCTTACGATCTCTGATGTATCTATATCCATCTGCAACAGGTGGGGGTCGCGTGAGTCATCGTCAGATGAGCCATGGTCGTTGCGTCGTTCAAGGAGGAGACAATAATGACAATGATCCCTTTCATCTGCGAGAAGGCCTGGTCATGCTGCCACTTGAGCTTCGCCACCCGAGCCACGTGTGTCGCTGCCTCGACCGCCTTACACTCCAACTACTCAATGACTATCATAAGCGCCTTGGCATTCTCCCTCCGGAACTGGTGAGCGTACGTCTCTGCCTCGTGAGAGAACGATGGTAGATCCACGCGAGCAGCCACTCGTCCTTGTGAGGCTCCGCCGGCAACCCGCTATGGCGGCAAACAAATTGTTGTGTTGCCTCTCGTGGTGTGCGCCTTCGCTTCAAGGATGCGCGTCCGGGCAGGCAGAGCGAGCACTAGCACCCACAACTGCCTTTGCGGAGCAACAACCGGTAGGGGGGTTGGACGACGGAGGGGTATTACAAACTATGAAACCCTCGTGTAGTTGCACGCGGTCGAGAGGGGGCAGCCCCGTAGTCCACGTTGTGTAGGTGGTGGAATAATGACGGGCAGATCTCAGACTGTCCCATGTCCACCTTCGACTTCTCGTGGGCAATTCAAAGGGCCATCTCGTCATCGACATTAAGATCGGAGTCGGAGCAACTGTCGTTGCACGATATGCTCGTCGGAGTCATCATATTTTATCGAAGGAGAGGAGAAATGTGAGGAGGAGAGAAGAATAAACAGAGCGAGAGAGAAGAGTGAAGTGTGTTAAGGTTTCATATTGGGGCTTTTGTTGGGACTGAGTAGGGTTGGCGGTGGACCGGGCTGAGGTGGCGGACGCGCCCGGGTCGCCCCATATCAGCCCTACAATTGGGCGATATGAGGGGCGACGAACAACCCGGGCGTCTTAGGGCAGTTTGAGGCGATTTTTTTGAATGGCCAGTGACTGGGAGGTCCGCCCGGGTGTTTAAGACCGGTTTGAGCCGCTCGGATGTAGATGCCCGATTTCCTTATATTTTAGATATCTTGCATCGTTCGGAACATTTTTAATAGAACAGGATTGCTAAATCTTACAGGAATGAGGCTTAACCAAGTCTCAGTCAATGCTATATTTATGAGATCTTTTATAAAGATTTGTGTAATATTTATGTGTTATCAATTGACCGAGATTCGACTGATATCCATCCACATACTTAGCAAAAATTCAAAGAGCTTTTCATAAAGAAAAAGTGTCACGTATACATACACATGCAGCGGCCAAGTTAGCGCAAGCAATTGTTTTTCTTACACGAAGGCAAAATATTTGCATCATCTATTAATCAAGGAAGAATAGAATTTGTTATAAATAATTGTTGGGTGCCACATGAAGGACTACTCACTTGAGAGAATAGACATTAACTTCTTTGCCCCCGCGATGATCCACAAGTTCGCCTCGGTCATGATGATGTTAAGAAGCATTGACGTAGTAGGGCTCTCGTGACGGAATACTCTAGTGTTATGTTTTGTTCAAATGGTCCAAGATACAAACATGGCAAATGAAGCCATGGCTTTTTGATGAGATGTGACACCCGGTTCTACTTGCCCATTAATTCTTCACGGGGTCCTCGGTACGCCATGTCGATGTGTCAATACCCTTGAGGTGAACTTTCTCAATGACCAAGGCCTAAGGATGTAAGAGCATCTAAGCTCGAACGCCTCAAACAACCTCTCATACGTCCGTGAACGTGTCCGGTGAATGACCGGACAGGAAAGAAAAGGAAAAAAAATGATCCAACCAGACCCCTCATATCTTTCCTATATGCCAGTGTTTTCCGCAAACCTTTATATTAAGGACAAATATTTGAAGGATATGAGGGCTTGTGGACGCCCCCAATCACTTCGCCACCTAGTACGCGACCCCACTCCCGACCATCTTTTTTTTCTTTATTCATTATTTTCTTTCTCTCTCTTCCTTTGCACAAATCATGTGCAAGTGAGCGAACATATCTCTACTCCTAATGAGGGAGTCTACGGTCGTGATGGTAGGTTTGGTAGCCGACGTTCACCGTTTTATTTTTGTTTCTCCTTCCACCTTCGTCTCTGCTCCCACCATCACCCCCATGCTAGTTTCTTGCAGGGACGGAGCTAGCATGCATGTATAGGGGGGGCAAGTTTGTTCATGGATGGGGAAAAGTTCATATGAAATAAAAAAAATTGGCTGCAACAACCACTAACATAGTAGAAAAATTAATTTGTTAGGGGGTCTGGCCCCCCTCGCCCCCTAGATTCGTTCTTGGTTTCTTGTCCACCGGTTTATTTCCTCTCCATCCTTTAAATACAAATCAATACTTTCCTAACATATAAAAATCACATATCTAACTTTCCGAAATTAACCAAATCAACTGATCCCTCCATTAGTCCAATTTTCTTTAGGAAAACTGCTGATTTATTTCCTCCCCACTCTTTCCTTACAAATCAGTGCTTTCCTAACATGCAAAAAATCACACGAAGCTAACTTCCCTAAATTAATAAAATCAGTCGATCCCTTTATTAGTGCAATTTTGTTTAGGAAACAAACAATCTCTACTCCTAAAGGGGGACTTCGTAGCTTTCGTTCCGGGGTTTTTTCGTATTCTCTTTCACCTGGTTTTTTCCGTCTTACCTTCCACCTGGTCTTATTTTGTTTGTTTTTTTTCTTTCCATGATCCTGCCCGCAAAACATATGAACGAGGGAAGAGAACACAACAAACCCACTTAATTGAAAACCTACGAACTTCTCCACTTTCCTCCCAAGCCGCTCGTGTGGGCGGCTAATGATCCACGAGTATAGGGGATCAACCATAGCCTTTTCAATATGTAAGAGTGTCGAATCCAACGAGAAGCAGAAGGAAATGATAAGCAGTTTTCAGCAAGGAATTCTGTACAAGTCTTGTAAGTAAAGTGATAGATAGTATTGTAGCAAGATAATTGGTAACAAGTGACAAGTAGCAATAGTAGAAAAGGTGCAGCAAGGTAGTCCAATCCTTTTTATAACAAGGAACAAACCTGAAATTTCTCTAATATAAAGCAATCGATCCCGAGGACACATGGGAATTTTAGTCTAGTCATGTTCATCATATTAAGTTGATTCACGTTCGTCACTTTGATGATTTGATATGTGGGTGGACCAGTGCTAAGGTGTTGTTCTTACTTGAACTAACAAACTACTTATGATTACCCCCTCTCGCAAGCATCGCAACTACGAAAGAAGAACTAAGAATAATCTAACCATAGCATAAAACATGTGGATCCAAATTAGTCCCTTACGAAGCAACACATAAACTGGGGTTTAAGCTTCTTTCACTCTCGCAACCCATCATCTATTTGTTACTCCACAATGACTTCCCTTAGGCCCATAACATGGTGAAGTGTCATGTATTCGACGTTCACATGACACCACAAAGAAAAGTAACAACATCCATATCATCAAAATATCGAACGCATAACAAATTTACATTAGTACTTATAATAAAACTTCTCCCATGTCCTCAGGAACAATAACTACTACTCACACATCATAAACATGTTCAAGATCAGAGGTGTAAAAATAATAATTAAGGATATGAACATAATATCTTCCATCAAGTAATCCAACAAGCATCAACTACAAGATGTAATCAACACAACTGGTAATCCACGCGTACTAATCTGAAGATTGGGGACAAAGATTGAATACATGTGATAAACTAGGGTTGGAGATAAGATGGTGCTGGTGAATATCTTGATAAAGATTGGTCCTCCCACGAAGGAGGAAGCATTGGTGATGATGATGGCTTCAATTTCTCCCTCTCGGAAGGGAATTCCCCGACAAAATCTCTCTGCCGGAGAGCAAAAGGGCCTCTACCTAGATTTCCACCTCGAGACGGCGGTACTTCTTCCCGAGAGATAACTTATGATTTTTTTTCTAGGTTAGAACACACCATATAGGAGAAGATAGTTGCTAGAGGATCAACTCAGGCCCCACAAGCCATCACGACGCGGCCAAGGGGGCGCCCTGTTGGCTTGTGCCCAGCTAGTGGCCCCTCTACGGTATATATTTGGCCCAGAAATTCTTAAATATTCCAGAAAAATTCTCCATAAAGTTTCGGGTCATTTGGAGCAAGTTGATTTTTCCGTGTTTTTCTCGGTTTCCCGGTCCAGAATTCCAGTTTCCAGATATTTCCCTCTTAGTGATGTACCTTGCATATTCCAAGGGAAAAGACATAAGAATTGTATGATAATAATGGATAATGGATAGGATCAACACAAGTATTAATAGTAATCCATGATGCAAAATGACCGTATCAACTCCCGAGCTTGGACCTCACTTGCCCTCAAGCAGAAGCCGAGCTCGAAAATAGCGACCACATGATTTGAGAGAGAGGTGTCGATAAAAACATAATACGAGCATGAGAGCATCATGAATTTTAGCATAGAAACAAGTATTTAATCATATAACTTCTCATAAACAAGAGACAAACCATTCACAATGATTGGGGTATGAAGCATAAACTTTACTCATAGCCAACAAACCATATTCTCAGTTATTGGGGCAATCATAATTCATCATAATTCATGGGAGAGTCTATGTAAGAGCTTTCTTGTTGGCAAGTTCACATATTCAACTATCATTTAACCTTCCATGATTGTTGACTTTCAAGGCATATTTTTGGAGCTCATTTTTCCATAGGACACATAGGAAGATATGGGCTTAAATGGCTCGCCACCCAACTTATTAACCTCTAGGATAATGTCAACAATAATGAACCATGATTATCTACATCCACTTGGATATATAAATCTGAATATTTCCTCTACACATGGTTATTGCTACTATAGGATTAATAGGTTGGAAGAAGGATAAACTTTATTGACTCAAGCACAGAGTTAAACTCCTGAAAGTAAAAGATAGCCCCTTCGTAGAGGGAAGCAGAGGTTGTCATGCGCTTTTAATTCTTTGGATGTGTGAACTCTTTATTTAAAGGAATGCCACTTTATATTGTCCCTTATGATAGAAAACTTTATTATGCACTCTGCCTTTTTTATTTCTTTGCCATCACAAAAGCGTACAAAGCTTATTTTCCCTTGCAATAAAAGATCATACATATTTAGGAGGAAGTTTTATTTCTTGATGCACCTATGACAACTTACTTGAAGGATCTTACTCAATTCGTAGGTAGGTATTGTGGACTCTCATGGAAAGAAACTGGATTTTGAGGTTATGGATGCACAAGTAGTATCACTACTTAGTGCGGAATTTTGGGCTAGCAAAGGATCTAAAACAAGCATCACATATTGAAGGAGTCAAGACCATATAACTTCTATGTGAATATAAACTACCGTGATCATTATGTTGTCTTCCATGTCCTACATCAACACTTGATCATTATATAATATTTGATGAAGGCTCACAATCATAGAAGATGTCCAGGATAGTGTATTTATATGTGAGTCTTTTATCTATCATAATCTTGCTCAGATTGCAACAATGACTAATACTATGTTTGTTTACTATCAACAACTTTTATCACTTATTTCCTTTTTGTATGCATTCATTATTTCTCATGATATGAGCATATGATTTTTATCTTTCTTTTTATTGCCATTCTACGATGATGGGTGCCCACGCCTAAACCACAAAAACTCAACTAACCTTTATTATATATCTCGCATACTCGATCACAAGGATAGATGGAACTCTAAGCAGAAAATCTAAGCAAAGCAAATCTGAAATTTATTTCTCTAAATCACGAAGCAACTAAGGATCAAAGTAATATAGATAGTAATGATGGAAGTGATGGTGATACGATACCCGGGAACCTCCCCCAATCTTGGGACAAGCCAAGGGTGGTGTTCATACCCATGTACTCAAGCATCCTCTTTAGGTGATGGCGGTGGTGATGCAGTGGTATTCTTCTTCTCTACCTTACATCGGAGGATAAAATTCTCCACCCTCAAGTCATCGTTCTATTGCTCAAGCTTCAATATCTTTTTGCATAATTCCATCTTGCTTTCCTGCAGAAAATGTGATGGGATAAATTGATCCTTAGATTCCTTGACCGTACATATCTTCGGCCTGAGGTAGTGGAACTTCATCTTCATCTGAGATGGCTTCCTTTGTTTCCTCCAAATCATTGTCCTCCTCCTCATCCATGGACCAAAGGTAGGGATGGATATTGCCAAAGATCTTTGAGTCTGAAATAGAGTGGGAGACATAGCTCTCTCCATCTAAATCTTGAGACGACATATTCTCAGTCCTGCCTAAAAAACAACTCGAAACAAGAACTGGGGAGAAACTTGCGATGTGGTGATCAAAACACACGGGGTATACATAATTATTTTTCTAGGTAAGAATACGTGCTCGGGAAGAATTTGGCATCCGGGAGGCGCACTAGGGCCCCATAAGCCATCAGGGCGCAGCAAGGGGGCCGCGTCGTGTTGGCTTGAGCCTCCCTCATCGGTCCCATGGACCCCGTTTTATTTTTGTATTTTGTCTAAAAGATCAAAAACAGTAAAAATTAGTTTTTTTTGAATTTTTCGAGTCGGTTTACTTACCATACTACGTACCTACCCCTTTTCAGGTTTTTGGAGTGTTCCGCGAGACTTCCTTTATGTGATCCTCACGTGTTATGACTTGGATGACATTAGTTTCCTCATTAATGGGTGTACCTGAAATATAATGCTTGATTCTTTGCCCAATAACCACTCTCGGGTTTTTAACTTCGAAGTTATTAATCTTTATAGCACGGGAGCAATAGACCTCCTCAACAGCATAAGGTCCGTCCCATTTGGAGAGGAGTTTCCTTGCAAAAAATATAAAACAAGAATGGTACAAAAGCTCTAAGTCTCCTACATTGAATTCTCGTTTTTGAATTCTCTTGTCATGCCATCTTTCAACTTTTCCTTAAACAACTTAGCATTTTCATAAGCTTGTGTCCTCCATTCATCGAGTGAGCTAAAATAATTATTATGTTCTTTAATTGCCCAATAAGCCTTATGTTCTAACTCAAGTGGTAAATGACAAGCTTTTCCATAGACCATTTTATATGGGGACATCCCCATGGGATACTTATAAGAAGTCCTATAATCCCACAAAGCATCATCAAGTTTCTTAGACAATTATTTCTAGACTGATACGTTCATTTTGCATCATGTTTTTTACTATTATTTATACTGTTTTATGCATTTTACCACTTGGTGGAGTAATTCTAATGCCTTTTCTCTCATAATATGCAACGTTTACATCAAGTGGGAGAATACCGGAAGATGGAATCCTGTACCTAAAAAAGCTACATCATAGATACCTATTCCGCACATCTCCAATTGAGCTAAAAAATTATGAGATTTATTTTATAATAAAAACAAATACTAGAACGAAGAAGTGCCGGAGGGGGGTCACCAACCGGGCACTAGAAATGAGGGCGCGCCACGCACCCCTGGTGCGGCCTGATGTCTAGTGGGCCACCTGGCCCACCTCTGGTGCCCATCTTCTAGTATAAATTCCCCTTCGTCCTAGAAAAATTAAGGAGAAGACTTTTGGTACGAAGCGCCACAGTCTTGATGCGGAACCTCGACAGGAGCACTTTTCCCCTCCGGTGGAGCGATTCCGTCGGAGGAACTTCTCTCCCGCAGGGGGAAATCAAGGCCGTCGTCATCACCAACAACCCTCTCATATTGGGGAGGCCAATCTTCATCAACATATTCACCAACACCATCTCATATTAAACCCCTAGTCCATTTCTTGTACTCAATCTTGTACCGGAACCTTGGATTGGTACCTCGGGTGTGTCTAGTAGTGTTAATTACATCTTTTAGTTGATGCTTTATGGTTTATTTGGTGGAATATCATATGTTCAAATCCATTATGCTATTCAATACCTCTATGATCATGAACATGTTTATCACTTGTGAGTAGTTACTTTTGTTCTTGAGGCCACGGAAGAAATCATGTTGCAAGTAGTCATGTGAAGTTGATATTCGTTCGATATTTTGATGATATGAATGTTGTGATTTCCTTAGTGGTGTTATGTGAACGTCGACTACATAACACTTCACCTTATTTTTAGCCTAAGGGAATGCATTGTGGAGTACTAATTAGAGGGTGGGTTGCGAGAGTTGAGGATCCCTATGTTTAATGCTATGGTTAAAATTTATTCTTAATACTTTTCTCGTAGTTGGGGATGCTTGCGGGAGG
Source organism: Hordeum vulgare subsp. vulgare (assembly GCF_904849725.1). Taxonomy (NCBI): domain Eukaryota; kingdom Viridiplantae; phylum Streptophyta; class Magnoliopsida; order Poales; family Poaceae; genus Hordeum; species Hordeum vulgare. The sequence continues at coordinate 519,075,527 of NC_058520.1, forward strand.
GTTAATCATAAGTGGGAGGTTTTTTCAAGTAAGAACATCACCCAAGTACCGGTCCACCCACATATCAATTTATCAAAATACAGAATTTGAATTAACCCAACATGACGAAAGTGACTAGATGAAATTCCCGTGTGCCCTCAAGAACACTTTGCCTATTATAAGAACCGGTTTTAGCCTGTCCTTTGCCACAAAAGGATTGGGCTACCTTGCTACACCTATTGTTACTATTGCTACTTTTCACTTGTTACTATTATATGGCTATCGAACAACGTGTTACCACTATTTTAGTGCTTTGCAGAAATTACCTTGCTAAAAACCGCTTGTCATTTCTTTCCGCTCCTCCTTGGGTTTGGCACTCTTATCGAAAGGAATACGATTGACCCCCTATACTTGTGGGTCATGAATACTCTTTTGTGGCACTGTTGACAGGGAGTGAAGCGTCTTTGGTAAGTGGAGTTTGGTGAGGAAAAATTTATATTACGTGCTGAAATTTACTATTACTTGTCACTATGGAAAGTAATCCTTTGAGGGGTTTGTTCGGGGTATCTTCACCTCGACCAGAAACACCAAGAGTTTTCCCTCAACCTGAGGCACCTACTGAAAATGTTCACTATGAAATTCCTTCGGGTATGATAGAAAAACTGCTAGCTAATCCTTATGCAGGAGATGGAACAAAACATCTCGATATGCACCTAATTTATGTGGATGAAGTTTGTTGATTATTTAAGATTGCAGGTTTATTCGGAGATGAAGTCAAGAAGAAGGCTTTCCCTTTATCTTTGGGAGGGGAAGCATTGACATGGTATAGGCTATGTGGTGATGCAAGATCTTGGAACTGGAATAGATTGCAATTGGAGTTTCACCAAAAGTTTTATCCTATGCATCTTGTTAATCGTGATCGGAATTTTATCTATAAATTTTGGCCTCGTGAAGGAGAAGTATCGCTCTACCTTGGGGAGGCTGAATTCAATGTTATATTCATGCCCCAATCATGAGCTCTCGAGAGAAATTATTGTTCATAATTTTTATGCTCATCTTTCTCGTAATGATCAAACCATGCTTGATACTTCTTGCTCTGGTTCTTTTATGAGGAACACTATTGAATTCACGTGGGATCTTTTGGAAAGAATTAAACGCAACTCTGAAGATTGGGAGGTTGATGAAGGTAAAGACTCAGGCATAAAACCTAAGTTTGATTGTGTTAAATCTTTTATGAATACCGATACTCTTAATGAATTTAGCACTAAGTATGGACTTGACTCTAAGATAGTAGCCTCATTTTGTGAAACCTTTGCTGCTCATGTTGACCTCCTGATAACCCACAAGTGTAGGGGATCGCAACAGCTTTCGCTGGTAAGTTAACCCAATTTATTGATTCGACACAAGGGGAGCCAAAGAATATTTATAAGCTTTAACAGTTGAGTTGTCAATTCAACCGCACCTGAAAGATACTTGCTTGGCAACGAAATATTAGTAACAACGGTCATATGGAGGTGATGGTGGCAACAAAAATAATAGTGGCAAAGCAACGAAAGTAAAACAACGAAAGTAAAGCTACTTGTGACCATCAGGATTAAAACACTATAGGCTAGGGAGATGGATGGTTGGTCATGGATGAGAGATATCATGTATTTAACTTGGGGCAAGGCACATAGAAAAGTAATGATCATCTAGGCATATACAAACATTAGGCATGAATCCCGAGGTAGTCGTACGTGCTTGCAATAAGAACTTGCACAACATCTTTTGTCCTACCATCCCGCTATCAACGGGGACAAAAGGAACTTAGGGAGATTAAGGTGCTCCTGTCAAAGATCACCGGAACAAAGCATTAACAATCAATAGATACATGTAATCCTCAAACTATAGTCTATCCCCTTTGGTGTCCCAAGCTGTCACCATTGGGATCGCCGGTTCCAGACTATAATAGGTGCATACTACTCATAGATAAGATCTAGAACACAAATATATTCATGAAAACATAAGGTATTCAGATCTGAAATCATGGCACTCGGGCCCAAAGTGACAAGCATTAAGAGTAACAAGTAGTAGCAAAGATGATAAACACCATAGTAGATGATAGGCAACATGCCCCCGACAATCCGACGAACTATTACATGATCTAACTCATCCAATCTCTCCCATCCCCTTCACCTACAGTAGGGAATTACTCGCACATGATGGGAGAAGCCATGGAAGGATGATGGAGTGGTGATGGTGATGACGATGGCGACGATTTCCCCTCTCCGGAGGCCAAAACAGCCTCCAGATTAGCTCTCCCGAACAAGAACGAGGGTGGCAGCGGCTCCGCGTCGATAACTTGCAAAACGACTTCTGTTCTGGAATTTCCTTGTCACGGGTAAAAATTGGAGCCAAAGTAGGGCACCAGAGGGGGTGGGGCCTACCCAGGCGGCCTCCCGGCACGGCCAGGGGGCAGGCCACGCCAGCAAGTCGCCTGGGGGGCCTGTGGCTCCCCTCTGGCCCATCTTCTGGCCCATGGTTCCTCCAGGTGCGTGGTGTTTCTCTATTTTTATGGGAATTTTCCGGGACGTCGAAGTATCCATTTTCCTGCGCACAAGAAAACCAATCAAACAGCTCTGCTGAAAACGGCGTCGGTCCGGGTTAGTTTCAATCAAACCATGCAAGAATGAGGCCAAAACAATAGCAAAAGTGTTTGGAAGAGTCGATAGATTTGAGACGTATCAACTCCCCCAAGCTTAGCATATTGCTTGTCCTCAAGAAATTCAGTTCAACAAACTGAAAGCGACAAAGAAAACTTTGACAAACTCTTTTGCTTCATCAGATGTATATAAGCATGCACTACGAACAAGTCCAACAAGTATTGAAGTAATGCTACAAAGACAATGCACGAAGCAATCCTTCGATCATGTGAATAGTTTCAAACTACTATGAAAGAATAATATGTAAATGAAAATCATAACGAGATCACAATACACATGACTTTGATATACTAGAGTGGTATCTCGCTAGCCCCCATGAGTGAAGCAAAATATAAATGCAGACGCTCCTTCGGAGTATTAAAGGAGACTAGAAATAAATATTTCAGAATAAGCAATATCACAATCATGCAAAAGACAATGTGGTGCTTTGGGACAATGCGCATTTCACTTAGAATGACAATTATGCTCTCTATAGTTGGTGCTTTTTAAAGAAGAGGATGACTCAACAGAAAAGTAAAATAGATAGGCCCTTCGCAGAGGGAAGCATTGATTTGCATAGGTGCCAGAGCTTGAGCTTTAAAACAAATATAAATTAAATATTTGGCCGGTATGCTTTCACTGTCAACGTAACAACTAAGTGATCTCAATATCTTCCATGCTAAATACATTATAGGCGGTTCCCAAACAGGAAATTAAAGTTTTAACTCCCCCTCCACCAATCGGTCACACTCCACGGCGAGCCGAATCCACGGGTGATACGTCTCCGTCGTATCTACTTTTCCGAACTATTTTGCCTTTGTTTTGGACTCTAATTTGCATGATTTGAATGGAACTAACCCGGACTCATGCTGTTTTCATCAGAATTGCCATGGTGTTGTTTTTGTGCAGAAATGAAAGTTCTCGGAACATCTTGAAAATTTACGGAGATTTTTTCTGGAATAAAAGAAAAATACCCGCGCAAAGATCCACTGGAGGGGGTGTGCTAATGGGCCACAAGCCCACACGGCGCGACCACCCCCCTAGGCCGTGCCATGCAGGCTTGTGGGGCCCACGTGGCACCACCGCCCCCAATCTCAGCTCTATATCTTCCGTTTCGCCTGGAAAAAAATCAGAGAGAAGGTTTCATCGCATTTTGCGATACGGAGGCGCCACCACATCCTGTTCTTCATGTGGAGGGCAGATTTGGAGTCCGTTTCGGGCTTCGGAGAGGGGAAATCGTCGCCATCGTCATCATCAACCTTTCTCCATCGATAATTCCATGATGCTCTTCATCGTTCGTGAGTAATCTCATCGTAGGCTTGCTGGACGGTGATGAGTTGGATGAGATCTATCATGTAATCGAGTTAGTTCTTGACGGGGATTGATCCCTAATATCCACCATGTTCTAGATTGATGTTGTTACTACTTGGCTATGCTTAATGCTTGTCACTAGGGCCCGAGTGCCATGATTTCAGATCTGAACCTATTATGTTGTCGCCAATATATGTGTGTTTTAGATCTTATCTTGCAAGTTGTAGTCACCTACTATGCGTTATGACCCGGCAACCCCGGAGTGACAATAGCCGGTACCACTCCCGGAGATGACCATAGTATGCGGAGTTCATGTATTGACCGTGTGGTAATGCGTTGGTCCGGTTCTTTATTAAAAGGAGAACCTTAATATCCCATAGTTTCCATTAGGACCCTGCTGCCACGGGAGGGATGGACAATAGATGTCATGCAAGTTCTTTTTCCTAAGCACGTATGACTACATACGGAATACATGCCTACATTAGATTGATGAACGGGAGCTAGCCACATATCTCTCCGTGTTATAGCTGTTACAAGATGAATCACATCCGTCACACTCATCCATCACCGATCCACTGCCTACGAGTCTTTTACTACTAGTTCTTGCTACGTTAATTTGCCTAGGCTTGTCCCTTGCTACAAGAGGGATTGGGCCACTTTACTGCTACTGTTGCTACTATTGTTACTTTGCTGCTGTTGCTACTATTGTTCCTTACTACTCCACGGTTACTTATTGCAAGGCTCTTTTCTAGTGTCGTTGCCGGGGATAGGTGAGCGGCACTAACATCCCGTCAACAAGGCTTTTTTCTGGCGCCGTTGATACAACTGTTAGGAATAGTCTGCCTTGTCACCAGATAGTTTATGGCACCGTTGCTATCATACTACTTTGCTACTGATACTTTGCTTGCAGACACTAATCTTTCAGGTGTGGTTGAATCTGACACATTCAGCTGCTAATACTTGAGAATATTCTTTCGCTTCCCGTCTTGGCGAATCAACAAATTTGGGTTGAATACTCTACCCTCGAAAACTGCTGCGATCCCTGATGGCCCACAAGTATAGGGGATCAATCGTAGTCCTTTCGATAAGTAAGAGTGTCGAACCCAAAGAGGAGCAGAAGGCTCTGATCAACGGATTTCAGCTAGGTAATAACTGCAAGCACTGAAAGTAGCGGTAACAAGTGATCGTGTAGCGAGGTGAAACGTAGCGAGCAAAAAGTAACAATTAGTAGCAACGGTGCAGCAAGTGGCCCAATCCCTTTTGTAGCAAGGGACAAGCCTGAACAAAGTCTTATAGGAGGAAAAACGCTCCCGAGGACACACGGGAATTTCTGTCATGCTAGTTTCATCATGTTCATATGATTCGCGTTCGTTACTTTGATAGTTTGATATGTGGGTGGACCGGCGCTTGGGTACTGCCCTTACTTGGACAAGCACCCCACTTATGATTAACCTCTCTCGCAAGAATCCGCAACTACAAAAGAAGAATTAAGACAAAGTCTAACCATAGCATTAAACTACTGGATCCAAATCAGCCCCTCACGAAGCAGCGCATAAACTGGGGTTTAAGCTTCTGTCACTCCAGCAACCCATCATCTACTTACTACTTCCCAATGCCTTCCTCTAGGCCCAAATATGGTGAAGTGTCATGTAGTCGACGTTCACATAACACCACTAGAGGAAAAACAACATACAACATATCAAAATACTGAACGAATATCAAATTCACATGACTATTATCAGCATGACTTATCCCATGTCCTCAGGAACAAAAGTAACTACTCACAAGACATAATCATAATCATGACCAGAGGTGTAATGAATAGCATCAAGGATCTGAACATAAACTCTTCCACCAAGTAATCCAACAAGCATCAACTACAAAGAGTAATCAACACTACTAGCAACCTTACAAGTACCAATCGGAGTTGCGAGATGAAGAATGATTACAAGAGATGAACTAGGGATTGGAGAGGAGATGGTGTTGATGAAGATGTTGATGAAGATGCCTCCCCTCTGACGAGAGGAGTGTTGGTGATGACGATGGCGACGATTTCCCCCTCCGTGAGGGAAATTTCCCCAGCAGGATCGTCCTGCCGGAGCTCTAGATTAGATCTGCTCAAGTTCCGCCCCGTGGGGGTGGCGAAACCACGAAAAAGCTCCCGTATGATTTTTTCCAGGTCAGGGCGCATCATATAGCAAAAGAGGGGGGCTAGTGGGCCAATGGGCTACCCACAAGCCTGCCCTGCGCCACTAGGGTGGTGGTGGCGGTGGGCAAGCTTGTGGGGCCCTGGTGGCCCCCCTCCGGTAGTTCTTTTGCCCAGTATTTTTAATATATTCCAGAAAAAATCCACATAAATTTTCAGGGCATTTGTATATGTGCAGAATAGTGGACTAGGATTTGCTCCTTTTCCAGTCCAGAATTCCAGCTGCCTGAATTCTCCCTCCTCAAATAAACCTTGCAAAATAAGAGAGAAAAGGCATAAATATGGTACCACAAGTAATATAACAGCCCAAAAAGCAATAAATATCAACATGAAAGCATGATGCAAAATGGACGTATCAACTCCCCCAAGCTTAGACCTCGCTTGACCTCAAGCGAAAACCAAGTTCTATAAACATGTCCATGTTTGGGGACGAAGGTGTCGAAAAAACATAATACGGACATGGGGGCATCATGATCACACATAGATCAACAATATATCATAAAGATTCTTATGGGAAAGTAACAATTCCTTCACAAAGCAAAGCATGAAGCAAAAACCTTACCGAGAAGTAACCAACAATAGTCCATAGTCATTGAAGCAATTGCAATTTATCACAACATCAGAAAGAGTCAAATAAGAGGTTGTAAGGCAAACCCACATACTCAATCATCTCTTTTGTTTTCCACAATTGTTATAACTCACGTGGTACTCATGGTGTCAAAGCTTCAGCTGGACACAGAGGAAGATATGGGCTTATAGTTTTGCCTCCCAATGATTTACCTCAAGGGTAAAGTCAACAATAATAAAGCATGAGTACTCAACTCCAAGTTGATATATGAATATAGATCTTTCCCAAGCATGTGACGGTAGCCAAGACGAAGGCAAAAAGGGAATTGTTGATGATCAGCATGACTCTTACAAGGGTAAAAAGTAAAGGTACAAGATAGGCCCTTCGCAGAGGGAAGCAGAGGTTGTCATGCGCTTTTGAGGTTCAGATGCGTGTCCTCTTAGTGTGGAGGAACGTCAATTTATATTGCCTCTGTGATAAAGAACTTTATTATGCAGTCTTTCGCTTTTATGTCTTCCTCATCATAGGTTTGTACAAAGCTTATTTTCCACACACTAATAGATCATACATATTAGAGAGCAATTTTTATTGCTTGCACCGATGACAACTTACTTGAAGGATCTTATTCAATCCATAGGTAGGTATGGTGGACTCTCATGGCAAAACTGGTTGGAGGTTTATGGATGCACAAGTAGTATCTCTACTTGGTGCGGGAGTTTTGGCTAATGTGAGGTGGAAGCAATCGTCACATGCTAAGGGATCTCTAATCATATAACATTGTTTCGAACCAAGCAAACACAATTTATTATGTTGTCTTCCTTGTCCAACATCTACTCCTAAGCATGTAATAGTTTGGTGAGTGCTCACAATTGTAAAAAGTGTCCAAGATGATATAGTTATATGTGAACCTCTCTTTCCTTATTACTTCTTATTAATTGCAACAATGACTGAGGTCTATGTTAATTTATTCTCAACAAGTTTCAATCATCATACGTTTCATAAGTGAAGTTATCACTTTCCATAAGATCGTCTCATGATCTTTCATGCTATCGTTCTTTTCATACTTTTGATCATGGCACAAAGCAAAGCCCTTGACTAAGACACTCTTTATTATATAGCTCGTAAGCTCGAATACATCGGGAGAGAGACTAAAGCAAAAGACTCAAACTAAAAATTAAAGACTTGTTCCTCTAAAAGAAGAAATAAAAACTGAAAAGGAAAGAACTAAAACAAGGGTAAAAGCAAAAGATATAAAGGTGATACGATACCAGGGCAACTCCTCCAAGCTTGGCAGAAGCCAAGGGGATTGCCCATACCAATGCTTAGTTGTCTTCCTTTGGGGGTGATGGAGGTGTTGTTGGAGTAGTCTGATCCTCCGTCTTCCAAGGCATAGGTGCTCCATCATGGCAGGATGAACGAGTCGCCGGAATCCTCAAATCTGCAGCCAACCTTATTGATTTAAATCTGTACTCATACTCACAGTTTTGATTCTGCAGGTCATAGATCTGGCCCTGAAGTTGGTCAACCCTATCGTAGAGCCTAGAGAGGTGTTTCCCATTATCAATGGCATCCATCTTGTGATTGCTAGTGAACTCCGTGATCATCGTGTGGTTGGCTTTGAGTCCATGCTCAACCATCCCTTGGCACTTGAAGACTTGTTTCTCCATTGCTTCGAGCCTCGTCTCCACGCTTCCGGTCTTCTTAGGCCCCTCAACATCACGGATGTGCAACATCCCCTCGCTCATCTTGATAGATTGAGGGTGTTTCAGCACTTCCGTGAGGTAGGGATTGATGACCTTCTCGAAGATCTTATCGTTAGGAGCGTTTGGGGAAGTCATGATGATCTAGATCTACGACACAAACAAGCTCGAAACGAAAACAAAGGAAAACTACGCGATACGGAGATCAAAACCTTCGGGCGACTATATATTGATTTTTTCTGGGCCAGAAGGAGTCCTCCACAAGAAAACAGAGTCTGGGAGGCACACGAGGTGCCCACAAGCTTGCCCACCGCCACCAGGGGGGTGGTGGCGGAGTGGGCCCTTGTGGCTGCCTCGTTTGCTCTTCGGACTGCTTTTCATTTTTCTAATTTTCCAAAAATTCCAAAACTAAGGAAATTTCCTATTGGAAAAGTATCGGAGTCCAATTTCTTGCCGAAACAGATACATCTTCGTTTTCAAGGTCTGAAAGAGGCTGATAAACATCCCTTATGTACTCCTCTAGAGTTATGACATTGATGATATTGGTCTCAACATTTATGGGAGTACCAGAGATGTAATTCTTGATTCTTTGCCCATTTACCACTCTAGGAAAATTTCCTTCCGTGTTATTGATTTTGATGGCACCGGAACGATATACTTCCTCGACAACATAGGGACCTTCCCATTTAGAGAGAAGCTTGCCTGCAAAGAATCTCAAACGAGAATTGTATAGCAAGTCATAATCACCTACATTGAACTCTCGTTTCTATATTCGTTTGTCGTGCCATCTCTTAACCTTTTCCTTGAACAACTTGGCATTCTCGTATGCCTGAGATCTCCATTCATCTAACGAGCTGATATCAAACAACCGCTTCTCACCAGCAAGTTTGAAATCAAAGTTGAGCTCTTTGATTGCCCAATAAGCTTTGTGTTCCAGCTCAAGAGGTAAATGACAGGCCTTACCGTAAACCATTTTATACGGTGACATGCCCATGGGATTCTTATAGGCAGTCCTATAAGCCCATAGTGCATCATCAAGTTTGCTTGACCAGTTCTTCCAAGATCTATTGACGGTCTTCTGTAGGATCAATTTGATCTCCCTATTACTCAACTCCACTTGACCACTAGACTGAGGATGATAAGGAGATGCAACTCTATGGTTGACATCATACTTAGCTAGCATCTTGCGGAAAACACCATGAATGAAGTGTGAACCGCCATCAGTCATCAAGTATCTAGGGACTCCAAATCTTGGAAATATGACTTCTTTAAGCATCTTAATAGAGGCGTGGTGATCAGCATTTTCAGTGCGGATAGCTTCTACCCACTTAGTAACGTAATCCACACCAACTAAGATGTGAGTGTACCTATTGGAACTCGGGAAGGGTCCCATATAATCAAAGCCCTAGACATCAAATCGTTCAATGACAAGTGAATAGTTCATATGCATCTCTTGACGCTTACTGATGTTCCCTATCCTTTGGCATTCGTCACAAGACAAGACAAACTTACGGGCATCCTTGAAGAGAGTGGGCCAATAGAAACCTGATTGCAATACCTTATGGGCAGTTCTATCTCCAGCATGGTGTCCTCTGTAGGCTTCGGAATGACACTTCTGCAGGATCTGTCCCTGTTCATGTTCAGGCACACAACGTCTAATAACACCATCTACTCCTTCCTTATAAAGGTGAGGATCATCCCAAAAGTAGTGTCTCAAATCAAAGAAGAATTTCTTCTTTTGTTGATAGGTGAAACTGGGTGGTATGTATTTGGCTACAATATAGTTTGCATAATCGGCATACCACGGTGCACTAAGTGAAGTGCGGATGACATTCAATTGCTCATCAGGAAAGCTGTCATCAATAGGTAGTGGGTCATCAAGGACATTCTCTACCCTAGACAAGTTATCTGCTATAGGGTTGTCGGCACAATTTGGGTCAACGACGTGCAAATCAAATTCCTGTAGCAGGAGAACCCATCTGATCAGCCTAGGCTTAGCGCCCTTCTTCTGCATGAGGTACTTAATAGCAGCATGATCAGAGTGAATAGTGACTTTGGAGTCAACTATGTAAGATCTAAACTTTTCACATGCAAACACGACTGCTAAAAATTCCTTCTCCGTAGTGGCATAGTTTCTTTGGGCACTGTCTAGAGTTTTACTAGCGTAGTGAATGACATTCAACTTCTTGTCAACTCTTTGTCCTAGAACAACACCAACAACATAATCACTAGCGTCACACATGATTTCAAAGGGCAAGTTCCAGTCAGGTGGTTGAACAATAGGTGCGGTTATCAAAGCCTTCTTAAGTATTTCGAAGGCTTCCTCATAGTCCTCATCAAAAACAAAAGGAACATCCTTCTGCAAGAGGTTGGTAAGAGGCCTAGAAATCTTAGAGAAGTCCTTAATGAACCTTCTATAGAAACCAGCATGACCTAGGAAACTTCGTATACCTCTAATATCTGTGGGGCAAGGCATTTTTTCAATTGCATCAACCTTAGCCTTATCAACTTCAATGCCTCTTTCAGAGATTTTGTGTCCTAAAACGATACCTTCATTAACCATAAAGTGGCACTTCTCCCAATTCAAGACGAGGTTGGTTTCTTCGCATCTCTGTAAGACTCGATCAAGGTTGCTGAGGCAATTATCAAAGGAAGACCCATAAACAGAGAAGTCATCCATGAAAAGCTCGACAATCTTTTCACAAAATTCAGAGAATATAGCCATCATACATCTTTGGAAGGTGGCAGGTGCATTACATAAGCCAAAAGGCATACGTCTATAGGCAAAGGTACCGAATGGGCAGGTGAAAGTGGTTTTCGCTTGATCAGCTTGTGCAATAGGTATTTGCGAGAAACCTGAATAACCGTCTAGAAAGCAGAAGTGTGTGTGCTTTGATAGCCTTTCTAGCATTTGGTCTATGAACGACAAAGGATAATGATCTTTCCTGGTTGCCTTGTTCAGTTTCCGGAAGTCTATGACCATTCTATAGCCGGTAATAATCCTTTGTGGGATTAGTTCATCCTTATCATTAGGAACGACGGTGATACCTCCCTTCTTAGGAACGCAATGTAGTGGACTTACCCAATCACTATGAGCAACAGGATAAATGATTCCTGCTTCCCGAAGCTTTAATATTTCTTTTCTGACGACCTCTTTCATCTTAGGATTTAATCTCCTTTGATGATCAGCAACTGGTTTAGAGTCAGGATCGGTTTTAATCTAGTGCTGACATAGAGTAGGACTAATACCCTTAAGATCATCAAGAGTATATCCAATAGCACCGCGGTGCTTCCTCAGAGTTTTTAGTAACTTCTTCTCTTCGCGCGCTGAGAGGAGAGCACTAATGATGATAGGATATATCTCCTCATCAAGATAGGCATACTTAAGAGTATCAGGCAACTATTTAAGCTCGAACACATGATCACCCTTTGGTGGGGGAGGATCCCCAAGCAGTTCAACATGCAGATTATTCTTGAGAATAGGATGTTGTTCTAAGACAATTCTATCTATCTCATCTCTCTCCTCCATATGCATATCATTTTCATGCTCAAGCAGATATTGCTCTAAAGGATCTGTAGGAGGTACGGCAATAGAGGCAAGAGCAATGATTTCATCCCTACCAGACGACTCTCTTTCATGGGGTTGCCTTCCAAACTTGGAGAAGTTAAATTCATGAGACACGCCCTCGAAACTTACCGTGACAGTCTGCTTAATGCAATCAATGTGAGCATTGACAGTGTTGAGAAAGGGTCTACCAAATATGATGGGACAAAAGCTATATTGTACAGTACCAAGGACGAGGAAATCAGTAGGATACTTCGTCTTACCACACAGGACTTCTACATCTCTCACAACCCCCAGAGGGCAGATAGTGTCTCTATTAGCTAGCGTAATAGTGACATCAATGGTTTCTAACTCAGCAGGTGCAATCTCATCTTTGATTTCATCATATAGAGAACGGGGTATTGCACTAACACTAGCTCCCATATCACATAAACCATGGTAACAGTGATATCCTATCTTAACAGAAACAACGGGCAGGCCAACTACAGGTCCGTGCTTGTCTTTCGCGTGAGGTTTAGCAATTCTAGCGGAGTCCTCACAGAATTTGATAACATGCCCGTCCATGTCTTCCGCTAAGAGATCTTTGATAATAGCAACACTAGGTTCAACTCTAATCTCTTCAGGGGGTGCAAGTGGTCTAATGTAACCCCTACGTATAACAGTTGGAGCTTTAGAATAATCCTTCATCCTAGCAAGGTATGGTGGTTTCTCAGTGTAAGCACAAGGAACAACAGGATCACTAAAAGCTATGATTTTCTCCTCAACTAGATTGGTTTTGGCTATGTTGCTTTCTACAGGAGGATGATATTTAAACCACTTCTCTTTGGGAAGATCAACATGAGCAGCAAAAGATTCACATAGAGAAGCTACTATCTCAGAATCAAGTCCATACTTAGCGCTAAAATCTCTAGAAGTGTTTGTCTCAACAAAAGATTTAACGCAATCAAACTGGAAATTCATACCTGACTCCTTACCTTCCTCCAGCTCCCAATATTCGGAATTGCGCTTGATTCTCTCCAATAAATTCCATTTGTGATCAGTATCCTTCTTCATAAAAGAACCAGCACAAGAAGTGTCAAGCATGGTACGGTCTTCATGAGAAAGCCGAGCATAAAAGTTTTGAGTGATGATTTCTCTCGAGAGCTTATGATTGGGGCATGAATATAGAATTGATTTAAGCCTCCCCCAAGCTTGAGCTTTGCTTTCTCTGTCACGAGGCCAAAATTTATAAATAAAGTTCCGATCACGATGTACTAAATGCATAGGATAGAACTTTTGATGCAATTCCAATTTCAACCGATTGTAGCCCCATGCTCCAGCATCATCACATAGCCTATACCATGTCAACGCCTTATCCTTCAAAGATAAAGGAAAGAATTTCTTATTTACCTCATCCTCGGGCGAACCTGCAAGCTTAAATAAACCACAAACTACATCTACATAGGTTAGATGAAAGTCTTGATGTGAAGATCCATCTCCTGTAAAAGGATTAGCCAGCAGTTTCTCAAGCATACCCAAAGGAATTTCATAAAAGATATTTTCAGTAGGTACCTCAGGTTGAGGAGAAACTTCTCGTGCTTCCGTTCTTGGTGAGGATACCATGAACAAAATCCTCAAAGGAAGAGTTTCCATAGTCACAAGTGGCAATAAATTTCAGCACAGTATATAAATGTTTCCTTACCAATTTCCACATACCAAAGGCGCTTCACTCCCCGGCAACGGCACCAGAAGAGAGTCTTGATGACCCACAAGTATAGGGGATCAATCATAGTCCTTTCGATAAGTAAGAGTGTCGAACCCAACGAGGAGCAGAAGGCTCTGATAAACGGATTTCAGCAAGGTAATAACTGCAAGCACTGAAAGTAGCGCTAACAAGTGATTGTGTAGCGAGGTGAAACGTAGCGAGCAAAAAGTAACAACTAGTAGCACCGGTGCAGAAAGTGTCCCAATCCCTTTTGTAGCAAGGGACAAGGCTGAACAAAGTCTTATAGGAGGAAAAACGCTCCCGAGGACACACGGGAATTTCTGTCATGCTAGTTTCATCATGTTCATATGATTCACGTTCGTTACTTTGATAGTTTGATATGTGGGTGGACCGGCGCTTGGGTACTACCCTTACTTGGACAAGCATCCCACTTATGATTAACCTCTCTCGCAAGCATCCGCAACTACAAAAGAAGAATTAAGACAAAGTCTAACCATAGCATTAAACTAGTGGATCCAAATCAGCCCCTCACGAAGCAGCACATAAACTGGGGTTTAAGCTTCTGTCACTCCCGCAACCCATCATCTAATTACTACTTCCCAATGCCTTCCTCTAGGACCAAATATGGTGAAGTGTTATGTAGTTGACGTTCACATAACACCAATGGAGGAAAAACAACATACAACATATCAAAATACCGAACGAATATCAAATTCACATGACTATTATCAGCATGACTTATCCCATGTCCTCAGGAACAAAAGTAACTACTCACAAGACATAATCATAATCATGACCAGAGGTGTAATGAATAGCATCAAGGATCTGAACATAAACTCTTCCACCAAGTAATCCAACAAGAATCAACTACAAAGAGTAATCAACACTACTAGCAACCTTACAAGTACCAATCGGAGTCGCGAGACGAAGATTGGTTACAAGAGATGAACTAGGGATTGGAGAGGAGATGGTGCTGATGAAGATGTTGATGAAGATGCCTCCCCTCTGACGAGAGGAGTGTTGGTGATGACGATGGCGACGATTTCCCCCTCCGTGAGGGAAATTTCCCCAACAGGATCGTCCTGCCGGAGCTCTAGATTAGATCTGCTCAAGTTCCGCCCCGTGGGGGTGGCGAAACCACGAAAAAGCTTCCGTATGATTTTTTCCAGGTCAGGGCGCATCATATAGCAAAAGAGGGGGGCTAGTGGGCCAATGGGCTGCCCACAAGCCTGCCCTGCGCCACTAGGGTGGTGGTGGCGGTGGGCAAGCTTGTGGGGCGCTGGTGCCCCCCTCCGGTAGTTCTTTCGCCCAGTATTTTTAATATATTCCAAAAAAAATCCACATAAATTTTCAGGGCATTTGGAGATGTGCAGAATAGTGGACTAGGATTTGCTCCTTTTCCAGTCCAGAATTCCAGCCGCCTGAATTCTCCCTCTTCAAATAAACCTTGCAAAATAAGAGAGAAAAGGCATAAATATGGTACCACAAGTAATATAACAGCCCAAAAAGCAATAAATATCAACATGAAAGCATGATGCAAAATGGACGTATCAATCCCATACGCTTGTGGGACATCAAGGCTTTTCTGGCATCGTTGCCGGGGAAGCACATCTATATTCTCTGAGTTACTTGGGATTGACGTCTGCTGATCACTATGAGGAATCCGAAATATCCAAGAACTAAAATCCTACCTTCCACTACGAGAAGAGGTAAGGAATTGCCATCTAGCTCTGCACTTGATTCACCTTCAGTTTTGAGTAAGTTTGCGACATCACCTCCTGCTAGAAATCTTGATATGTCGCCTGTGCTTGATGATGCTACTTCTGCTGTCCATGATGCTATGCTTGATACTATGCCTGATGATGCTATGCTTGATACTATGCCTGATGATGCTATGCTTGATACTATGCCTGATGATGCTATGCTTGATACTATGCCTGCTATGCCAGATACTGCTTTGCCACTAGGTGCATTCCTTGATGCACAACTTGCTATAGTTGCTGCTAGATGTGATGATACTTCTGAAACTGCTGATACTATTGAAGTAGAACCTGCTACTATGCCTGAATTGCGAGTTATGCCTGATACGCGCTATGTTATGGAGGGAGAGATAGCTGAGGGTTTTCTTGCGTGTAAGGATAGCTATGATGTTGAGAAACTTCTGCGCAAGTGGAAAGAAAAATCTCTGAACGCTAGGATGAAATATGACACGAAGTTTGTCACTTTGCCTATCTTTGTGACCGATAAGGATTATGAATTCTCTGTCTACCCTGAGTTAATCACTCTGGTCGAATCTGATCCTTTTCAAGGTTATGAGTCTGAAACGGTTGTAGCCCATCTTACCAAACTGCACGATATAGCCACCCTATTCACTAGTGAGGAAAAGATCCGCCACTACTATATGCTCAAGCTGTTTCCTTTCTCGCTAAAGGATGATGCTAAGACCTGGTTCACTTCTCTTGCTCCTCGATGTGTGCGTAGCCCCCAGGATATGGTCTACTACTTCTGTGAAAAATATTTGCCTGCCCATAAGAAGCAAGCTGCCTTGCAGGAAATATACAACTTTGCTCAAGCTGAGGAAGAGAGTATCCCACAAGCTTGGGGGAGGCTATCCAGCTACTGAATGCTTTGCCTAATCACCCTCTTGAGAAGAATGAGATACTTGATATCTTCTATAATGGACTTACCGACGCTTCCAAAGACCACATAGATAGTTGTGCCGGTAGTGTTTTTAGGGAACGAACCGTAGAACAAGCTGAGATTCTACTGAATAACATCTTGTGCAATGAGAATGCTTTGACTATTCCCGAACCACCTCCTAAGCCAACTCCGAAGAAAAGAGGTATTCTATTCCTCAGACCTGAAGATATGCAAGAAGCCAAGAAATCTATGCAAGAGAAAGGCATTAAATCTAAAGATGTCAAAAATCTACCTCCTATCGAAGAGATCCATGGTCTCGATAACCCGATATAGGTAGGAGAAGTAAATTCTCTGCGTAGGTTTGATGAGAGTGATATTCCTTTTGATAAACCTGCTAGCTTATGCATGGATGAATTTGATAACTTCGTTGCCAAACAAAAAAGTTTCAACGATTATGTTAGCAGACAATTGGAAAAGAATGCTTGTATGCTTAGTCATTTAAGTGCTTGTGTGGACAGAAATGTCAATGATCTTAAACTTGTGAGTAAACATGCCTCTATGGTTACTACTTAGGTAGAACAAGTACTTAAATCTCAAAATGACTTGCTCAATGAGTTGAATGACAATTCCGTCAGAGTCGTTACTAGAGGCGGTAGAATGACCCAGGAACCTCTGTATCCTGAGGGTCATCCAAAGAGAGTTGAACAAGAGTCTCAAGGAGATAGCACTGATGCACCTAGTCATCCTAGAAAGAAGAAGAAAGATGATAGGAACCTGCACGCTAGCAACCCTGTTGCTGCTACACCTAAGAGTCCAAACGATGCCTCTGTCTCTGATGCTGAAACACAATCTGGTGATGAACATGAGCCTAATGATGATATCAATAGTGATGTTCATGTTGATGCTCAACCTAGCAATGAAAAGGATGTGGAGATTGAACCTGTTGATCTTGATAACCCACAGCCTAAGAATCAGAGATACGATAAGAATGACTTTACTGCTAGGAAGCATGGTGAAGAAAGGGAGCCATGAGTTCAGAAACCTATGCCCTTTCCTCCCAAACCATCCAAGAAAAAGGATGATGAGGATTTTGAGCGCTTCGTTGAAATGATCAGACCTGTCTTTTTACAGATGCATTTGATAGATATGCTCAAGATGTCTCCTTATGCTAAGTAAATGAAAGATATTGTGACTAATAAGAGGAGGATACCTGATCTTGAGATCTCCGCCATGCTTGCTAATTACACTTTCAAGGGTGGAACTCCTAAGAAACTAGGTGATCCCGGTGTGCCCACTATACCTTGCTCCATTAAAGGCAACTACGTTAGAACTGCGTTGTGCGACCTTGGAGCCGGTGTTAGTGTTATGCCTCTCTCTCTCTATCGTAGACTTGAACTGGATAAGTTGACACCCACTGAAATATCTCTGAAAATGGCCGACAAATCGACTACTTTCCCTATTGGCATTTGCGAGGATGTGCCTATTGTGTTTGCTAACACCACTATCTTAACAGACTTTGTTATCTTGGATATTCCTGAGGACGATGCCATGGCTGTCATCCTCGGAAGACCCTTTTTAAACACTGCAGGGGCTGTTATAGATTGCAACAAAGGCAATGTCACTTTCCATGTCAATGGTAATGAGCATACGGTGCACTTTCCGAAGAAACAATATCGAGTACTGCTGCTGGCTACGCCTATAGGGATTTCCTTGGCAAATATGAAAAGTATTCCCCCACGGCCTTGGAGACTTGCGTTGGTGTTCCCTTGAAGAGGAAAGGGTGATGTAGCACATCGGCGGTAAGTATTTCCCTCAGTTTGAGAACCAAGGTATCAATCCAGTAGGAGGACCGCGTCAAGTCACAAGTACCCGCAGAAACACAAAGAGCTTGCACCCAACGCTATGAAGTGGTTGTCAATCCCTTATAGATTTTTTGCAAAGTGAGAACTGAAAGCAAAAAGTAAACAAAGCGAAGTAAAAGTAAAAGCGGAGATGATAGTTGTGAATAGACCCGGGGGCCGTAGTGTTCACTAGTGGCTTCTCTCATGAAAGCAAGTAGACGGTGGGTGAACGAATTACTCTTGAGCAATTGATAGAACCGCGCAAAGTCATGACGTTATCTATGGCAATGATCATACATATAGGCATCACGTCCAAAACAAGTAGACCGATACTTTCTGCATCTACTACTATTACTCCACACGTCGACCCCTATCCAGCATGCATCTAGTGTATTGAGTTCATAAGAACAGAGTAATGCCTTAAGCAAGATGACATGATGTAGATGGACAATCTCAAATCTATGATGAAAGCCCATCTTATTACCCTTGATGGCAACAACACGATGCGTGCCTTGCTGCCCCTTCTGTCACTAGGAAAGGTCACCGCCCGGTATGAACCCAAAACCAAGCACTTCTCGCATTGCAAGAATCATAGATCTAGTTGGCCAAACAAAACCCAAGACTCGGAGAGATTTACAAGGATATCAAATCATGCATATAAGAAATCAACAAAGACTCAAATATAATTCATAGATAATCTGATCACAAATCCACAATTCATCGGATCTCTACAAACACACCGCCAAAGAGGATTACATCGGATAGATCTCCATGAAGATCATGGAGAACTTTGTATTGAAGATCCAAGAGAGATAAGAAGCCATCAAGCTACTAACTACAGACCCGTAGGTTTGAAGTAGACTACTCACGAGTCATTGGAGAGGCAATGATGTTGATGTAGAAGCCCTCCAGCTCCAAAGTCCCCTCCGGCAGGGCACCGGGAAGGATCTCCAGATGAGATCTCGCGGAAACGGAAGCTTGCGGCGGCGGAAAAGTGGTTTCGTGGACGCCCTTGTTTTTTCTGGGATTTTAGGGAATATATAGGCGAAAGAGCTATGGCAGGGGAGCTCTAGGGAGGCCACAAGCCTGGTAGCCGCGGGCCTCCCTGGCCACGGCTACAGGGCTTGTGGGCTCCCTGTGGGCCTCCTGCCTTGGCCCTCAAGTCCCCCGATCTTCTTCTATTCTGGAAAAATTCATTTCGGGGATTTTATTCCGTTTGGACTCCGGTCCAAAATTAGATCTGAAAAGAGTAAAAAACACAGAAAAAATAGGAACTGGCACTTGGCACTGAATTAATAAGTTAGTCCCAAAAAAGATATAAAAGGTATATAAAACATCCAAAGTTGACAAGATAACAACATGAAACCATCAAAAATTATAGATACGTTTGAGACGTATCAAGTACATTGCATCAATGCTATCGAAAAAACTTCATCGATTCTTATTGGGAGCTTTGAATGCCCTATTCCTCGTATCAAGATGAAGTATGATTTGCTTGTTGGGGAGATACACATCCCCATTGGGGTGACTTAGTGACTATTCGAAAATTCTCCGTTCTCTTTTGTGATTCAAGAAAGTTTTGTCGAGGGGATTTTATCAACCCCATTGACGGATTTCTTTCGATGACCATGAGATGGATGGATCGAGGAGTCACAAACTTTTGTTCCAAGCTTTTACTTTAGGTTGCTTAGAAGAAAAATGATAGATTTAGTTTAGTTTTTCCTGTTTTCTGTTTTAGCTTCTGGTGGAAAAATACCCCGAAAATAAAAGTTCTCCGAACGCTGTGAAAATCTAGTATGATTTTTTCTGGAATATTTGAAAAATACTGGGACCAAGATTTTGTCTGGGGGCCACACCAATGGGCCACAATCCCTAGGGGCGCGGGCACCCCCCTGACCGCGCCACCTAGGCTTGTGGGGGCCACAGACACCCCCTCCACTCATTCTTCCTCCCATCCACTTCTCCTTCCTCCAGAAAAAATCGTTCCGCATCTCAAACCCGTGTTCTTGCTCCTCTTGCTGGGATTTTCGATCTCTTTGCTCAAATCACCGTTCTCCAAACTGTTTTGGGGAAATTACTCCTTGGTAAGAGACTCCTCCATTGGTCCAATTAGTTTTTGCTCTAGTGCCTTATACTCCGCGTATTTTTGCTGCCTTGGTGACCATGTTCTTGAGCTTTGCATGTTGATTCTAGCTGGTCCCAAGTAGTTTTGATGCGTAATATGGTCTCTAGGCACTTGTGGGAGTAGTTCCTACGAGTTTCGTTGAGCCTTATTCACTTTTCCTTAGAATCACTAAAAATTTCAGAAATTTTCAAAGATAGAAAATATAAAAGATGAGGAGGTTCTTGAGAGGCTCGTCAAGCCGTGACCCCAAGGATGATGGGAGTGAGAAGAAGCCCAAATATCCGGTCCCTCGAGTAGCGGAAGTTTGAGCGTGTGAGTGCCCAAGCGACGTGTTCTTACGCGCCACTGGAATTTATGAGGACTTTTATCACTTTGTGGAGAACGCAGGCCTCACCGCCTTCGTTGAAGATAAGTGTTTGCAATACCTCCTCCTCAGTAATATCTTCGTTCAAAGCTTTAACTTCTATCCGAGGAAGAATCCTCCTATGGTTGAGTTTAAACTTTATGATGTCCCCCAGCGCATGTCACTCCAAGATTTTTGCAATGTTTGCAAATTACCTTATGTTGGGGATATTCATGAACCTCGTCCACGGGACTTGGAAGCTTTTACCGGTACAATTTTTGTAGGAGAAGAGAGAAGAGTGTCTTGCGCTAGAGCTGCTAGCATTCATTTTCCCGTTCTTCGATACTTCTCACTTTTTGTGGGAAAATGTTTGATCGGCCGTGGGAAAGCTGGGTCACTTAGTTCCCCAGATCTTGTGGTCTTGCGCGAAGCCCTTTATAACGATAAAACTTATAGCTTGGGTGCTATAGTAGCTCAACGGTTGAACCTCAACCGTTCTAAAGGTGTTGTCTATAGAGGTATCTATGCTACCCGTCTTGCTAGACACTTTGAGATATCCATTAGACTGGAGGAGGAAGAAGAGATGCTTCTTCCCGAGAAATATCTAGATTACGATAGCATGGTTCGCCATGACTTTCTTGATAGAGATATAGGTGGCAGGATGATTTATAACCTGGTATTTAGTCAGGGTACTCGTGAGACTATTACTCTGCCTGCTCCTTCTTTGTTCAATCTTCATGCAGGCAGGTACACTATTATGCCCTCGAACATCTACGCACATTGGGGTTTGGCCCAACCACAGGTGCCCGTGCCCGAGCCGCCAGTCGAGTACCAGACGCCAGTTTACCAGAGGAGAGGCATAGGAGTATGAGAGGGAGGCGACGACTACTCGTCTCCATGAGGCAGCTATTCAGGCAATGGCTGCAGCGCTCCCGTATAACCCCGATTCTGATTTTGGGTTTCGCGAGGACCGTCCTTGGGAGTATACCAAGTTAGGCGAAAAGCCTAAGCTTGCGGGAGTAAGTGTTCTCACCGACTTTACATTCTTGCTTATGCTTTCACTTTGTTAGCCGGTGTTCAAACTTTGCCACTGTATCATCGATGCTAGTTTTATTTCCTTTTTCTCGTTTTCTTTCGTGTGTCTGTCTAGTTTGAGAAAAACCAACAAGATTTTCTTTTCTTCTTTTGCTTGTTGGGAGCTTTCCCGTGTAGATAGTTTCATTTTTCTTTAGGTCAAGGTAGAAGATATTGGTTACAATGTTTAGTGGCTCTTGCATGCATACCTGTTTAGCTTTCGAAGAGCCATATTACTTTGTCTTCTCCTTTGTGTTTGCCTGCAGATTCCAGCGTAGTGCAATGCACGAGCACTCTTATTATTGTTCACATCGTTCGATCATGCAAGTGAAAAGCAATAATGACGATATATGATGAAGTGACTGAGCCTGGAAAAGCTGGTATGAACTCGATCTATTTTGTTTTTGTAAATATGACTAGCTCATCATACCTGATTCAGCTTTGTTGTGAGAGAAACATGTTTGCAATGACAACTTAGAGATCATAGTTGCTTATGCCATGCTTACTTAGCTAGGAGCTTATAATGGTTTGTCTTGGTTGTCATCATGAATGTTGAGATGACTATGATGTAGTATGATAGGATGGTATCCTCCTTTGAATGTTTCAAGTGGCTTGAGTTGGCGCATGTTCACACATGTAGTTGAAATAAAATCAACATAGCCTCTATGATGTTCATGTTCATGGTGATTTATGTCCTACTCATGCTTGCACTCAATGTTGGTTAATCTCATTGCATTTTGATGACTGTTGTCGCTCTCTAGTTGGTCGCTTTCCAGTCTTTTGCTAGCCTTCACTTGTACTAAGCGGGAATACTGCTTGTGCATCAACCTCCATAAACCCAAAGTTGTGCCATATGAGTCCACCATACCTACATATGTACGGTATCTACCTGTCATTCCAAGTAAATTCGCATGTGCCACTCTCTAAATCTTCAAGAAATAATCTGTTTTGCATGCCCGAACCGCTCATGTGGTGACAGAGGGCTATTGGTATCTTCCATGCTAGGAGTGTTATCCTCAACATGTGTTTATTCACAGTCATTCACGAGAAAGGGGCCGGTATTTGGAATGCCCAGTTCCATGCTTAAATCGAAAACATAACTGTAAAACAAGACTCCCCCCGGATTGATGTTAGTATGGACGGTACCCGAGGATTCGGCTAGCCGTGGAGTGTGATTGATTGGTGGTGGGGGAGTTAAAACTTTACTTTTCTGTTTGGGAACCGCCTATAGCATGAGTAGCATGGAAGATATTGAGAACTCTTGGTCATTGCGTTGACAATGAGAGCATGCCACCCAAAATTATTATCTCTGTTTTAAAAGCTTCAGCTCTGGCACCTCTGTAAATCAATGCTTTCCTCTGCGAAGGGGCTGTCTATTTATGTTCCTGTTGAGTCATCCTCGTCTTACAAAAGCACAAATTAGAGAGCACCTCTGTCAATTTTATGCTTTGCTTTTAACTGTGTTGAGTGTGACTATGACTGGATCTTCATTACCATGAATTACAATGTTTAGTCAGCCCTTGGTCTTTTAAGGTGCTGTGCAGTTATGTTTTGCGGTCTCAGAAAGAGCTAGCGAGATACCATCTATTTGTGTTGCTTCATGTTGGTTTGATTGAAGTGTTGACACTTGAGGCTTACTATTATTTGCTCGCTAGATGATTATGCCATTGATATGAGTTTACCGTGAGACCTAGATGTCATTTGCTTATGTGTTTTGCTTGTGATGTTGTTGAAATTCGGGTTATGAGTTAGACATAGTTGCAACAACAAGATCAAACAAAGTCCGTCAAAGTTTTTCTTTTGTCTCTCTCAGTTTGTCAACTGAGTTGCTTGAGGACAAGCAAGGCTTTAAGATTGGGGGAGTTGATACGTCTCCGTCGTATCTACTTTTCCGAACTCTTTTGCCCTTATTTTGGACTCTAATTTGCATGATTTGAATGGAACTAACCCGGACTGACGTTGTTTTCAGCAGAATTGCCATGGTGTTGTTTTTGTGCAGAAATGAATGTTCTTAGAATGTCCTGAAAATTTACGGAGATTTTTTCTGGAATAAAAGAAAAATACCTGCGCAAAGATCCACCGGAGGGGGTGTGCTAGTGGGCCACAAGCCCACACGGCGCGGCCACCCCCTAAGCCGCGCCATGCAGACTTGTGGGGCCCACGTGGCACCACCGCCCCCAATCTCAGCTCTATATCTTCCGTTTTGCCTGGAAAAAAACTCAAAGAGAAGGTTTCATCGTGTTTTGCGATACGGAGGCGCCGCCACATCCTGTTCTTCATCTGGAGGGCGGATCTGGAGTCCGTTTCGGGCTCCGGAGAGGGGAAATCGTCGCCATCGTCATCATCAACCTTTCTCCATCGACAATTCCATGATGCTCTTCATCGTTCCTGAGTAATCTCATCGTAGGCTTGCTGGATGGTGATGAGTTGGATGAGATCTATCATGTAATCGAGTTAGTTCTTGATGGGGATTGATCCCTAGTATCCACCATGTTCTAGATTGATGTTGCTACTACTTGGCTATGCTTAATGCTTGTCACTAGGGCCCGAGTGCCATGATTTCAGATGTGAACCTATTATGTTGTCGCCAATATATGTGTGTTTTAGATCCTATCTTGCAAGTTGTAGTCACCTACTATGCGTTATGACCCGGCAACCCCGGAGTGACAATAGCCGGAACCACTCCCAGAGATGACCATAGTATGAGGAGTTCATGTAGTCACCGCGTGTTAATGCGTTGGTCCGGTTCTTTATTAAAAGGAGAACCTTAATATCCCGTAGTTTCCATTAGGACCCCGCTGCCACGGGAGGGATGGACAATAGATGTCATGCAAGTTTTTTTCCCTAAGCACGTATGACTACATACGGAATATATGCCTACATTGGATTGATGAACGGGAGTGATTGCAATCTCTGGCGATGGCTAGACGAATGCTGATGACAACAAACCTTCCCCTGCAACGACACCAGAAGAAAGCTGCTAGCACTCCCCGGCAACGGAACTAGAAGAATGTTGTTGATGGCCCACCAGCGCGTGGGTTCGCAGCAAATTTCGAGGGCAGAGTATTCGACCCAATTTGTTGGTTTACCAGTCAGGAGGTGAGAGTATACTCTCAAGTATTAGCAGCTGAATTTGTGAGATTCAACCACACCTGAAAGATTAGTATCTGCAAGCACACTAGTAACAGCAAAGTAGCGAGTAACGGCAGTGTAACGAGCGATAGCAGCGGCAAGGAACAACAGTAGTGACAGCAGTAGCAAGGAGCAACAGTAACAAGCGACAGCAATAACAACAGTAGCAGCAGAGCAAGACAAGTAACAGTAGTAGCAACAATAGTAGCAGCAGCAGAGAAAAACAAGTAACAGTAGTAGCAACAGTAGTAGCAGCAGCAGTAGAGCAAGACAAGTAACAGCAGTAGGACAAACTCGTAGGCAATGGGTCGGTGATTTGTTTGGATGATATCCATCATGCAACAGCTATAACATGGAGAGATATGTGGCTAGCTCCCGTTTGTCCATGTGATTTAGGCATGCATTCCGTGTGTCGTCATACGTGCTTAGGGAAAAGAACTTGCATGACATCTATTGTCCATCGCTCCCGTGGCAGCGGGGTCCAAAAGGAAACTACATGATATTAAGGTTCTCCTTTTAATAAAGAACCGAACCAACGCATTAGCACTTGGTGAACACATGAACTCCTCAAACTATGGTCATCACCGGGAGTGGTTCCGGTTATTGTCACTCCGGGGAACTATAGTCATCTCAGAACATCATGGATACTAGGGATCAATCCCCATCAAAACTAACTCGATTACATGATAGATCTCATCCTACTCATCACCGCCCACCAAACCTACGAATAGATTACTCACGAACGACGAAGAGCTTCATGCTATTGGAGAGGGAAGAAGGTTGATGATGACAATGGCGACGATTTCCCCTCTCCGGAGCCCAAGACGGACTCTAGATCTGCCCTCCAGATGAAGAACATGTGGTGGCGGCGCCTCCGTATCAAAAATGCGACGAAAACTTCTCTTTTTTATTTTTTTCTCGGACGAAAGGGATCTTATAGAGTTGAGATTGGGGCGGCTGAGCCGTGTGGGCCCCACAAGCTTGCCCACCGCCACCAGGGGGTGGTGGCGGAGCCGGGGCTTGTGGCCCACTGGCCCACCCCCTGAGGTGGAACTTGGCGCAGATATTTTTCTTATTTTCTAAAACTGCTCCCCGTAAATTTTTAGGACGTTTGGAGAACTTTGATTTCTGCACAAATATAACACCAAGGCAATTCTGCTGAAAACAACGCCAGTCCAGGTTAGTTCCATTCAATTCATGCAAATTAGAGTCCAAAACAAGGGCAAAGAGTTTGGAAAAGTAGATACGATGGAGACGTATCAACTCCCTCAAGCTTAAAACCTTGCTTGTCCTCAAGCAACTCAGTTGACAAACTGAGAGAGAAAGAAAAACTTTGACAAACTCTGTTTGATTTTGTTGTTGCAACTATGTCTAACTCATAACCAGAATTTCAGCAAGATCACAAGTTAACCACATAAGCAAATGACACAAAGGTCTCACGGTAAACTAATATCAATGGCATAATCATCTAACGAGCAGATAATAATGAGTTTCAAATACCAACACTTCAATCAAAACAAGCATGAAGCAATATGAATAGGTGGTATCTCGCTAGCTCTTTCTGAGACTGCAAAACATAAATGCAGAGCACTTTCAAAGATCAAGGGCTGACTAAACATTGTAATTCATAGCAACGAAGATCCAGTCATAGTAATACTCAATATCAATCAAAAGCAAAGCATAAAAATGATAGAGGTGTTCTCTGATTGGTGCTTATATAAGAGGAGGATGACTCAACGGGAAAATAAATAGACAACACCTTTACAGCAGGAAGCATTGATTTGCAGAGGTGCCAGAGCTCAAGCTTTGAAAACAGAGATAATAATTTTGGGTGGCATGCTTTCATTGTCAACGCAATGACCAAGAGTTCTCAATATCTTCCATGCTACTCATGCTATAGGCGGTTCCCAAACAGAAAAGTAAAGTTTTAACTCCCCCACCACCAATCAATCACACTCCACGGCTAGCCGAATCCTCGGGTACCGTCCATACTAACATCATTCCGGGGGGAGTCTTGTTTTATAGTTATGTTTTCGATTTAAGCGTGGAACTGGGCATTCCAAATACCGGCCCCTTTCTCATGTATGACTGTGAATAAACACATGTCGAGGATAACACTCCTAGCATGGAAGATACCAATAGCCCTCTGTCACCACATGAGCGGTTCGGGCATGCAAAATAGATTATTTCTTGAAGCTTTAGAGAATGGCACATGCAAATTTACTTGGAACGTCAGGTAGATACCGCAAATAGGTAGGTATGGTGGACTCTCATGGAAAATTTTTTGGGTTTATGGAAGTGGATGCACACGCAGTATTCCGCTTAGTACGAGTGAAGGCTAGCAAAAGACTCGGAAGCGACCAACTAGAGAGCGACAACAGTCATCAAGATGCAATGAGTTTGACTAACATTGAATGCAAGCATGACTGGATATAAAGCACCATGAACACGAACATCATAGAGGCTATGTTGATTTTGTTTCAACTACATGCATGAACATGCGCCAAGTCAAGCCACTTGAAACATTCAAAGGACAATACCGTCCTATCATACTACATCATAGTCATCTCAAAATCTATGTTGGCATTCAAGACAAACCATTATAAGCTCTCAACTAAATAAGCATGGCATCAGAAACTATGATCTCTAAGTTGTCATTGCAAACATGGTTCTCTCACAACAAAGCTAAATCTGGGTCGACAAGCTAGTCATATTTACAAAAACAAAATAGATAGAGTTCATACCACCTTTTTAGTCTCAGTCACTTCATCATATATCATCATTGTTGCCTTTCATTTGCACGATCGAACGATGTGAACAATAATAAGCGCATTGGACTAAGATGAATCTACAGGCAAACACAAAGGAGAAGACAAAATAATATGGCTCTTTGAAAGCTAAAAAGGTAAGCATGCAAGAACCAATAAACATTGTAACCAATATCTTCTACCTTGACACAAAGAAAAAGAAAACTATTTACACGGGAAAACTCCCAACAAGCAAAAGAAGAAAGAAAAATCTTTTTGGTTTTTCACAGAAGGACACAAAACAAGAAAACAAGAAAACGAAAATAAACTAGCATGGATAATACAGTGGAAAAGTGTAAACACCGACTAACAAAGTGAAAGCATAAGCATGAATGTAAAGTTAGTGAGAACACGTACTCCCTATGCTTAGGCTTTTGGCCTAGCTTGGTCTACTCCCAAAGGTGGGAAATAACCAGCTCCAGGATACTCCAGAGCAGACTGTGGATGCCACTGTTGTGTGAGCTCCTCTGGCTCCCACTGATAAACTGGCGTCTGGTACTCGACTGGCGGCTCGGGCATGGGCGCCTGTGGTTGGGCCAAGCCCCAATATGCGTAGATGTCCGCGGGCATAATAGGGTACGTGCCTGCATGAAGATCAAACAAAGGAGCAGGCAAAGTAATAGTCTCTCGAGTACCCTGAGTAAACACCAGGTTATAAATCATCCGTCTACTAGCATCTCTATCAACAAAATCATGGCGAACCATGCTGTCATAATCCAGATATCTCTCAGGGAGAAGCATCTCTCCTTCCTCTCCCAGCCTAATCAGTATCTCAAAGTGTCTGGCAAGACGGGTAGCATAGATACCTCCATAGACAAAACCTTTAGAACGGTTCAAGTTCAACCGTTGAGCTACTATAGCGCCCAAGCTATAAGTCTTATCGTTATAAAGGCCTTCGTGCAAAACCGCAAGGTCTCGAGAACTAAGTGATCTAGCCTCCCCACGGCCAATCAAACATTTTCCGACAAATAGTGAGAAGTACCGAAGCACAGGTAAATGTATGCTAGCAATTCTAGCGCGAGACACTCCTGTCTCATCTCTAACGGCAATGGAACCAATTCAATCCTCCAAGTCCCGTGGACGAGCGTCACGGATATCCCCAACATAAGGTAATTTGCATACATTGCAAAAATCCTGCAGCGTCATGCACTGGGGGACATCGTATATCATGAACTCAACCATGGGAGGATTCTTCCTCGGATGAAAGTTGAAGCTTTGAACGAAAATATTGGTGAGGAGGAGGTATGGTGGGCACTTATCTTCAACAAACGCAGTAAGACCTGCGTTCTCCACCAAGTAATAAAAGTCTTCATAAAGTCCGGCGGCACGCAAAAATTCATCACTTGGCCACTCGCACGCTCAAACTTCTGTGACTCGAGGGACTACATACTTGGGGTGATTCTTCTCATCCTCCTTGGGGTTACGGCTTGAAGAGCCTCTCAAGAACCTCCTCATCTTTTCCCTTTTCTAGCTCTGAAAAATTCTGAAAATTTTAGAGACTTCGAAAGAAAAGTGAATGAAGATTAACCCAACTTGTAGCAACTACTCCTACTAGTGCCTAGAGACCGTATCATGCGCTAAAACTACTTGGAACCAGCTAAAATCAACCTTTCAAGGTCAAGAACAGGGTTACCAAGGTAGCAAGAATTCGCGAAGGATAAAGCACTAGAGAAAAAACTAATTGGACCAATGGAGGAGTCACTTACCAAGGAGTAATTTCCCCAAAACGGTTCGGAGAATGGTGCTTTGAGCAAGGAGATCGAAAATCACAGCCAAATGAGCAAGAACACGGGTTTGAGCTGCGAAACAATTTTTTCTGGAGGTGGAAGAAGAGGCTGGGAGCTGGACTGAGTGGAGGGGGTGCCTGTGGGCCCCACAAGCTTGCACCCCGCCACCAGGGGGGTAGGTGGCGGAGGCAGGGCTTGTGGCCCACTGGTCAGGCCCCCAGGCCAGCTCTCAGGCCGAGAAATTTTCAAAAATTCCTGAAAAAATCATACTAAATTTTCAGGACCATCGCAGAACTTTTATTTTCGAGGTATTTTTCTCTAGGACGCTAAAACAAAAAAACAGGAAATACTAAGTTAATTCTATCATATTTATTCTAAGCAACAGAAAAGGAAAACTCAAAACACAGGTATGTGACTCTGTGATTCATCCGTTTCATGGTCATCGAAAGAAATCCATCAATGGGATTGATCAAGTCCTTATGACAAAACCTTCTCGAATCGCAAGAGAGAACGGAGAATTTTCGAATAGCCACTAAGTCACCTCAATGGGGATATGTATATCCCCAACAAGCAAATCATACTTCATCTTGACATGAGGAATAGGGCATTCAAAGCTCCCAATGAGAATCGATGAAGTCTTTTCGATAGCATTGATGCAATGTACTGGATATCATCTCTTTGGAAAGTGCACGATATGCTCATTACCGTTGACATGGAAAGTGACATTGCCTTTGTTGCAATCTATAACAGCCCCTGCAGTGATTAAAAAGGGTCTTCCGAGGATGATAGCCATGGCATCGTCCTCGGGAATATCCAAGATAACAAAGTCTGTTAAGATAGTCGTGTTCGCAACCACAATAGGCACATCCTCGCAAATTCCGATAGGGAAAGCAGTTGATTTGTCGGCCATTTGCACAGAAATTTCAGTGGGTGTCAACTTATCCAATTCAAGTCTACAATAAAGAGAGAGTGGCATAACACTAACACCGGCTCCAAGGTCACATAAGGCAGTTCTTACGTAGTTTCCTTTAATAGAGCAAGGTATAGTGGGCACTCCGAGATCACCAAGTTTCTTAGGAGTTCCACCTTTAAAAGTGTAGTTGGCAAGCATGGTGGAGATCTCAAGATCTGGTATGTTCCGTTTATTAGTCACGATATCTTTCATGTACTTGGCATACAGAGACATCTTGAGCATATCAGTTAACCGCATCTGCAGAAAGATGGGTCTTATCATCTCAACGAAGCGCTCAAAATCCTCATCATCCATTTTCTTGGATGGCTTAGGAGGGAAGGGCATAGGTCTCTGAACCCATGGCTCTCTTTCTTTACCATGCTTCCTAGCAGTGAATTCATTCTTGTCGTATCTCTTAGGTTGTGGATTATCAGGATTAACCGTAGGTTCAATCTCCACATCCTCATCATTGCTAGGTTGAGCATTATTATGAACATCACTGTCCATATTGTCACCAGGTTCATGTTCATCACCTGATTGTGTTTCTGCATCAGACGCAGAAATATCATTAGGTTCTTCAGGTGTGACAGTATTTGGTGAACTGGCGTGCATGTTTCTATCATCCTTCTTCTTCTCCTTAGGATGACTAGGTGTATCAGCATTGATTCCTTGAGAATCTTGTTCAATTCTCTTAGGATGACCCTCAGGATACAAAGGTTCCTCAGTCATTTTGCCTCCTCTAGTAATGACTCTGACACAGTTGTCATTTAATTCATTGAGCAAGTCATTCTGAGCTTTAAGTACTTGTTCTACCTGAGTAGTAATCATAGAGGCATGTTTACTTAGAAGCTTCAGATCATTGACATTTCTGTCTACACAAGCACTTAAATGGCTAAGCATACGATTACTTTGTTCCAAATGTCTGCTAACATAATCATTGAAACTCTGTTGTTTGGCCACAAAGTTGTCAAATTCATCAAAGCATAGGCTAGCAGGTTTATCAAAAGGAATATCACTCTCATCAAACCTATGCAGAGAATTCACTTCCACTACCTGTGTCTGGTTATCGAGACCATGGATCTCTTCGATAGGTGGTAGATTTTTGACATCTTCAGATCTAATGCCTTTCTATTGCATAGATTTCTTGGCTTCTTGCATATCTTCGGGACTAAGGAATAGAATACCTCTTTTCTTAGGAGTTGGCTTAGGAGGTGGTTCAGGAATAGTCCAAGCATTATCGTTGATCAAGCTGTTATTCAGTAGAGTCTCAGCTTGTTCTACAGTTCGTTCCCTAAAAACACAACTGGCACAACTATCTAGGTGGTCTCTAGAGGCATCGGTAAGTCCGTTATAGAGTATATCAAGTATCTCATTCTTCTTAAGAGGGTGACCAGGCAAAGCATTCTGTAGCTGGACGATCCTCCCCCAAGCTTGTGGGAGACTCTCTTCTTGGAGTTGAGCAAAGTTGTATATTTCCTGCAAGGCAGCTTGCTTCTTATGGGCAGGGAAATATTTCTCACAGAAGTAATAGACCATCTCCTGGGGACTACGCACACATCCAGGAGCACGAGAGGTGAACCAGGCTTTAGCATCATCCTTTAGAGAGAAAGGAAACAGCTTAAGGATATAGTAGTGGCGGATCTTCTCCTCATTAGTGAAGAGGTTGGCTATTTCGGATAGTTTGGCAAGATGGGCTATGACCATCTCAGACTCATAACCGTGAAAAGGATCAGATTCGACTAGAGAGATTATCTCAGGGTCGACAGAGAATTCATAATCCTTATCGGTGACAAAGATAGGCGAAGTGGCAAACTTCGGGTCATTTTTCATCCTAGCTTCCCAAGATTTTTCCTTCCACTTCAGAAGTAATTTCTCAGCGTCATAGGCATCCTTACACGCAAGAAAATCCTCAGCTATGTCTCCCTCCATAACGTAACCCTCAGGTATATCAGGAAATTCATATCTAGGAGAGCTAGATCTAGCAGGAGCAAAAGCAGGTTCTATCTCAATAGTATCGGCAGTTTCAGAAGCATCACGAGCATTGGCAGTAACTCTAGCAATATGAGCATCAAGGAACACTCCTAGTGGAACATCAGGCGAAGGAGTATCTTTAGCAGTATCAAGCATAGCATCATCAGGCAAAATAGCATCTCTAGCATCATCAGGCAAAGCAGTATCAAGCATAGCATCATCAGGCAAAATAGCATCTCTAGCATCATCAGGCATAATATCAAGCATAGCATCTCTAGCAGTATCAAGCATAGCACCAGGCATAGTATCAAGCATAGTATCATCAGGCATAGTATCAAGCATAGCATCTCTAGCAGTAGCATCATAAGCATCATAAAGCACACGCGACATATCAAGATTTCTAGCAGGAGGTGATGTCGCAAACTTACTCATAACTGAAGGTGAATCAAGTGCAGAGTTAGATGGCAATTCCTTACCTCCCCTCGTAGTTGAGGGCAAAACTTTGGTCTTCGGATCCTTCAGATTCTTCATAGTGATCAGCAGATATAGATCCCAAGTGACTCAGAGAATATAACAATACCTCCCCGGCAACGGCGCCAGAAAAATGCTGATTGCAATCTCTAGCGATGGCTAGACGAATGCTGATGACAACAAACCTTCCCCTGTAACGGCACCAGAAGAATGCTGGTAACACTCCCCGGCAACGGAACTGGAAGAATGTTGTTGATGGCCCACCAGCGCGTGGGTTCGCAGCAGTTTTCGAGGGTAGAGTATTCGACCCAATTTGTTGGTTTACCAGTCAGGAGGTGAGAGTATACTCTCAAGTATTAGCAGCTGAATTTGTCAGATTCAACCACAACTGAAAGATTAGTATCTGCAAGCACAGTAGTAACAGCAAAGTAGCGAGTAACGGCAGTGTAATGAGCGATAGCAGCGGCAAGGAACAAAAGTAGTGACAGCAGTAGCAAGGAGCAACAGTAACAAGCGACAGCAATAGCAACAGTAGCAGCAGAGCAAGACAAGTAACACTAGTAGCAACAGTAGTAGCAGCAGCAGAGAAAAACAAGTAAAAGTAGTAGCAACAGTAGTAGCAGCAGCAGTAGAGCAAGACAAGTAACAGCAGTAGGACAAACTCGTAGGCAATGGGTCGGTGATTTGTTTGGATGATATTCATCATGCAACAACTATAACACGGAGATATATGTGGCTAGCTCCCATTCGTCAATGTGATGTAGGCATGCATTTCGTGTGTCGTCATATGTGCTTAGGGAAAAGAACTTGCATGACATCTATTATCCATCCCTCCCGTGGCAGCGGGGTCCAAAAGGAAACTACGAGATATTAAGGTTCTCCTTTTAATAAAGAACCGAACCAACGCATTAGCACTTGGTGAACACATGAACTCCTCAAACTATGGTCATCACCAGGAGTGGTTCCGGTTATTGTCACTCCGGGGTTGCCGGATCATAACACATAGTAGGTAACTACAACTTGCAAGATCGGATCTAAAACACACATATATTGGTGACAACATAATAATTTTAGATCTGAAATCATGGCACTCGGACCCTAGTGACAAGTATTAAGCATGGCAAAGTAGTAGCAACATCAATCTCAGAACATAGTGGATACTAGGGATCAATCCCCATCAAAACTAACTCGATTACATGATAGATGTCATCCTACTCATCACCGCCCAGCGAGCCTATGAATAGATTTCTCACGAACGAAGAAGAGCTTCGTGGAATTGGCAAGGGAAGAAGGTTGATGATGACGATGGCGACGATTTCCCCTCTTCAGAGCCCAAGATGGACTCCAGATCTACCCTCCAGAGGAAGAACAGGTGGTGGTGGTGCCTCCGTATCGAAAACGCGACGAAAACTTCTCTTTTTTATTTTTTCTAGGACGAAAGGGGTCTTATAGAGCTGAGATTGGGGGCGGCTGAGCCGTGTGGGCCCCACAAGCCTGCCCACCGCCACCAGGGGGGTGGTGGCGGAGCCAGGGCTTGTGACCCACTGGCCCACCCCCTGAGGTGGAACTTGGCGCAAATATTTTCTTATTTTCCAAAACTGCTCCCCGTAAATTTTCAGGACGTTTGGAGAACTTTGATTTCTGCACAAAAATAACACCAAGGCAATTCTGCTGAAAACAGCATCAGTCCAGGTTAGTTCCATTCAAATCATGCAAATTAGAGTCCAAAACAAGGGCAAAAGAGTTTGGAAAAGTAGATACGATGGAGACGTATCAGGGAGCTAGCCGCATATCTCTCCGTGTTATAGCTGTTACATGATGAATCACATCCGTCACACTCATCCATCACCGATCCACTGCCTACGAGTCTTTAACTACTGGTTCTCGCTACGTTACTTTGCCTAGGCTTGTCCCTTGCTACAAGAGGGATTGGGCCACTTTGCTGCTACTGCTGTTACTTTGCTGCTACTGCTACTACTGTTCCTTACTACTCCGCTGTTACTTGTTGCAAGGCTCTTTTCTGGTGTCGTTGCTGGGGATAGGTGAGCGGCATTGACATCCCGTCAACAAGGCTTTTTTCTGGCGCCGTTGATACAACTGTTAGGAATAGTCTGCCTTGTCACCAGTTTGTTTCGGGCACCCTTTCTATCATACTACTTTACTACTGATACTTTGCTTGCACACACTAATCTTTCAGGTGTGGTTGAATCTGACACATTCAGCTGCTAATACTTGAGAATATTCTTTCGCTTCCCATCTTGGCGAATCAACAAATTTGGGTTGAATACTCTACCCTCGAAAACTGCTGCGATCCCATACGCTTGTGGGACATCAATGGGTACCGTCCATACAAACAACAATCATGGGGGAGTTCTGTTTCATCAAATTTGATTTGACTCTGAGCATGGAACTGGGCATCCCGGTTACCATCCACTTTCTCGTGAATGATAGTGAATCAACACATATCTTGAGAATAACCTACTTAGCATGGAAGATACTGATAGCGCATAGTCGCTACATGAGCGATTCGGGCATACAAAACAAAATATTTACTTGAAAATTTAGAACAGGACACATGCAAATTTACTTAGGACGACACATAAATACCGCATAAAGGTAGGTATGGTGGACTCATATGGCGCAAATGTTTTAAGGATTTTGGATACACAAGCAGTCAGTCCGCTTAGTACAGGCGAAGGCTAGCAAAAGATAGGGAAGCGACCAAGTAGAGAGCAATAACGGCCATAATCATACAGAGCGACAAATCAACATTGAATCGGGCATGAAAGCGATATAACTATTCTGAAATAAAAGATCGTCAAGGCTTGATAAACTTATAGTCATAAACATGTGTAAGCATGTGCCAAGTCAATCAAAAAACTCTCAGAAGGGAAATACCACTCTAATATGCCAAACCATGAACAATGCAATGCATGCTAAACATTTCGATAACACATTATGCACTCCAGCTATTTGAGACTAGTCACAAAGAAAGCATGAACTACTGAGAGAGCATTGTAATCATAGCACTATGTCGCTACAAGATGGTCTCTAGATCATAAGTACATGCATATGTACAGAAGTAGAAACAAATAGAGTTCATACCGGATTTCCTTGTTACATTCCTTCCATCGATCGTCATCATTATTGCGTCATCACTTGCACGATTGTACGTAGAAAGATATAATCAAGTGCAATGGAAACCATGGACATGAGCTGAACTCTGCAAAGAAAGCAAACTAAAGAGAGAAAAGAAATCTTTTAGGGTTTTCCAAAGGTTAAACGAAAGCAAAAGTAAAGAGAAATCTTTTTGTTGTTTTTGCAAAGAAAGAACAAAGAAGAACAGGCAAAAACTCTGAAAAGACTTACAAAGGACACTACAGATTATACAATGAAAGGGGAGAAGGATACGTACTCCCCCAAGCTTAGGCTTTTGGCCTAAGTTGAACTCGGCTACTGCGGGCTCCAGGAGCTTCCTCCGACTCCGGAGTGGTACTGTTGGCTCCAAGAATCATACGAGGCCTCGGGCACGTACACTGATGCCCGGCTGGTCTCCCAAGGAGAAGGTTCTTCTTCCTCAGGAACAACCTCCTCCATGGGGTTGTGGAACTGCTGCTGGATCACGAACTCGTCCGGCTCAGTCGAGGTGAAAGACCACTCGTTCCTGCTAGTGTAATCAAACAAAAGTGGTGCAGGTAGACGGATCTCGCGAGTAGTAAGTTCGCCAACCTCATAATATAAACAAGGCTACTAAACTTGGAAGTCCTAGTAACAAACTCATACCTCTTCATAGCGGTAAGATCAAAGCTTGTGAATGAAAAAGGCGTATCATCGGTGGGCACTGTGCGCCCGAGGTGCTCGAGGATAAGCGTGGCATAAATGCCACCAAAGTGAGGCCCTTTGCCGCTGTTAGCGATGAGGCGATGAGCAATCAAAGCACCAATATTATACGTGTTATCTCCTAAGAAGGCGGCTGCCAAGATAGCGAGATCCGGAGCCGAAATGTTGCTCATGTTATCACGAGATAACACCCCTCTAGCAATATAATATGCGAAATACCTAATGTGGGGAAACAATATGCTAGAGATCTTCCCCCGGTGAATTTCTCGCGGGTCCTTACTCAAAGGGAAGCGAATAGGGATTTCAGCTCGTTTGGCTGAATGTTCATTTTGGTCATCTTCCCAACATTCCGCACACCTATAATATCACAAAATTCAGCCAAAGACATGGTAAAGACATCCTCATATAATCCGAATTCAATCATGGAAGCTTTATCATTATATCTAAACCAGTTGACAAAATAATAGGTGAGTTTTGAATATTGTTGCACACGTTCTGTTACGAGATGTGTCAAACCTGCAGCTGCACAGAGGTTATCAAACTCATCCTTAATACCTGCTGCCATAAGGAAATCTGAACACGGGTATGCCATGGCGCATGTCGTGTCCATCTCGTAGAACAACTCTCATGGCACGATATCATCATTGTAACTTTTCCTCACAGTAGAGGATGAAGCTGCAACTCTAGTTAGTCTATCAGTAGGCTCAGGTCTCTTCTTCCCAAGCCATCCTTTTAGTTTTCCAAACAAGCTCATTTTTGAAATTTTTGGTTCAACACAAAAATGGAGGCTTAAGCAAAAATGAGTTGGAGCAAACTATTCTACTCACCCCCCTTATGCATAAGCTTGCATCAAAACTTCACAAATAAATTTCTAAGCATGCATGCAAGCTCATATGAACAGCACCAAGAACTCCTAAATACTCACAAATAAGACCACCAATCAAAATTTTAATTGGAGGAGTGGAGGAGTCACATACCAAGGAGCAAATGCTCAAATTCTTAATGCAAATGTTGGGCTATAGAGAGAGATCGAAATTCGCCACCAAGAACATCAAGAACTCGAGCTCGAGGAGAAAAATCGGGATTTTGGAGTGAGAGAGAGAAGGGAGGAAGAAGTACCTAGAAAGGAGCCCAGGTGGGCCCAGGCGACCTGTGGGCGCGACCAGGGGGCACGCTGCGCCAGCTAGCCGCCTGGACCAAGGGTGGCCCCCTTGGCTAGCTCCAGGTGCCCCTGCGTCTAT
Organism: Hordeum vulgare subsp. vulgare; assembly: GCF_904849725.1. Classification (NCBI taxonomy): domain Eukaryota; kingdom Viridiplantae; phylum Streptophyta; class Magnoliopsida; order Poales; family Poaceae; genus Hordeum; species Hordeum vulgare. The sequence continues at coordinate 519,113,406 of NC_058520.1, forward strand.
TTTTCGATGAAAATTTTCATTTTAAATTTTCTAGAATTTTTATGACAACTTCACTTTTGGAAAAAAAACAAAATACTGAAAGCTGCAGAACGTACGGAAAGCTTGAACCAATGGTTAAACATATGAAGCTTCAAAAACATAATACTTTGGTATAGCAAGGAGGATGAAAGATAAAGGAAATGAAAACATAACAAGCTTCTCTTTTTACTCATATAAAACATATTTTTTAGCAAGGTTGATCAAATCTTACTACAAAACAAGTGTTATATTGAGCAAAAAGTTTCACTTCGTATAAAGCAATCATGGTACCTTTATTTCAATGAATGGATATTGTCCCCACCATAATGGTTTGGTATTTGTGGTGCACATGTAGAGGACAGTCCCACTATCCAATCTTCACAATCTAAATATTCTCAATAGAATTAAGGCCATGCCTTTTATCAATCTTCTTCAAAAAATATACCGTGTGCTCCTTCTCATTAACATTGAAGGTTACCTTTCCTTTATTACAATCAATAATAGCACCTGCGGTGTTAAGAAAAGGTCTACCAAGAATAATAGACATGCTCCCATCCTCGGGCATGTCAAGCACAACAAAGTTAGTAAGGATCAAGCAATTAGCAACTTCAACGGGAACATCCTCACAAATACCAACAGGAACGGCCGTTGACTTATCACCATTTGAAGAGAGATATCTGTAGGGATTAGTTTATCTAGACATATCCTTTTGTAAAGAGAGAAAGGCATAACACTCACTCCTGCACCAAGATCACATAAAGCAGTTATGACATAATTATATTTTATTGAGCAAGGAATGGTGGGTATACCTGGATCACCAAGCTTCTCAGGAATCTTGCCACTAAAGGAGTAATTAGCAAGCATAGTATATATTGCCTCATTAGGAACTTTTCTTTTATGAGTGAAAATATATTTCATATACGTCGAGTACGGTGGCAACTTAATAGCATCGGTCAAAGGAATTTGAAGAAAAAGAGGTTTCATCCATTCACAAAATTTATTGTGATGCTCTTCTTCTTTAGTTTTGAAAGACTTACCTGGGAAGGGTATTGATTTTTGTACCCATGGTTCTCTTTCCTTCCCATGTTTTTTTGCAACAAAGTCTTCTCTAGTATACCTCTTGCGTTTGTCGGGTGCTTCTTCTTCACATATCTTAGGAGCATTAATCTTCTCATTATCTTTATCACGTTCAACACCATCTTCTGTTTTAGCATCGGAAATAGATATACTATTAGGATCAACAATAGGTTCTTCATCAATATGGGAACATTGGAGTTGTGAGCCTCCTTGTGTTTCTTCTTCTTCTTCGAAGAGCTGACAACGTCTTCTTCCTGCAATTGAGAATCTTGCTCGATCCTCTTCGGATGCCCCTCCGGATAAAGGGGGTCCTGGGTATGTGTACCTCCTCGGGTCTTCATACCATATGCCTGCGTATCAACTTGTTTGGCATTGTTAGCAAGAAAATCTTTTTGCACATTAGAAATTTGTTCTAGCTGAGTTTGAACCATATGAAAATGCTTAACAAGACCTTTAACATCGTTAATAGTTCTACTTAAAACATCAAGCAAACTTTTGATAGCAAGGGAATTATCATGCAATTGGTTTTGAATCCGCTCATTAAAGTGATTTTGCATGACAATGAAATTATCAAGCTCATCTAAACATTTATCAGGAGGCTTACCATGAGGGGCATCACTTGTATTGAATTCTAAAAGAGAGTGTACCTCTACCATAGGTGGGCGACTGGTAGGCTCACATAATTCCTCAATAGGAGGTAGATTCTTCACATCTTCAGTTTTAATACCTCTCTATTTCATAGACTTCTTGGCTTCTTGCATAACTTCTGGGCTCAGGAAAAGCATACCTCTCTTCTTGGGTGATGGAGGTGGTTCAGGAACGGACCAATCATCATGATTCTTAGCTATCTTGCCCATTAATTCTTCGGCATCGTCCGGTGTTCTTTCCCTGAAAACACAACCAGCACAACTATCCAGATAGGTTCTAGATTCATTGGTTAGACCGGCATAAAATATATCAAGCAATTCATTCTTAGGGATTCCATGTACCGGTGTAGTCTTAAGCAAAGTGTAATACCTCCCCCAAGCTTTAGGGAGGTGCTCATCCGGCAACTGTTTAAAGTTATAAATTCTTTGTAAAGCAGCATGTTGCTTATGAGTAGGAAAATATTTAGCAACAAAAGATTGAGCTAAATCTTGAGGACTCTTAATGGAACCACATGGTAGTGCATCATACCATGCTTTAGCATCTTCCTTCAAAGAGAAAGGAAGTAGCTTAGTAACATAATAATTTCTCTTCTTGTCCTCTCTAGTGAATAAGCCACCCAACTCAGTGAGTTTGGTAAGGTGTGCAATAGCATCGTCATCTTCTGTGCCATAAAAAGGGTCAGCTTCAACTGTGGATATAAGTGAAAGATCAACAGAGAAATCAAAATCAGCATCCTCAATGCAAATAGGAGATGAAGCAAACTTTGGATCAGGAGTAAACTTGTTCTTCACAGAATGCTTTTTAAGCAGCTTCTTAACAGAAGCAGGGTCAGAGTCAGCACACTCTGTAAGTTCCCTGCATAAATCATCATCAAGTTCAACATAATCATCATCAAGAATTATTTCCTTGAGACCACTCAAGTCTGGGTAACCAAAAGATCTACCAATAGGGTAGCGTGTAACAGGAAGTCCGATTCCAGACTGTTTACTAGCCTTAGCAATCTGAGACTCAATAAAATAACCAAGTAAACTAGGCTCATCAATATTAGTAGAGGCATCATCAAAAGTATCAGGCATAGTAACAGACTAGGTAGAAGCAGCATGTGATGGCGGTGAAGCAAACTTACTCATAACGGAAGGTGAATCAAGCGTACACTCGTGCTAAGAACCGTACCTTTTCTCGTAGTGGATGGTAAAATTGGAACCTTGGGGTCTTCTTTCTTACCGAGAATCTCTTGGTCCTTTTTCTATTTTGTAAAACAAATCATTATTTGAATGATGATAAACTACAGATGATAACATATACAAAGAAGTAGATAAAGTACAAGTTCCTTCGAGGCCATAACCCATGCATGTTACATTCCCCACATGTCTTTGCCAATGACCATGAGGGTCATGCACTTCAGTTGCATAAGATACAATGAGTTTTAAAGTTAAATCTTCAACAAAATAAAATCGAGGCGACAATTCCAGGTTTATTAGTTTTTATATGATTGCATATGATGGTTTATAAAAGTCGGCAACAAGGTATATTTCAGACGTGATCGAGAAGGATCTGCCATCGCGGTTGATTATGCTTGTCCTGGACTAATCATGACTAGTTTGACGAGCCACTCCTTTGCTCTGATGAGTAAGATCTCCTGCTAATTCTTTTTTTAATCTATTTGTTAAATTTCAAGTCTAAGCTATACAAGAGTAAAGTGGAAAGTGCCTTTATTTCCCACAACGTTATGATTTTTTTCACTTGTAGGCGCAGCTCAAGTTGTCTCACATGATTTGGAAGATTCTACCCCCAAGTTCTTATTTACACATATGATCTTGTCAAGTAATCTTTGTCATTGTATAAATTCTTCTAAATCTGAATATATATAAAATAAGACACTTTGCGGTTTTGAAGGCAGCAACAACTACATGTTATGTGGGCCTCAACCATCAACTAAAGGGAGTGACAAGCAAGTACTTTGTTGACAACAAGGAGAAGGCTAGAAATATGGTAACTTTATGAATTCATTAGAGTAATTGATGTCGTACTTTATAAGTTATGTTTTTCCCTTGTAGAATAAAAGAATAATGTACACACAACGGAGAGAAAATGTTTATCTGTTATTTGCATCATATCGCTTCCTTGATCAAGACTCATGTCGTCGCGGGTCTCATCCTTGTGTGAGGGCCCCGGTTGAAAACACATGTCTATTTGTTTGGACTTGATAGCGGTGACTCTTCGCGGTGTTGCCCTCTTGGAGGCATTGTCGTGGAGCTCAGGAGTCGTCGATCGGGCGTCATCGAGGTGTCAGGCTTGTTCTAGATTCATGTTGTATCTATTGATCTACTTTGTTAGAGAGTGTCCCATAATATTATATCGTTTGGTCATGCACTTTGATGTGTTTCTTTATATATAAAGCGAGGCGAAAGCCTACTTTGCGTGTCACTAATTAAAATGGATATGTTTCATCCTTTTTTCTCCTTTATTCTTCATGTAATAATTGTGGCTGCACTGATTGTATTATTATGAATAAGCAGATAAGTAGGTTACATACCACCAATGCTAGGTCTTGATTTAGTTTTTTTTGTTTCAGATCTTAACAGTGGAGCAACTGTATGATGTAAGTGAAGTTAGAGATTGGCTCTGTGATTAAGGAGGAGCGTAATGAAGACCGTCATACATTAGGGCATAGCTGGAGACGAGGCCATTTTGTGTTGTTTTACCTTTGTCGGTGTGATGGAATATGGGCATGTTCTCGTAACACAAGACACTATATCCACCCTATAAAACATAACATATTTGCCTTATAAGTTTATGGCGTTGACAGCGATAATACATTGATTATATTACTTTGTATGGTCTACTAGAATACAAGGATACACAAAGGTTGAATCTACGAGGGAGGATTTAACAATATGTGGTGAATCGGAATGGTATTGGTTAAAAAGTTTGTCACTTGAAGCCGCTTCTTATGAGCACATTAATTAAAGTTTGTTTTAGTGTCGTGGAGTATCGGATTTGTAGGAACGATATAGGGCAGCGCTAGGCATTAGACCACTGCTAGTTTTGCTTCTATCAGACCAATCGATAGCCGTACGATTAGATGTGTTCCAGTCGTCCGATCTAGTATTGGTCTATTGGCTAGTTTCCTTTGTGAGTTAAATGCCTGATTTGTTAATAACTACTTCCGTAAATTATGCTGCTTCCTACTAATTGTTTCCATAATCTGTGATTTGTTTCCTAAAATGTGTTTCCTAATCTTTCTCCCTACAATTTCAGATTTGTTTCCCAAAACTGCTTCCTCAAATGACTACAAATACAAAAATTCGTGGATATAATTAAAAAAATATTGTCACTTCTTTCAAGTAAATCATGTTATTAATTACAAAATACTATAAAAGATGTGTTGCCTTAGTGATGGTAACATTGTTTTCATATCAAAGAAGTATTCTTTCGTACCGACGGAAGCATCATTTTCAAATTAAATTTGCTTCCATGTACGAATGAATTGGCTTCCATGGTGAATTAACTTACTAAAATTGTATATGAATATGTACTTAGGAGGTGGTTTGTTTCACATCACAAACAATACAATCGTGTTTCGGTCAAGTGGAAAATTGCTTCTAAAGAAGTAAGACATTTCCATAGGAAGAATCATTATCATGCGTATACTTGCTTCAAAGTTCAAAGACATCAGGGACGCGTTTCCAAAAAAATACAAATGTGCTCGGTTTGTTTCCATGGATAAAAGACCTTGCTTCCATAGTTTCACGGGAAAACAATTTGGCTTCCATGACAAACAATTGACATCGAATCGTTCCTTACAAATTGGAATTTTTTTTGTACTAGTTTCCCTACTTGCTTCTGTATGGGATGTGACAATGCGGCCCTCAAGCTGTCCTTTGGCACAGTTTCTTCCTCGAGCTAGTCTTTGGCACAGTTCCTCAAGGCATACATTATCTTGTTGGCGTCCATGACACACTATGAGAGCTTGATATCGGTTTTCTTCCAAAATGACTAACTACACAACCTGAAGTGCCGAAATGAAAATTATAGAAGTGATGAGATATATGATAAAGTTTGTCTATTTAAATATAAAATAAAAATAAACAAAGACCGGAAATACATATACTAAATCAAAAAGCATAGCTGCAGTTTTATATGTACATAAAAATCATGGATGCTCCAAAGCAATGAACTTTACATCTATACATCTAGGAAACATGGCAAGAGAGTGAAGTTCCATTGCAAGGAAGAAATATATGAACATAAGACACCTAGGAAGTATAGATGCTTGCTAAGGCTATGCAGAAATAATATGTAAACCAAGGAAGCATGCCAATAGATTAAACTCCAACTGTACATATGAATGATGGTAGATGCATCAATACATGTGAATCTAAGCATGGAAATAGATTGAAATTCCATCGCTTGTAGGAAGCACGAATGCTTGAAGCAAAATACAATTGTTATAAATGTATAAATAAGACGTATTGGAAGCACAAGAAATTGAAGAAGGAAAATATCATGCTTGACACTGATATCCGGGTGCACATATAGTCAACAAGCGGATTGTATCTACTTTAATTGGACGTTTTGTGAGCTTACATCAAATAAAATTCTGCAAATACATATAATAAAAACAGATTCAGACAGAATCCACCACTGATGAATCTGCAATCACATGCTATCGTCCATGCCTGAAGGCCTCTTTGACAAATCAGGACGGTGCACGAGTGCAAAGGATAGGAGGATGACGGGGCAGGATCCCAGCGGAGAATAGGGGCAACAAGGGAGCTTGTAAGCTCAACGGCGAGGGGGTAGCCGACTAATGGCACCCGCAGCCACCTAATGAGGGGACACCCTACCAGTGCGGGTTACGAGGCGATGAACTAGGTGTTGGGGAACGTCGCATGGGAAACAAAAAATTTCCTACGCGCACGAAGACCTATCATGGTGATGTCCATCTACGAGAGGGGATTTCTGATCTACGTACCCTTGTAGATCGCACAGCAGAAACGTTAAGAAACGCGGTTGATGTAGTGGAACGTCCTCACGTTCCTCGATCCGCCCCGCGAACCGTCCCGCGATCCGTCCCACGATCTAGTGCCGAACGGACGGCACCTCCGCGTTCAGCACACGTACAACTCGACGATGATCTCGGCGTTCTTGATCCAGCAAGAGAGACGGAGAGGTAGATGAGTTCTCCGGCAGCGTGACGGCGCTCCGGAGGTTGGTGGTGATCTAATCTCAGCAGGGCTTCGCCCGAGCTCCGCAGAAACGCGATCTAGAGGTAAAACCGTGGAGGTATGTGGTCGGGCTGCCGTGGCAAAAGTCGTGTGAAATCAGCCCTAATAGCTCCATATATATATATAGGAGGAGGGGAGGGGAGGCTTGCCTTGAGACTCAAGGAGCCCCAAGGGCTGCGCCACCAAGGGAGGAGGAGTCCTCCTCCAATCCTAGTCCAACTAGGATTGGAAGGTGGAGTCCTTCTCTTCTTTCCCACCTCCTTTTTTTTCTTTTCTCTTTGATTTTCTATCTATGGCGCATAGGGCCTTCTTGGGCAGTCCCACCAGCCCACCAAGGGTTGGTGCGCCACCTCCAAGGCCTATGGGCTTCCCCGGTGTGGGCTGCCCCCCCCCCCCCCCCCCGGTGAACACCCGGAACCCATTCGTCATTCCCGGTAACTCCGAAAACCTTTCGGTAATCAAATGAGGTCATCCTATATATCAATCTTCGTTTCCGGACCATTCCGGAAACCCTCATGACGTCCGTGATCTCATCCGGGACTCCGAACAACATTCGGTAACCAACCATATAACTCAAATACGCATAAAACAACGTCAAACCTTAAGTGTGCAGAGCCTGCGGGTTCGAGAACTATGTAGACATGACCCGAGTGACTCCTCTGTCAATATCCAATAGCGGGACCTGGATGCCCATATTGGATCCCACATATTCTACGAAGATCTTATCGTTTGAACCTCAGTGCCAGGGATTCATATAATCCCGTATGTCATTCCCTTTGTCCTTCGGTATGTTACTTGCCCAAGATTCGATCGTCAATATCCGCATACCTATTTCAATCTCGTTTACCGGCAAGTCTCTTTACTCGTTCCGTAATACAAGATCCCGCAACTTACACTAAGTTACATTGCTTGCAAGGCTTGTGTGTGATGTTGTATTACCGAGTGGGCCCCAAGATACCTCTCCGTCATACGTAGTGACAAATCCCAGTCTCAATCCATACTAACTCAACGAACACCTTCGGAGATACCTGTAGAGCATCTTTATAGTCACCCAGTTATGTTGCGACGTTTGATACACACAAAGCATTCCTCCGGTGTCAGTGAGTTATATGATCTCATGGTCATAGGAACAAATACTTGACACGCAGAAAACAGTAGCAACAAAATGACACGATCTACATGCTACGTCTATTAGTTTGGGTCTAGTCCATCACATGATTCTCCTAATGACGTGATCTAGTTATCAAGCAACAACACCTTGTACATAGTCAGAAGACCCTGACTATCTTTGATCAACTAGCTAGCCAACTAGAGGCTTGCTAGGGACAGTGTTTTGTCTATGTATCCACACATGTATATAAGTCTTCATTCAATATAATTATAGCATGGATAATAAACGATTATCTTGATACAGGAATTATAATAATAACTATATTTATTATTGCCTCTAGGGCATAATTCCAACACTGGGGCACAGCGGGATGGCGGCGGAGAAAATCATGGCCGCCAGGGACCTTGCGAGCTTGGCGATGGGGTCGTTGCGAGCAGTCGAGGCGAACGGGGTGAGGAGGTTAGGGGCAGGCGCGATTAATTAGGTATATGATGCAGGCGAGCAATTATTGGGATGGGTTGTGAATAATGGCCTGTTTAATTAGGGAGCTATATTGGTAACTGACTTGCACATACTGACCGTGGGATCAAAATAGCATCGACGGCCGATGAGTGGTCTAGTGAATTCTTTGTATCAGATGTATGATACTAAGTGTTTCCTAATGATATAATAGTTTCAATTAGGCGGAATTATTTTAGTTTTATCAATAGACATAGAAGTTTCATACCACTATGACTTTGTACCGAAGATTAAGATGTTGGTTTTATATTCATTGTCTACTTAGCTGAACGGTTTTTGAATAAAAAATTGATGGAACGTGTACATGTATTCTCGTCAAAATTAGTCAAGTAAAATTAATAGTCCTTTAACCAATTACCATTTGACCATTGATCCATTTTTATATATTTATCAGCCCGTGACAATGCACGGATACTATGCTAGTAAGGAAAAAAAATGAGAAATATGATTACGCGAACGGATAAATAGAGACACACCAGGTCACAGAGCGGGCATGCCCGTAGACGTTTATAGGGATATATTTTCTATGTCCGGATGTAAATGCATACGGCACTTGAAAAGAGACGTGCCTCAAATTAAAGGGTGCTTGGATCCAAGAGACTAAAACTAGTCTGACTAAAAATAGTCTCTTTAAGAGGCTAAAGTTCCCAACACCCCTGACTAAGGCCGTGTTTGAAACCATAATAGATTAAAATAATCTGGATTACGAAGATAGATTATATAATCTGGTTTATAAAAATAATCCAGGTAGGCATGTTTGGAGGCCAGATTATATAAACTGTAATTCAGGTTTTACATTGTACAATGACATGTGTGTCCTGTTTATAAAAATAGGACGGTGGCGGTGGCAGTAGGTAATTATCTCCAAGTTTAGAAGGGTAATAGGTCATTAGTAATCCATAATCTGATTTTAATTGGGGTAGAGTAGATTATGAGTTTTTAATAATCTGGTCATCTAGTTTTTAAAATCTACAATATAAACTATCATGTTTGGAAACATAATAGATTATAAAAATCAGATTATATAATCTGGGTGGTTCCAAACAGGGCCTAAAGAGAGGCTAAAACTAGTGTCGAGGCTAAAATCTTTTAGTGAGGGGTACCCCTACTAAAATATGGATTAGTCCTCTCTCTTCTCATTTAACTCCTCTCCTTTAACACATGCGAGTTCTGGATTGGAGGGTTTGGAGGATAATAAATGCTCACTAACTTGATTTTAGTCTCTTTATTATTTGAATCCAAGCATGAATGAGACTAGCAACTTTTAGTCCCACTACTTTTAGTCATGTGACTAAAATGTATCAAGCACCCTCTTAAGGTTTGTGCTTGCAAAGGCCATAATTTGACCATCTCGGGTGACGAACATATCAATGGGCAAACAGTGTCTTGATTTGCCAATCAAGCAAAAAAATAAACCTTGTGCGGCATCCTCATCTTTTAAACCATGCCCTAAGAAATCGTCAATCCTAAATGTTAGAGCATCTCCAACCACCCCCCAACAGGTCCGAGGCATTTTTTTTCGCCGACGCAAAAAAATGTCCAGTCGCGCCCCAGGAACCCAAATTTCGCTGGTTAGGGCCAAAATTGATGCCGGCGAACCCATATCGAACTCAACGCGTCGGGGGGGGGCGCCCGGGGGCCCCCGTGGAAAGGAATTCGACGCAAAAACAAAGCCGCGCCAAATTCCTCCCGCATGGACCCACCGAGTCAGCGATTGCACATCGTCGAGAGGCTTCGTTCTCATTCCCTCGGCTCCCGTGCCGTCGGTTGGGTTTCCAAGGTGTGGCGGCGCAGTGATAGCGAGCTGCCGCGCGTCCCGTCCTTTCCCAACACGCATACACACCACTCCCGCCCTTCTCCCCGCTATAAAAGACATGCCTCACGCCGCTCGTCGCACACTCGCCATCCATCCCCTTCCCATCTCTTTCCCTTTCACCGCCGGAAAATTTCTCTCCCCAGAGGCCATGGCGGAGCGATTCCCCGGCGACGGGGCGGCGTCCAATGGCTTCGGACGTTGCTTTTCTATACGAGTGGGAGGCACGCCTTCTTCAAGAGGCGAACTACGCGCCGCCAGACATGAGTGTGCCGAGCACATGGCGTCTCAGTGTCGGTGGCATCCCCATGCCACCGCTACCGTCCACTGCGAAGTGGCGGGCCGAGATCGCACGGATCCGTGAATCTCTGCCCACCGACATTCGCGAGTAGCCCACGTACGCCGCCAACAACCAGCTCCTGTGGACGGCGTACTTCTAGCACCGCCACGAAGAGCAAGTGGGTCCATCAAAGGCGCCCCGACGGTGAGGGGGGCACAATTCCAACAGCCGTCGTCAATGGTGGGGTGTCATCGGGCGCACGCTCCACGCCATCCTCATGCACCTCGAGGGAGGCAACGAGCCACCATTGGAGTACCCGCCGTTGTCTTTCTCAAGTCGGATCTAGAGCTCATGGCTGCCCACGTGCATGACAGCCACGTCGTCATCGTCCTCCGCCCCCCGCTCCTCCGGTGCGGTGACGCCTCCCGTGGACGCCAAGCCCGAGCCCTAGGAGACGCCGCTCGGCCGGCGCAGCCGCGGCGGCAACCTCATCATAAACGAGGGCCGCCATCCTTCCCCTCCCCGCGGCCACCTTCGCCTAGTCAAGCCGAAGAAGGAGCCTGCGACGACCGTCGTGGTGAAGAACGAGCACGAGGCCACGGCCGCCGACCACGACGCCGGCCTCAAATGGTCGCGCGGCGACTACGATGCGGTAGGAGATGGAGCGCCAACGCCGCGTGCTTGAGAAGATTGTGGAGCGACGCTGTGACCGCGAAGAGGGAGCGTGGCCATCCTCTCCGACAGCAACGACGAGGCGACCGGGTTGACCCTACCCATCCGCAACGACGACGCATGACAGGGCTGTAGCAAGGACGACGACAACCCATCGAGCGATCGTGAGGCCGATGAGGGCGACGACGACTACACAACCTTCTAAAGTCGTGTGCATGAAATAGGTTCGGGGTAACGATGGAGTATTTTTTTAGGTTTTTATTATGTATGCTTTTAAATTTGTATAAATATGAATGAAACCATCTATATTTCGTTCAAATTTGAGTAATTTCCGTCCGAATTTATTTTTAAAATCGGCAGCTAGAAACCAGAGCCCCCCATGGTGAAAATATCGCCGGCTAGGCCCCGGAACGGGGGGATGTGTTTGGTGCACCGGGGCAATTGGTGCTACCGGTGCACCGGTCCATCGTTGCATATTTTAAAATGTTTGAAAAAATCTGGAAAAAATAGTACATTAACACAACATCAATGAATGTTGTTATAAAAATTCAAATCAAAAATTGAAACATTATTCAAGATAAAAAAAGTGACAAATCTAACACCCCATCGTACATGAGACAAGTTGGGGCTTCAATTTGTCATTTTTGTCTCTTAAGCAATGTTCTAAATTTTTGATTTGAATTTTTGTATCAACATACATTAATGTTATATCAATATGTTAATTTTTTATGAATTTTTTAAAACATTTTTAAATATGCATCGGCAGACCGATGCACCGTTAGCATCAATTGTCCGGTGCATGAGATATGTTTCCGGCCGAAAATGGAGATGCTCTTACGACTTATAGGCGGAGGCCGGCCAGTAGTGCCCACACGACATGTGCTTTCACACAATATCGTTCTCCGCGTGTCCATCAAGGTGGAAATGCGCAAGCAACTAAAATAAATCTGAGGCTGCGGGATGTGTCTGTTTCGCACAAGTTTCCTGGTGTACTGGGGATCGTGCTTCTTGGGAAGGTGAGGCAGGAGCAGTGTAGCCGTGCAATACACGCTCGAACAGAAGCCTTCGAGACAGTGATGTGTGACAAATTCTTGGGATTATCTCTATTCGGAGTAGCGTCCGCAATGACTTTCCGATATACCTAAAGCTGTGCCGTGGCACCGAACCCGGACAGGAACCCTTCTCCCATCCAGAGACTTCGTCAGTCCACCGATGACCGATCACTCTCGCCAAACCGAACCGAACGACTCAGTGGAAACAGCACAAAAATGTTGGGGGTGGTGCCATGTCCCTGTGCGGAAAAAGCGGACCGCTTTGGTGTGGCTCGACCGGCGAGATGCCCGAGTCAAGCGCTCCAGCGTGAGGGACGGAGTGAGGTGACTAGTGCAGGGTTCGTTGGCGCCTTGGTGGAGACCGGAGACCGGTCGGTGAGGTTGGCGAAGACCTTCGCCGTGCCCGCGCGAGATCTGATCGGGTACAGCTCCTTCGCTGGCATATTCGAATCTCCCATGTAAATCGCGCGCCTCTAGAAGCGTTGCTCTTCCTCGTGGATCCTACCATCGTGAGTAAGAGCATCCACACGCAAGTCCACGAACACTGATCGGACCGTTTTATTTGTTTCTTTTAACGTCTGTGTCCCTCATATTCTAACCCTCACATTTATACAACCCATGCAATGCTATCTAAAGAAAATAGATCAAATACAGTTTATTAAATCGGATTGCGTTGTTGAACCAAAAAAAGCATAATTCATTGAAGTTCATTGACAAATTCAAACTATAAACTACTTAAATATACTTAAGATATAAACAAAGCAAGAAAACACGAGGAAATCATCATTTCCTAGCCGGCCCCTTTCCCTTCCGGTCGTCCATGCGGTTGTGTCCATCCTCCGTGTAGGCATCGATGTGCGGTGGAGCGTCGTCGTCGTCGTCATCGAAGTCGGAGGTGGAGGCGTCGTTGTCGTCCTCGTCGGAGTTGCACTGCATATAGCTTGCAAAGCAGGCGATCCTCCTCCTTCGCGTGGCGGGCGGCTTTCGCCGTCGTCGCCGTCTCTTTGGCTGCCTCGCGCTCCGGTAACTGGTTGGCCAGTCGGAACGCGTCGGCATTCTTGCGACGGAGGCGACCTGCATCTGTCTTCACCGTCGTCAGCGGACGATGAAGGACGCCTGCGAGGAGCGCGTCCTCGGGGTCGACCGACACGCTCGAGGTCGCACGCCACGTTCCCAGCACCTCCCCACTCTCCCTCGCCTGTTGTCGCTCGCGTTGGGCTGGATGTGCCTCAGACTCCAGCCTCCTCGTGCACACCGTCCCCGACGCGGGAACGAGGACCCAGCGGTGGTCGTGCACCACTTTCAGAGCAGAAGGTGGTGGAGGCGGGCATCGTACTTGACCTGGAGCGGGAGTGGCCGGAGCTGCCCGCCTCGCGGGAAGGGCCGGCGACGTCGCCATCGCTCCATCGACGGGCGACGGGCCCGAAGGATGAAGATCTACCGCCATCGGGGATGCCTTGGTCCTACAGCGACCAACGCAATGCGGAGGGTCAGCTCCTCCATATCGACGTTCGATTCATTGGAGCTGCTTCTGTCGCTGGAAATTGGATCAGATGATGGGGAAATGGAAGTGGAGTGGACGAAGAGTGAAGTGACGCATGTCAAGGGTTTCAAGAATGGAGTATTTGTGGGTTACGTGGCGGGTCGAGCTGACGTGATGGGAGTGTCCAGACACGCCCCGGCTCCCTCATATCTGCCCCGTATTTGGGCTGGATATGAGGGGTGTCGGTCAGCTCAAACGTTTTGAGGTCCGTTTGAGGCGCGTGGCTGGGTCAAAATTCCATGACTGGACGCTGATCGACCATCGACCGACCCGCCGAGAGGTTTGAGATGGGTATAAGGAGTCCGGCTGTAGATGCACTAAGTATTCTTCGGCCAACGCCAACACTAGACCCTAAATCATCCGAGGACGTCTCTTTGGGCGAAACTAGACTCAATAGGAAGACCCAAACAAAGAAGTTTGTCCGTTGATGTCTTTTTTGTCACGCTCGGCTGCAAACCTGGAGCAAATTTACACCATGCTCGTGAACGGATATAATAGAGACGCTCTCGTTGCCCACTGCGTCCGTGCGTGTGTGCCCTAGACCCACAAAAATGACTCCACGAGCTCCATGCCTCGATCCCTGCCACAACAGACGCCCCTGCTCGCCCCCCAGCATGCCACCTTACCGCTTGCCACCGCAGATTGCCCCGTAGCTCCGAAAAGCAGGCCGCACAAGAGATGGCTCGCTGGCTGGGGCAGAGTGGTTGTGACCTTGAGCTTGGACAGAGCGGTTGCGTCGGGGAGAGGATGTTGGCAAACTCCTAGAGCGGCATGCAGTTGCGGGCTAGCAACAGGGCAACGTGGCATCGGCAACGAGCTCGACGCATGCAAGCCACCACCGAGGAGCAAGCATGGGCGGGACGACACGCGAGGTGCCAGGGCAAACCGTTTGGGGTCCAGGAGCCTCCTGCGTGTTTGCTCCTCCTCTTGGATCCTACCATCGTGACTAAGAGCATCTCCAACCATTCGACCCCCATGAGCGTGAAATAGCGCCGCATGGGGGCATGTCGGCGAAAAATCGATGTGTGGGGCTTGATTCTCAGTCGCCCCCTCAATGATCGCTCCAACAGTTTTTTCAAAAAAAGAAAAACTCGGCTTAAATTCGATCAAAAACTACTCAAATTTAAACGAAATCCATAGTTTTTCATTGAAATTTGTACAAAAACGAAAGTAAAACATAATTAAACCCTATATGGAAACTACGTCGCCGCCGCCCGACACTGCCACCTTCTACATGCCGAAAAGCTTGTAAAGTTGGTGTTGTCACCTTCGTCGCCGTCGTTGTCGTCGCCGTCGTCATCCTGCGCTTCGTCGCCGTCCTTGCTACACCCATGCCCTGGGTCGCCGTAGCGAACGGGGTTGGAAGGCCCGGGCGCCTCCTCGTTGCTATCGTCGAGGATGACGACGTCGTCCTCCTCGCGGCCGCGGTGCCGGGCGGCGATCTTCTCAAGGGCGCGGTGCTGGCGCTCCATATCCTCCCGGACGTAGTCGTCATGCACCCTATTTGAGGGCGGTCTCGTCGTCCACGGCCATGGCCAGGCGCTCCTGCTTAACGGGGAGGAGCGTCAGCTCCGTCTTCGGCTCGACAATGTGGGAGAAGGTGTCGGTCTCGTTGATGACGATGTCGTCGCTGCGCGTGCGTGCGCCGCCCTAGCAGCGTCTCCTATGGCTCATGTTTAACGGGGAGAAGTGACGGTGACCCGGAGGAGTGGGAGCGGGAGCCGGACGAGGAGGACGACGCCTTCTCCATCCGCCTTGGCGTCCAAGAGCTGTCGTGACGGTGGGAGAAGGCGGTGGTGGTGGGTACTCGTACCGCGGCGAGTTACCGCCCTTGATGTGCTCGAGGACGGCCTCACTTGTGCGGCCCAGGATGCCCCACCATTGGTGGCGCCCCTCAGAGTTGTGGCGGACGCGGGGTTCGACCCCGTTGGTGGTGGCGGGCTGGCCGGCGTGTGGGCGTTCGAAGTACGCAGTTCATAGTGTGTTGCTGTCAGGGGCGTACCTCGGCAAGTTCCATGGGCTCTCACGCATCTACAACCGGATGCGTGCGATCTCCGCCCGTCGGTCAGCTCCAAAGGGCGGCTGTGGCACCGGGACTCCGACGGTGCTCAGACTACACGAGCCCGACACCAGCATGTCCAGTGGTGTCGGGTAGTCCGCCTCGTCGAAAAGGCGGGCCTCGTCCTCGTGGAGGTGACGGCGGCCGAAGCCATTGGCTGCCGCTCCGTCACCGGGGAAGCACTCGACCATTTTCGGGGGATAAAGAGGGAGAGGAGGCGCCGGTGATGAAAGAGGAGAGGGCGTCGGCGGCGAGATTCTCGCGAGAGAGGTGTGTGGCCATCGGCAGGGAGAGGGCGCCTTATATAGCCGTGGGCGGGCACGCGGAGTGCCGTCGTGTGAACGCGTGGCGGGAACAAACGTGACGTGCGTCGCCGCACCTTCAGTGCGCCGCCCGTGAAGAATCAATGGAAAGCTGACCGATGACACAGCCTTAGCATTGATTCCTGTGGGAAATGAGGCGATGAGGATGACGATCGCGCGCGAGTTGCTGACTTGGCGGTCCATAGCTGTTTCGCGCCAAAAATGTTTTCGTCGGCGCCCTCGAGCACCCCAGTGCGTTGGGTTTGGCATGGGACTGTCAGGGCCAATTTCGGTCCTAACCGGTGAAAAACGGGCTCCTCGAGGAGCGACTTGTCCGTTTTTTCTCCGCTCGTGAAAAAATGGCCTAGGGGCCTGTTAGGGGCGCAGCTGGAGATGCTCTAAGAGCAACTCCAACTGGCCGACCCAAATGGGCGGCGCTTTTGTCCGCTTCTTTTATTTGGGTCGGCCATCCGTTCGGCGTCCGTCCGATTTATGATTGGGATCGGCAGTGCGCCCAACGCGTCGACCCAAATTTGTCCACGTGGCCGGTCAACCACCGTTTTTGAACAAATATGCACACATTTTTTTCATAGTTTCAACGAAACCAAAATAAGAAGGATGGTTTCACAACCAAATAAATTTAGATTTACAAGTCGAATAAAAAACAAATTTGTCTCAAATACATGTGAAAAAAGATGCATATATTGGTTGCCAATATGAGCCCACATATGCTCAACCGAATTATTTTGTAGTTGTATGTGAGTTTCTCAATCACGCATTTCATGATGAAATTGGATGAACTGTACAAACGTTGTCACTACTCCATGCTGAGGCACAACATTGGCACTCTCAAACTGAAACCCTTGATCATAGAGACGTTCCGGACGCTCATCTTCTATGATCATATTGTGCAGATCACACAAGCAGGATACCGAATGATGCCGCATCAAGATTGCAAAACACCGAAGGCACGCTCGACGTCTTTCCTAGCACTCTCTTGCTCTTGCGAAAATCTTTTCCTCTTCTCTCCGATAGGGTTGGGGATTATATTCACAATAGTGGACCATTGGGGATAGATCCCGTCACCTAAATAGTATCCTTTGTCGTATTTGTGGCCGTTGATGTAACATTCACCGACGGGTTGTTTCCTTCAGCGAGACTTGCAAACACAAGCGACTGTTGAAGCACGTTGATATCATTGTGTGATCCTGCCATGTTGAAGAAAGAGTGCGTGATCCACAAATCTTGAGAGTCCACGGCCTCAAGTATGACACTACAAGCCCTGACATGGCCCTTATACCGCGCTTGCCAAGTAGAAGGGCAGTTCTTCCACTCCCAGTGCAATGCAGTTTATGCTGCCAAGTATCCCTGGGAAGACCCTGCTGGCATTCGTCGCCAACAAGCGGGTTGTATCTTGAGCATTGGGCTCCCTAAAGTACTCAGGGTCAAACACTGCAATTATAGCCTTGCGGAACCTATACAGTGATTCTATGCACGTAGTCTCGCTCATACGGATGTATTCATCAATAAGATCACCGGGCACTCCGTACGCAAGCATCCGAATAGCTGCAGTGCATTTCTGATAAGATGAGAAGCCCATCTTTCCAAGGGCATCCTCTTTGCACTCAAAATAATCATCGTATCCGACCATCCCTTCTTGAATACGGTCGAAAACATGCCTAGACATACGAAAACGCTAACAGAATTTGTTACTTTTGAAAAGTGGGTTGGCTGTATCGAAATAGTCCTTTCAAAGAAGGAAATGACCACTCTCTCGGTTACGATTCAACTTCGGAATGTGCACCGGGATGGAGCCATGGAACAATGGGCGCTGGTTATTATGGTGGTGATGGACCAGCATGGCAGCCAAGATCTCCTCCTCATCCCCAAACGAGGAATCATCAGAGTCGTAAAGGATATTATGAAAAAATAAATAGTCGAACTCGTCATCGGAGTCCATTTTGTACCTTGACGAACCATCGAACAACTTGCGGGTGTCAATGAAGGAGCCCGTCGGTAAAGGGAGGCGCGTCCCCCTTGGACCAGGTGGCTGGCCTGAAGATGTCCGACCGGCTTGTCAGCGTCAGGGCGAAGGAGCTCGCAAGGGCGGTGAGGCGGCTCCCTGCTCGTGGCGGCATGGGGGAGGTGGAGTTGGGAAGCTTCAGATCTGCGTTGGTGAGACGGTGGTGGCGGCGACGTGGGAGGTGTCTGTTGGAATTATGCCCTAGAGGCAATAATAAATATAGTTATTATTATAATTCCTGTATCAAGATAATCGTTTATTATCCATGCTATAATTGCATTGAATGAAGACTCATTTACATGTGTGGATACATAGACAAAACACCGTCCCTAGCAAGCCTCTAGTTGGCTAGCCAGTTGATCAAAGATAGTCAGTGTCTTCTGATTATGAACAAAGTGTTGTTGCTTGATAACTGGATCACGTCATTAGGAGAATCACGTGATGGACTAGACCCAAACTAATAGACGTAGCATGTTGATCGTGTCATTTTGTTGCTACTGTTTTCTGCGTGTCAAGTATTTATTCCTATGACCATGAGATCATATAACTCACTGGCACCGGAGGAATGCTTTGTGTGTATCAAACGTCGCAACGTAACTGGGTGACTATAAAGATGCTCTACAGGTATCTCCGAAGGAGTTAGTTGAGTTAGTATGGATCAAGACTGGGATTTGTCACTCCGTGTGACGGAGAGGTATCTCGGGGCCCACTCGGTAATACAACATCACACACAAGCCTTGCAAGCAATGTAACTTAGTGTAAGTTGCGGGATCTTGTATTACGGAACGAGTAAAGAGACTTGCCGGTAAATGAGATTGAAATAGGTATGCGGATACTGACGATCGAATCTCGGGCAAGTAACATACCGAAGGACAAAGGGAATGACATACGGGATTATATGAATCCTTGGCACTGAGGTTCAAACGATAAGATCTTCGTAGAATATGTAGGATCCAATATGGGCATCCAGGTCCCGCTATTGGATATTGACCGAGGAGTCTCTCGGGTCATGTCTACATAGTTCTCGAACCCGCAGGGTCTGCACACTTAAGGTTCGACGTTGTTTTATGCGTATTTGAGTTATATGGTTGGTTACCGAATGTTGTTCGGAGTCCCGGATGAGATCACGGACGTCACGAGGGTTTCCGGAATGGTCCGGAAACGAAGATTGATATATAGGATGACCTCATTTGATTACCGGAAGGTTTTCGGAGTTACCGGGAATGTACGGGGAATGACGAACGGGTTCCGGGAGTTCACCGGGGGGGGGGGGGGGCAACCCACCCCGGGGAAGCCCATAGGCCTTGAGGGTGGCACACCAGCCCTTAGTGGGCTGGTGGGACAGCCCAGAAGGTCCCTATGCGCCTAGGAAAGAAAATCAAAGAGAAAAAAAGAGGAGGTGGGAAGGGAAGGAAGGACTCCCACCCACCAAACCAAGTCCAACTCGGTTTGGGGGGGGAGCCTTCCCCCTTGGTCTCGGTCGACCCCCTTGGGGCTCCTTGAGCCCCAAGGCAAGGTCCCCTCCCTCCCACCTATATATACGGAGGTTTTAGGGCTGATTTGAGGCGACTTTTCCACGGCAGCCCGACCACATACCTCCACGGTTTTAACTCTAGATCGCGTTTCTGCGGAGCTCGGGCGGAGCCCTGCTGAGACAAGGTCATCACCAACCTCCGAAGCACCGTCACGCTGCCGGAGAAATCTTCTACCTCTCCGTCTCTCTTGCTGGATCAAGAAGGCCGAGATCATCGTCGAGCTGTACGTGTGCTGAACGCGGAGGTGCCGTCCGTTCGGTACTAGATCGTGGGACTGATCGCGGGATTGTTCGCGGGGCGGATCGAGGGACGTGAGGACGTTCCACTACATCAACCGCGTTCACTAACGCTTCTGCTGTACGATCTACAAGGGTACGTAGATCACTCATCCCCTCTCGTAGATGGACATCACCATGATAGGTCTTCGTGCGCGTAGGAAAAATTTTGTTTCCCATGCGACGTTCCCCAACAGTGGCATCATGAGCTAGGTTCATGCGTAGATGTCTTCTCGAGTAGAACACAAAAGTTTTTGTGGGCGGTGATGTGCATTTTGCTGCCCTCCTTAGTCTTTTCTTGATTCCGCGGTATTGTTGGATTGAAGCGGCTTGGACCGACATTACTCGTACGCTTATGAGAGACTGGTTTCATCGCTACGAGTAACCCCGTTGCTCAAAGATGACTGGCAAGTGTCGGTTTCTCCAACTTTAGTTGAATCGGATTTGACCGAGGAGGTCCTTGGATGAGGTTAAATAGCAACTCATATATCTCCGTTGTGGTGTTTGCGTAAGTAAGATGCGATCCTACTAGATACCCATGGTCACCACGTAAAACATGCAACAACAAAATTAGAGGACGTCTAACTTGTTTTTGCAGGGTATGGTTATGATGTGATATGGCCAACGATGTGATGTGATATATTGGATGTATGAGATGATCATGTTGTAATAGTAAATATCGACTTGCACGTCGATGGTACGGCAACCGGCAGGAGCCATAGGGTTGTCTTTATACTAACGTTTGTGCTTGCAGATGCGTTTACTATTTTGCTAGGATGTAGCTTTAGTAGTAATAGCATGAGTAGCACGACAACCCCGATGGCAACACATTGATGGAGATCATGGTGTGGCGCCGGTGACAAGAAGATCGTGCCGCTGCTTTGGTGATGGAGATCAAGAAGCACGTGATGATGGCCATATCATGTCACTTATGAATTGCATGTGATGTTAATCCTTTTATGCACCTTATTTTGCTTAGAACGACGGTAGCATTATGAGGTGATCTCTCACTAAAATTTCAAGACAAAATTGTGTTCTCCCCGACTGTGTACCGTTGCTACAGTTCGTCGTTTCGAGACACCACGTGATGATCGGGTGTGATAGACTCAACGTTCACATACAACGGGTGCAAAACAGTTGCGCACGCGGAACACTCGGGTTAAGCTTGACGAGCCTAGCATGTGCAGACATGGCCTCGGAATACATGAGACCGAAAGGTCGATCATGAATCATATAGATGATATGATTAGCATAGGGATGCTTACCACTGAAACTATACTCAACTCACGTGATGATCGGACTTGAGCTAGTATAAGTGGATCATGAACCACTCAAATGACTAGAGAGATGTACTTTTTGAGTGGGAGTTTAGCAAATAATTTGATTAAGTTAAACTCTAATTACCTTGAACATAGTCTAAAGTCCACTTTGAATATATTTGTGTTGTAGATCATGGCTCACGCTACAGTCATCCTGAATTTTAATACGTTCCTAGAGAAAGCTAAGTTGAAAGATGATGGAAGCAACTTTGTAGACTGGGCTCGTAATCTTAAGCTAATGTTACAAGCCGGGAAGAAGGATTATGTCCTTAATGCTGCGCTAGGAGATGAACCACCCGCTACGGCTGATCAGGATGTTAAGAACGCTTGGTTAGCACGTAAGGAGGACTACTCAATAGTTCAATGTGCAGTCTTGTATGGCTTAGAACCGGGACTTCAACGTCGCTTTGAGCGTCATGGAGAATTTGAGATGTTCCAGGAGTTGCAGTTTATCTTTCAGAAGAACGCCCGGATCGAGAGGTATGAGACCTCCGATAAATTCTATGCTTGCAAGATGGAGGAAAACTCGTCTGTTAGTGAAGATGTGCTCAAAATGTCTGGGTACTCAAACCGTCTAGCTGAGCTGGGGATTGAACTCCCGCAAGAGGCTATCACTGACAGAATCCTTCAATCACTGTCGCCAAGCTATAAAGGCTTTGTGTTGAACTACAACATGCAAGGGATGAACAAGTCTCCCGGCGAGTTGTTTGCGATGCTGAAAGTCGCAGAGTCTGAACTCCGTAAAGAGCATCAAGTGTTGATGGTGAATAAGACCACTAGTTTCAAGAGAAACGGCAAAGGCAAGAAGGGTAATTCGAAAAAGAGCGGCAAGCCTGTTGCCAATCCGACGAAGAAACCCAAAGCTGGACCTAAGCCTGAAACGGAGTGTTACTATTGCAAGGGTATGGGTCACTGGAAGCGCAATTGCCCCAAGTATCTCGCAGATAAGAAGGCGGCCAAAGAAAAATCAGGTATATTTGATATACATGTTATTGATGTGTACTTAACCGGCTCTCGTAGTAGTGCCTGGGTATTCGATACCGGTTCTGTTGCTCATATTTGCAACTCGAAACAGGAACTACGGAATAGACAAAGGCTGGCGAAAGATGAAGTGACGATGCGCGTAGGAAATGGTTCCAAGGTTGATGCAATCGCCGTCGGCACAGTTTCACTTCAGTTACCATCAGGATTAGTGATGAACTTAAATCATTGTTATTTAGTGCCTGCGTTGAGCATGAACATTATATCTGGATCTTGTTTATTGCGAGACGGTTACTCTTTTAAGTCAGAGAATAATGGTTGTTCTATTTCTATGAGTAACATCTTTTATGGTCATGCACCTAATGTGAGAGGATTGTTCATATTGAATCTTGATAGCGATACGCATATACATAACATTGAGACCAAAAGAGTTAGAGTTAACAATGATAGCGCCATATTTTTGTGGCACTGCCGCTTAGGTCATATTGGTGTAAAACGCATGAAGAAACTCCATGCTGATGGACTTTTGGAGTCACTTGACTTTGATTCACTTGACACGTGCGAACCATGCCTCATGGGCAAGATGACTAAGACTCCGTTCTCCGGAACAATGGAGCGTGCAAGTGACTTGTTGGAAATCATACATACCGATGTGTGTGGTCCGATGAGCGTGGAGGCACGCGACGGATATCGTTATTTTCTCACCTTCAATGACGATTTGAGTAGATATGGTTATGTCTACTTGATGAAGCACAAGTCTGAAACATTTGAAAAGTTCAAGCAATTTCAGAGTGAAGTGGAAAATCATCGTAACAAGAAGATCAAGTTCCTACGGTCTGATCGTGGGGGTGAATATCAGAGTTTCGAGTTTGGTACTCACTTAAGACAATGTGGAATTGTTTCACAGTTAACACCGCTTGGAACACCACAGCGTAATGGTGTGTCCGAACGTCGTAATCGTACTCTATTAGAGATGGTGCGATCTATGATGTCTCTTACTGATTTGCCGTTATCGTTTTGGGGTTATGCATTAGAAACAGCTGCATTCACTTTAAATAGGGCACCATCAAAATCCGTTGACACGACACCATACGAACTGTGGTATGGCAAAAGGCCAAAGTTGTCGTTTCTTAAAGTTTGGGGATGTGATGCTTCTGTCAAAAAGCTTCAGCCTGAAAAGCTGGAACCCAAAGCGGAAAGGTGCGTCTTCATAGGTTACCCAAAAGAGACAGTTGGGTAAACCTTCTATCTCAAATCCGAGGGCAAAGTGTTTGTTGCTAAAATCGGAGCTTTTCTCGAGAAGGAGTTTCTCTCGAGAGAATTGAGTGGGAGGAAGATAGAACTTGACGAGGTTGTCAAACCTCTCATCCCTCTGCATGGTGGTGCGGGGCAAGGGGAAACCTCTGTCGTTGCGACGCCGGTTGAGGAGGAAGTTAATGATGATGATCATGAAACTCCAGTTCAAGTTTCTGTCGAACCACGCAGGTCGACGAGACCACGTGCTGCTCCAGAGTGGTACGGTAATCCCGTCTTATCAATCATGTTGTTAGACAACAATGAACCTGCAAATTATGAAGAAGCAATGGTGGGCCCAGATTCCCACAAATGGCTAGAAGCCATCAAGTCCGAGATAGGATCCATCTATGAGAACAAAGTGTGGACTTTGGAGGTACTACCTGAGGGCCGCAAGGCTATTCAGAACAAATGGATCTTTAAGAGGAAGACGGACGCTGACGGCAATGTGACCGTTTATAAAGCTTGACTTGTGGCAAAGGGTTTTTCACAAGTTCAAGGAGTTGACTACGATGAGACATTCTCACCCGTAGTGATGCTTAAGTCCGTCAGAATCATGTTAGCAATAGCTGCATTTTTCGATTATGAAATCTGGCAGATGGATGTCAAAACGGCGTTCCTTAACGGTTTCCTTAAGGAAGAGTTGTATATGATACAACCCGAAGGTTTTGTCGATCCTAAGAATGCTAACAAGGTGTGCAAGCTCCAGCGATCCATTTATGGACTGGTGCAAGCATCTCGGAGTTGGAACAAACGCTTTGATGAGGTGATCAAAGCATTTGGGTTTATACAAGTGGTTGGAGAATCTTGTATTTACAAGAAAGTGAGTGGGAGCTCTGTGGCATTTCTAATATTATATGTGGATGACATATTGGTGATTGGAAACAACGTGGAGTTTTTAGAGAGCATAAAAGATTACTTGAATAAGAGTTTCTCTATGAAGGACCTAGGAGAAGTTGCTTACATTCTAGGCATTAAGATCTATAGGGATAGATCAAAATGACTGATAGGACTTTCACAAAGCACATACCTTGATAAAGTTTTGAAGAGGTTCAAAATGGAACAGTCCAAGAAAGGGTTCTTGCCAGTTTTACAAGGTACGAGATTGAGTAAGACTCAGTGCCCAGCAACTGATGAAGATAGAGAGCATATGCGCTCCGTCCCCTATGCTTCAGCCATAGGTTCTATCATGTATGCAATGTTGTGCACTAGACCGGATGTTAGCCTGGCCATAAGTATGGCACGTAGGTTCCAGAGTAATCCAGGAGTGGATCACTGGACAGCGGTCAAGAATATCCTAAAGTACCTGAAAAGGACTAAGGAGATGTTTCTCGTGTATGGAGGTGACGAAGAGCTCGCCGTAAAAGGTTACGTCGATGCAAGCTTTGACACAGATCCGGACGACTCTAAGTCGCAAACCGAATACGTATTTATTTTTAATGGGGCTGCGGTAAGCTGGTGCAGTTCCAAGCAAAGCGTCGTAGCAGATTCTACATGTGAAGCGGAGTACATGGCTGCCTCGGAGGCTGCTAAGGAGGGTGTCTGGATGAAGCAGTTCATGACGGATCTTGGAGTGGTGCCAAGCGCACTGAATCCAATAACCTTGTTCTGTGACAACACGGGTGCCATTGCCTTAGCAAAGGAACCACGGTTTCACAAGAAGACCAGACCCATCAAACGACGCTTCAACCTCATCCGCGACTACGTCGAGGGAGAGGACGTAAATATATGCAAAGTGCACACGGATCTGAATGTAGCAGACCCGCTGACTAAACCTCTTCCACGACCAAAGCATGATCAACACCAGAACTGTATGGGTGTTAGATTTATTACAATGTAATTCACATGATGATGTGAGGGCTAGATTATTGACTCTAGTGCAAGTGGGAGACTGTTGGAATTATGCCCTAGAGGCAATAATAAATATAGTTATTATTATAATTCCTGTATCAAGATAATCGTTTATTATCCATGCTATAATTGTATTGAATGAAGACTCATTTACATGTGTGGATACATAGACAAAACACCGTCCCTAGCAAGCCTCTAGTTGGCTAGCCAGTTGATCAAAGTTAGTCAGTGTCTTCTGATTATGAACAAAGTGTTGTTGCTTGATAACTGGATCATGTCATTAGGAGAATCACGTGATGGACTAGACCCAAACTAATATACGTAGCATGTTGATCGTGTCATTTTGTTGCTACTGTTTTCTGTGTGTCAAGTATTTATTCCTATGACCATGAGATCATATAACTCACTGGCACCGGAGGAATGCTTTGTGTGTATCAAACGTCGCAATGTAACTGGGTGACTATAAAGATGCTCTACAGGTATCTCCGAAGGTGTTAGTTGAGTTAGTATGGATCAAGACTGGGATTTGTCACTCCGTGTGACGGAGAGGTATCTCGGGGCCCACTCGGTAATACAACATCACACACAAGCCTTGCAAGAAATGTAACTTAGTGTAAGTTGCGGGATCTTGTATTACGGAACGAGTAAAGAGACTTGCCGGTAAATGAGATTGAAATAGGTATGCGGATACTGACGATCGAATCTCGGGAAAGTAACATAGTATAGGACAAAGGGAATGACATACGGGATTATATGAATCCTTGGCACTGAGGTTCAAACGATAAGATCTTCGTAGAATATGTAGGATCCAATATGGGCATCCAGGTCCCGCTATTGGATATTGACCGAGGAGTCTCTCGGGTCATGTCTACATAGTTGTCAAACCCGCAGGGTCTGCACACTTAAGGTTCGACGTTGTTTTATGCGTATTTGAGTTATATGGTTGGTTACCGAATGTTGTTCGGAGTCCCGGATGAGATCACGGACGTCACGAGGGTTTCCGGAATGGTCCAGAAACGAAGATTGATATATAGGATGACCTCATTTGATTACCGGAAGGTTTTCGGAGTTACCGGGAATGTACCGGGATTGATGAATGGGTTCCGGGAGTTCACCGGGGGGGCAACCCACCCCGGGGAAGCCCATAGGCCTTGAGGGTGGCACACCAGCCCTTAGTGGGCTTGTGGGACAGCCCAAAAGGGCCCTATGTGCCTAGGAAAGAAAATCAAAGAGAAAAGAAAAAAAAAGAGGAGGTGGGAAGGGAAGGAAGGACTCCCACCCACCAAACCAAGTCCAACTCAGTTTGGGGGGGGGAGCCTTCCCCCTTGGACTCGGCTGACCCCCTTGGGGCTCCTTGAGCCCCAAGGCAAGGTCCCCTCCCTCCCTCCTATATATACGGAGGTTTTAGGGCTGATTTGAGACGACTTTTCCACGGCAGCCCGACCACATACCTCCACGGTTTTTCCTCTAGATCGCATTTCTGCGGAGCTCGGGCGGAGCCCTGCTGAGACAAGGTCATCACCAACCTTCGGAGCACTGTCATGCTGCCGGAGAACTCTTCTACCTCTCCGTCTCTCTTGCTGGATCAAGAAGGCCGAGATCATCGTCGAGCTGAATGTGTGCTGAACGCGGAGGTGCCGTCCGTTCGGTACTAGATCGTGGGACTGATCGCAGGATTGTTCGCGGGGCGGATCGAGGGACATGAGGACGTTCCACTACATCAACCGCGTTCACTAACGCTTCTGCTGTACGATCTACAAGGGTACGTAGCTCACTCATCCCCTCTCATAGATGGACATCACCATGATAGGTCTTCGTGCGCGTAGGAAATTTTTTGTTTCCCATGCGACGTTCCCCAACAGTGTCAATGTCGGGGATGATGTGTCGACGCCGGCTACTGGTAGAGGCACCAGAAAAATGGGTGGCAACAACGACCGGCGTCGACGTTGAGGGCTTGCTTATCGATCTTTGGTGGGAGAGGATGGCGAAAGTGCCACCGACTAGCGGGCGAGGGGGAGGAGTAGGCGGGCGCGCGTGCATCCGTTTTGCGCCCACACTAATGCAAATGAGGCCCAAAATTGGATCGGGAATGGGTCGATAGGCGGACGAAAAGCGGACGCGTGTCCATTGGGGTCGGCACGTTGGGTTGACTTTTTTGTCCGCACCAACTCAAACGGACGCGCGGAGATGAAATGGGTCGGCGCGTTGGAGTTGCTCTAATGCCAACTCCAACGTGCGACCCAAAACAGATGTCCGGATCATCCGCTTTTCTTCCGTTTGGGGCAGGAAAACGGGCACGACCGTCCGCTTGTGGTCGTGCGGTCATCGGTGTGCCCAACAGGCTGGTTGCACCCCAAATGGTACGCTTTTTTGTACGCAAAAAAAAACACCAAAACCCCAAATAAAAATGTTAAAAATAACACGAAAATATTATCACAGGCACTAAACGTCCATATTACCCAAGTTCTCACATTAAATATAAACAACATAATTTAAAAAATTAAAAAAGATTAAAAAAAGGCCCCTTGCCGCCGTTCCCTACTATGGCCTCCATCTAGTCCTTGTCGTCCTCCTCGTCGCCGGTGAGGTCGACGTATGGAGGTGGCTGCGAGAGGTGGGCTAGCGGAGCCGCATGCTATGCTGGCTGCGGTGGCGCATGCATGACTGATACGTCTCAAACGTATCTATAATTTTTGATGGTTTCATGTTGTTATCTTGTCAACTTTGGATGTTTTATGTACCTTTTATATATTTTTTGGGACTAACTTATTAATTTAGTGCCAAGTACGAGTTCCTGTTTTTTCTGTGTTTTTGACTCTTTTCAGATCTGTTTTTGGAACGGAGTCCAAACGGAATAAAATCCCCGAAATAAATTTTTCCAGAACGGAAGAAGATCAGGGGACTTGAGGGCCAAGGCAGGAGAGCCACAGGGGGCCCACAAGCCCTGTAGCCACCACCAAGGGGGCGACGGCTACCAGGCTTGTGGCCTCCCTGGAGCCCCCCTGCCCTTGCTCTTTTGCCTATATATTCCCTAAAATCCAGAAAAAAATCAGGGCATCCACGGAAACACTTTTCCGCCGCCGCAAGCTTCCGTTTCCGCGAGATCTCATCTGGAGACCCTTCCCGGTCCGTAGCTTCCGTTTCCGGGTCCGTAGTTTGTAGCTAGATGGCTTATTCTCTCTCTTGGATCTTCAATACAAAGTTCTCCATGATCTTCATGGAGATCTATCCGATGTAATCCTCTTTGGCGGTGTGTTTGTCGAGGTCCGATGAATTGTGGATTTGTGATCAGATTATCTATGAATTATATTTGAGTCTTTGCTGATTTCTTATATGCATGATTTGATATCCTTGTAAGTCTCTCTGTGTCTTGGGTTTTGTTTGGCCAACTAGATCTATGATTCTTGCAATGGGAGAAGTGCTTGGTTTTGGGTCATATCGTGTGGTCACCTTTCCCAGTGACAGAAGGGGCAGCAAGGCACGCATCGTGTTGTTGCCATCAAGGGTAACAAGATGGGCTTTTATCGTAGATATGAGATTTTCCATCTACATCATGTCATCTTGCTTAAGGCGTTACTCTATTCTCATGAACTTAATACACTAGATGCATGCTGGATAGCGGTCGACGTGTGGAGTAATAGTAGTAGATGCAGAAAGTATCGGTCTACTTGTTTTGGACGTGATGCCTATAGATATAATCATTGCCTTAGATAATGTCACGACTTTGCGCGGTTCTATCAATTGCTCGAGAGTAATTCGTTCACCCACCGTCTACTTGCTTTCATGAGAGAAGCCACTAGTGAACACTACGGCCCCTGGGTCTATTCACAACTATCGTTTCCAATTTCACTTTTACTTTGCTTTGTTTCTTTTTGCTTTCAGTTCTTACTTTGCAAACAATCTATAAGGGATTGACAACCCCTTCATAGCGTTGGGTGCAAGCTCTTTGTGTTTGTGCAGGTACTTGTGACAATCCTTCACTAGATCGATACCTTGGTTCTCAAAACTGAGGGAAATACTTACCGCCGCTGTGCTACATCACCCTTTCCGCTTCGAGGGAACACCAACGCAAGGCTCCAATGCCACGAGGGAATCCTTTGCATATTTTCCAAGGAAGTCCCTAAAGGCGTAGCCGTAGCAGAAGGATTCCTGGTGCCGTTTCTGAGGAGTATGAAGATAAGAATATTCTCCCGTGAACACGCTTGTTTCTGGCGCCGTTGGAAGGTCTTTTGTTGCAGTAGCAGAAATATTTCTGGCGTCGTTGCCGGGGAAGGAGAGATCTCTCCAAGTAGGTGTCACAAAATCATCTCTTGCATTTACCTTTTTTGCCAGTTGCCTCTGGTTTTCCTCTCCCCCACTTGACATTTGCCGTTTTCATTTGCCTTTCTTGTTTGCCGTTTCCTTTTGCCTTTTTGCCGATCTCTTTTTCCCGCCTACTTCCTGCTCGTTTGTGTGTGGGATAGTCCATTAATGGCTAGACCCACCACTCCAAACGATACCCCTGAGAACGAAGTTCTCAATTTCAAGCAGATTGAGGAAGAAAGTTTAAAGGACGCTTGCTACAGGATTTGGAATGCTCAAAGTAGATCTACTCGTAAGCAATCCACTACTGTTCTTCTTCACAGTTTTTATGTTGGAATCTCTCCTTGGAATAGGTATATTCTTGATACCATTTTAGGCGGAATTTTTTTGGGGAGCCATACTGTGGACTCCTATGGAGCTATCATGAATTTTGTAGGCTCACCCCCGCTCATGGTTAATGGGACTACCTTGACCTTGGAACACGTGATGCAAAGACTTGACGCTATTGAAAACAAAATTGCCACAATTGAACTTATTGAGGGTTTGGCAGAAAGATCCACAATCAAATTAATCAGTACAGATCCAAAGTGGGAATGGTCTTGAAAAACTTAAGGGAGAAGGAACCTATAGTTAATGATTCCTCTAGAATTGGCAAACTAGAAGATGTCATAACCAACTTGGGTTCCGCTTTTTCCGCTGTGCAAAATACTCCTAATCTCACTCTCAAAAAGACCGTCAAGTCTGTTTTTGTTCCTAAAGCTAGTGGTGAGTCATCCAATAAAGATGAAGATCTTAAGATGATAAATGATCATGCTACTTATGGTTTGAGCACCAAAGATGACTATACGTGATTCCATCACCTTTTGCCTAGCTAAGGGCGTTAAATAGTAGCGCTTGTTGGGAGGAAACCCAACGAATCTATCCTTTTTCTTTCTGTTTTGTGTTTTCCACACTTTCATAATTCTGTTATGATTGTGTTTTTGTGTTTCTTTTTGCATTTGTGCCAAGTAAAACCGTTATGATTAGTCTTGGGGATGATCGTTTGGTCATGCTGGAAAAGACAGAAACTTTCTGCTCACGAAAAGAATTTTCATTTTTTTTCCTGTAAGAGCGTTTGAGTTGTTTCTTTTTGCTGCTGATTGCTACGGGAATTCTTCATACTGTCGTAATTTTTCAGAATTTTTGAAGTACCAGAAGTATACGAAGTATACAGATTGCTACAGACTGGTGTGCTGTGAACAGATTCTGTTTTTGTTGAGTTGGTTGCTTATTTTGATGAAACTATGGATAGTATCGGCGGGTATTAGCCATGGAAGATTGAAAATACAGTAACCCAACATCAACATAAGAAGAATTTAAGTTTGCTACAGTACCAAAGGAAGTGGTGGTTTGCTTTCTTATACTAATGTTATCACGAGTTTCTGTTTAAGTTTCGTGTTGTGAAGTTTTGAAGTCTTGGGTGAAGTTCTTATGGACAAAAAGATAAAGAGTGGCAAGAGCTCAAGCTTGGGGATGCCCAAGGCACCCCAAGATGATTCAAGGATGCCGTAAAAGCCTAAGCTTGGGGATGCCACGGGAAGGCATCCCCTCTTTCGTCTTCAATCCATTGGTAACGTTACTTGGGGTTATATTTTTATTCACCACATGTTATGTGTTTTGCTTGGAGCGTCTTGTATCGTAGGAGTCTTTTATTTCTATTGTGTCACAATCATCCTTGCTGCACACCTAGAGAGAGAGAGACATGCACTCACAGTGATTTTGTCGAGCTTCACTTATATCCTTTGGTAGACAATTCAGCTCACATGTGCTTCAATTATATCTTTTGAGCTAGTTGATTTTGCTCTGTGTGCTTCACTTATATCTTTTAGAGTAAGGAAGTGCGTGGCTTGGTAGTTGATCCATGCTATGAAATTAGTCTCAAAAGGGGTAGTTATCCAATGGGATATGAAAACTTCCATCTCCATGTGCATTGAATAGTTAGAGAAGTTTGATCCATCTTAATTAGTTTTGAGTTTTGGTTGCGGTAATATTTAAGTTATGTTAGTATGGTGTTGTGGATCTAGAAATACTTGTGTTGAACTTAGTGATTCCCGTAGCATGCACGTATGGTGAACCGCTATGTGATGAAGTCTGAGCATGATTAGTCTATTGATTGTCATCCTTTGTGTGGCGGTCGGGATCGCGCGATGGTTTGTACCTACCAACCCTTCCCCTAGGAGTATGCGGTGAATGCTTTGTTTCGATTACTACTAAATCTTTTTCAACAAGTATATGAGTTCTTCATGACTAATGTTGAGTCCATGGTTTAGATGCACTTCCACCTTCCACCATCACTATCTTCTTAGTGTCGTGCAACTTTCGCCGGTGCACATGACCCACCATTAGCCTCCCTCAAAACAGCCACCATACCTACCTACTATGGCTTTTTCAAAGTCATTCTGAGATATATTGCCATGCAACTACCACCATGACATGTGCCACCACTTCTACATTGCCATTGCATGATCGTAAGATATCTAGCCTGATGTTTCCATTGATATCTATGCCATGCTAGATCATTGTCACGGTACACTACCGAAGGCATTCCATATAGAGTCATCATTGCTCTAATTTTTGAGTTGTAAGTGTGATGATCATCATTGACGGAGCATTGTCCCATGTGAGGAAATAAAAGAGGCCAGCGAAGCCCATATACAAAAAGATGCCAAAGATGCCCACCAAAATAATAATAATAATAAAAGAGAGGCCAAAGAGCCCACCAAAAAATGAGAGAAAAAGAGAGAAGGGACAATGCTACCATCCTTCCACACTTGTGCTTATTAAGCACCATGATCTTCATGATTGAGAGTCTCTCGTTTTGTCACCACCATATAGCTAGTGGGAAATTTTCATTATATAACTTGGCTTGTATATTCCAATGATAGGCTTCCTCAAATTTTCCTTAGGTCTTCGTGAGCAAGCAAGTTGGATGCACACCCACTAGTTTTCTTTAAGAGATTTCACTTACTCTTAGCTCTAGTGCATCATTTGTATGGCAATCCCTACTCATTTACATTGATATCTATTGATGAGCATCTCCATAGCTCATTGATATGCCTAGTTAATGTGACTATCTTCTCCTTGTTTGTCTTGCAACCTCCACCGCACTCCACACCTCTTATAGTGCTAAAACCATGGCTCACGCTCATGTATTGCGTGAGAGTTGAGAAGATTTGAGAAAGTAAAGGTGTGAAAACAATTACTTGGCCAATACCGGGGTTGTGCATGATTTAAATTCGTTGTGCAAGGATGATAGAGAATAGCCATACAATATGATTTTGTAGGGATAACTTTCTTTTGGCCTTGTTATTTTGAAAGTTCATGATTACCTTGCTAGTTTGCTTGAAGTATTATTGTCTCCACATCAATAGCAAACTATTGTTTTGAATCTAATGGATCTGAACATTCACGTCACATAAGAGGAGTTACAAAGGACATCTATGCTAGGTAGCATGAAAGCATCAAAAATTCATTCTTTATCACTTCCCTACTCGAGGACGAGCAGGAGTTAAGCTTGGGGATGCTTGATACGTCTCAAACGTATCTATAATTTTTGATGGTTTCATGTTGTTATCTTGTCAACTTTGGATGTTTTATGTACCTTTTATATATGTTTTTTGGGACTAACTTATTAATTCAGTGCCAAGTGCCAGTTCCTGTGTTTTCTGTGTTTTTGACTCTTTTCAGATCTGATTTTGGAACGGAGTCCAAACGGAATAAAATCCCCGAAATAATTTTTTCCAGAACGGAAGAAGATCAGGGGACTTGAGGGCCAAGGCACGAGAGCCACACGGGGCCCACAAGCCGTGTAGCCGCCACCAGGGGCCCTGCCCTAGCTGTTTCGCCTATATATTCCCTAAAATCCAGAAAAAAATCAGGGCATCCACGAAAACACTTTTCCGCCGCCGCAAGCTTTCGTTTCCGCGAGATCTCATCTGGAGACCCTTCCCGGTGCCCTGCCGGAGGGGACTTTGGAGTTGGAGGGCTTCTACATCACCATCATCGCCTCTCCAATGACTCGTGAGTAGTTCACTTCAGACCTACGGGTCCGTAGTTAGTAGCTAGATGGCTTCTTCTCTCTCTTGGATCTTCAATACAAAGTTCTCCATGATCTTCATGGAGATCTATCCGATGTAATCCTCTTTGGCGGTGTGTTTGTCGAGATCCGATGAATTGTGGATTTGTGATCAGATTATCTATGAATTATATTTGAGTCTTTGCTGATTTCTTATATGCATGATTTGATATCCTTGTAAGTCTCTCTGGGTCTTGGGTTTTGTTTGGCCAACTAGATCGATGATTCTTGCAATGGGTGAAGTGCTTGGTTTTGGGTTCATACCGTGTGGTGACCTTTCCCAGTGACAGAAGGGGCAGCAAGGCACGCATCGTTTTGTTGCCATCAAGGGTAAGAAGATGGGTTTTTATCGTAGATATGAGATTGTCCATCTACATCATGTCATCTTGCTTAAGGCGTTAGTCTGTTCTCATGAACTTAACACACTAGATGCATGATGGATAGCGGTCGACGTGTGGAGTAATAGTAGTAGATGCATAAAGTATCGGTCTACTTGTTTTGGATGTGATGCCTATAGATATAATCATTGCCTTAGATAACATCACGATTTTGCGCGGTTCTATCAATTGCTCGCGAGTAATTCGTTCACCCACCGTCTACTTGATTTCATGAGAGAAGCCACTAGTGAACACTACGGCTCCCGGGTCTATTGCTACTGCAACAAAGACCTTCCAATGGCGCCAGAAATAGGCACGTCGACGGGAGAATACTTGGCTTGATCCTTCTACGGCGGCTACGCCTTAAGGGACTTCCTAGGCAAGTATGCAAAGGATTTCCCCCGTGGCCTTGGAGCCTTGCATTGGTGTTCCCTCGAAGCGGAAAGGGTGATGTAGCGTAGCGGTGGTAAGTATTTCCCTCAGTTTGAGAACCAAGGTATCAATCCAGTGAAGGAGTATCTCAAGATCCTGCACAAACACAAAAGCTTGCTCCCAATGCTATGAAGGGGTGGTCAATCCCTTATAGATTGTTTGCCAAGTGAGAACTGAAAGCTACAAAGTAACAAAGCAAAGTAAAAGCACAGGTGTAAACGAAGGATGTGAATAGACCCGGGGGCCGTAGTGTTTACTAGTGGCTTCTCTCATGAAAGCAAGTAGACAGTGGGTGAACAAATTACTGTCGAGCAATTGATAAAACCGCGCAAATTCGTGACGATATCTATGCAATGATTATATCTATAGGCATCACGTCCAAAACAAGTAGACCGATACTTTCTGCATCCACTACTATTGCTCCACACATCGACCGCTATCCAGCATGCATCTAGTGTATTAAGTCCATAAGAACAGAGTAACGCCTTAAGCAAGATGACATGATGTAGAGGGATAAT
The DNA here is from genome assembly GCF_904849725.1 of Hordeum vulgare subsp. vulgare. Lineage (NCBI taxonomy): Eukaryota > Viridiplantae > Streptophyta > Magnoliopsida > Poales > Poaceae > Hordeum > Hordeum vulgare. Next base: position 519,148,751 of record NC_058520.1, read on the forward strand.
CTCAAACCAATGATAAAACCCCCATCTTTTTACCCTTGATGGCAACTACTTGATGTGTGCCTTGCTGCCCCTACTGTCACTGGGAAAGGTCACCACATGGTAGAACCCAAAACCAAGCACTTCTCCCATTGCAAGAATCATAGATCTAGTTGGCCAAACAAAACCCAAGACTCGGAGAGACTTATAAGGATATCAAATCATGCATATAAGAAATCAGCAAAGACTCAAATATATATATCATAGATAATCTGATCACAAATCCACAATTCATCGGATCTCGACAAACACACCGCCAAAGAAGATTACATCGGATAGATCTCCATGAAGATCATGGAGAACTTTGTATTAAAGATCCAAGAGAGAGAAGAAGCCATCAAACTACTAACTACGGACCTGTAGGTCTGAAGTGAACTACTCACGAGTCATTGGAGGGGCGATGATGATCATGAAGAATCCCTCCAACTCCAAAGTCCCCTCCGACAGGGCGCCGGGAAGGGTCTCCAGATGAGATCTCGAGGAAACGGAAGCTTGCGGGGGCGGAAAAGTATTTTCGAGGCTCCCGTGATCTTCTTCCGTTCGGGAAAAATCATTTCGGTGTTTTTATTCCGTTTGGACTCCGTTCCAAAATCAGATCTGAAAAGAGTCAAAAACATAGAAAAAACAGGAACTGACACTTGGCACTGAATTAATAAGCTAGTCCCAAAAAAGATATAAAAGGTACGTAAAACATCCAAATAAGACAAGATAACAGCATGGAACCATCAAAAATTATAGATACGTTTGAGACGTATCAAGCATCCCCAAGCTTAACTCCTGCTCGTCCTCGAGTAGGGAAGTGATAAAGAATGAAATTTTGATGCTTTCATGCTACCTAGCATAGATGTCCTTTGTAATTCCTCTTATGTGACGTGAATGTTCAGATCCATTAGATTCAAAACAATAGTTTGCTATTGACGTGGAAACAATAATAATTCAAGCAAACTAGCAAGGTAATCATTTACTTTCAAAATAACAAGGCCAAAAGAGAGTTATCCCTACAAAAGCATATAGTCTGGCTATGCTCTATCATCATTGCACAACGAATTTAAATCATGCACAACCCCGGTATTGGCCAAGTAATTGTTTCACACCTTTACTTTCTCAAACCTTTTCAACTCTCACGCAATACATGAGAGTGAGCCATGGTTATAGCACTATAGATGGTGTAAAATATGGTGGAGGTTGCAAGACAAAAAGGAGAAGATAGTCACATTAACTAGGCATATCAATGAGTTGTGGAGATGATCATCAATAGATGTCAATTTGAATGAGTAGGGATTGCCATACAAATGATGCACTAGAGCTACGAGTATGTGAAAGCTATTAAAGAAAACTAGTGGGTGTGCATCCAACTTGCTTGCTCACGAAGACCTAAGGCAATTTTGAGGAAGCCTATCATTGGAATATACAAGCCAAGTTATATAATGAAAATTTCCCACTAGCTATATGGTGGTGACAAAACGAGAGACTCTCAATCATGAAGATCATGGTGCTTAATATGCACAAGTGTGGAAAAAGTGGTATCATTGTCCCTTCTCTCTTTTTCTCTCATTTGTTTGGTGGGCTCTTTGGCCTCTTTTTTTGTGGGCTTCTTTGGCCTCTTTTATTTCCTCACATGGGACAATGCTCCATTAATGATGATCATCACACTTTCAACTCAAAACTTAGAGTAACGATGACTCTATTTGGAATGCCTTCGGTAATGTACCGTGGCAATGATCTAGCATGGCATAGACATTAATGGAAACATCATGCTAGCTATCTTACGATCATGCAATGGCAATGTAGACGTGGTGGCACATGTCATGGTGGTAGTTGCATGGCAATATATCTCGGAATGACTTTGAAAAAGCCATAGTAGGTAGGTATGGTGGCTGTTTTGAGGGAGGCTAATGGTGGGTTTTGTGCACCGGCGAAAGTTGCACGACACTAAGAAGATAGTGATGGTGGAAGGTGAAAGTGCATCTAAACCATGGACTCAACATTAGTCATGAAGAACTCATATACTTGTTGCTAAAGTTTTATTAGTAATCGAAACAAAGCATTCAACGCATACTCCTAGGGGAAGGGTTGGTAGGTATAAACCATCGCGCGATCCCGACCGCCACGCAAAGGATGACAATCAATATACTAATCATGCTCAGATTTCATCACATAGCGGTTCACCATACGTGCATGCTACGGGAATCACTAACTTCAACACAAGTATTTCTAGATCCACAACACCTTACTAGCATGACTTCAATATTACCATAACCACAACTCAAAACTAATTGAGATGAATCAAACTTCTCTAACTATTCAATGCACATGAAGGTGGAAGTTTTCGTATCCCTTTGGATAACTACCCCTTTTGAGACTACTTTCAAAGCATAGATCAACTACCAAGCCACACACCATTGTGCTCTAAAAGATATAAGTGAAGCACATAGAGCAAAAGTATCTAGCTGAAAAGATATAAGTGAAGCATACGTGAGCTGAATTGTCTACCAAAAGATATAAGTGAAGCTCGACAAAATCACGGTGTGTGCATGTCTCTCGCTCTAGGTGTGCAGCAAGGATGATTGTGACACAACAAAAATAAAAGACTCCTATGATACAATACGCTCCAAGCAAAAACACATAACGTGTGGTGAATAAAAATATAGCCCCAAGTAACGTTACCGATGGATTGAAGACGAGAGAGGGGATGCATTTCCGGGGCATCCCCAAGCTTAGGCTTTTACGGCATCCTTGAATCTCTTGGGGTGCGTTGGGCATCCCCAACCTTGAGCTCTTGCCACTCTTTATCTCTTTGTCCATAAGAACTTCACCCAAAACTTGAAAACTTCACAACACGAAACTTAAACAGAAACTCGTGATAACATTAGTACAAGAAAGCAAACCACCACTTCCTTAGGTACTGTAGCAAACTTAAATTCTACTTGTGCTGATGTTGGGTTACTGTATTTCCAATCTTCCATGGCTAATACCACCCCCCCCCCCCCCCGATACTATCCATAGTTTCATCAAAATAAGCAACCAACACAACAAAAACAGAATCTGTTAACAGCAGACCAGTCTGTAGAAATCTGTATATTTCGTATACCTATGCTACTTTCAAAATTCTGAAAAATTACGACAGCCTGAAGAATTTTCGTAGCAATCAGCAGCAAAAAGAATCATCTCAAAAGCTCTTACAGAAGAAAAACGAAAATTCTTTTCGTGAGCAGAAAGTTATGTCTTTTCCAGCATGACCAAACGATCATCCCCAAGACTAATCATACCGGTTTTGCTTGGCACAAACCCAAAAAGAAACACAAAAAACACAACCATAACAGAATTATGAAAGTGTGAAAAACACAAAACAGAAAGAAAAAGGATAGATTCGTTGGGTTGCCTCCCAACAAGCGCTTTTGTTTAACGCCCTTAGCTAGGCATCAATGATGCTCACACAAAAGACAAGAGTTGAAGCACAACGAGAGCATGTGAAAATCACATCTAAGTCTAACATACTTCCTATGCATAGGCATTTTATAGTAAAACAGATTGTCAAGACAACCAATAGTTGCCATATGCAAGGAAGAAGAAAGAGACAATAGCAATCTCAACATAACGAGAGGTAATTTGGTAACATGAAAGTTTCTAGCACAATATTTTCCTGTCTCATAGCAATTACATGTGGGATCATATTCGAATTCAACAATTTAACTATCACATAGGATATTCTTTTCATGATCCACATGCATGCAAAGTTGACGCTCTTCAAAAATAGTGGGATTATCATCAAATAAAGTCATGACTTCTCCAATCCCACTTTCAGTGTTGTTGCAAATATCATATTCATCATGAGGTTTGAACAAATTTTCAAGATCATAAGAAAGATCATCACCCCAATCATGATTATTGCAACAAGTAGAGGACATAGCAAAACTAGAATCCCCAAGCTTAGGGTTTTGCATATCTTTAGCATGATTGTCACTAATAGAATTTATAGTGAAACCATTGCCATCATGCTTTTCATCCAAGGAGCCCTCGTGAATCACTTCATGAATTTCTTCATCACCATTTTCAGATTCACGCATCTCACGCAAAAATCCATAAAGATAGTCAAGTGCCCTCAACTCACTAGCAGTTCGTTCCACATAAGTGGGTCCCTTAAAGAGATTAACAAACGAAGATGCAAGCATATTGAAGGCACATGGCACACAAGCGAACAGAAAGCAAGCGAGAGAAAAAGGGCGAACGAAAAAGGCAAAAGGCAAAAGAAAACAGCAAAGGAGAAAGGCAAATGGAAACGACAAATGTGAAGTGGGGGAGAGGAAAACGAGAGGCAACTGGCAACAAAAGTAAATGCAAGAGATGAGTTTGTGAAGTGGGGGACGCCTTAAGGGACTTCCTAGGCAAGTATGCAAAGGATTTCCCCCGTGGCCTTGGAGCCTTGCGTTGGTGTTCCCTAGAAGCGGAAAGGGTGATGTAGCGTAGGGGTGGTAAGTATTTCCGTCAGTTTGAGAACCAAGGTATCAATCCAGTGGAGGAGTATCTCAAGATCCTGCACAAACACATAAGCTTGCTCCCAACGCTATGAAGGGGTTGTCAATCCCTTATAGATTGTTTGCCAAGTGAGAACTGAAAGCAACAAAGTAACAAAGCAAAGTAAAAGCGGAGGTGTAAACGATGGATGTGAATAGACTCGGGGGCCGTAGTGTTTACTAGTAGATTTTCTCATGAAATCAAGTAGACGGTGGGTGAACAAATTACTGTCGAGCAATTGATAGAACCGCGCAAAGTCGTGACGATATCTATGCAATGGTTATATCCATAGGAATCACGTCCAAAACAAGTAGACCGATACTTTCGGCATCTACTACTATTACTCCACACGTCGACCGCTATCCAGCATGCATCTAGTGTATTAAGTCCATAAGAACAGAGTAACGCCTTAAGCAAGATGACATGATGTAGAGGGATAATCTGAAACCAATGATAAAAACCCCATCTTTTTACCCTTGATGGCAACTACTTGATGTGTGCCTTGCTTCCCCTACTGTTACTGGGAAAGGTCGCCACATGGTAGAACCCAAAACCAAGCACTTCTCCCATTGCAAGAATCATAGATCTAGTTGGCCAAACAAAACCCAAGACTCGAAGAGACTTACAAGGATATCAAATCATGCATATAAGAAATCAACAAAGACTCAAATATATATCGTAGATAATCTGATGACAAATCCACAATTCATCGGATCTCGACAAATACACTGCCAGAGAAGATTACATCGGATAGATCTCCATGAAGATCATGGAGAACTTTGTACTAAAGATCCAAGAGAGAGAAGAAGCCATCTAGCTACTAACTACGGACCCGTAGGTCTGAAGTGAACTACTCACGGGTCATTGGAGGGGCGATGATGATGATGAAGAAGCCCTCCAACTCCAAAGTCCCCTCCAGCAGGGCGCCGAGAAGGGTCTCCAGATAAGATCTCGTGGAAACGAAATCTTGCAGCGGCGGAAAAGTATTTTCGAGGCTCCCGTGATCTTCTTCCGTTCGGGAAAAAATCATTTCGGGGTTTTTATTCCGTTTGGACTCCGTTCCAAAATCAGATATGAAAACAGTCAAAAACACAGAAAAAATAGGAACATGCACTTGGCACTGAATTAATAAGTTAGTCCCAAAAAAATATAAAAGCTACATAAAACATCCAAAGAAGACAAGATAACAACATGAAACCATCAACAATTATAGATACGTTTGAGACGTATCATCTATTCACAACTATCGTTTCCGCTTTCACTTTTACTTTGCTTTGTTTCTTTTTGCTTTCAGTTCTCACTTTTCAAACAATCTATAAGGGATTGACAACCCCTTCATAGCGTTGGGTGCAAGCTCTTTGTGTTTGTGCAGGTACTTGTGACAATCCTTCACTGGATCGATACCTTGGTTCTCAAAACTAAGGGAAATACTTACGCTGCTGTGCTACATCACCCTTTCCGCTTCGAGCGATCACCAACGCAAGGCTCCAATGCCACGGGGGGACCCTTTGCATATTTGCCAAGGAAGTCCCTAAAGGAGTAGCCGTAGCAGAAGGATCCCTGGTGCCGTTGCTGAGGAGTATCAAGACAAGAATAGTCTCCCGTCAACACGCTTGTTTCTGGCGCCGTTGGAAGGTCTTTTGTTGCAGTAGCAATGACCTCTTCTCATGGCGAGAATGGTGACCACCGAATGGTATCCACCTAGGGTGTGCATGGCATGGTCTTCGTCCACGTCCAGGACTGCCGAACCAATGACAGGTTCCATCCCTCCGGCTCATCCAACGCCACCTCTGATCACGCCTCCTCCATGGTCTCCTCCTTCACATAGGCGTCGAACTCGGGGAAGGTGACGTTGTCGGACGCTGACATGGCCAGCATCTCCTCGAGGCCCTCCCATTTGCGCTCGTCGTGTGTGTGGACGGAGTCCTCCATCACGTGCCTCATCACGTCCTCCTGCTCGGTGTCCGACATTGGCTTGGGGGGGGGGGGGTTGGGAAACGTTGCATGGGAAACAAAAAAAGTCCTACACTCACCAAGATCAATCTAGGAGAGACACATCTACAAGAGGAGAGATTGAATCTACATACCCTTGTAGATCTCTAAGCGGAAACATTCAAGAACGCGGATGATGTAGTGGTACGTCTTCGCGATCCAATCACGAACCGTCCCACGAACTCCCGATCAAGTGCCGAACGGACGGCACCTCCGTGTTCAACAAAAGTACAACTTGGTGATGCTTTCACCTCCTCGATCCAGCGAGCGATAGTGAAGTAGCAACCTGAGTCCTCCAGTAGCACAACAGTGTGGTGAGGTGTCGATGGTGACATCTGAGCAGGGCTTCGACGTGTGGTATTTAGAGTAGAAGAACTACGAGGTAGAGGAGGAGCAGCGTCATGACAAGCTGTCGTGTGGCTGCCCTCTCTCTACCTCTCTATATATAGGGGGAAGGGAGATAGGAGGGATCCCTAGGGTTTCCCCTAGGTGTCGGCGTCCAAGAGGGGGCGGCGGCTAGGTTTGGGTGGCCCCTCCCACTTGGGTGCCTTGCGAGCCAAGTTGGGCTGGCGGCGCCCTAGGAGGAGGCCTCCTCCCCTTCGGCCGAAGTGGGCAGGGGTGAGGGGCTGCGCCCAGCCCCCTAGTGGGCTGTGGTGCTCCCTCTCCTTGGCCCATGAGCCCCCCCAACAATTGCAGGGGCCTCCAAAACCCCTTTCGGTATTCCGTCATTCCCCCGGTGCGCCTCGGAACAGTTCCGGACTCCGATGATCTTAATCTTATATACCAATCTTCACCTCTAGATCATTTCAGAGTTCCTCGTCACGTATGAGATCTCATCCAGGACACTAAAAAACCTTTGTTCACCAACACAATGACTCAATTATGCTTATATCGTCACCGAAACTTAAGTGTGTAAACCCTGCGGGATCGAGAACTATACACACATGACCGAGACACTCTCCTGTCAATAACCAATAGCAGGACCTCGATGTCCATATTGGCTCCTACATATTCTATGAAAATCTTTATCGGTGGAACCACGATGTCAAGTATTCAATCAATCCCGTATGTTGTTCCTTTTGTCTATCAGTATGTTACTTGCCCGAGATTCGATCATCGGTATACCTATACCTAGTTCAATCTCATTACTGGCAAGCCTCTTTACTCGTTCTATAATACACGATCATGTGACTAACTCCTTAGTCACATTGCTCGCAAGCTTATTGTGATGTTGTATTACTGAGTGGGCCCACAGATACCTTTCCATCATACGGAGTGACAAATCTCAGTCTTGATTCAAGCCAACCCAACAAACACCCTTGGAGATACGTGTAGAGCACCTTTATAGTCACCCGGTTACGTTGTGACATTTGATACACACAAAGCATTCCTCCGGTCTCCGGGAGTTGCATGATCTCATGGTCATAGGAAGAGATACTTGACATGCAGAAAATAGTAGCAGTAAACTGACACGGTCATATGCTACACTCATAGTTTGGGTCTTCTCCATCACATCATTCTCCCAATGATGCCTTCCCATTATCAAATGACAACTCATGTCTATGGCTAGGAAACCTTGACCATCCTTGATCAACGAGCTAGTCCTTTAGAGGCTCACTAGGGATAGTGTGTTGTCGGTGTATCCACACATGTATTCGAGTTTACAATCAATACATTTCTAGCATGGATAATTAATGACTATCATGAACAAGGAAATATAATAATAACTGATCTATTTTTGCCTCTAGGGCATATTTTCAAGAGTCTCCAACTTTCACTAGAGTCAATAATCTAGCTCACATCACTATGTGATTTACATCGTGATGAATCTAACACACATACAGTTCTCGTGTTGATCATGCTTTGCTTGTGGAAGAGGTTTAATCAACGGGTCTGCAACATTCAGTTCTATGTGCACTTTGCAAATATTTATGTCCTCTTCCTTGATGTACTCGCGGATGTAATTAAAGTGTCGCTTTTTGTGTCTCGTCCTTTTGTGAAACCTTGGTTCCTTGGCTAGAGCAATGGCACGAGTGTTGTCACACAACAGAGTCATTGGATCCAGGCACATTCTTTAGCCTCCTGCGAGGCAACTATGTACTCCTCTTCGCATCTAGAATCAGCTACCACGCTATTGCTTGGAACTGCACCAGCTTACCGTACCCCCATTGAGAATATATACATATCCGGTTTGCGACTTAGCATCATCCAGATCAGTGTCAAAGCTTGCATCGACGTAACCCTTTACGACGAGCTCTTGATCACCACCATACACGGGAAATATTTCCTTAGTCCTTTTCACGTACTTCAGAATATTCTGGACCGTTGTCTAGTGTTCCATTACTGGATCACTTTGAAACCTTCCCGCCATACTTATGGCAAGGCTGACATCGGGTCTTGTGCACACCATTGCACACATGACAGAGACTATGGCTGAAGCATAGGGGTGACACTCATCTTTTCTCTATCTTCTGCAGTCACTAGGCATTGAGTCTTACTCAACTTCTAACCTTGCAATACAGGCAAGAACCCTTTCTTGGACTGAATCATTTTGAACTTCTTCAAAACTTTGTCAAGTTATGTGTTGTGTGAAAGTCTGATACGTCTCCAACGTATCTATAATTTTTGATGGTTCCATGCTATTATCTTGTCAACTTTGGATGTTTTATATGCATGAATATGCTATTTTATATATTTTTTGGGACTAACCTATTAACTCAGTGCCAAGTGCCAGTTTCTGTTTTTTCCATGTTTTGACCCTTTTTCAGACGGAGTCCAAATGGAATGAAACTTTACGATGATTGTTTTGGACCAAAAGAGACCCCCGAAGCTTTGGAAGAAGGCCAGAAGAGCCACGAGGGAGTCACAAGCCCTAAGGCCGCCACCACCCCCTAGGCGGCGCCTACCAGGCTTGTGACCTCCTCGTGGACCCAGCCGACGTAATTCCACCGCCATAAATTCCTATAAATTCAGAAACCCCCAAAAAGAAACCTAGATCGGGAGTTCCGCCGCCACAAGCCTCTGTAGCCACCAAAAACCAATCTGGAGCCCGTTCCAGCACCCTGCCGGAGGGGGAATCCATCTCCGGTGGCCATCTTCATCATCCCGGCGATCTCCATGACAAGGAGGGAGTAGTTCTCCCTCGGGGCTAAAGGTATGGCCCAGTAGCTATGTGTTTGATCTTCTCTCTCGTGTTCTTGAGATGTCTTGATGTCGATGTACCATGGGCATTGCTACTATAGTTGGATCTTATGATGTTCTTCCCCCTCTCCCTCTTGTAATGAATTGAGTTTCCCCTTTGGAGTTATCTTATCGGATTGAGTCTTTGAGGACACTTGATGTATGTCTTGCACGTGTCTATCTGTTGTGATCAACTTGCGGGTTTGTGACAATTGGGAACCTATGCATATGGGTTGGCACACGTGGATTCATGTGAGTACTCGATGTATGTTTTAGTGATCAACTTGCGGGTTTGTGACATTAGGAACCTATGCATAGGGGTTGGCACATGTTTTGACTCTCCGGTAGAAACTTTGGGGCACTCTTGGAAGTTCTATGTGTTGGTTGAATAGATGATTTTGAGATTGTGTGATGCATATTGTATAATCATGCCCACGGATACTTGAGGTGACAATGGAGTATTTAGGTGACATTAAGGTCTTGGTTGATATGTATCTTAAGGTGTTATTCTAGTACGAACTCTATGATGGATCCAATGGAAAGAATAGCTTCGTGTTATTTTACTACGGACTCTTGAATAGATCAATCAAAAAGAATAACTTTGTGGTGGTTTCATACCCGACAATAATCTCTTCGTTTGTTTACCGCTATTACTGACTTTGGAGTGACTCTTTGTTGCATGTTGAGGGCTAGTTATATGATCCAATTATGTTATCATTGTTGAGAGAACTTCACTAGTGAAAGTATGAACCCTAGGCCTTGTTTCCACGCATTGCAATACCTTTTGTGCTCACTTTTACCTTTTGTTACCTTGCTGTTTCTATAATTTCAGATTACAAAAACCTATATCTACCATCCTTATTTCACTTGTATCACCATCTCTTCGCCGAACTAGTGCACCTATACAACTTACCATTGTATTCGGTGTTTTGGGGACACAAGAGACTCTTTGTTATTTGGTTGCAGGGTTGCTTGAGAGAGACCATCTTCATCCTACGCATCCTGCGGATTTATAAACCTTAGGTCACCCACTTGAGGGAACATTGCTACTGTCCTACAAACCTCTGCACTTGGAGGCCCAACAACGTCTACAAGGAGAAGGTTGCATAGTAGACATCAAGCTCTTTTCTGGCGCCGTTGCCGGGGAGGTTAGCGCTTGAAGGTATATCTTTAGATCTTGCAATCGAATCTTTTGTTTCTTGTTCTTTCGCTAGAAAACTACAAAAAAATATGGAATTGAGGATGCCTCATATGCTCCATCTTTTCAATGTCTTTCGTGAGCATGATGGGAAGGAAAATTGTGCTCAAGTGATGAGAGAAGAATTACATAGAATGCTTGGCATAGAATATGTGAAGGATGAGCATGATTGCAATTTTTTAGCATGAGTTATTTGAATACCCATGATGCTAATGATATGCAAAGCCACAAGCTTGGGGATGCTATATTTGATGAAGATGATCTTTTTAGTTCTTCCACTTTGAATGATCAAAATCATTTTGATGAAAGCATGCCCCCTATCTATGATGATTATTGTGAGGATACTTATGCTTTGAAGAAGAGGGATGATAAATCTTGTCATACTCTCGAAAACCCATTTGCTAAACCTTGCTTTTTCATTGTGGACACAATTTGTAGTGCTCAAGTCTTTTATGATACTCCCACTACTATTCTTGAGAATAGATTTCCTTATGTGGAGAGCAGTAAAATTCCTATGCTTGTAGATCATGAAAAGAAAGCCTTAGGTGCTGGTTATATTATTGAATTCCTTCATGATGCTACTGAAAATTACTACGAGAGAAGATCATATGCTTCTACTTATTGCAATAGTATCAAGCTTCCTCTCCATATGTTGAAATTTTTGAAGCTATGCTTGTTTTGCCTTCCTATGCTAGTTGATTCTTGCTCCAATAAATTGTTTGATCACAGAATCCCTATGCATAGGAAGTGGGTTAGACTTAAATGTGCTAGCCATTTTCTCCATGATGCTCTCGTTGTGTTTCAATCCTTACCTTTTATGTGAGCATCATTGAAATCAATGCCTAGCTAAAGGCGTTAAACGATAGCGCTTGTTGGGAGGCAACCCAACAAATAAATTTTTCTTTGCTTTTTTGCTTCCTGTTTTGTTTTCTCCACACCATCATAATTCTGTTACGATTGTGTCTTTTGTGTTTCTTTTTGTGTTTGTGCCAAGCAAAACCGTTATGATTAGTCTTGATGATGATTGTTTGATCATGCTGGAAAAAGACAGAAACTTTCTGCTCACGAAAAGAATTTTCGTTTTTATTCTGTAAGAGATTTTGAGTTGATTATTTTTTCTGCTGATTTCTATGCAATTTCTTCAGATTGTCGTAAGTTTTCATATTTTTTGAAGTACCAGAAGTATACGAAGTATACAGATTGCTACAGACTGGTCTGCTGTTAACAGATTCTGTTTTTGTTGAGTTGGTTGCTTATTTTGATGAAACTATGGATAGTATCAGAGGGTACTAGCCATCGAAAAGTTAAAATATAGCAACCCAACACCAACATAAGTAGAATTTAAGTTTTCTACGGTACTTAAGGAAGTGGTGATTTGCTTTCTTATACTAATGATATCACGAGTTTCTGTTTTAGTTTTGTGTTGTGAAGTTTTCAAGTTCTGGGTGAAGTTCTTATGGACAAAGAGATAAAGAGTGGCAAGAGCTCAAGCTTGGGGATGCCCAAGGCAGCCCAAGTTGATTCAAGGATGCTGAAAAAAGCCTAAGCTTGGGGATGCCCCGGGAAGGCATCCCCTCTTTCGTCTTCAATCCATCGGTAATGTTACTTGGAGCTATATTTTTATTCACCACATGATATGTGTTTTGCTTGGAGCGTCTTGTATCGTAGGAGTCTTTTATTTTTGTTGTGTCACAATCTTCCTTGCTGCACACCTAGAGAGAGAGACATGCACTCACCGTGGTTTTGTCGAGCTTCACTTATATCCTTTGAGTTAGGCAATTCAGCTCACATGTGTTTCACTTATATCTTTAGAGCTAGTTGATTTTGCTGTATGTGCTTCACTTATATCTTTTAGAGCACAGCGGTGCGTGGCTTGGTAGTTGGCTTATGCTATGAAAGTAGTCCCAAAAGTGGTAGTTATCCAAAGGGATACGAAAACTTCCATCTTCATGTGCATTGAGTAGAAAGATAAGCTTGATTCCTCCCAATTAGTTTTGAGATGTGGTTGTGGTAATATTTAAGTTATGTTAGTATGGTGTTGTGAATCTAGAGATACTTGTGTTGAACCTAGTGATTCCCGTAGCATGCACGTACAGTGAACCACTATGTGATGAAGTTTGAGCATGGTTAGTTTATTGATTGTCATCCTCTGTGTAGCGGTCGGGATCGCGCGATGATTTATACCTACCAACCCTTCCCCTAGGAGTATGCGTTGAATGCTTTGTTTCGATTACTAATAAAACTTCTGCAACAAGTATATGAGTTCTTCTGGACTAATGTTGAGTCCATGGTTTAGATGCACTTTCACCTTCCACCATCACTATCTTCTTTAGTACCGTGCAACTTCCGCCGGTGCATAAACCTACCATATAGCCTCCCTCAAAACAGCCACCATACCTACCTACTATGGCATTTTCAAAGCCATTCCGAGATATATTGCCATGCAAATACCACCATGACATATGCCACAGCTTCTACATTGCCATCATGATCATAAGATAGCTAGCATGATGTTTCCATTGATGTTTATGCCATGCTAGATCATTGTCATGGTACACTACCGAAGGCATTTCATATAGAGTCATCATTGCTCTAAGTTTTGAGTTGTAAGTGTGATGATCATCATTGATGGAGCATTGTCCCATGTGAGGAAATAAAAGAGGCCAGCGAAGCCCATTTACAAAAATATGCCAAAGATGCTCACCAAAAAAAAAGAGGCCAAAGAGCCCACCAAAAAATGAGAGAAAAAGAGAGAAGGGACAATGCTACTATCTCCTTTCCACACTGGTCCTTCATATTAAGCACCATGATCTTCATGGTTGAGAGTCTCTCGTTTTGTCACCACCATATAGCTAGTGGGAAATTTGCATTATATAACTTGGCTTGTATATTCCAATGATGGGCTTCCTCAAAATTGCCTTAGGTCTTCGTGAGCAAGCAAGTTGGCTGCACACCCACTAGTTTTCTTTAAGAGCTTTCACATACTGTTAGCTCTAGTCCATCATTTGCATGGCAATCCCTACTCATTCACATTGATATCTATTGATAAGCATCTCCATAGCTCATTGATATGCCTAGTCAATGTGACCATCTTCTCCTTTTTTATCTCAGAACCTCCACCACTCCATTCCACCTATAGTGCTATAACCATGGCTCATGCTCATGTATTGCGTGAGCGTTGAAAAAGTTTGAGAAAGTAAAGGTGTGAAAACAATTACTTTGCCAATACCGAGGTTGTGCATGATTTAAATTCATTGTGCAAGGATGATAGAGCATAGCGAGACTATATGATTTTGTATGGATAACTTTCTTTTTGGCCTTGTTATTTTGAAAGTTCATGATTACCTTGCTAGTTTGCTTGAAGTATTATTGTCTCCACGTCAATAGCAAACTATTGTTTTGAATCTAATGGATCTGAACATTCATGTCACATAAGAGGAGTTACAAAGGACATCTATGCTAGGTAGCATGCAACATCAAAAATTCATTCTTTATCACTTCCCTACTCGAGGACGAGCAGGAGTTAAGCTTGGGGATGCTTGATACGTCTCCAACGTATCTATAATTTTTGATGGTTCCATGCTATTATCTTGTCAACTTTGGATGTTTTATATGCATGAATATGCTATTTTATATCTTTTTTGGGACTAACCTATTAAATCAGTGCCAAGTGCCAGTTTCTATTTTTTTCGTGTTTTTGACCCTTTCTCAGACGGAGTCCAAATGGAATGAAACTTAACGACGATTTTTTTTGGACCAAAAGAGACCCCCGAAGCTTTAGAAGAAGGCCAGAAGAGCCACGAGGGAGTCACAAGCCCTGAGGCCGCTACCACCCCCCTAGGCGGCGCCTACCAGGCTTGTGACCTCCTTGTGGGCCCAACCGACGTAATTCTACCACCATAAATTCCTATAAACTCAGAAACCCCCAGAAAGAAACCTAGATCGGGAGTTCCGCCGCCGCAAGCCTCTGTAGCCACCAAAAACCAATCTCGAGCCCGTTCCAGCACACTGCCGGAGGGGTAATCCATCTCCGGTGGCCATCTTCATCATCCCGGCGATCTCCATGATGAGGAGGGAGTAGTTCTCCCTCGGGGCTGAGGGTATGTACCAGTAGCTATGTGTTTGATCTCTCTCTCTCGTGTTCTTGAGATGTCTTGATCTCGATGTACCACGGGCTTTGCTACTATAGTTGGATCTTATGATGTTCTTCCCCCTCTCCCTCTTGTAATAAATTGAGTTTCCCCTTTGGAGTTATCTTATCGGATTGAGTCTTTGAGAACACTTGATGTATGTCTTGCACGTGTCTATCTGCTGTGATCAACTTGCGGGTTTGTGACAATTGGGAACCTATGCATATGGGTTGGCACACGTGGATTCATGTGAGTACTCGATGTAGGTTTTGGTGATCAACTTGCGGGTTCGTGACATTAGGAACCTATGCATAGGGGTTGGCACACGTTTTGACTCTCCGGTAGAAACTTTGGGGCACTCTTTGAAGTTCTATGTGTTGGTTGAATAGATGATTTTGAGATTGTGTGATGCATATCATATAATCATGCCCACGGATACTTGAGGTGACAATGGAGTATCTAGGTGACATTAGGGTCTTGGTTGATATGTATCTTAAGGTGTTATTCTAGTACGAACTCTATGATGGATCGAACGGAAAGAATAGCTTCGTGTTATTTTACTACGGACTCTTGAATAGATCGATCAGAAAGAATAACTTTGTGGTGGTTTCGTACCCGACAATAATCTCTTCGTTTGTTCCCTGCTATTAGTGACTTTGGAGTGACTCTTTGTTGCATGTTGAGGGCTAGTTATATGATCCAATTATGTTATCATTGTTGAGAGAACTTCACTAGTGAAAGTATGAACCGTAAGCCTTGTTTCCACGCATTGCAATATCGTTCATGCTCACTTTTACCTTTTGTTACCTTGATGTTTTTGTAATTTCAGATTACAAAAACCTATATCTACCATCCTTATTGCACTTGTATCACCATCTCTTTGCCGAACTAGTGCATCTATACAACTTACCATTGTATTGGGTGTGTTGGGGACACAAGAGACTCTTTGTTATTTGGTTGCAGGGTTGCTTGAGAGAAACCATCTTCATCCTATGCCTCCTGCAGATTGATAAACCTTTGGTCACCCACTTGAGGGAAAATTGTTACTGTCCTACAAACCTTTGCACTTGGAGGCCCAACAACGTCTACAAGGAGAAGGTTCTGTAGTAGACATCAAAGTCCTATTAAGCGCCTCAATCTATCTCTATAGATCTTGATGCCTAATATGTAAGCAACTTCTCCTAGGTCCTTCATTGAAAAGCTCTTATTCAAATAATCCTTTGCGCTTCCCAAAAATTCTATATTGTTTCCAATCAGCAATATGTCATCAACATAGAATATTAGAAACTCTATAGAACTCCCACTCACTTTCTTGTAAATACAAGCTTCTCCACAAACCCTCATCAAAACGTTGATTACAACTGTGAGATGCTCGCACGAGTCCATAAATGGATCGCTGGAGCTTGCACACTTTGTTAGCATTCTTTGGATCGACAAAACCTTGTGGTTGCATCATATACAGTTCTTCCTTAAGGAAACCATTAAGGAATGCTATTTTGACATCCATGTGCCAAATTTCATAATAAAAAATGCAGTTATTGCTAACATGATTCTGACGGACTTCAGCATCGCTACGTGTGAGAAAATCCCTTTTCCACAAGTCGAGCTTTACATACGGTGATATTATCGTCCGCGTCCGTTCTCTTCTTAAAGATCCATTTATTCGAAATGGCTTTTCGCACTTTAGGTGATACTTCCAAAGTCCACACTTTGTTTTCATACATGGATTCTATCTCGGATTTCATGGCCACTAACATATGTTGGAATACGGGCCCACCATCGCTTCTCCATAGATTGTAGGTTCATCATTGTCCAACAACATGTTGTTTAAGACATGGTTACCGTACCACTCAGGAGCGGTGCGTGGCTGATGTCAGTTGTGCTTCCCTGGCTACGGCGCAAGGAATAGTCGTGTCGACGGCACCAGGAATCCTTCTACTGCTTAACAGGAATAGCTTGCGGGCTCCCTGGAGCCCACTTGGCTTGGCCCAAAGGCCCCTGATCTTCTTCCGTTCGGGAAAAAATCATTTCGGGGTTTTTCTTCCGTTTGGACTCCGTTCCAAAATCAGATCTGAAAAGAGTCAAAAACACGGAAAAAACAGGAACTCGCACTTGGCACTGAATTAATAAGTTAGTCCCAAAAAAGATATAAAAGGTACATAAAACATCCAAAGATGACAAGATAACAGCATGAAACCATAAAAAATTATAGATATGTTTGAGACGTATCAAGCATCCCCAAGCTTAACTCCTGCTCGTCCTCAAGTAGGGAAGTGATAAAGAATGAATTTTTGATGCTTTCACGCTACCTAGCATAGATGTCCTTTGTAACTCCTCTTATGTGACGTAAATGTTCAGATCCATTAGATTCAAAACAATAGTTTGCTATTGACGTGGAAACAATAATAATTCAAGCAAACTAGCAAGGTAATTATGAACGCAATACATGAGCGTGAGCCATGGTTATAGCACTATAGATGGTGTGGAGTGTGGTGGAGGTTGCAAGACAAAAAAGGAGAAGATAGTCACATTAACTAGACATATCAATGAGATGTGGAGATGCTCATCATAGATATCAATGTGAATGAGTAGGGATTGCCATACAAATGATGCACTAGAGCTACGAGTAAGTGAAAGCTCTTAAAGAAAACTAGTGGGTGTGCATCCAACTTGCTTGCTCACGAAGACCTAAGGCAATTTTGAGGAAGCCTGTCATTGGAATATACAAGCCAAGTTATATAATGAAAATTTCCCACTAGCTATATGGTGGTGACAAGACGAGAGACTCTCAATCATGAAGATCATGGTGCTTAATATGCACAAGTGTGGAAAAGTGGTAACATTGTCCCTTCTGTCTTTTTCTCTCATTTTTTTGTGTGGGCTCTTTGGCCTATTTTTTTGGTGGGCTTCTTTGGCCTCTTTTATTTACTCACATGGGACAATGCTCCATTAATGATGGGCATCACACTTTCAACTCAAAACTTAGAGCAATGATGACTCTATATGGAATGCCTTCGGTAGTGTACCGTGACAATGATCTAGCATGGCATAAACATTAATGGAAACATCATGCTAGCTATCTTACGATCATGCAATAGCAATGTAGACGTGGTGGTACATGTCATGGTGGTAGTTGCATGGCAATATATCTCAAAATGGCTTTGAAAAAGCCATAGTAGGTAGGTATGGTGGCTGTTTTGTGGGAGGCTAATGGGGGGTTTTGTGCACCAGCGAAAGGTGCACGACACTAAGAAGATAGTGATGGTGGAAGGTGAAAGTGCATCTAAACCATGGACTCAACATTAGTCATGAAGAACTCATATACTTGTTGCAAAAGTTTTATTAGTTATCGAAACAAAGGATTCAACGCATACTCCTAGGGGAAGGGTTGGTAGGTATAAACCATCGCGCGATCTCCACCGCCACGCAAAGGATGACAATCACTAGACTAATCATGCTCAGATTTCATCACATTGCGGTTCACCATACGTGCATGCTACGGGAATCACTAACTTAAACACAAGTATTTATAGATCCACAACACCTTACAAGCATGACTTCAATATTACCATAACCACAACTCAAAACTAATTGAGATGAATCAAACTTCTCTAATTATTCAATGCACATGAAGGTGGAAGTTTTCGTATCCCTTTGGATAACTACCCCTTTTGAGACTACTTTCGAAGCATATATCAACTACCAAGCCTCGCACCGTTGTGCTCTAAAAGATATAAGTGAAGCACACAGAGCAAAAGTATCTAGCTCAAAAGATATAAGTGAAGCACATGTGAGCTAAATTGTATACCAAAAGATATAAGTGAAGCTTAACAAAATAACGGTGAGTGCATGTCTCTTTCTCTAGGTGTGCAGCAAGGATGATTGTGACACAACAAAAATAAAAGACTCCTGCGATACAAGACGCTCCAAGCAAAAACACATAACATGTGGTGAACAAAAATATAGCCCCGAGTAACGTTACCGATGGATTATAGACGAGAGAGGGGATGCCTTCCCGGGGCATCCCCAAGCTTAGGCTTTTACGTCATCCTTGAATCTCTTGGGGTGCCTTGGGCATCCCCAAGCTTGAGCTCTTGCCACTCTTTATCTCTTTGTCCATAAGAACTTCACCCAAAACTTGAAAACTTCACAACACGAAACTTAAACAGAAACTCGTGATAACATTAGTATGAGAAAGCAAACCACCACTTCCTTAGGTACTGTAGCAAACTTAAATTCTACTTATGCTGATGTTGGGTTACTCTATTTTCAATCTTCCATGGCTAATACCCCCCGATACTATCCATAGTTTCATCAAAATAAGCAACCAACACAACAAAAACAGAATGTGTTAACAGCAGACCAGTCTGTAGCAATCTGTATATTTTGTATACCTCTGGTACTTCAAAAATTCTGAAAAATTACGACAATCTGAAGAATTTGCGTAGCAATCAGAAGCAAACAGAATCAACTCAAAAGCTCCTACAGAAAAAAAAATGCAGAAAGTTTCTGTCTTTTTGCTTTGCACAAATGCAAAAAGAAACATAAAAAACACAATCATAACAGAATTACGAAAGTGTGGAAAACAAAAAATAGAAAGAAAAAGGATAGATTCGTTGGGTTGCCTCCCAACAAGCGCTTTTGTTTAACGCCCTTAGCTAGGCGGAGGTGATGGAATCACGTATAATCATCTTTGGTGCTCAAACCATAAGTAGCCCTCATCATAGATTCATAAGGCAATATTATTTTCTTTCTAGGAAAGTGCTCCATGCCCTTATTCAAAGGAAATTGAAATCTAATATTCCCTTCCTTCATATCGATGATACCACCAATAGTCCTTAGGAAAGGTCTACCAAGAATAATGGGACACAAAGGATTGCAATCTATGTCAAGTACAATGAAATCCACGAGTACATAGTTCTTATTTGCAACAATAAGAACATCATCGATCCTTCCCATGGGTTTCTTGACAGTAGAATCCGCAAGATGCAAATTAAGAGAACACTCTTCAATCTCATCAAAACCAAGAATAACACATAAAGACTTTGGAGTCGCGGAAACACTAGCACCCAAATCACACAAAGCATTGCACTCATAGTTTTTGATCTTGATTTTGATAGTAGGTTCCCACTCATCATGAAGTTTTCTAGGTATAGAGACTTCTAATTCGAGCTTCTCTTCAAGAGATTTCATCATAGCATCTACGATATGCGCGGTAAAGGCTTTGCTTTGGCTATAAGCATGTGGAGAGTTTGCAATGGATTGCATCGAAGAGATGCATTCAAACAAGGAGCAATTATCATAATTGAATTCCTTGAAATCCAAAGTAGGAGTTTCATTACTACCCAAAATTTTGATTTCTTCTACTCCACTCTCCACACCTTTATCATCAAGATGGGTGGACTCCGAATCATTGGGGCGTTTTTCAACCAAAGTGGATTCATATCCAGCCCCTCCATAAATAGGTTTGACACGCGAAAACAAAGATTCAAGAGGAGACACACCAAGCACTTTAAGATCCTCGTGATTTGCATCACTACAACGCACCCTTTCAAACCATTCATGCCTAGCGCGAATTTGGGCGGTCCTTTCTTTGCTCTCATTCATGGAGATACGCATAGCTTTCAAAGTTTCATCCAAGTTGACCTTGGGAGGAGCGCATCTAACTTTCAAAGCATCAATATCACAAGACATCCTATCAACGCTCTTAGCCAAATCCTCAATTTTGAGTAGTTTTTCCTCTATGGACGCATTGAAAATCTTTTGAGAGTTGATGAACTCTTTGATATTACTCTCTAAATCAGAGGGTAATTTGTTGTGATTTCCATAAGTGTTGTTATAGGAATTGCCATAATTGTTAAAGGAGTTACTAGGAAAAGGCCTAGGAACATAGTTTCCTCTAAAAGCATTGTTGTTGCCAAAATTGTTCCTACCAACAAAATTCACGTCCAAACTAGCGTTGCTACTCTCAATCAAAGAAGATAGTGGCATGTCATTAGGATCTACGGTAGCATTTCTACTAGCAACCAAATTCATCAACTCGTCCATCTTAGCACTAAGCGAGTTAATTTCTTTTATAGCGTGCACCTTTTTGCTAGCACGCGACCTTTCAGTGTGTCACTGAGAGTAGTTGGTCATGATATTGTCTAGGAGTTTTGTAGCGTCTCCTAACGTGATTTCCATGAACGTTCAACCTGAGGCGGAGTCCAAGATATTGTGAGAAGCGAAATTCAAGGCAGCGTAAAAGATTTGTATAATCATCCACAAACTCAAGCCATGAGCGGGACAATTTCTAATCGTAAGCTTCATCCTCTCCCAAGATTATGCAACGTGTTCATGATCAAGTTGCTTGAAATTCATGATATCGTTACGTAAGGAGATGATCTTAGCCGGCGGAAAATACTTGGATATGTAAGCATCTTTGCACTTATCCCAAGAATCGATACTATTTTTAGGTAAAGAAGAAAACCAAGTTTTTGCGGGATCTCGCAACGAGAAAGGAGAAAGGAAAAACTTAATCACGTCATTATCCACATCTCTTTTATTTTGCATATCACAAAGCTCAATGAAGGTATTGAGATGGGGTGCGGCATCTTCACTGGGAAGTCCAGAGAATTGCTCTTCCATAACAAGATTCAGCAAAGCTGCGTTGATTTCATATGATTCTGCACTAGTGGCGGGAGCGATCGGAGTACTAATAAAATCATTATTATTAGTGCTCGAGAAGTCGCAAAGTTTGGTGTTTTCAGCCATGATGACTTCAAAAGACAAACAAGCACACAAGCAAGCAATAAAACCGGCAAAGGGAAACGACAAAGGCAAAAGAAAACGACGAAGGAGAAAGGCAAATGAAAACGGCAAATGTGAAGTGGGGGAGAGCAAAACGAGAGGCAACTGGCAATAAAAGTAAATGCAAGAGATGAGTTTGTGAGACCTACTTGGATAGATCTTGATCTCTCCTCCCCGACAACGGCGCCAGAAATACTTCTGATGTCAGCTGTGCTTTCCTGGCTACGACACCAGGAATAGTCGTGTCGACGGCACCAGGAATCCTTCTGCTGTGGCTACGCCTTAAGGGATTTCCTAGGCAAATATGCAAAGGATTTCCCCCGTGGCCTTGGAGCCTTGCGTTGGTGTTCCCTCAAAGCGGAAAGGGTGATGTAGCACAGCGGTGGTAAGTATTTCCCACATTTTAAGAACCAAGGTATCAATCCAGTGGAGGAGTATCACAAGATCCTGCACAAACACAAAAGCTTGCTCCCAACGCTATGAAGGGGTTGTCAATCCCTTATAGATTGTTTGCCAAGTGAGAACTGAAAGCAACAAAGTGACAAAGCAAAGTAAAAGCGAAAGTGGAAATGATAGATGTGAATAGACCCGGGGGCCGTAGTGTTTACTAGTGGCTTCTCTCATGAAAGCAAGTAGACGGTGGGTGAACAAATTACTGTCGAGCAATTCATAGAACCGCGCAAAGTCATGACGTCATCTATGGCAATGATTATATCTATAGGCATCACGTCCAAAACAAGTAAACTGATACTGTCTGCATCTACTACTATTACTCCACACGTCGACCGCTATCCAGCATGCATCTAGTGTATTAAGTCCAAAATAACAGAGTAACGCCTTAAACAAGATGACATGATGTAGATGGACAATCTCATATCAACGACAGAGCCCATCTTGTTACCCTTGATAGCAACTACTTAATGTGTGCCTTGCTGCCCCTCCTATCACTGGGAAAGGTCACCACATGGTAAGAACCCAAAACCAAGCACTTCTCCCATTGCAAGAATCATAGATCTAGTTGGCCAAACAAAACCCAAGACTTGGAGAGACTTACAAGGATATCAAATCATGCATAAGAAATCAGCAAAGACTCAAATACATATCATAGATAATCTAATCACAAATCCACAATTCATCGGATCCCGACAAACACACCGCCAAAGAAGATTACATCGGATAGATCTCCATGAAGATCATGGAGAACTTTGTATTGAAGTTCCAAGAGAGAGAAGAAGCCATCTAGCTACTAACTATGGACCCGTAGGTCTGAAGTGAACTACTCACGAGTTATTGGAGGGGTGATGATGATGATGAAGAAGCCCTCCAACTCCAAAGTCCCCTCCGGCAGGGCGCCGGGAAGGGTCTCCAGATGAGATCTCGCGGAAACGGAAGCTTGCGGCGGCGGAAAAGTATTTTCGTGGATCCCCTGATTTTTTGTTGTATTTTAGGGAATATATAGGCCAAAGATCTAGGTCCGGGGGCGCTCAGGGAGGCCACAAGCCCTGACACCGCCGCCTCCCCCTGGTGGCGGAGTGGGGGCTTGTGGGCTCCCTGGAGCACTCCTGGCTTGGCCCATAAGCCCCCTGATCTTCTTCCGTTCGGGAAAAAGTCATTTCGGGGATTTTATTCCGTTTGGACTTCGTTCCAAAATCAGATCTCAAAAGAGCCAAAAACACAGAAAAAACAGGAACTAGCACTTGGCACTGAATTAATAAGTTAGTCCCAAAAAATATATAGAAGGTACATAAAACATCCAACGATGACAAGATAACAACATGAAACCATCAAAAATTATAGATACATTTGAGACGTATCAGTGGCCTTGTCGACCTACGAGGTTCGATAGCAACTTGATCCGAAGCTTCATGATCATCATCATTGGCTTCCTCTTTAATTGGTGTATGCTTAATAGAAACATCTTTCTGCGCTACGCTACTCTGTGGTTGAAGTAAAGGTTCTACAACCTCATCAAGTTCTATCTTCCTCCCACTCAATTCTTTCGACGGAAACTCTTTCTCAAGAAATGTTCCATTTTTAGCGACAAACACTTTGCCTTCGGATCTGAGATAGAAGGTGTACCCAACTATCTCTTTTGGGTATCCTATGAAGACACATTTCTCCGCTTTGGGTTCCAGCTTTTCTGGCTTAAGCTTTTTGACATAAGCATGACATACCCAAACTTTAGTAAGCAACAACTTTGGTGTCTTGCCAAACCATAGTTCATATGGCGTCGTCTTAATGGTTTTTATGGTGCCCTATTTGAAGTGAATGCAGGTGTCTCTAATGCATAACCCCAAAATGATAACGGCAAATTAGCAAGATACATCATAGAACGCACCATACCTAATAAAGTAAGATTACGATGTTCGGACACACCATTATGCTGTGGTGTTCTAGGCGGTGTTAACTATGAAACAATTCCATATTGTCTTAAGTGAGTGCCAAACTTATAACTCACATATTCTGCTCCTCGATCAGATCATAGGAATTTGATCTTCTTGTTACGATGATTCTCCACTTCACTCTGAAATTGTTTGAACTTTTCAAACGTTCAGACTTGTGATTCACTACGTAAATATAACTATACCTACTTAAGTCATCGGTGAAGGTGAGAAAATAACGATATCTACCGCGCCCCTCAATGCTCATCAGATCGTAAACATCAATATGTATGATTTCCAATAAGCCACTTGCTCACTCCATTGTTCTAGAGAACAAAGATTTGGTCATCTTGCCCATGAGGCATGGTTCACGTGTGTCAAGTGATTCAAAATCAAGTGACTCCAAAATCCCATCAACATGGACTTTCTGTTGGAATTATGCCCTAGAGGCAATAATAAATATAGTTATTATTATAATTCCTGTATCAAGATAATCGTTTATTATCCATGCTATAATTGTATTGAATGAAGACTCATTTACATGTGTGGATACATAGACAAAACACCATCCCTAGCAAGCCTCTAGTTGGCTAGCCAGTTGATCAAAGATAGTCAGTGTCTTCTGATTATGAACAAGGTGTTCTTGCTTGATAACTGGATCACGTCATTAGGAGAATCATGTGATGGACTAGACCCAAACTAATAGACGTAGCATGTTGATCGTGTCATTTTGTTCCTACTGTTTTCTGCGTGTCAAGTATTTATTCCTATGACCATGAGATCATATAACTCACTGACACCGGAGGAATGCTTTGTGTGTATCAAACGTTGCAACGTAACTGGGTGACTATAAAGATGCTCTACAGGTATCTCCGAAGGTGTTAGTTGAGTTAGTATGGATCAAGACTGGGATTTGTCACTCCGTGTGACGGAGAGGTATCTCGGGGCCCACTCGGTAATACAACATCACACACAAGCCTTGCAAGCAATGTAACTTAGTGTAAGTTGCGGGATCTTGTATTACAGAACGAGTAAAGAGACTAGCCAATAAACAAGATTAAAATAGGTATACAGATACTGACGATCGAATCTCGGGCAAGTAACATACCGAAGGACAAAGGGAATGACATACGGTATTATATGAATCCTTGGCACTGAGGTTCAAACGATAAGATCTTCGTAGAATATGTAGGATCCAATATGGGCATCCAGGTCCGCTGTTGGATATTGACCGAGAAGTCTCTCGGGTCATGTCTACATAGTTCTCGAACCCGCGGGGTCTGCACACTTAAGGTTCGACGTTGTTTTATGCGTATTTGAGTTATATGGTTGGTTACCGAATGTTGTTCGGAGTCCCGGATGAGATCACGGACGTCACGAGGGTTTCCGGAATGGTCCGGAAACGAAGATTGATATATAGGATGACCTCATTTGATTACCGGAAGGTTTTCGGAGTTACCGGGAATGTACCGGGAATGACGAATGGGTTCCGGGAGTTCACCGGGGGGGCAACCCACCCCGGGGAAGCCCATAGGCCATGAGGGTGGCGCACCAGCCCTTAGTGGGCTGGTGGGACAGCCCAAAAGGTCCCTATGCGCCATAGAAAGGAAAATCAAAGAGAAAAAAAAAGGGAGGTGGGAAGGGAAGGAAGGACTCCCACCCACCAAACCAAGTCCAACTCGGTTTGGGGGGGGAGCCTTCCCCCCTTGGACTTGGCCGACCCCCTTGGGGATCCTTGAGCCCCAAGGCAAGGTCTCCTCCCTCCCACCTATATATACGGAGGTATTGGGGCTGATTTGAGAGGACTTTTCCACGGCAGCCCGACCACATACCTCCACGGTTTTTCCTCTAGATCGTGTTTCTGCGGAGCTCGGGCGGAGCCCTGCTGAGACAAGATCATCACCAACCTCCGGAGCGCTGTCACGCTGCCGGAGAACTCTTCTACCTCTCCGTCTCTCTTGCTGGATCAAGAAGGCCGAGATCATCGTCGAGCTGTACGTGTGCTGAACGCGGAGGTGTCGTCCGTTCGGTACTAGATCGTGGGACTGATCGCGGGATTGTTCGAGGGGCGGATCGAGGGACGTGGGGATGTTCCACTACATCAACCGCGTTCACTAACGCTTCTGCTGTACGATCTACAAGGGTACGTAGATCACTCATCCCCTCTCGTAGATGGACATCACCATGATAGGTCTTCGTGCGCGTAGGAAAATTTTTGTTTCCCATGCGACGTTCCCCAACAGTGGCATCATGAGCTAGGTTCATGCGTAGATGTCTTCTCGAGTAGAACACAAAAGTTTTTGTGGGCGGTGATGTGCGTTTTTCTGCCCTCCTTAGTCTTTTCTTGATTCCGCGGTATTGTTGGATTGAAGCGGCTTGGACCGACATTACTCGTACGCTTACGAGAGACTGGTTTCATCGCTACGAGTAACCCCGTTGCTCAAAGATGACTGGCAAGTGTCAGTTTCTCCAACTTTAGTTGAATCGGATTTGACCGAGGAGGTCCTTGGATGAGGTTAAATAGAAACTCATATATCTCCGTTGTGGTGTTTGCGTAAGTAAGATGCGATCCTACTAGATACCCGTGGTCACCACGTAAAACATGCAACAACAAAATTAGAGGACGTCTAACTTGTTTTTGCAGGGTATGCTTGTGATGTGATATGGCCAACGATGTGATGTGATATATTGGATGTATGAGATGATCATGTTGTAATAGAAAATATCGACTTGCACGTCGATGGTATGGCAACCGGCAGGAGCCATAGGGTTGTCTTTATACTAACGTTTGTGCTTGCAGATGCGTTTACTATTTTACTAGGATGTAGCTTTAGTAGTAATAGCATGAGTAGCACGACAACCCCGATGGCAACACGTTGATGGAGATCATGGTGTGGCGCCGGTGACAAGAAGATCGTGTCGGTGCTTTGGTGATGGAGATCAAGAAGCACGTGATGATGGCCATATCATGTCACTTATGAATTACATGTGATATTAATCCTTTTATGCACCTTATTTTGCTTAGAACGACGGTAGCATTATGAGGTGATCTCTCACTAAAATTTCAAGACGAAATTTTGTTCTCCCCGACTGTGCACCGTTGCTACAGTTCGTTGTTTCGAGATACCACGTGATGATCGGGTGTGATAGACTCAACGTTCACATACAACGGGTGCAAAACAGTTGCGCACGCGGAACACTCGGGTTAAGCTTGACAAGCCTAGCACGTGCAGACATGGCCTCGGAACACATGAGACCGAAAGGTCGATCATAAATCATATAGATGATATGATTAGCATAGGGATGCTTACCACTGAAACTATACTCAACTCACGTGATGATCGGACTTGAGCTAGTGCAAGTGGATCATGAACCACTCAAATGACTAGAGAGATGTACTTTTTGAGTGGGAGTTTAGCGAATAATTTGATTAAGTTAAACTCAAATTATCTTGAACATAGTCTAAGTCCACTTTGAATATATTTGTGTTGTAGATCATGGCTCACGCGACAGTCATCCTGAATTTTAATACGTTCCTAGAGAAAGCTAAGTTGAAAGATGATGGAAGCAACTTTGTAGACTGGGCTCGTAATCTTAAGTTAATCTTACAAGCTGGGAAGAAGGATTATGTCCTTAATGCTGCGCTAGGAGATGAACCACCCGCTACGGCTGATCAGGATGTTAAGAACGCTTGGTTAGCACGTAAGGAGGACTACTCAATAGTTCAATGTGCAGTCGTGTATGGCTTAGAACCGAGACTTCAACGTCGCTTTGAGCGTCATGGAGCATTTGAGATGTTCCAGGAGTTGAAGTTTAACTTTCAGAAGAACGCCCGGATCGAGAGGTATGAGACCTCCGATAAATTCTATGCTTGCAAGATGGAGGAAAACTCGTCTGTCAGTGAACATGTGCTCAAAATGTCTAGGTACTCAAACCGTCTAGCTGAGCTGGGGATTGAACTCCCGCAAGAGGCTATCACTGACAGAATCCTTCAATCACTGTCGCCAAGCTATAAAGGCTTTGTGTTGAACTACAACATGCAAGGGATGAACAAGTCTCCCGGCGAGTTGTTTGCGATGCTGAAAGTCGCAGAGTCTGAACTCCGTAAAGAGCATCAAGTGTTGATGGTGAATAAGACCACTAGTTTCAAGAGAAATGGCAAAGGCAAGAAGGGCAATTCAAAGAAGAGCGGCAAGCCTATTGCCAATCCGACGAAGAAACCCAAAGCTGGACCTAAGCCTGAAACGGAGTGTTACTATTGCAAGGGTATGGGTCACTGGAAGCGCAATTGCCCCAAGTATCTGGCAGATAAGAAGGCGGCCAAAGAAAAATCAGGTATATTTGATATACATGTTATTGATGTGTACTTAACCGGCTCTCGTAGTAGTGCGTGGGTATTCGATACCGGTTCTGTTGCTCATATTTGCAACTCGAAACAGGAACTACGGAATAGACGAAGGCTGGCGAAAGATGAAGTGACGATGCGCGTGGGAAATGGTTCCAAGGTTGATGCAATCGCCGTCGGCACAGTTTCACTTCAGTTACCATCAGGATTAGTGACGAACTTAAATCATTGTTATTTAGTGCCTGCGTTGAGCATGAACATTATATCTGGATCTTGTTTATTGCGAGACGGTTACTCTTTTAAGTCAGAGAATAATGGTTGTTCTATTTCTATGAGTAACATCTTTTATGGTCATGCACCGAATGTGAGAGGATTGTTCATATTGAATCTTGATAGCGATACGCATATACATAACATTGAGACCAAAAGAGTTAGAGTTAACAATGATAGCGCCATATTCTTGTGGCACTGCCGCTTAGGTCATATTGGTGTAAAGCGCATGAAGAAACTCCATGCTGATGGACTTTTGGAGTCACTTGACTTTGATTCACTTGACACGTGCGAACCATGCCTCATGGGCAAGATGACTAAGACTCCGTTCTCCGGAACAATGGAGCGTGCAAGTGACTTGTTGGAAATCATACATACCGATATGTGTGGTCCGATGAGCGTGGAGGCACGCGGCGGATATCATTATTTTCTCACCTTCACTGACGATTTGAGTAGATATGGTTATGTCTACTTGATGAAGAACAAGTCTGAAACATTTGAAAAGTTCAAGCAATTTCAGAGTGAAGTGGAAAATCATCGTAACAAGAAGATCAAGTTCCTACGGTCTGATCGTGGGGGTGAATATCTGAGTTTTGAGTTTGGTGCTCACTTAAGACAATGTGGAATTGTTTCACAATTAACACCGCCTGGAACACCACAGCGTAATGGTGTGTCCGAACGTCGTAATCGTACTCTATTAGAGATGGTGCGATCTATTATGTCTCTTACCGATTTGCCGTTATCATTTTGGGGTTATGCATTAGAAACAGTTGCATTCACTTTAAATAGGGCACCATCAAAATCCGTTGAGACGACACCATACGAACTGTGGTATGCCAAAAGGCCAAAGTTGTCGTTTCTTAAAGTTTGGGGATGTGATGCTTATGTCAAAAAGCTTCAGCCTGAAAAGCTGGAACCCAAAGCGGAAAAGTGCGTCTTCATAGGTTACCCAAAAGAGACAGTTGGGTACACCTTCTATCTCAAATCCGAGGGCAAAGTGTTTGTTGCTAAAAACGGAGCTTTTCTCGAGAAGGAGTTTCTCTCTAGAGAATTGAGTGGGAGGAAGATAGAACTTGACGAGGTTGTCGAACCTCTCATCCCTCTGGATGGTGGCGCAGGGCAAGGGGAAACCTGTGTCGTTGCGACGCCGGTTGAGGAGGAAGTTAATGATGATGATCATGAAACTCCAGTTCAAGTTTCTGTCGAACCACGCAGGTCGACGAGACCACGTGCTGCTCCAGAGTGGTACGGTAATCCCGTCTTATCAATCATGTTGTTAGACAACAATGAACCTGCAAATTATGAAGAAGCAATGGTGGGCCCAGATTCCAACAAATGGCTAGAAGCCATGAAGTCCGAGATAGGATCCATGTATGAGAACAAAGTATGGACTTTGGAGGTACTACCTGAGGGCCGCAAGGCTATTCAGAACAAATGGATCCTTAAGAGGAAGACGGACGCTGACGGCAATGTGACCGTTTATAAAGCTCGACTTGTGGCAAAAGGTTTTTCACAAGTTCAAGGGGTTGACTACGATGAGACATTCTCACCTGTAGCGATGCTTAAGTCCGTCAGAATCATGTTAGCAATAGCTGCATTTTTCGATTATGAAATCTCGCAGATGGATGTCAAAACAGCGTTCCTTAACGGTTTCCTTAAGGAAGAGTCGTATATGATACAACCCGAAGGTTTTGTCGATCCTCGGAATGCTAACAAGGTGTGCAAGCTCCAGCGATCCATTTATGGACTGGTGCAAGCATCTCGGAGTTGGAACAAACGCTTTGATGAGGTGATCAAAGCATTTGGGTTTATACAAGTGGTTGGAGAATCTTGTATTTACAAGAAAGTGAGTGGGAGCTCTGTGGCGTTTCTAATATTATATGTGGATGACATATTACTGATTGGAAACAACGTAGAGTTTTTGGAGAGCATAAAAGGTTACTTGAATAAAAGTTTCTCTATGAAGGACCTAGGATAAGCTGCTTACATTCTAGGCATTAAGATCTACAGGGATAGATCAAAACGCCTGATAGGACTTTCACAAAGCACATACCTTGATAAAGTTTTGAAGAGGTTCAAAATGGAACGGTCCAAGAAAGGGTTCTTGCCAGTTTTACAAGGTACGAGATTGAGTAAGACTCAGTGCCCAGCAACTGATGAAGATAGAGAGCATATGCGCTCCGTCCCCTATGCTTCAGCCATAGGTTCTATCATGTATGCAATGTTGTGCACTAGACCGGATGTTAGCCTGACCATAAGTATGGCAGGTAGGTTCCAGAGTAATCCACGAGTGGATCACTGGACAGCGGTCAAGAATATCCTGAAGTACCTGAAAAGGACTAAGGAGATGTTTCTCGTGTATGGAGGTGACAAAGAGCTCGTCGTAAAAGGTTACGTCGATGCAAGCTTTGACACAGATCCGGACGACTCTAAGTCGCAAACCGGATACGTATTTATTCTTAATGGGGGTGCGGTAAGCTGGTGCAGTTCCAAGCAAAGCGTCGTAGCAGATTCTACATGTGAAGCGGAGTACATGGCTGCCTCGGAGGCGGCTAAGGAGGGTGTCTGGATGAAGCAGTTTATGACGGGTCTTGGAGTAGTGCCAAGCGCACTGAATCCAATAACCTTGTTCTGTGACAACACGGGTGCCATTGCCTTAGCAAAGGAACCACGGTTTCACAAGAAAACAGACACATCAAAGGACGCTTCAACCTCATCCGCGACTACGTCGAGGGAGAGGACGTAAATATATGCAAAGTGCACACGGATCTGAATGTAGCAGACCCGCTGACTAAACCTCTTCCACGGCCAAAGCATGATCAACACCAGAACTGTATGGGTGTTAGATTTATTACAATGTAATTCACATGATGATGTGAGGGCTAGATTATTGACTCTAGTGCAAGTGGGAGACTGTTGGAATTATGTCCTAGAGGCAATAATAAATATAGTTATTATTATAATTCCAGTATCAAGATAATCGTTTATTATCCATGCTATAATTGTATTGAATAAAGACTCATGTACATGTGTGGATACATAGACAAAACACCATCCCTAGCAAGCCTCTAGTTGGCTAGCCAGTTGATCAAAGATAGTCAGTGTCTTCTGATTATGAACAAGGTGTTGTTGCTTGATAACTGGATCACGTCATTAGGAGAATCACGTGATGGACTAGACCCAAACTAATAGACGTAGCATGTTGATCGTGTCATTTTGTTGCTACTGTTTTCTGCGTGTCAAGTATTTATTCCTATGACCATGAGATCATATAACTCACTGACACCGGAGGAATGCTTTGTGTGTATCAAACGTCGCAACGTAACTGGGTGACTATAAAGATGTTGTACAGGTATCTCCGAAGGTGTTAGTTGAGTTAGTATGGATCAAGACTGGGATTTGTCACTCCGTGTGACGGAGAGGTACCTCGGGGCCCACTCGGTAATACAACATCACACACAAGCCTTGCAAGCAATGTAACTTAGTGTAAGTTGCGGGATCTTGTATTACAGAACGAGTAAAGAGACTTGCCGGTAAACGAGATTAAAATAGGTATACGGATACTGACGATCGAATCTCGGGCAAGTAACATACCAAAGGACAAAGGGAATGACATACGGGATTATATGAATCCTTGGCACTGAGGTTCAAACGATAAGATCTTCGTAGAATATGTAGGATCCAATATGGGCATCCAGGTCCCGCTGTTGCATATTGACCGAGAAGTCTCTCGGGTCATGTCTACATAGTTCTCGAACCCGCAGGGTCTGCACACTTAAGGTTCGACGTTGTTTTATGCGTATTTGAGTTATATGGTTGGTTACCGAATGTTGTTCGGAGTCCCGGATGAGATCACGGACGTCACGAGGGTTTCCGGAATGGTCCGGAAACGAAGATTGATATATAGGATGACCTCATTTGATTACTGGAAGGTTTTCGGAGTTACCGGGAATGTACCGGGAATGACGAATGGGTTCCGGGAGTTCACCGGGGGGGGCAACCCACCCCGGGGAAGCCCATAGGCCATGAGGGTGGCGCACCAGCCCTTAGTGGGCTGGTGGGACAGCCCAAAAGGGCCCTATGCGCCATACAAAGGAAAATCAAAGAGAAAGAAAAAAAAAGGAGGTGGGAAGGGAAGGAAGGACTCCCACCCACCAAACCAAGTCCAACTCGGTTTGGGGGGGAGCCTTCCCCCCTTGGACTCGGCCGACCCCCTTGGGGCTCCTTGAGCCCCAAGGCAAGGTCCCCTCCCTCCCACCTATATATACGGAGGTATTGGGGCTGATTTGAGACGACTTTTCCACAACAGCCCGACCACATACCTCCACGGTTTTTCCTCTAGATCGCGTTTCTGCGAAGCTCGGGCGGAGCCCTGCTGAGACAAGATCATCACCAACCTCCGGAGCGCCGTCACGCTGCCGGAGAACTCTTCTACCTCTCCGTCTCTCTTGCTGGATCAAGAAGGCCGAGATCATCGTCGAGCTGTACGTGTGCTGAACGCGGAGGTGCCGTCCGTTCGGTACTAGATCGTGGGACTGATCGCGGGATTGTTCGCGGGGCGGATCGAGGGACGTGAGGACGTTCCACTACATCAACCGCGTTCACTAATGCTTCTGTTGTATGATCTACAAGGGTACGTAGATCACTCATCCCCTCTTGTAGATGGACATCACCATGATAGGTCTTCGTGCGCGTAGGAAATTTTTTGTTTCCCATGCGACGTTCCCCAACAGTTTCTTCATGCGTTTTACACCAATATGACCTAAGCGGCAGTGCCACAAGAAAGTGGTACTATCATTATCAAATATACATCTTTTGGCATCAATGCTATGAACATGTGTGTCATTACTATTGAGATTCAATAAGAATAAACCCCTCACATTGGGTGCATGACCATAAAAGATATTACTCATATAAATAGAATAACCATTATTCTCTGATTTAAATGAGTAACCGTCTTGCAATAAAAAAGATCCAGAGTTAATGTTGATGCTTAACGTAGGCACTAAATAACAATTATTTAGGTTCATCACTAATCCACATGATAATTGAAGTGAGAGCGTGCCGACGGCGATCGCATCAACATTGGAACCATTTCCCACACGCATCATCACTTTGTCCTTCGACAACCTCCATCTATTTTGCAGTTCCTGTTTTGATTTGCAAATGTGAGCAACCGAACCGATATCAAATACCCAGGCACTACAACGAGAGTTGGTAAGGTACACATCAATAACATATATATCATATATACCTTATTTGGTGTTGACTACCTTCTTGTCGGCCAGATTCTTGGGGTAGTTACACTTCGAGTGGCCAGTCCCCTTGCAATGATAGCACTCAGCTTCTGGCTTAGGTCCAGCCTTGGGTTTCTTCATGGGAGGGGCAACAACTTTGCCACTCTTCTTGAAGTTACCTTTCTTGCCCTTGCCATTTTTCTTGAAACTGGTGGTTTTATTGGCCATCAACACTTGATGTTCCTTCTGAATTTCTGACTCAGCGACTTTCAGCATCGCAAATAGCTCGACCACTAATTTATTCATCCCTTGTATGTTATAGTTCATCACAAAGCTTTTGTAGCTAGGTGGCAGTGATTGAAGAACTCTATCAGTGATTTCCTGTGGCGGGAGAACAATTCCCAACTCAGCCAGCCGGTTGGAATACCCAGACATTCTGAGTATGTGCTCACTAACAGACCCATTCTTCAAAGCACGGCATGATCTCCATTATCACCAGCACAACACCATGATCTCCATCATTGTGTTGCCATCAAGGTTGTTGCGCCAACCATGCTAGTACTACTATTGCTACCATTTAGCGATAAAGTAAAGCATCACATAGCACTTAATGAATTGACACGCAGGTCATACAATAATATGCTTGTACTACTATTGCTACCGTTTAGCGATAAAGTAAAGCATCACATAGCGCTTAATGAATTGACATGCATGTCATACAATAATTTAAGACAACCATATGGCTCTTGCCGGTTGCAGTAGCATCGACATTCAAGTCGATATTAACTATTACAACATGACCATCTCATACAGCAAAATATATATCATCATGTCTTTGGCCACATCATATCACAACATACCCTGCAAAAACAAGTTAGACGTCCTCTAATTTGTTATTGCATGTTTTACGTGGCTTCTATGGGTATCTAGTAAGAACGCTTCTTACCTACGCAAAAACCACAATTGTGATATGCAACTTTCTATTTAACCTTTTACAAGGTCCGCCTCCGTAGAATACGATTCAACTAAGTAGGAGAGACAAACACCCGCCAGCCATCTTTATGCAACGAGTTACATGTCAGTCGATGGAACCGGTCTCTCGTACGTGGATGATTAAAGTTGGTCCGGGCTGCTTCATCCCACAATACCGCTAAATCAAGAAAAGACTAAGGAGGGAATCAATTTGAATATCAACACCCACAAAATCCTTTGTGTTCTACTCGTGATGTCATCTAAGCATAGACCTAGCTCATGATGCCACTTTGGGGAACGTTCATGGGAAACAAAAAAATTCCTACGCTCACCAAGATCAATCTAGAAGATGCACATCTACTAGAGGAGAGATTGAATCTACATACCCTTGTAGATCGCTAAGCGGAAGCGTTCAAGAACGCAGTTGATGTACTGGTACGTATTTGCGATCCAATCACGAACCGTCCATGAACTCCTGATCAAGTGCCGAACGGACGGCACCTCCGTTCTCAACACACGTAAAACTTGGTGATGCCTTCACCTCCTTGATGCAGCGAGCGATGGTGAAGTAGCAGCCCGAGTCCTCCAACAGCACGACATCGTGGTGAGGTGTTGGTGGTGACATCTCAGCAGGGCTTCGTCGTGCAGTATTTAGAGGAGAAGAACTACGAGGTAGAGGAGGAGCAGTGTCGCGGCAAGTTGTCGTGTGGCTTCCCTCTCTCTACCTCTCTATATATAGGGGATAGGGAGAGGGGAGGGCGCCCTAGGGTTTCCCCTAGGGGCGGTGTCCAAGAGGGGGCCGACGGCTTGGGTTTGGCGGCCCCTCCCACTTGGGTGCCTTGCCACCCAAGTTGGGCTGACGGCATCCTAGGAGGAGGCATCCTCCCCTTCGACCAAAGTGGGAAGGGGTGTGGGGCTGCGCCCAGGCCCCTGGTGGGCTGCGATGCCCCCTCTCCCATGCCCATGAGCCCCCCAACACTTGTGAGGGCCTCCGAAACCGCTTTCAGTATTCTATCATTCCCTCAGTGCGCCCCGGAACACTTCCAGAGTCCGATGACCTTCATCCTATATATAAATCTTCACCTCCGGACCATTCCAGGGTTCCTCGTCATGTCTGGGATCTCATCCGGGACTCCTAACAACCTTCGATCACCAACTAAATGACTCAATTATGCTTATATCATCACCGAACCTTAAGTGTGTAGACCATGCGGGTTCGGGAACTATGCAGACTTGACCGAGACACTCTCCGGTTAATAAACAATAGTGGGACCTAGATGTCCATATTGGCTCCTACATATTATACGAAGATCTTTACCGGTCGAACCACGATGTCAATGATTTAATCAATCATGTATGCTGTTCCTTTTGTCTATCGGTATGTTACTTGCCCGAGATTCGATCGACGGTATATCTATACGTAGTCCAATCTCATTACCGGCAAGTCTCTTTACTCGTTCCATAATAGAACATCCCGTGACTAACTCGTTAGTCACATTGCTTGCAAGCTTACTGTGATGTTGTATTACCGAGTGGGCCCAGAGATACCTTTACATCATACGGAGTGACAAATCTCAGTCTCGATTCACGCCAACCCAACAGACACACTCAGAGATACCTGTAGAGAACCTTTATAGTCACCCAGTTACGTTGTGACGTTTGATACACACAAGGCATTCCTCTGGTGTCCGGGAGTTGCATGATCTCATGGTGATAGGAACAGATACTTGACATGCATAAAATAGTAGCAGTAAACTGACACGATCATATGCTACGTTCATAGTTTGGGTCTTGTCCATCACATCATTCTCCCAATGATGTGATACCATTATCAAATTACAACTCATGTCTACGGCTAGGAAACCTTGACCATCTTTGATCAACGAGCTAGTCCTTTAGAAGCTCACTAGGGACAGTGTGTTGTCTATGTATCCACACATGTATTCGAGTTTCTAATGAATATAATTCTAGCATGGATAATAAACGATTATCATGAACAAGGAAATATAATAATAACTAACTTATTATTGCCTCTAGGGCATATTTCCAAGAGGGGGAGGGGGTCGGAGACGACCACGGCTACGGGATGAGGCCGCAAACCTTCCTACGGCCGCGCGACTTGGGCGCGCTTAGAGCGGGCGCGCTACGGTCAGTGTGCAGGCACCTCGGCTCTGTGGACATCCTGCAAAGTGGGACTATCGCTGGATGTTGTGCTCATCGTGGTGTCACGTATCCCAGAGCGGTGAGTCCACGGCATACCTCCAGTAGTGGATGAGGCCGGGTGCAGGTGGGTGCGGCGATGATGAATCTCCTCCCGACGGACATGGCCTCTCACCAGGACCGGCGGGACAGGCACGCGGTCCGCGTAGAGGTGCTAATTGTTGGGGAGGTGCACGTCTCCAACGTATCTATAATTTTTGATGGTTCCATGCTATTATCTTTTCAACTTTGGATGTTTTGTATGTATGAATATGCTATTTTATATCTTTTTTGGGACAAACCTATTAACTCAGTGCCAAGTGCGAGTTTCTGTTTTTTCCGTGTTTTTGACCTTTTTCAGAGGAGAATATTAAACGGAGTCCAAACGGAATAAAACCTGCGGAATGATTTTTTCCATAATAGAAGGTACGCAGGTGACTTGAGAACCAAGGAAAGGACCCCGGGGGAGGTCACAAGCCCCCTAGCCGCGGCCTGGGGGCGCGCCTAGCAGGCTTGTGGGCCCCCCGTGGCTCCTTTTCCATACTTCTCCCGCCTATAGATTCTCCAAAAATCTGAAACTGTCAGAGAGAGGCACAAAAATACTTTTCCGCCGCTGCAAGCTTCTGTCTCCGCAAGATCCCATCTGGGGCACGTTTTGGTGCCCTGCCGGAGGGGGGATTCGGACACGGAGGGCTTCTTCATCAACACCATTACCTCTCCGATGATGCGTGAGTAGTTCACCACAGACCTTCGGGTCCATAGCTAGTAGCTAGATGGCTTCTTCTCTCTCTCGGATCTTCAATACAAAGTTCTCCATGATCCTGATGGAGATGTATCCGATGTAATCTTCTTTTACGGTGTGTTTTTCGAGATCCGATGAATTGTGGATTTATGATCAGATTATCTATGAATATTATTTGAGTCTCCTCTGATCTCTTATATGCATGATTTCGTATCCTTGTAATTCTCTTCGAGTTGTGGGTTTCGTTTGGCCAACTTGATCTATAATTCTTGCAATTGGAGAAGTGCTTGGTTTTGGGTTCATATCGTGCGGAGTCCTCACCCAGTGACAGAAGGGGTAGCGAGGCACACATCGTGTTGTTGCCATCAAGGGTAAAAAGATGGGGTTTATATTTATTGCATGAATTTATCCCTCTACATCATGTCATCTTGCTTAAGGCGTTACTCCGTTTGTTATGAACTTAATACACTAGATGCATGCTGGATAGCGGTCTATGTGTGGAGTAATAGTAGTAGATGTAGAAAGTATCGGTCTACTTGTCTCGGACGTGATGCCTATATGTATGATCATTGCCTTAGATATCATCATGACTTTGCGCAGTTCTATCAATTGCTCGACAGTAATTCGTTCACCCACCGTAATACTTGCTATCATGAGAGAAGCCTCTAGTGAACACTATGGCCCCCGGGTCTACTTCACATCATATTTTCAGCTCTAAACTTTTACTTTGTTGCACTTTCCACCTTCAGATCTGACCTTGCAATTAATCGTGAAGGGATTGACAACCCCTTTATAGCGTTGGGTGCAAGTTTGTTTGTTTTTGCGCAGGTACATTGGTGACTTGTCTTGATACTCCTACTGGATTGATACCTTGGTTCTCAAACTGAGGAAAATACTTACTGCTACTGTGCTGCATCATCATTTCCTCTTTAAGGGAAAAACCAACGCAAGCTCAAGAGGTAGCACTCCCCACGAAAATGGCATACGTGTCTCCCAGTACCACTGGCACACCTCCGCCTTGACGTATGGCCGTCGGCAAGGTGGGGGCCGCCCGTCACGATATGAAACGCACGCGGTGGAGGTGGAGGTGAAGGCGGGGTGGTGGAGCGGCGACGGCGACTAGACAAAGACCCAGCCTTATGGTCGTGCCTATTCTTGTTGTTAGGGAACCATCACACCACCATTGTCGCCGACGGAGAGTTGGAGGCCTAGGGTTTGCTTGTTGGGGTTCGAGGAAGCAATACGGTCTCGAAGTTGAAACTGTGTACTGGCGTGTCCACGACTTCCAATTTATGAAGACAACGACCGCATGATGTGTGGCTGACAACCAGGGCCCACCGTGCGTGCGCAATAAGTTTGGGTGGTGGAGGTAGGTGGGCGGTCGCCACGCCTACCTGAGGCAGACGACCTGCAAGCGCGTGCCTGTCCGATCAACGTCTGTGTGGATGCAAACCGAGCGCATGTTTGCACTAGAAATGGGGCGGGTCGAACGTCAAACGGACAACATGTGAGGATGCGGTCGTGCATTGGGCCATGTCATCTGTCCCTTTTGGTCCAAACGGACGCGGACGGATAGGATAGGGTCGCGCGTTGGAATTGCCCTAAGAGCATCCGGACGCGAGTCCATGGACAGTGAGCGGACGCGTTTTATTTATTGCTTTTCATGTTTGTGTCCCTTATATTCTAACGCTCACAATCATACAACCCATGCAATTTTATGAAAAAAAGTCGATCAAACACATTTCACTGAATCGGACTGTATCACCGAACAAAAGGCGCATAATTCATTGGAGTTCATTGGCAAATTCAAACTACAAACTACTTAAACATAGTTAAAATAATAAAAAAACAAGAAAGAGGGGAGGAAATCACCATTTTCTTGTTGGCCCCTTCCCCTTCGTCGTCCAAGCGATTATGTCCCTCCTCCATGCAGGAGTCGGCATGCGGTGGAGCATCATCGTCGTCGTCACCGGGGCCGGAGGTGGAGGCGGTGGTGGTGCCCTCATCGGAGTTGCAACGCATGCCACACAACTCGTAGAGCAGACGGTCATGT
Organism: Hordeum vulgare subsp. vulgare; assembly: GCF_904849725.1. Classification (NCBI taxonomy): domain Eukaryota; kingdom Viridiplantae; phylum Streptophyta; class Magnoliopsida; order Poales; family Poaceae; genus Hordeum; species Hordeum vulgare. The sequence continues at coordinate 519,188,790 of NC_058520.1, forward strand.
TCCTTCATGTGGCGGGCGGGTTTCGCCTTTGTGGTCGTCTCTTTCACTGCCTCGTGCTCCGGTAACTGGATGGCGAGTCGGAGCGCGTCGACATTCTTGCGACGGAGGCAAGGCGCATTTGTCTCTGCCATCGTCAGCAAGCGGCGAAGGACGCCTGCGAGGAGTGCGTCCTCGAGGTCGACCGACATGCTCGAGGTCGAACGACGTGTTGTCAACGCCTCCCCCTCTCCCTCGCCCATTGTCGCTCACGGTGGGCTGCACACGCCTCGGACTCCGGCATCCTCAGGCGCAACGTCACCGACCCGGGGACGAGGACCCAAGAGTGGCATGGCACCGCTTTTAGAATAGAAGGTGCTAGTGGTGGGTAGCGGACCTGACCTGGAGCGGACCGGCCAAAGCGGGAGCGTACGGAGCTGTGCGCCACGCGGGAAGGGCCGGAGATGTCGCCAACACTCCGTCGACAGGTGACTGGCCCAGAGGACGAAGATCCACCATCGTCGAGGATGCCTTGGTCCTGGAGCGACTGACACAGTGCGGAGGGTCACCTCCTCCATATCGATGTTCGATCTGTCGGAGCTGCTTCCATCATCGGCAATCAGATCGGAGGATGGGAGAATGGAAGTGGAGTGGATGGATTGTGAAGTGCCAGATGTCTAGGGTTTCCAAAATGGAGTATTTGTGGGGTCCGTGGTGGGCCGGGCTGATGTGGCTGTAGTGTCGAGACACGCCTGGGCTCCCCCATATCTGCCCCATATTTGGGCTGGATATGAGGGGTGTTGGTTAGCTCAGACGTTTTGAGGCCCGTTTGAGGCACCCGACTAGGTCAAAATCCGTGAGCGGACGCTGACCGAATGACCTGCCCACGCGTTTGAGACGGGTATGAGAATTCCGGTTATAGATGCTCTAAGTATTATTCGTCCAACTCCAACACTAGACCCTAAATCATTCGCGGACGTCTCTTTGGGCTAAACTAGACCCAACGGGAAGACCCGAACAAACAAGTTTGTCTGTTGGTGTCCTTTTTTGTCCGGCTCGAATGAAACGTGGAGCAAATTTGCACCATGAATGCTCGTGACCCGACAGAAAAGAGATGTTCTTGTTGCCCACTTCGTCCACGTGTGTCTGCCATGGTCCCACAGAACAATGACTCGACGAGCTCCCTGCTTCGATCCCTGCCACACGACATGCCCCCTCCTCTCCCCCCAACATGTCGTCCTGCCGCTTGCCCCCGTAGATTGCTCGCAGCTTCGGCAAGAAGGGCACACAGGAGATGGCTTGCCGGCTCCAGCGGAGCGTCTGTGACCTTAGGCTTGGACGGAGCGGCTGCGCTAGGGAAAGGACGTTGGCAAACTCCTAGAACAGCGCATGGTGGCGGGCGAGCAGTATGGCAGCGCGGCGGCGGCAGCGAGCTCGACGCGTGCAAGCCACCAGCAAGGAGCAAGCATGGGCGGGACGACGCACGAGGAGCCGCAACAAACCGTTTGGGATCTGGGAGCCTCCTGCGTGTTGGACGCAGATGCTCCCAACGAGCGTCCGCCCCCTAGACACCGCCCCAATAGCACCCCAAACGAAAAAAATCACGTGTCCATTTGGGGGTGTTCGTTGGATTTGTCCCAATTCCAATGCACTATCCTAGATGGTCCGATCACGTTCGTTAAACGGACACAAAATACTATATTCCTTGCCCAACGTTAGGCCGCGTTTGTGTCAAAACGGACGACACGCGGCCGGACATGACGCACGTCCTTGTCCTCTCCTAGCTCGCCCGTCGGGGACACAACACCCTTTTTGTTCCCCTATCCGTCCCCCTCCCCGTCATCACCGCCACCAACCATTTTTCGGACTCATGCTCGCTTCCTAGGTGACCGCCCTAAACCACGATCATGCCATGCCATAGCGGCCCCATGCCCATGTTACGTAGGATTTTTTTGCCGACGCTGGTGGTTGCTTGTTGCCTCATCCCGTGCGAGAGAAGCTACAACCGCTGTCGGCGCCCGTCGACCCAACACCTTCGAGCATGCGTTGCATAGCTGTAGAGCATCGGTTTCCAACACCAACCTTCCGGTAGGAGCTCGAGCTGCTCTTCCCAGCCACATCTCCACCACGTCTGCAAGGTGTCTGACACATTGCTCATAAGGTACCATGGATACTGTGAGCGTATCCGACACATTGCTCATAAGGTACCATGGATAGTGTGGATGAGTATTTTTGTTTCCACGAATTCATTTATTCATTGGATGACAAAGAGATTGTGATGGTTGCATTGGTCGTCAATGACCACATTGCCGGCCTCGATTCAGGGGATCAATCCCGAGCTATGCTCCGGCCTTGAACCGCAATATAGGGAGCATCCACGCCCTGCTCTATGCCGATTACTTTGAGAATGGACCGCTCTACAAACAACATCAATTTTGCCTTTGCTTCCGCATAACGAGACATGTGGTCAATTGTATTCGGGAGGGAGTGGTAACATATGACCCATACTTTGAGTGCAAAGAGGATGCCCTTAGCAAGCTTGGCTTCTCCTCTTATCAGGAATGCACTGCGGCTATTCACATGCTTGCATGTGGAATTCCACGCGATCTTGTGGATGTGTACATACATATAAGTGAGTCCACATGACTCCTATTAATGTAAAATTTCTGGAAGGCTGTGGTGGTTGTGTTTGGCCCTGAGTACCCGAGAGATCCAACTATCGTTGATACAGAGAGGTTATTGGCGACCAATGCCGATAGGGGCTTTTCGGTCATGCTTGATAGTATACATTGTATGCATTCAAAGTAGAAGAATTGTCAATTTGCTTGGCAAGGTCAGTACAAGGGGCACGGGAAAGGTGTCACTATCATACTTGAAGCGGTGGCCTCACAAGATATATGGTTATATATTTTTTTGGCATGGCTGATTCTTACAATGATATTAACACGCGTCAACATTTTGTTCGTAAGCCTTGCAGAAGGCCACCTCCAAGAGGTTAGCTTTGAGATTAATGAACATCATTACAAGATGGGATACTACCTAGCTGATGGTATCTATCCTTAGTGGTCAACTCTTGTGAATACAATACCCAATCCTCAAGGAGAGAAGAGAGAGAGAGAGAGATTTGCCCAAATGCGAAATAATACTCACAAGGATGTGGATCATGATTTTGGTGTGCTTCAATCTCGATGGGGTATTGTCACGCCCAAGATGCGACCCTATCCTCAATTTGGCACGAAGGCCTCGTCAGGGATAGAAGCGCATCTCGTCATGTCGCAAGAATGGATGTCGTTACAAGTACATGTACTGAAAAGAAGAGATATATATAGAATTGGCTTACACTTGCCACAAGCTACATCAGAGTCACATCAGTACATTACATGATCATCAAGAGTAAGAGCAGGGTCCGACTACGGACGGAAACAAACGAGAAAAATAAGAATGACGTCCATCCTTGCTATCCCAGGCTGCCGGCCTGGAACCCATCCTAGATCGATGAAGAAGAAGAAGAAGCAACTCCAAATGAACAATCAACGCGCTCGCGTCAAGTAACCTTTACCTGTACCTGCAACTGGTGTTTGAGTAATCTGTGAGCCACAGGGGACTCAGCAATCTCATTTCCAAAGGTATCAAGACTAGCAAAGCTTAATGGGTGAGGCATGGTTAAGTGGTGAGGTTGCAGCAGCAGCGAAGCATATATTTGGGTGGCTAAACTTACGAGTACAAGAAATAAGAGGGGGGAAGATCTACGAATAGTGGACGTGAACTACGGATGATCAAATGAATGATCCTGAACACCTACCTACGTCAGACATAACCCCACCGTGTCCTCGATCGGAGAAAGAACTCACGAAAGAGACAGTCACGGTTACGCACACAGTTGGCATATTTTAATTAAGTTAACTTCAAGTTATCTAGAACCAGTGTTAAACAAAGCTTCCACATTGCCACATAACCGCGGGCACGACTTTCCGAAAGATTTAACCCTGCATGGGTGCTCCAATTAGTCCATCACAAATTACCACAAGCCGCATAGAAATCCTCAATCACGACACTCGCGATCTCGTCGGATTCCTTAGTGGAAAACCTCAACTCCGAGTTTACCCAAAGCATCACCGGAATCCCGATGCACAAGATATCTCGTCAAAGGTAAAACTAATCCAGCAAGGCCACCCGATGTGTCGACGATCCCGATAGGAGCCGCGTATCTCGTTCTCAGGACACGACGGATAAGCGAAGCGTACGGTGGCCTGATAGAAATCTCCCGAGTTGCCCCGGTTTGGCCCCGCACGGTGCTTTGTTTTGGACCAGCACCATCAGCACTGGCCCTCCCTGTATTATGTAGAATTACTCCTCGGGTTCATGACGCCCTATGCTTTCAGTATTAACAAAATTATTATGTTGGGCAAATGTAGTACCAAAGTTGGGCCTTGCCAGACCAGCTTTAATCTAAAATGAATTATCAAGGGGGTCCCCATAACAACCCCGATCGTGTTAGGAGCTCAATTATGGAACATAACACCGGTAGCCAAAACTAAGGGGGCAAAGGTGGAACAAAACACCAGGCTAGAAAGTCCGAGCCTTCCACCTTTTACCAAGTATATAGGTGCATTAAATTAAATAGCAATTAATATGGTGATATGACAAGGGACCCATGTTATCACATGGAAGCAACTACACCTACAACTAGCAACGCTAACAACATGGTTAAGCAAGCAGTAACATAGCCAATCAGTGGTTTGCTAGGTCGAACAGGTTGAAGGGTATCATGGCATGGTTGAGAGGCTGATATTTAACAAGTGGTAGGCAACGAGACGTAGGCAGTAGAAATGGTAAAACTAGCATGGCAATGATAGTAATGGTATCTAGGGAAATGGTCATCTTGCCTGAGATCCCGCTTGGAAGAAGAATGACTCCGTGCAGCAGACGGACCGACGTAGTCGAACGGATCCTCACTTTCCGACACGCTTGCGGAACTCTAACGAGATGAAGCAAATGGAAACAAGAATCAACACACAATATTCACCACAACACATGCACAACCGGATGCACTATCCAATATGATGCATGGATGCCCAACCCCTAATGATGCACTTAAACCATCCTACATCGGTAAACAAGTGCCACCTCATCACAAAGTGACACTTCTACAGAACTGTTCAAAACTGGAATCCAGTGCAACCATTGGATTCCTTGGGTTCGGCTACCCCAAATCCATATATCATACTGCCCATGTTACATGCAGAAAAACACCACAAATAGTAAAAGAAAAATAACACAAGATCAAACTACAGCATATTCAAGAACAGGAACTGTTCCTGAGCCTGCCCAATTTGGGATATACCAGATCAGGCCATTCCATTTCTGGAATTATTCCAAACAAGGAAATTTCATACAAGTCACAAATATATCACCACTAAAATGTAAACTGACAGGGGGCCTACTGGTCATAGTCACCAGGGCCACTAGTGCATGACAGGTGGGCCCTCGGACCACCTGTCAGTGGCACACACAACCCACAACACATAAAAAGGAAAATATGAGAGAGGTGGGAGTCGAACCCACCATCTCCCTGGTGGAGTGCACGGCCACCATCAATGAGCTAGCCACATGCAGCTGAACTAGTATGGGAAGCTATGCAGACATACAATGCCTAACTACTGATTGACCACAGGAAATGTAAAACAGCAAAAAGGGGCGACATGGGGACTCGACCCCAGGACCTCACAGTTGTGTGCGTGCAGTGCCTACCACTAGGATAGCCGACCATACTTGTCGAAATAGCAGAGCTAAGTTAACTGAATGAGCCACTCTAATGAACCAGAAGAAAACAAAACTAGGCTGGCTAGCGCTCGTGGAGAAGTGCAGATTAAAATGGAAAAATCACAACAACAAAATGGGGACGCGTGGGATTCGAACCCCAGACCCCTCGATCGTTGCACACACAGGCAACCACTGGGCTATGGTGTTACTACAAAACAAATTGAATACTTGCGCTAGATGTATCATGCCCCCGCGCTAGTCTGACGGACCTGAACTGAATCGGCAAAGCTCTGTGTACATCCGTGTTCGGGGAAGCAGGCCAGCGTGCAGCGGTTGCGTAATCTCCAGCCGGTCCTTGTAGGATCAGGTGGGGCCGGTGGTGGGGATGAACGGATCTGGGCGGCGGGGTTCCAATCCGGGCAGTAGACGGCAGGATCCGGGCGGGATCGTGGATGCATCTGCAGTTCAGACAAACAGAGAGAGGAGGGAGATTAGAGAGGAAAAGGGAAAACGGGAGAGAGGGGAGGAGAAGAGGGCTCCGGCCTGCAGGTTCTTAGGGCGGACAGGGGTAGCTGTTGTCCCTGCTTGGTGCAGTGCGGGGCGACGGGGTCGAAGATGGGCTCGGGGCGACCACGGTGCTGCTGTTGTCTGAAGAAATAAAGGGAGACATAGAGTACACAGAAGAAACAGGGAAAGAAAGAAGAAAGAAGAGAGAGGGATTCGTGAGGGAGAGGAGAGAAATAGAGGAGGAGAAGAGAAGATCGAGGCATGGCCTTGGCATGGGGTCGACCGGGTGGTCGACGACGGCGGCTGCAGGCTTCGAGGAGGAGCTCGGGATCGATCTCCTCTCGAACTGGAGCGCTGGATCTGGGAGGCTGCAGGGGAGCTCTGGCTCGCTGACTCGCGGGCGGGAGCAAGGAGAAAGCGGCGCATCGGGCCGGCCAGATGGGGAGATCGAGGTGGGAAGTGGCGGCGCTGGATGGAACAGGGCAGGATCCGTAGGGTTTTGGTCTGATTTGGGCTAAGTGGACCTATATATAGAAATGGGGGTTAGCTACTAGGTGTATCTGGATCCTCTGATTAAATCGGACGGTCGGCAACAACTAGGTTAGGGAGTCAAATGGACAAACCAGTGATGGTTTGCGGTAAAACGGAGTTGATCCAGATCCAACGGCCATGACCGCCCGGTCCGGGTTTCGGGAGGTTTTCGAACTAGGCTACGTGTAGGGTCCGTGCACTGTGCAGAGGGGCTAGGCGGGGATGAGAGGGAAAACGGGCAACCCGGAATCGAGTTTAAAATACCGAAATGTCCGACAATTGACCGTCTATAGTGCCGCTATATAATAAACGGCACGGGTAACAAACGAGCTCCGATCGCGATGAAAATTGACAGGCGGCCTACCTATATCTAAATAAGTCCACACGTCAAGTTTCACCCCGATCAGAGAAAGTTTTAAACACACTTTTAAAACAGGGTTTTGACGATGCCGCGGGCGTGTGCGTGTGCGGACGGGTTCAGAACGGACAACGACGCGAACTGGCAACTAACAACGGATGCAAGTTTTGAAAACTGGCGGCAACGGAGATGTCGATGCAATGCAGATGATGCGAATGAATGCGATGATGATGCGACAAAAGAAAATAGACACACGACGAAAACGGAAAGAAAGGGGAATCTTCTGGAACGTCGGCATCGAGCTGTCACAGGTATCGTTTGAAACCGTGCACTGACATGGAGCATCAAGAAGTTCTGGGAGGCGATGAGTGCTTGTGTGATCATGCATAACATGATCATGAAGGATGATCGTGATGACAACATCTATGACCAACGGTTTTAATTTTCTAGATGAAAATGTTGAGCCTAAGCACCTAGAACTTTCAACGTTTGAACACTTTGTTCAATTTTATTGTGAAATGCGTGATGGATGTACCCATATGCAGCTTGAGAATGACTTGATCAAACACATGTGAACTCACATTAACAACTAGTATCATTTGCTTTCCATGTATTCAAGACAATTTTGATTGAGTTGTATAAAAATAAATTTGATTGTGTTTTTGTTTTGGACCTCAAACTATTTGTTTGTAAAACTATTTGCAATGTTTAATTTATTTAGTTATTAAAACTATTTAGAATAGGCATAGTTTACATAGGGCCACCAGCCGTGGCGGACCAGATGCATGAGCAGGTAAGATGCACGACCGGCGCATCCAGACGGCCGGCGCCCTAATACCATATACCGAAACGAACAAAATCTCTCCCTAATAATAAAGCAAATTCGGTTTCTGGTCGTCCGTCTTGAAAATTACCTCTAAAGTTTGCATAAATTACCCACCATGCCACCAGTAAGTAATAGAAAACGTTTCATAAAGCGAAATTTTTTAAACTGGGCTGGTCCATGTAAAAACCTCCTATATTACGCTCTGCATGCTGGGAGAATATCCAGCACACCATATGGGCCGGCCCATGCACAGGCGCCTGCTTTTAGTTCCGTTTATTTATTTTCAGTTCCGTTTTATTTTTTTATTTTAAATAATTTAAAACTTTAAATAATCTTTAAAATTTTAATAAACTGAAAATTATAAATCAATATATTTAAAAAATTAAAATGTTTGTGACTTCAAAAACTGTTCGGAGTTTTGTAAAAAATTGCTCGCATATACAATAAAATGTTTGCAATTTTATAAAAATGTTTGTACAATAAGAATAGTCCATGATCTCAAATACAATTCCATGTACTAAAAAGTATTAAATGCATTTAACAAAATGCTTTCTTATTCAAAATATGTCCTAAAATTTTAAAAATAGCTAATGCATGTTTTGATAGTTTCTTTATTTTATTTAAAATTTTCCGTTCAATTTTTGTTTATTTATAATTTAAATAATTTAGAATTACAAAAACTTTTGCATATTAAAAAATAGGAATTTGGATTAAAATGCTGAAGAATTTTTATTTTGAATTAAAAATAGGATTCAAAAAAAGCGCCGAATTTTTATATTTTTTTGCAAATTCCAAAACAATGTCCATGAATTTAATAAATACATTACTGATTTACAAAAATATTTGTTTATTCAGAAAAACTTCATGCATTTCAAAAAATGTTTGTGAATTTAAAATAAAATCCTCCAACATCAAAAATTATGTTCGTCTTTTCTTGAATTGGTGGTCAATTCAAAAGAAAATATTTAAACCCGTTCGAAATATAAAAATATTCAATTTTTAGTAAATGTTTGTAAATTGTAAAAAATGTTCTCGATTTTAAAATCGTTCCCATATTTGTAAAAATGTTCACGAAAGATCTAATGTATGTAGTTAAATATTAATGCTTCTAAGTCTTTGTAACAATATACCTGTGTGAATTTTGAAGAATTAACTGTTGGATGGATCGAATTATTATTGTATGTTTTTTTAAAAAAATTCTTGAAATTCAGAATAAAACTTTGAGTTACCAAGATTTTTGACAACCATGATATATATTTTTTTAAAATGTAAAGATTGCTTCAACTTGTAAATAAATTTAAAAGAAGAAACGTTTTCTTGCGTTTGGGCACAAAATTTCTAAATCAATCGATGATATATGAACACAATGTGATCACCATCATTGAAGATTATGTTTTTTTCTTCCGTGGCAACGCGCGGGCCATTTTGCTAGTCTAGATAAAATGGATATATATTTGAAAGGGAATCGTTTCCCACCCGCGCGCAGGCCGAACCGATGCGCCGGTCGCCCCCTCGCGCGCGTGGACCCATACAACATTTTTGTCATCCGCGTGCTTCGCTTGTCAGTGGATGCAACATTTTTCGTCTAAATATGTTGCAACCAGCTTCATATTTGCTGCAAGCGTTTTTTTACTATTTTTTGCCCCAGTAAAAAAACTGCATATACGTTTGGTTGCAACTCGAGTTCGTCGGATTTTTCGTTACAATCGATGTTTTTTTACTTTTGCTACAACCGTGTTAATTTTTGCTACAAGCGGCATCATGTTTTGCTGTAACCGTTCATTAAAAAAGTTGCATACACGTCACGTAAATATTTGCTACAACCGACGTTTGACTTTTGCTAGCACGCACCATCAGCTTCGTTTTTTTGCTTCTAGATAATTTTTTTGCTACAAATTTTGTTTTTTGTTGCAACCGTTGAAAAAATTGTTGCATCACATTAAAATTTTGCTGCATAGGGGAAAAATGTTGCATGCGGATCCAACGGTGCGGACGATGCGGGATTAGTGGATCCTACGGCTCGCGCGCGGCCGGCCGAAAGTTTGAGCCGGCGCGCCGGCGCAATATCAGTCCCCTATTTGAAATCGTAAGTTGAAGTTAGCCTTACACCGCCCTTCGTTCTGGCCGACGTGATAACGAGATAGGATGCTGGACTCAGGTGTCTTTGAGAAAACTACTGCTCCCTCCGATCAGGGAGTACACGCCATTTCCCTTGGTTGGTACTCCAACCTTTTGTCCGTGGATAATGCGCACGGTTTGGCAGTGTCAAGTCAAGTAGATTTTGTTTGGGTTTCTGTGGTTGGGACAGCATTGTCTTTCGCAATAATGCATGTAGCTTGCACTGGAGGGAAGTTGATGGGAGCATATTACCAAGATAGGGCTTTGTTATTTGTTATTAAGCTGATGATTAAGGTTATTCCTTTTGAAACAAGATGAGCAAAAAAGTACCTTCCGGTGGGCAGGATCCTCCCTATTGGTGGATAAGGGACGGCCATCTGAAGCTGCAGGACTTTTCCTAGCCATCATTATGCATTGTACAAGTTGTACATCGACTTTTGGTGTAACACAAGAGGCTGTCTCTAGTGGTTAGCCGGAGAAAAGTTTGGATTCATCATTTCAAGAAAGGCCGGGCTTTTCGGGCAGACACTGAGATAAGGGCAAAGTGAGCGACCCCTACTGCATACGTACTTCCCTTCGGAGAAAGGCAACATAAACTTTGGGTCCAGAAAGGGACAGCAGAACGGTAAAGAAAATGATCATTTCTTATGGGCGAGCTAACATCATGTAAATCAAACGACATAATTTTGTGTTTTGATCCTTTTCTGAAAGTTGATCCAGGACACAATTTTATGTTTTGATCCTTTTCTAAAATTTGATCCAGATTTGACCTTATTTTGTAAAAATGAGATTTGACTATTTCCTACCACCGGGGTCGTTGGCGATAGGGTATAACAGCCTACCGTCAAGGTCCCTAACGATAGAAAACTTATCCACGTCAGCGCGACGTATCCCTACCGCCAAATATGCTGACGGTAGCCTGTACAGCCCTACCGTCAAGGTGTCCGGCGATAGGTGTGAACACACATTGTGTCCGATACTTAATTTTTTTACGATAAGGCGTGCAAACATATCAGCAGGGTTATTGACAGCGTTGTTATACCCGTTCTGGATCAACTTTAAAAAAAAAATCAAAACACGAAATTTAGCCACACCGATTTTCATAAAACTGGTATGAAAAATCCCGGAATGGGGCGGCCCATGCACATGACAAGGTGCCTAGGGGTAGACGATTTGTCGCTATTCCCCGACCTACGAGGGGAATAGGATCTAGCTACTCGAAACTAGAGATGGTCCTTCGTCAAGCCTCAAAGAGTTCCACGCTAAAAAGAAATCCACAACAATTGAACTAACTATTTTAGTCAAAACTAAAATAACCAAAAAATATATGTCCATCATACGAACTCAGGACCGGCTTTACAAAATTCTGAAAAATGTTCAGAATGGGAACATTTCGTGCTGAACTTCAAAAAATGATGAATTTGGGATTTTAGTCTTTAACTGGACCAAAAATCTTTCCAGCCCAATGAGCAGCCTGCCCAATGAAACTGCCACCCTACTACCTAGTGGGCGATTCCTATTTGACACTCGTATGCGTTAAAATTGCGGACCTCCTCTGAAGCTTCGCCTCGCGATGCCCTTTTATGCGTCGGCCCAATGTTGTTTCGCTGGTCCTTTGCTGCTTCTTTACTCTCTGTTTCTTTTCTGTCATTTTATTTTTCTTTTCCTTTTTTCTTTTCTTTTTATTTTTCTTTTTGTTTTCTTTTTCTTTTTCTTTTTTATTTTGTTTTCCTTTTTTATGTTTCCATTTATTTTCTTCTCCTTCTTTACTTTCTATATTATGTTATTTTACTTTTCCTATATTATACAAAATATTCTGTGTTATACAAATGGTCATAGTATGTTAAGTAAATGTTCACAGTATTTTACAAAGTTTGAGCATGCATTATAAAAATCTTCATTGTATAATAGAAATTGGTTGATGAATATTTAAACACTGTGTTTTCAAAAAAATTAAATGTATGTTACAAAGATGTTTACTGTGTATTCCAAAATTCTCAAAGCATATTAAAAAATGTTCAGTATGTATTAGAAAATGTTCAACGCATATATTCATATATTTTACAAAAATATTCATCGTATATTACAAAAATGTTCAGTGTGTATTCGAAATTGTTGAACGCATATTACAAAATCTTCAATGTGTATTAAAAAATGTTCAACACATATACTCATATTGTTTTCAAAATGTTCATCATATATTACAAAAATGTCAATACATTTTAAAAAATTTTCAGCATATATCACAAAAAAGTTCACTGTGTATTTCGAAATTGTTTATCATATATCTCAAAAGTGTCAATGTGTATTTAAAAATCATTCATCTTATGTATAAAATCAGTAAATTTTTGTTTTTGTTTCAATAATTATTCACCTTTTAAAAGTTAGTTTGAGTTTCGAAATTTGTTCAGGAAGACATTATTAATTTTTACGTAGTCCATCAAAATCAGCTCCGCTTCACCAAATTCACTTTAGAGCAGTTTTATATAGAAGTTGCAACCATTTCAAGAGAATGTTTGGCTCTCATTTAGCTCCAGCTTCACGGATGGAAAATTTGGTAAAAATGATCTATTTGATTGGATGAGAGATAAGAAACGAAGGGGTATCCACTTACTGATGACAGTGGTGGGTAATTTTCTTCCAACTCCAGCTTCTATAATTTAATGAAGCACTTCCTAGGAAGCTTCACAAAAAACAAGAAGTTGGACCCGAGATTCTAGTTTTTTTACAGAGCGGTATATCATGAAGCTATCCCGTTTGGCTTACGTTTTCTAGAACGCAGCTGAATTTTCTGGAACAAAGCAGTCCCAAACATGGATCTGCCTTCGCGCATAGTACTAGAAGCCAGCCATGTATTTGCGTTGGCTACGCGAGTATCCAGCGGAAGGTCGCGGGCTCGATTCCAACTAGCTTCACTATTTTTTGTTTGTTACACTTTTTTTACGTTCCTCATGGCCTGGTAATGGACCGTCTGTTTGTGTGCGAGCCCTGCACGGAAGCTCTCTACCTAGTGATGACTTTGTCTAAAAAAGGCTACTGATGATTTTGCAGTAATTCCTATTTGTAGCTCGCCCCGAAAATATGCTGAGGGCGCGTTTGGATTGTCGGTTCGGTTCAAATACAGGTGTATAATTGCTACAGACGTCGAACGGTCATTTTTATTTCGGACAGAAACCACACTACGATTGGTAATATATATATATATATATATATATATATATATATATATATATATATATATATATATATATATATATATATATATATATATATATATATATATATAGACTAAATTCGGATTTATAAGACACGCAAATGCGAGTGAGCAAGGTATCGGTATGGCCCAGTTAAATTCCAGTTTTAGCAAGGTTCCGGATCTGTTTTTTCCTTTGTATTATGAAGGTTCTAGATCGGATTTTTTTGTGTTGTTGTTGTTTTATCCACTGGCTATTATCCATTTCTTATCTTTCTATTATTTTTTATTTTCTATTTTTTGGTTTTGTTTTCCTTAAAAAGTTTTCTAAAACACATATATCAAAAAACATATGCACAATTTTATAAATTTTCATGTTTATAAAATCACATTTAAAATCTAAATTTATTTTTTGATAGTACAAAAATCATAAAACTTCTAGAAAATTTAACGATTTTCTTAAAAATATCTACACATTTCAAAGATCCTTAAAACAAATATAATTTTACGGTTATTTACAAATGAATGAAAAACCAAAGTGAAGCCTGTAGATAGAAAGTGGTAAAAACAAAACAGAAAGAAAAATACTTGTTATGCTGCAATCCTAAGAGCATCTTCAATAGCCTTTGTATATTGGATTGCTAAAAACTTGTTATAACAAGAGAAAAAAGAAGGTTTACCAAAACAAACATATTTTTTCTTTGGTAGCCTTTGTATATTGGATTGGTATATTTGCACAAAACACACAATGACATGTGGGGACAGTTTATCATAAACACATTGCACACTAGCATTCGTACATGTATATGTATACTAGCACAACTCGCGTACACGTACACTTACAGACATGCAACACACACACGTATACACATGCAGCACACACACGGACATACACGTACACATGCATCACACACGCGTACACGTACATGTACACACGCGCACACACACTAATTCACGGATCCATTTGTCATTGAGACAAAGTGGGGCTTTAGGAGGCTTGCTAAAAATTTACAAAGTGGCCTTTGACTTAACAAATATGCAAAGTGTTGGTGCAAATATAGAAAGCTTTGTAAAAAAATTGGTGAGGGACCACTTATACAAAGGCTGTTGGAGAAGGTTTTTTGGTTAAGATTTGTAAAATAGCAAGTGAGTGCAAATATACAAAGGCTGTTGAAGGCACTCTAAGAGCCAATTGGTCACCTAACAGTGACGCTATGTGTGTTTGCTTGTAAATTTGTCGCAACTACTAGAATGCCCGTACGTTGCCACGTGTCTTTTAATTTTTATTCGGATTGCATTTTTATATCTATGATGTAAAAAGATTACTTCATAAAGTGGCAGCATGGACTTGGATAGTTTAGATGAGTGTATTTTATGGAATATATTTCAAAAACAGGACAATGTCAAAGGTAATAAGAAATCATTAAACATGGATAAACTTGTTTTGAAATATAGATAATAACTAAAACATTCGAGAAATTAGCACATCCCTTAAAACACCATAGGCACAAATAAACATGACGAAACATGGCACGTGTGTAGAGATCAAGTCCACTTTACTATGTCTTATTAATTTCCTACTAGAGGCACTTGAGAATTCGTCGTACATCATATGAGATGTTGTCTTCAGCTTCATTCGCATAATACTCGAGCAAAAGTGTATCATATTTTTTTCTCACCTCATAACCATCCTTCATGAGAAATGTATCTCGTTAGCGGCAATATTGCTTCAATTTTTTTATGAACATGTGCTATAGGATATTCACCGTACAAATTGGACGTACAAATTTGTTACCATGCCATGAGATCATAAAATGGAAAAAAATAACCAGATTCATCCGTGGAGACAAATATACTATCACTATCTTGAGAGTTAATGACAATAAATATAAAGTTTGCATCGTAAATTTTCGTGGTAACTGATCGTTCTAGGTTGGTTGGAACATCATTTGGTGATTTACACTGCGAGAAAAATGTATCACACGTCCAACCCGGTTGTGCTAATTCGAGTGCATCATTCAGGTAGAATGCAATCCTCTAAAATTTTATTGCATATCTCTGCGAGGATAAGGATGGCAAACTGAGTCCAGAATAGATACTTGACGGGCATGTTTGTTAATTGTGAATAAGTGAATGGGGAAGCAATGTCTACAAGTGACACTCATTAAGAATAAACATTAATCACGACAGCCATATAAAATATACCAAACTTACAAAATTGCATGATGAGATGTTGTAGTTTATTTATGTCGAGCTACGAAGCAATGATGCTAGCACCTGAATATCTGGTTGTACCCGCGAATTTAAATCTCGTGCAGAAGTCAGGGCGGCCTCGATCATAGACATCTAGATGAAAAATGGTTAAGAAACACGATGGTGACAATGATAATATAATATGTGATGTGCGGTAACTTACAGAAAATTATAGATTCATAAAGTGCACCACATGATCTGCTTCCACTAAGTGATAGAGGCGAGGGTGAAAGGACATGGATGTCGCCTAGAGGGGGGGGGGTGAATAGGCACTTTAAAATAATTACACTTTAGGCTTGAACAAATGCGTAATAAAACTAAGGTTTAATTTGTCAAGCACAAAACCTAAAACAACTAGGCTCACTTATGTGCACCAAAAAATTATGCTAAGCAAGATAAACAACTATGTGATAGAAAGATATATGACAAGAACCAATATGTCTATCACAAAGTAAAGTGCATAAGTAAAGGGTTCGGGTAAGAGATAACCGAGGCACGCGGAGACGACGATGTATCCCGAAGTTCACACCCTTGCGGCTGCAAATCTCCGTTTGAAGCGGTGTGGAGGCACAATGCTCCCCGAGATGCCACTAAGGCCACCGTAAGCTCCTCACGCCCTCACACAATACAAGATGTCGTGATTCCACTAGGGGACCCTTGAGGTCCATCACCGAACCCGTTGAAACAAGGTTGGGGGAATCTCCACAACTTAATTGGAGGCTCCCAACAACACCACGAAGCTTTACCACAATGGCATATGGATTCGAGGTGACCACAAATGCTCGGGGCAATCTCCACAACTTAATTGGAGACCCCGACGCTTGCCGAGAGCTTTACACCACAATGATTGAGCTCCGAGGCACCACCAAGCTTCTAGGGGTACCAAGTAACCAAGGGTAATAAGCTTCTCAACTTCTCACTTCCACGTATCACCGTGGAGAACTCAGACCGATGCAACTAAAGCAATGGCAAGAACACACGAAGTGGTCAAGTCCATCACACTCAAATCCCTCCACAACAACAAAAGCTATGGATAAATATGATAGGAAGAACAAGGAGCTCACAAAGAACTCCAAGATCAAGATCCAAGGGGTTCCCCTCACATAGAGGAGAAAGTGATTGGTGGAGATGTGGATCTAGATCTCCTCTCTCTTTTCCCTCAAGAACTAGCAAGAAACATTGGAGGGATTGAGAGTTAGAAAGCTCTAAGAAGGTCATCAATGGGGAAGAACACAAGCTCAACACATGGATTAAAACCAATGGGGAAGAAGTCCCCCATTATATAGTGGGGGGAAGAATCTGACCGTTATCCCCACTCACAGCCCGAGCAGATCGGTACTACCGCTGCTAGGAGTGGTACAACCGCTGCTAGGAGCGGTACTACCGCACGGTATGTTCACAAACCACGGTAGTAAAAAGTTACTACCGTGCCTACCATTGTTGAGGCAAAAGGATGCGCAAAAAGTCCGACGGAGCGGTAGTAAAAAACTACTACCGCCCAGAGAGTGGCACTACAGCCCAGGGAGCGGTAGTAAAAAACTACTACCGCTCCAAGAGTGATACTACCGCTGGCCAATGAAACTGCCATAACTTTCGCACACGAGCTCCGAATCGAGCAAACTCAAGCTTGTTGGATTCAGGACAGCAAGAGCTATCCAAACAGCAAAAATGCAGTAGTGAAAATGCCAATGATATAGAGATGTGAGACCTCTATGAATGAAGAACCAACAAAAACTTCCAACATAGAAAACATCATAGAAGATGCATATGGACTCCATCTTCGATGAACTCGAGCTTGTCATGAAGATGGCCATAAGCTCTAAAACTCACAAAGAGAAACATCAAACAAGAACCAAGAAATATGATGCAAGGATGCAAATGGTTTGAGCTCTCAACGAACGATACGATCAAGCTACTCACTTGAGATCCCGCCTTGACAGTACGACAATCTATCCTGAAATAGAAAACCTATCAAGGGCAAACCTGTACCTTGCACCTAGTCCTCTTGAGCTAGATGATGATTATCTTTGCTTCCTCAAGGTGGACCACCTTTCTTGATTGCGTTGGTTTGATGAAGACCAATTGATTGCTCCCCCATACTCACTATGGGTGAGCCACTCTTCAGCACATCTTCACAAGTCCATTGCCACCACAATGGACGACAAGCTTCAAGCATGATATCTTCGTGATGCTCCACTTGAACTTGCACACCGCAATCTTGACGACGATCACCACGTGATGTCATCCTTCATAGGTTGAATGAGATCTTCCTCTTGACGCAAACCCATGGAGACACACCTAACCCCACATAGAACTCTCACGAGGAACCTGGGTTAGTACACAAAAGTGTTATGGATAATGCTTCCATACCATGGGATCACTTGACCCCTCTAGGTACATCTTGTACACTTTGTGTGTTGATCATATTTATTTACTCTTTGCTTAGTCTTGATCAACCTTGTGTCTTTACGACCAATCTTTGGATACTACTTTGAATACCACCTTGGTCAATATATAAACTCCTTGAAACTATCAGATGGACTTCAAGAAGTGCCTATGGACAAATCCTTCGAATATAACTCAATGCAACCATTAGTCCATAGGGATTGTCATTAATTACCAAAACTACATACAGAGAAATATGCTCTAACAGAGGGTGTCCCTATCTTTCAATGAGATGGTGGCTATTGATTTGGTGGAGACGACTTTGACGATCCGACTACAAACATGTACGACGTTGAGACTGAGCAGGCGTTAAACCAACTCCAAGAGGTTATTGACCACGCCGGAGCACGATCAACCTGACCAGAAAGTCTCTTCCTGCAAGCAATCGAAGAACAACCAAGAATATGATAAAAGCAATATGAATATTGCGAATATATATGAAGTATTGATAAGGATGGGGATCCAAAAGCGATCTTGATCTGGTCGTTGGACAAAAACGAAGTACACGAAGTTGCAATGGCTAACTTTAACTAAACAAATCTCAAGCAAAAAGCTCCTAGGCTGATCTACTTATATAGGAGCAAGGGGTGACAGATAAGGAGGTGGGAGGACGTCCCAAGGCATCCTAAAACTAACCCTAGGTCGTACAAGGCCTATGGGCCCAAGTGGAGGTGATGCAACACCTTTGGACTTGTAGTTTGACTTGGATTCTGATGCAACGTCAAATTGTTTCGTCAATATATCCATGCTCCGAACGTATTTTAAGGTGATTCCAATTGGGCTGTAACGTAAATAAAATCTAAATTCCAAAAAAAAGAGTCATCCAATTCGAAGTCCGTATGAAAACATTGTTGACGTTTTGAGACACGTAAGTGTGTGCAGTACGAATCTGGGTAGAGAACGTGAGAGACTTCGACTTTATCTTCTCTTGGGCTAAAAGTGACATGAGAGAACTTCTTGAACAACACATAACCATTTCCTTTGATGTGAGAGGACTTCTTGAACAATAACTAATCATTTCCTCTTCCTTTATCTTCACACATGGTTTGTGGAAGCGTTTGACAATTCTCCATTTAGGCATGGAGTAAAAATATGTGAAGTATTTTTGCTCCGGATAACATAAATAATTATTGGATAACTACTATAAGAAATCACCTAACAAATATGCAAATATGAAATATTGTTGGTCGTATCCAAGGTAGTCATATCCTCATCATCCTCTCCTTCTTGAAAACAAAGTCATCATCAGCGTTGCTTAATCTGAAATATGGCCAACAAAAGAGATAAAGCATAAATGTTGTATATGTATATGTCATCCATTTTTACTTCCTTTTTTGCACATATGACACATTTATACTTGAGTAACTTTCATATGTTATGAAATATAAAGCCAAAATATTATCACAAGAAGTAGAAGGCATGAAAATGTTGCAACTCAGCTTGCACATATAAGTGAAGTACTTATTCATATCAAAAGATGGACAATGTTCATCATTAAACCATCCTAACATTGGTGAATACACTTTCATTGTTTCAAATTTACATGCTACAACATGCTTAAATAAACAAACATGCAACAAGTCATTTGACATAGAATCATCACAAAGATTAGAGGTCATATCAAAATGATTAAACATTGGCACAATTATTTAAAAAAATATTTTACGCAAATTTGATTTATTCTCTAATTCACATGGTTATTTCTCATAAATAGTTAATTCAACGGGGTTCACACAACATTGTTGATATTGTAGTTATTTAATCACATGACATAGTTAAATCATGAATATAGTCCTCTAAAATAGGTGGTGTTACCAAAGTAATGGGTAGCTCATCACATGGTACATTGCAATTGACAAGGCATTCATCATACTCATGTGGAGGTGGAAGATAAGTACCTTTGTCATTAGATCTCATGGTCAACTCGGATGATGTAGGCACTCTCGATGGTAATGTGTCACGTGGTGAAGGTGATGTAGCCCTCACAACAATTGATGTAGCTGTCATCGTACGCCCAGTAGTTGAAGGAACAACCATATCAACTCTTGGAATATGCACCTTGCGCTCGTTCTTCTTGTCGGCAACATGCCATTTTATTTCCTGTTCAGCTTTGCAAGCAAGATGAAACAAACGATCCATATGATAACATTTTTCATGAATTAGTATCTCCTGAATATCACAGTTTAATCCTCCCCAAAATCTATCCATAAAATCTTCTTCACTTTCTTCTAATGAGGAATATGCACCTTTCTTGTAAATCATCATAATATTTTGTTACGGTGTCACCACCTTGTTTTAATTGTTGTAACTTTTTAATCGTGTCATGAGTATAATAAGCAATAAGAAAAGTGTGTCTCATGGCAAGCTTCAAATCATCCCAAGTAGTAGGTACATAATCAGGGTGTAACCGACATATCCGCTCCACCAAGCTGATGCATAAACGGTGAAGGAACCAACCGCGACCTTAACTTTCTTATGTTCAGCAAAATTATGGGAAGCAAATATATCATTTATTTCAAAATCCTAGGTCGTACAAGGCCTATGGGCCCAAGTGGAGGTGATGCAACACCTTTGTACTTGTAGTTTGACTCGAATTCTGGTGCATTATTAGATTGTTTCATCAATATCTCCATGCTCCGAACGAATCATAAGGTGATTACAATTAGGCTGGAACATACATAAAATCTACTTTCCAACAAAAAAAAGAACCTCCCAATTTGGAGTCTTTATGAAAATGGTGTTGACGTTTTGAGACAGGTATGTCTGTGCAGTCTGAATCTGAGTCGAGGATGTGAGAGACTTGGACTTTATCTTCTCTTGGGCTAAAAGTGACGCGAGAGAACTTTTTGAACAACACATAATCATTTTATTTGATGTGAGAGGACTTCTTGAACAACACCTAATCATTTTGCAGGATCGAAATTATGTCTAGAGCGGGGGGTGATTAGACTACTTGACCAATAAAAACTTACCCTTTTCCAGATTTTAGCTGTGGGTAAGTTTTAGCAATTATGGCAAGTCAAGTACATTCTACACATGCACATCTAAGAATATAGGAGAGGAATGTAAAACATGCAAGTGTAAAGTAAAGGGAATAGGTAGGGAGATCAAACGCAAGAGGTTGACACGACGATATTTGGCATGGTTCCGATAGGTGGCGCTATCGTACGTCCATGTTAGTGTAGACTTCAACCCACAGAGGTTAACGGCTGTGAGAGTCCACATAGGGCTCCACCCACAAGGGGTCCATGAAGAAGCGGCCTTGTCTATTCCACCACGGCTTTCGTCCACGAAGGACTAGCCTCACTCACGGTAGATCTTCACAAAGTAGGCGATATCCTTGCCCATACAAATATCTTGGTTCAACTCAGGAGACTCCCAAGCAACACCTAACCAATCAAGGAGGCACCACCCTCCAAAAGTTAATAGATGTGGTATAACGATGAACTACTTGCTCTTGTGCTTCTAAAGATAGTCTCCTCAATACTCAGTCACTCTCTCACAGAAAGGCATGGGTAGGAGAGATTGATTTTGTGGAAAGCAAGTTGGGGAGGCTAGAGATCAAGTTTTAAATGAATGGATTGGAATATCTTTGTCGGTGCACTAAAGATTGGGGTCCTGTTGGGGAACGTTGCATGGGAAACAAAACAATTCCTACGCACACGAAGACCTATCATGGTGATGTTCATGTACGAGAGGGAGATCGGATCCACATACCCTTGTAGATCGCTAAGCGGGAAGCGTTAAGAAACGCAGTTGATGTAGTGGTACAACTTCGTGATTCAAATCACCGTCGTCCCACGATCCGTCCCACAATCCGTCCCGATCTAGCACTGAACGGACGACACCTCCGCGTTCAGCACACGTACAGCTCGATGACGATCTCTGCCTTCTTGATCCAACAAGAGAGATGGGGAAGTAGATGAGTTCTGTGGCAGTGTGACGGCGCGCCGGTGATGGTGGTGATCTATTCCTGCAGGGCTCCGCCCGAGCTCCGCAGAAAACCGACCTAGAGGAAGAACTACGAGGTATAGGTTTGAGTTGCACGTGGCAAAGTTGTGTCTCAAAAACCTGTAACATCCCAAAATTTATAAATTTTGGAATGTTAATATAATTATTAGATTGATTGTTTGTTTGTTTGCTGAGTGTTTGAAACTTGTGTGAAATTTGAAACTTTTCGAAACTTTTGAATGAGAGGGAATAAAATGACTTTCCCCTTTCTCCAGTGAATTCAAATTCAAGCTTTTAAAAACAAAGAGAGAAGATGACATGACTTCTTCAATTACAAAGAATTTGAACGGAGATATTTGCATTGAATTCTTTTGTTTTTCCATTCGTTTTCTTCGTGCAACAAAATGCCGGGAAATACATTCTAGAGCGGAGGAACATGACCCTCGAACCCACGGGCATTTTGAAAGTTATTTGAACCCTCAAACTTAGAGGATCATTTGAAAATTATTTGCAAAAATAAATAATGCTTTTAGGGATTTTTGGAAAAAACATTTTTTCTGAAGTTTTTATTTTTGCCGTGGTAAAATGCCCATCATCTATATTTTATTTTTCTGATAATTTTAGTATATAAAAACTCTTTATTCCGAATTGATTTGATTTCCTTTTTAACGTTTTAGTTTCCTAGTTTTGAAAATAGGAAGGAGATCACTTTTATTAGGAAATACCCCCTGGCCCATTAAACACTTTCCAAACTTGGCCCAACCAGATCATCTTCTACCTCCTCCTCCTCCTTTCACGAGACAAAGAAACTTTCCCTCCATGGAGAGGAGATCCCCTCCTGCGGGATTCGCGACGCAGATACCTTCCCGGCGCCTCCCGTCGCCTCTATAAGAAGCCCCTACCTCTCCTCGTTCCATTCCCGTCGAAAAGTTCACCTCTCCTCGCCCCTAGCTCATGCCCCACCTCGCCGGAGTCGTCACCGGAAACTCACCGGAGAGCACCAACAGGAGCTTCCTCCCCCACCTCGCCGGCCCCTCCACCTCTCCTCCCTCGCGGCACCCCCTCCTCCACTTCGGCCTCCTCCACCGCCGCCCCCTTGCCACCCCGCCACCCCTCCACCCCCTACTGCACCTCCCCATCTCCATCACCAGCGAACAACAGCAGTTTTCCTCTCCACCTCGCCCCCCTGCAGCCCCCCTCCACCTCGCCTCCCTCCCCAGGAACTCCCTTCGCCCCCCCTTCCCCACTCCCGCCGCCCCCCTCCCCACCGGAGCACCCCAGCCCCACTTCGCCACCAGCACCAGCACGGGAGCAGCATCCCAGCGAGGTAACCTCTCCTCCCTTCTTTCTTTTCTTACTTGTTTTGTTTTGTTTTAGTTTTAGCCCTTAGATCTCTAGTAGATGGCTTAGATTAGATCTTAGAAATACCCTTTCGGTTTAGTTTAGAAAACCAGCGGTTTTTACTTCCACTTATGATTTAACCAGCGAGTTTTCTTAGCTTAGGCCGTTTGCTCCAAACCATGAAACAAACGCCCTCCGCAGCCAAGAGCAACCTGCCACGTGTACCCCTCTGTTAGTACTAGTTAGCTGCAGTTTTCTGTCTAAATTACAAAAAACAGAAAGTTTCAATTTTGTTTTGGCCACAACTTTTGATCCCGAAGTCCAATGACTTTGATTCTTTTTCCAGTAGCTCAAAAATTGCCTGTAGTTTTGTAAAACATATAATTTGTCTATGTTTGAAATTTTCAAATATAAGTTAGATCAGATTTAGTTAAAACCTTGTTTTGCTTATTCCAGGAGTTTAAAAATAGCTTTTAATTTGATTCCTTTTGGTACTGATCACTAGTGATCTTATTTATAAGTGGTAAAAATCTCAGTTTTGTTTGAGTATTTTACCTCACTGTTTCATGTGAAACAATTTCTGTTTCACCTCTTTTAGGATTTCGGCAAATTCCTTTTCTATCTTTGTTTTAAAATATTTTATTTATTATTTCAGAAATATTTTGTTTTGTTTCTGTTAGATAAACAGTAGTTTTGCAACAAGTTTTTATTTTACTTTTATTTATTTTCATGAAATCAATTCTAGTTCCTTAGTAACTTGCAATTGTTTTCACCGTTGTTTCAAATCCCGTTTGGGAATACTTTCAAAACGTTTTGTGAAAAATACTTTATTTTATCTTAGTTAGAGTTATATCTTAGTTCCTTGTTATTATTTTCTGCTAGACAAAAACTATTTAGTGTTTGACGGAGCAGAAGATTCCCTAGTCTTATTTGAAGTTTCTCCGGATTCCTATTCGCTCTCTCTTTTGTTTTGATTGCTAGAATGATTGCTAGTATGAGTGCTTATGTGAATGATATGTTTGCTATATAGATTTCATCGGAGAGTGACGAGTAGTCTATCAAGTTATTTTCTCGAGGAATTCTTCTTCGTCAACATCAAGGCAAGTCACTTTGATCATACTATCACCTATGTTTTATGCATCGTAGTTCTACCATCCTATGCCCAATTGCATGCTGCTTAGGTACTTGGAAATTTTAGTATAGATTGTAGTATCATGTGGTAGGCACACAACAACCTCGATACTTGGCCCCGGGACGACAATTTTTTAATGCTATGCTTGAGTAGACGGGTTTTCGGTTGAGTGTATATCACGAGTGATGCAAGGTTGATTAAATAATCAAGACCGGTTAAGACAAGATCTTCAAGACCTCGGACGCAATGCAACACTGGGTGAAGGACGGTTGATCGGCTCCCTGGAAAACCCAGTGGATGCCCGGGATGCTGGAGAGGCCATGACATCCTGCGGAAAGCTTCACCCAGGCTCAAAGAGACGGACGGATATTTTCAAGACCCAAGGCTTACCTGCACAGCCACAAGTCATTATGGGCTCTGGCTTGGTTGGACAACGCGGCGACTCCGGACAGGCGGTGCTAGCAGATGTAGAAGAACGGTAGGATTGGATGGGCACCGACAGGGATTCAGAGGGACCCGTTGAAAGACCATGTTTTGATCATCCGGTCATCAAACACCCTGAAGTGCGAGGACATACTCGGAGGCGATCAAATCTTGTGGGGAACGTGTGCAAAACTCTGCAGAGTACTCAAACCTAATCGATTACCGTGTCCACGATCATGGACAACTTGAGCCAAAGGAACTGAAGTTATCTGGATTTCTCAACACCATTAAAAATATTTGATGAGGGTAATTATTGACAACTCGGGTACGAGAACTGGTTGGCGGAACCATCTCGTTAACAACCAACTTTTGTAGTAACATTTTGCTTTTAGCCCCCTCTTGTTGTAGGAGAAAAATTTGCTTTACGCTAAAACTTATAACCCCACCTGCCATATATGCATATAGTATAGATGACATTTTACCCCTCTCTTATGTGACTTGCCGGCATATTCAATATGCTGACCTACACGGCTGCAACGTCTTATGTTGCAGATATTTTTCTTCGACAAGTAAGAGTACGATTCAGGGTTACGGTCTACACTCAACTTGCCGTTGGTGTTTATTGGGACTCCACTCCCTTGACTGCTTCCGCTTAGATAATTAAGGTATATATCAGCTTTACGCTATTTACATGTGATTGCACTTTGATATATACATTGATGTACTGTGTGTGCCAGCATACTGATCCAGGGATGGCACAGAAACACAGAGGCTTGACTCGTCTTGAGTCGGGTCGCTACAGAAATGGTATCAGAGCACATGTTGACTGTAGGACATGACCCTAGAAACTGGAAATTTCTTAGGAAAGGATCTCTCAAAAATTTTATTTTCAACAACACCTTTTACTTCTCATCTCTTCTGATTTCATCGAATGTTCCCTCTCACCTCAAATAGTTAGACAATACCCTTACCCCTTTGACCTCATGAAGAATCAACGGAGTTCTACTTCAAAGTAAAGAGGATTTCATCATGCAATTGAAGCTACACCAAGTGAAGACTCTCAAGACCCGAAGAACTCGAAGACCCCGAAACGTTCCAATGTTTATTAGAAGTCCAAACCCCAATTATATACCCACGTTAGTTACGATGATTTGTGAGCCATCATTGGTGTGTGTTTTCCAACGGCCACAAATAAAACCTATTCTCAAAAATATTGTTTGTATTGTGTGTATCTCCCTCCCTCTCTTACCCGTCTCATCCCCAAAACCTCAACCCTACCAGATGGAGTATGAAGCTAGACTTGTAGTCTCTGGACCAATGACCCAGCTGGAGGCTGATATATGGATTCAAAACATGGAGAACCACTTCGGGAGCAACTTGATCTCAAGGAAGTATGAAGTGGAACACGCTCTTCAGTACTTTACACAAAGTGCTGCAATCTGGTGGAAAATGCATCATGCCATACAAGGATTTAGTGGAGCAGAAAGTTGGGGCGAATTCAAGAACACTCTGTTAAGATCCCGACTTATTCAGAAGTGCTATGATAATCCGAAGAAGAAGACTTGTGCGTGCAAGATCTGTGGAGAAATCGGACACACCGACGAGGAACACAAGGATGGATGCACTCATTGTGAAGAAGATCACCCAGCTGAGGAGTGCCCAACTAGTCAGGTGACTTGTTTCTTTTGTGAAGGAACCACCCACTACCCAACTCAGTGTCACATTTACCCCAAGGTACAACAAGTTGTCCAGCAGCAGAAAGAAGCAATGAAGGAAACACTCAAGAAGAAGATTCTAGAAGAGCCAGTGATGAACGAAAATATTGAAGACCCCGATGGACAAGGTCTGGCCCGATTTTTCTCCAATGCATGCTACTCATGTGGAGAAGAAGGACATTATTCACAGGACTGCACGAAGAGAAGCCAAGAGTACCTGGGATACTTCCCGACGGAAGAAGTGGAGTTTGATCCACTTGAAATAGAAGAACTGGCCAAAATAAAGGAGTCCGGAAAGAAGAAAAAGTACCCTCGGAAGAACCAAATCTGTGCAGACATAGACCTGAGTCAGGTCAGATGTTACAAGTGTATGAAATTTGGCCACCACAAATACATGTGCTCAGGAAGGAAGCCGGGAATCCAAGGAGCAAAAGCAGAAGCTAAGAAGCCTCGAGACTTGTCAGAAATCATTTGTTTTTGTTGCAAGGAAGCAGGATATTTTGCCAGCGATTGTCCACAAAGGAAGAAAGCTAGAAATGAGTAGTTAAGTTTTGACCATGGCAATAAGTATAATCCGAAGCACTCATGTTTTTCATGAGATCATGGAGTGAAATTTTGTAACAGAAGTCCGTGAGATTGTAATACCATCATGAATAAATGGAATTTATTGTCTCATGATTGCCTATGTTGAAACTGTATGTGTTGTTTCTCATCGAACCAAGCTCTCTGAACAATTATGAGGATATGAGAAAATATGGTCTATGCAGGCATGAGTATAATTCATTTAAGTGTGGTAGTAATCGGTAAACCCACAGGATCCACTGAGTAGGAATGTACCATGATTACCAAGGAGACATATACATTCCTCTGAGTACCTATTTACTGACACCTGCAGATGACAACTCTCTATGAGTCATTCCTCAAGGGCCCAGAAACGATCATGACCCTGACCAGTGATCATGATTACCCGAAAATCCTGAAGGACATGATGAAGCACATTCACCTTGAAGGAGATGCAGTCTACAAAGGCTACCCATTCATGGAAAATGGAGTGGAACTTTGGTACGTGGAAGTACACCTCCACCATGTGAAAGGAGTTTGTCCAAAGACTATGGGGCAATACTTCTTCATTTCACGTGTACCACGAGCAACCTTCTTTGATGCTGTTCGTGAAGCTGCCATGGAAGCCATACGTCAGATTGGAGAAATACTTGAAGCAAGACTCCGTCATACCCAGGAATACCTGAGTGAAGTACGTGCGGAAATGATGGAGATGAAGCTAATGACCACCATGATGAAGCAAAAGATGGATGATTTCCAGGAGCACATCGGAAAATTCGAGTGGAACTAAAATACCTCCAAGAGAGAGGCATATGAATAAAGTTGGCAGAAATGCTCGACCATACCGAACAATGTGGATGGCAGCATTTGTAATAGAGTACTTTTGAATTGGAGTTTTTGAGGAGAAATTAAGGATGTAATAAAGGATTGATTATGAAATGAATATGATTTATGGAAGAAGTTATGGTGGATCAGCAAACGTTTTCTCAGGAGCATACGAAAACCTGAGAGTTGTGAAGATACGATAGATGTTTTGTTGAGCTTGCAGAACTAATGGATTCGTACGAACTTTGTTCGTGTACAAGAAAAATTCTGCAATGCTTGTGAGGATGCCCAAGTGTTAGAATGCGAGATTCGCTAAACCTTATACAGAGAAATGATTTGGGTGCGGAATGGATTGATCACCATGACGACATACTCTTATCATTTATCTTGTTATTCGGAATGGTAAATCTGAGAGACTTACCCATAGTGAGAGACGACGTTCTTTGAAGCTTTTGTTTAAGCCTTAGAATGGTATGATGAAAGCCCCCTGTACATGGCATTTGTTGTCACGCATATGAAATTTTACGGTGAGGATGAAGACAAGACCTCCCTCTCTGCAGGATAACCACAAATGGTAGACCACCATGAGAAGCATCGATATGTTATTTAGAATTGATCACGAGACTGTCAGTTAAGAAGACCCAGTGACGGAAGAAGCTTATATCAACAGGAGCGCATCACCAAAGGATTTAATATGAAGACTGTGCGATGTTAGATGCCAAAACCCCAGAGGATCGTTAAAGCATTTTGAGGGACCAGTATCTCTCATTTTAAGTGTGGTAGCATCCCACCTTGCCGGAGATTGGATTGTTAGAAGACCCCCAAACCCTAACCTTTCTTTCTAGCCTCTTCGAATCTCGAGGACGAGATTCATTTTAAGTGTGGTAGTTTGTAACATCCCAAAATTTATAAATTTTGGAATGTTAATATAATTATTAGATTGATTGTTTGTTTGTTTGCTGAGTGTTTGAAACTTGTGTGAAATTTGAAACTTTTCAAAACTTTTGAATGAGAGGGAATAAAATGACTTTCCCCTTTCTCCAGTGAATTCAAATTCAAGCTTTTAAAAACAAGGAGAGAAGATGACATGACTTCTTCAATTACAAAGAATTTGAACGAAGATATTTGCATTGAATTCTTTTGTTTTTCCATTCGTTTTCTTCGTGCAACAAAATGCCGGGAAATACATTCTAGAGCGGAGGAACATGACCCTCGAACCCACGGGCATTTTGAAAGTTATTTGAACCCTCAAACTTAGAGGATCATTTGAAAATTATTTGCAAAAAGAAATAATGCTTTTAGGGATTTTTGGAAAAAACATTTTTTCTGAAGTTTTTATTTTTGCCGTGGAAAAATGCCCATCATCTATATTTTATTTTTCTGATAATTTTAGTATATAAAAACTCTTTATTCCGAATTGATTTGATTTCCTTTTTAACGTTTTAGTTTCCTAGTTTTGAAAATAGGAAGGAGATCACTTTTATTAGGAAATACCCCCTGGCCCATTAAACACTTTCCAAACTTGGCCCAACCAGATCATCTTCTAACTCCTCCTCCTCCTTTCACGAGACAGAGAAACTTTCCCTCCATGGAGAGGAGATCCCCTCCTGCGGGATTCGCGACGCAGATACCTTCCCGGCGCCTCCCGTCGCCTCTATAAGAAGCCCCTACCTCTCCTCGTTCCATTCCCGTCGAAAAGTTCACCTCTCCTCGCCCCTAGCTCGTGCCCCACCTCGCCGGAGTCATCACCGGAAACTCACCGGAGAGCACCAACAGGAGCTTCCTCCCCCACCTCGCCGGCCCCTCCACCTCTCCTCCCTCGCGGCACCCCCCTCCTCCACTTCGGCCTCCTCCACCGCCGCCCCCTTGCCACCCCGCCACCCCTCCACCCCCTGCTGCACCTCCCCATCTCCATCACCAGTGAACAACAGCAGTTTTCCTCTCCACCTCGCCCCCCTGCAGCCCCCCTCCACCTCGCCTCCCTCCCCAGGAACTCCCTTCGCCCCCCCTTCCCCACTCCCGCCGCCCCCCTCCCCACCGGAGCACCCCACCCCCACCTCGCCACCAGCACCAGCACGGGAGCAGCATCCCAGTGAGGTAACCTCTCCTCCCTTCTTTCTTTTCTTACTTGTTTTGTTTTGTTTTAGTTTTAGCCCTTAGATCTCTAGTAGATGGCTTAGATTAGATCTTAGAAATACCCTTTCAGTTTAGTTTAGAAAACCAGCGGTTTTTACTTCCACTTATGATTTAACCAGCGAGTTTGCTTAGCTTAGGACGTTTGCTCCAAACCATGAAACAAACGCCCTCCGCAGCCAATAGCAACCTGCCACGTGTACCCCTCTGTTAGTACTAGTTAGCTGCAGTTTTCTGTCTAAATTACAAGAAACAGAAAGTTTCAATTTTGTTTTGGCCACAACTCTCGATCCCGAAGTCCAATGACTTTGATTCCTTTTCCAGTAGCTCAAACATTTCCTGTAGTTTTTAAAAACGTATAATTTGTCTATGTTTGAAATTTTCAAATATAAGTTAGATCAGATTTAGTTTAAACCTTGTTTTGCTTATTCCAAGAGTTTAAAAATAGATTTTAATTTGATTCCTTTTGGTACTGATCACTAGTGATGTTATTTGTACGTGGTAAAAATCTCAGTGTTGTTTGAGTATTTTAGCTCACTGTTTCATGTGAAACAATTTCTGTTTCACCTCTTTTAGGATTTCGGCAAATTCCTTTTCTATCTTTGTTTTAAAATATTTTATTTATTATTTCAGAAATATTATGTTTTGTTTCTGTTAGATAAACAGTAGTTTTGCAACAAGTTTTTATTTTATTTTTATTTATTTTCATGAAATCAATTCTAGTTCCTTAGTAACTTGCAATTGTTTTCACCGTTGTTTCAAATCCCGTTTGGGAATACTTTCAAAAAGTTTTGTGAAAAATACTTTATTTTATCTTAGTTAGAGTTATATCTTAGTTCCTTGTTATTATTTTCTGCTAGACAAAAACTATTTAGTGTTTGACGTAGCAGAAGATTCCCTAGTCTTATTTGAAGTTTCTCCGGATTCCTATTCGCTCTCTCTTTTGTTTTGATTGCTAGAATGATTGCTAGTATGAGTGCTTATGTGAATGATATGTTTGCTATATAGATTTCATCGGAGAGTGACGAGTAGTCTATCAAGTTATTTTCTCGAGGAATTATTCTTCGTCAACATCAAGGCAAGTCACTTTGATCATACTATCACCTATGTTTTATGCATCGTAGTTCTACCATCCTATGCCCAATTGCATGCTGCTTAGGTACTTGGAAATTTTAGTATAGATTGTAGTATCATGTGGTAGGCACACAACAACCTCGATACTTGGCCCCGGGACGACAATTTTTTAATGCTATGCTTGGGTAGACGGGTTTTCGGTTGAGTGTATATCACGAGTGATGCGAGGTTGATTAAATAATCAAGACCGGTTAAGACAAGATCTTCAAGACCTCGGACGCAATGCAACACTGGGTGAAGGACGGTTGATCGGCTCCCTGGAAAACCCAGTGGAAGCCCGGGATGCTGGAGAGGCCATGACATCCTGCGGAAAGCTTCACCCAGGCTCAAAGAGACGGACGGATATTTTCAAGACCCAAGGCTTACCTGCACAGCCACAAGTCATTATGGGCTCTGGCTTGGTTGGACAACGCGGCGACTCTGGACAGGCGGTGCTAGCAGATGTAGAAGAACGGTACGATTGGATGGGCACCGACAGGGATTCAGAGGGACCCGTTGAAAGACCATGTTTTGATCATCCCGTCTTCAAACACCCTGAAGTGCGAGGACATACTCGGAGGCGATCAAATCTTGTGGGGAACGTGTGCAAAACTCTGCAGAGTACTCAAACCTAATCGATTAGCCGTGTCCACGGTCATGGACAACTTGAGCCAAAGGAACTGAAGTTATCTGGATTTCTCAACACCATTAAAAATATTTGATGAGGGTAATTATTGACAACTCGGGTACGAGAACTGGTTGGCGGAACCATCTCGTTAACAACCAACTTTTGTAGTAACATTTTGCTTTTAGCCCCCTCTTGTTGTAGGAGAAAAATTTGCTTTACGCTAAAACTTATAACCCCACCTGCCATATATGCATATAGTATAGATGACATTTTACCCCTCTCTTATGTGACTTGCCGGCATATTCAATATGCTGACCTACACGGCTGCAACGTCTTATGTTGCAGATATTTTTCTTCGACGAGTAAGAGTACGATTCAGGGTTACGGTCTACACTCAACTTGCCGTTGGTGTTTATTGGGACTCCACTCCCTTGACTGCTTCCGCTGAGATAATTAAGGTATATATTAGTTTTACGCTATTTACATGTGATTGCACTTTGATATATACATTGATGTACTGTGTGTGCCAGCATACTGATCCAGAGATGGCATAGAAACACAGAGGCTTGAC
This sequence comes from Hordeum vulgare subsp. vulgare, assembly GCF_904849725.1. NCBI lineage: Eukaryota > Viridiplantae > Streptophyta > Magnoliopsida > Poales > Poaceae > Hordeum > Hordeum vulgare. Next base: position 519,221,153 of record NC_058520.1, read on the forward strand.
TCATCTTGAGTCGGGTCGCTACAAAACTGTAAAACCTCTAGTATATATAGGAGGAGAGGAGGGGCTAGCCTTGGGGATCAAGGGAGCCCCTAGGGCGCCGGCCAAGGAGGAGAGGAGGACTCCAACTCCAATTTGGTTTGGGAAGGAGGAGTCCTCCTCTTCCTTCCCACCTCCCTCTTCTTCTTTTTTCTTTTCTCTTTGGTTTTTTATTCCTAGCGCCATAGCCCACTTGGGATGGCCTCACCAGCCCACTAAGGGCTGGTGCGCCACCCCTGGGCCACCAGGCTCCCTCCCGGGTGGGTGGGCCCCTCCCGGTGAAGATCCGGAACACATTCGTCACTCCCGGTACACTGTCGGTAATGCCCGAAATCTTTCCAGTGACCAAATGAAAGCATCCTATATATCAATATTTGTTTCCGGACCATTCCGGAAACCCTCGTGAAGTCCGTGATCTCATCCGGGACTTCGAACAACATTCCGTCACCAACACCTATATCTCAACTATACCGAAACGTCACCGAACCTTAAGTGTGCAGACCCTGCGGGTTCGAGAACTATGAAGACATGACCTGAGACACTCCCTGGTCAATATACAATAGCGGGACCTGGAGGACCATATTGAATCGTACATATTCTACTAAGATTGATACATCTCAAACGTATCTATAATTTTTGATGGTTTCACGCTGTTATCTTGCCTTATTTGTATGTTTTATGTACCTTTTTATATATTTTTGGGACTAACTTATTAATTCAGTGCCAAGTGCCAGTTCCTGTTTTTTCCGTGTTTTTCACTCCTCCGCTAGATTGATACCTTGGTTCTCAAACTGAGGGAAATACTTACCTCCGCTGTGCTACATCATCCTCTCCGCTTCGAGGAAACACCAACGCAGAAGGATTCCTGGTGTCGTCAACGTGCCCATTCCTGGCGCCACTGGAAGGTCTTTTGTGCAGTAGCATAACGGACATCAGAAGCATTCCTACGCCATTGCCGGGGATCCCTTTTGAAACATCAAAGATCTTATCGGTTGAACCTCTATGCCAAGGATTCATATAATGTCGTATAACATTCCGTTTGTCCTTCGGTATGTTACTTGCCCGAGATTTGATCGTCGGTATCCCTATACCTATTTCAATCTCGTTGCCGGCAAGTCTCTTTACTCGTTCCGTAATACAAGATTCCGTGACTAACAGTTGAGTCACATTGCTTGCAAGGCTTATATGTGATGTTGTATTACCGAGTGGGCCCCGAGATACCTCTCCGTCACACGGAGTGACAAATCCCAGTCTTGATCCATGCTAACTCAACAGACACCTTCAGAGATACGTGTAGAGCCCCTTTATAGTCACCCAGTAATGTTGTGACGTTTGATACACCCAAGGCATTCCTCTGGTGCCAGTGAGTTACATGATCTCATGCTCATAGGAATGAATACTTGACACACAGAAAACAATAGCAACAAAATTACACGATCACATGCTACGTTCATAGTTTGGGTCTTGTCCATCATATCATTCTCCTAATGATGTGACCCAGTTATCAAGTGACAACACTTGCATATGGTCAGAAAACCTTAACCATCCTTGATCAACTGGCTAGTCAACTAGAGGCTTACTAGGGACATTGTTTTGTCTATATATCCACACATGTATCTATGCTTTCATTCAATACAAATATAGCATGGATAATAAACGATTATCTCGAAACAGGAAATATAATAATAACTGGTTTATCATTGCCTCTAGGGCATATTTCCAAGAGTCTCCCACTTGCACTAGAGTCAATAATCTAGTCTCACATTGCTATGCGATTTACATTGGAATGAATCTAACACCCATACAATTCTGGTGTTGATCATGCTTCGCTCGTGGAAGAGGTTTAGTCAACGGATCTTCAACATTCAGATCCGTGTGCACTTTGCAAATATTTACGTCCTGTCCTTCGACGTAGTCGCGGATGAGGTTGAAGCATCGTTTGATGTGTCTGGTGTTCTTGTGAAACCTTGGTTCCTTTGCTAGAGCAATGGCACTAGTGTTGTCATAGAACAGAGTTACTGAATATAGTGCACCCGGCACAACTCCAAGATACGTCATGAACTGCTTCATCGAGACACTCTCTTTAGCTGCCTCCGAGGCAGCCATGTACTCCGCTTCACATGTAGAATCTGCTACGACGTTTTGCTTGGAACTGCACCAGCTTACCGCACCCCCATTAAGAATAAATAGGTATCCGGTTTGAGACTTAGAATCATCCAGATCAGTGTCAAAGCTTGCATCAACACAACCCTTTATGACGAGCTCTTCATCACCTCCATAAACGAGAATCATTTCCTTAGTCCTTTTCAGGTACTTCAGAATATTCTTGACCGCCGTCCAGTGATCCACTCCTGGATTACTTTGAAACCTGCCTGCCATACTTATGTCCAGGCTGACGTCCGGTCTTGTGCACAACATTACATACATGATAGACCCTATGGCTGAAGCATAGGGGACGATACTCATCTTTTCTCTATCTTCCACAGTTAGTGGACACCGAGTCTTACTCAACTTTATACCTTGTAACACTAGCAAGAACCCCTTCTTGGACTGCTCCATTTTGAACTTCTTCAAAACTTTATCAAGGTATGTGCTTTGTGAAAGTCCTATTAGGCGCCTCGATCTATCCCTATAGATCTTAATGCCTAATATGTAAGCAACTTCTCCTAGGTCTTTCATTGAAAAACATTTGTTCAAGTAATCTTTTACGCTCTCTAAAAACTCCACATTGTTTCCAATCAGCAATATGTCATCCACATATAATATTAGACACGCTACAAAGCTCCCACTCACTTTCTTGTAAATACAGGATTCTTCAAGAACTTGTATAAACCCAAATGCCTTGATCACCTCCACTACAAGAAATATGATCATACATGACGTTCTTTAAGATGTCGTTGATGAATTCGTCATAAATCTATGACGATTTCATCCGATATTGTCGTAAGCCATTTGAGGGGATCAAATCTACATATAAATTACGACGATGTGAGTCAAAAACGTCGTAACCGCATAAAATGAGATCGTCATAACTTCTACAACGATTATAAAAATGTCGTAACATGTTCTAACTATGTTGACATGTCACTCGTGGGTCCATTCTATCCCACCTCATCCTAGTTTGTGAAGCAACCTACTATTATGTCATTCTAAAAATTCTCGAAAAATTCTCATAAATACTTTGGATCATGTATTCCTCAAATATTTTAAAACCCTTCCTTCCATAGTTCGAAAATAGTTCAGCAATATTCATTTTCCTATTTTGTTCAGAATAGCACTTTGTGAAGAAAGTGCTATTTATATTTCTTTGATTACCCTCAAATTTTTTGGGCACCCTTTCCTATCCAAATCATTGCCTCATGAAAACTTTCGTAACCATTTGCCTAGTAAATCTTTCTCACCAAATTTCCAAAGTTTGTGTTCAGCTAACAACTTTGTGAAGGAAGTACTAGATAGGAATATCCTGATGATTTGAATTTTTTCCACATCTTCTATGTGCCCAAAACATAGTTCTCCATCAAATTTTAGCCCCATCTAACAATCCATGTGAGATCATCATCCAATATTTGTTTCTGGTAATATTTTTAATTTGTGAAGCAACTACATTTTATATTGCTTTATAGTTGATGAAAATTATGCCATCATCATATCCGTTCCATGCTAGTGGTTGAATACTAGAATATTTTTGGTGTTTCTCTGATTAAATAGATACCCTTTAGTAAAGGGATCAACAAACTATGCCATGAATGTGGCTCGCTTCCTACTAAATTGTAGATGTTTCCAACCAATGATAACTCTTCCCACAGATTACCCCACTATATCCAATCTGAGGCGTCCACACTCGATGGAGGGCTCGGTGGAGGTCGGCGTGACATCCTCAACTGTTGTTATAGTAACTTATGTAATTAAGTTACAGTGATTCCACACTAGTGTTGCCACGTCACCATGATTTCTATTGTTGATCTCGCATTAGTTCAAACGGTTCGAATTTGAATTTCAAAATAAAGTCAAGCGATAAAAGTTTTTGAATGTCAAAATAAAAATGTTCGAATGTGTCGTATATTACCTAGGAGAATTGTTTTTTAGAAACTATTAATTTTAAAGGGTTTCATTGCGCTAAAATGAAATAAAACTAAAGCTTTTAAATAATAAAATAAAAACAGAAACAAATAATAAAAAGGAGGAAAGAAACCCCCCTTGGCCCAAACTGGGCCGGCCCCATCCAGCCCACCTAATCGGGGGTATTTAAACCCATCTAACCCTAAATCCACCCACAACCTCACTCCGAGTCCACCCCACGCCGCCACCCTATCCAAGAGGGAAGGCCCCCCTCGCTCTCTCACCCACGGCGCCCCTTCTCCACCACCGACCGCGCCGGACCTCCCTCCCCTCGCTCACCTCACCCAGCCGCCGCGACCTCCTCCAGCTCCCTCCACTTCGCCTCTCCTCCTGATTCGCATCACTTCCCTATGCAACTGTGGTAGAGCCATGGTGGGGATCCTGGCATGGGCCGCCCCTCGCTGCGCGTCTCAACCAGGGTTTTCCGTACCGATGGTCGTCGCCAACGCGGCGCTGCCCTCCCCGCCGATGCCGCCCCCGTCGGCATGGATCGTCGTCGTGGCGCTGGTGCTCGTGCGCTTAGCCCTCACCCCGATGCTGGTGCTGGTGCGCTTCGCCCTCACGCCGATGCTCGTGCTCGTGTGCGTCCTCTGCGTCCCGGCGGGAGCCCTCGCCTGCCTGTTCTTCGCCACTGCGTGGGTCACCTCCGCGGCCTCGGCTGCACAGGTCGTGGTGGGCCGCGCCTGGGGCGAGGGCTCCGCCCCCTTCCTCTTCCTCCAGGAGCTCATGTACGGGGCGTTCAAGGTGTGCGTCTACAGCTTCCTTGTTTTCCTCGCGCTTGCCGTCCTGTTGGTGTGCGTGGCCTACGTGATTGCAGTTGTATCTGGGTCCACTTCGGGATTCAAGAAGGTATCGTGCAAATTAACTCCCTGTTACCTTTATTCCCGTTGAAATTGCAGTGCAGCAGTACATAGGCAAGTGTTATCAGCATGTTCTAGTTAAGTTGCCATATATGTTATGTTAAGTAATTAATTTCGTAGTTCGGGTTGTCCTTATGTGTAGTAGTAGTAGTAGTAGCTTACTTCCATGTGTGTTCATCACTTCATTTTCATCCTACCATTTCAGGGGGAAATGGTCGGTTCTGTAATGGAGGATGTGGGGATATTTGGTATGCATGCGACAGCTTGCGTTATGATCCCAGCTGTTGTTCTTGGTCTCTGGAGGGACTGCCAGGCGGACAGGAAAGCACCATCGCAGGTCTGTTGAGGTATATATATACCTCCCCCTTTGCTTTGCTCCCCTGTATCTGTGAGCTATATGGTCTTTTTCAGTTATAATCTACATATTTTGTGTAGTCTCAATTAAGAAAGAGGAGTGAAGATGTGTTTCTAATCATTCGTATTGCATAAAAGAATGTAATTGTTATACCTCATAGTAATGTGATAATAGCTTTTCATTTGTTCCTCGACCAAACTCTGTTGATGGTGCTGTTCCAAGCAAACTGGTCTGTGTTGTGTTGTGCTGCTTGATACCATAGTAGATGAACAGGGTTGTCCAGCTGGGTTTGGATGTGTTACGTTGTGTAATGGTAGGGGAGCCAACATCTTTGTTGGTCATACATTCAGTAGATTTCACCTGAAAGTGGTAGTGACCGATGTTGAAAGTATTGTCGTCTTGCATCACTGTAACAATAAAATATTTATCTAATATCTCTCGCAGTGTATCTTCATTTCTTTCTTTTTTTTTCTCTTTTTTTTGCCGGTGATTCATTTCTTTCTCTTGTTTCTTCAAGCAAGTAGTCGACTTCTTTTCCAACTATGATGTTGCTTTGTTTTCCCACTATGATATTTCATACCTATTCGAAATATTGTTAGTCTACTAAGGTGCAGTAAGACTTGTTTACTTTTGAATAAATGATGAATGAGTTCATTAAAATAAATACCTTAGACATAGTTTTGGCTGGGTGCATGTGTAGATGCCTTGGTCCTTTTTTATCCTCTCTAGCATTGCTTACAGGCGATTTACCACAAATTATCACCAAGTGATTGTGATTACAAATAATATAGAGAAAGAACCAACACAAATTGGAGTTTTCCTCTGCTAGCTACATATAGTCTACTGCTTTTCAAAAAATCCCTTTCATAAGTTTGGATGCTTAACTGAATTTGGTGAAGCTAGTCTAGCCTATGCCTTAGATACGTATCACAAGTTCACCACCAAGTGATCACAATGTGGCATCGGTACACTTCAGCCTATTAACCTCCACATATGATTTTCAGTTTAGTGGTCAAGATTATTTGCTGCAAAGCATTTCAGCAATGTGTTGTTACTGATATATGAATACTTGTGTGAAAACGAGATGGATCTAGCGATGTACGTGCAGATGCAGAGGTCCTATATTTTATTTTTCCATTTATATATGATTACTTGTGTGAATTTGTTCATTTGCATGTCTGAGAGGTTTTATCGTGCAGTAGTAATCGATCAAGTCCACGCGTTTGCTGCTACTGTTAAATGTTAATCACCTGCTCCATCATAGTCGTCTTTTGTCTTGTTTGTCCTGCGCCGATTAGATTCGGAGTGTATTGTAGGAGAGCATCCATTCCTGCACTTTCTATTGGAATCTATACATGCATAGTTCCATAAACATATATTGGAATGTGAAGTGAGTGTGGTCTCAGCTCTACTATGTGTTTTCTTCCAGGAGGCAGCCAAGAAGCACCACCACCTCGACCTCAACACCCTCCGGGGCCACACCGACTGCATCACCGTGCTCGACTTCTCCAGTGACGCCTGCAACCTAGCCACCGGCGATCCTTTGCTCAAAGTAATTATCTTATTGTATCCAATCATTTGTACTCTACTTGTATTTTGCATTTTCTATGATTTATGCCTCTAGATTAACCAACTGCTGTAGAATGTCAATTTTTTGAAGATTCTTATGGTTGTTTAATTAAGGTTTTAAAATTTTATAACTGTTGTTTTAGGCTTTAGAGGAGACACCCTTTCTGCAGCCCAGGTAATGGGCCATGCTGGTCATTTCTTATGATTTAAGAGTTGGATTCAGTGTGTCTACTGCTAGTTGAGGTTCACTGACTGTTTCTTTATCCACTCTGCCTACAGCAAGATGACTTACCCATAGTGATGAATTTGCTCAATATAAAGCAGCACCAGTCACACTCTCTGTTCATCTTCCATCGCTGGAAGATAGACCGCATCTTGAGGAAGAAGCTGGTCGGTGGTGTTGCATGTTTTCTGTAGTTATGTGAATTGCATGTTTAATTGGTCGTGGAAATGTGCATCTACTTTCCTGAAAGTTGATCTTGTCTTGACTCTTGACTAGGTGTAATTAACAACATGACGCGCTTTATTATGACTAGACGGATGCTAGCACGCACATTGACTAGACGTGTTGACGTATACTTGCTGTCAATTGGATCATTCTTCTTTAGGTTTCATTGGTCGGCCTATCAATTTCCTTGTGGAACGTGGGTCATGACTCAAACTTGTTGTCAATTGGAATACAAGATTATCCTTCTTTGGTTTCATTGGTTGGCCTGTCTATTTGTTTGTTGTCATCGCTGTTTAGTTAAATTGGCTGATTAGGTTTCTGTCTAACCTCAGAAGAGTTTTAATTATTTTAACCTCAGAATGTTTCTGGACAGTACTGTTGAGTTTTACAATGGTTACCCAGAAAGTTGGTTTTCCTCCTAGCAAGAATATTAGATAATAGATGATGCACATTACTGCTTGATCTATACAATGAGAGTGCTATCTTTAAATTCATTGGATAGGGGCATGTGCTATCATTAGGGTGCCTTTGTTGTTGTATAATATGCCTATAAAACACTTGTTTGGTCATGTTAAATAAAACAGGGCATTGAAAATTGACAGTGCATTTTGTTATCTAGCGAACCTAAGCGATTTCATACGCCTGACAAAGTTGATGCTTTATTCCTGATGTACAATTTACAAGCTGTTACCTGGGCACCTGTTAATGTTAACAGATACCTAGAGCGAATGCTGATTCGTCTTTTGCTGGATTTCTACAAGTTTCTCAACGAAAGAATTCAGAAAGTTGACAATGTGATTTCTAGAAGTTTCTCAATGAAAGAATTCAGAAAGTTGACAATGTTATTTTTGCATTTTTCAGTGAGGAGGAGGTTGGGTGTGTTCAAGACGAATGATGAAGCCGTGACGTACAAAGTTTTAGGAAGGACTCCAACATCAGGAAGGACTCCAACATCAGGCAGGTTTCTATGGTAAGCATGTCGGTTCCATTCGCTCCCGCCCGTGTCTCTTTGTTCTCGTTCTAACTCGTGTTGGGATTACGATTTTAAATAGCAGATAGCGGGCTCGCTATGGATTTGGGCCGGTATAGCGGATTGCAAATCGCGTATGCTATTGTGGGCGCTATGTCCTCACAATATACTTATAAAAATGTGTAAGATATTAAGCGTGTTTTGTATATTTTTATAGAGTTGTCAGTAAAAATCAGTTTTTTAACTTTGCAATTTATTTGTATAAGCTCTGTGTGACGGTCTCCCTAAGTTACACGCACATAAGATCTTTCCATGGTCAAAGCTGTTGGCTACAGTCTACTAAAAACACTAATGAAACAATTGTGTCCGTGTGTATCCAGCCCCATACCTCAATATTTTAATCAAAGAACTTCTTTGTTCGGAAGCACCATGTTAAATTAATCAACTTGTAATGAGATAAGACTTTTCGTGTAGCAACTGTCTTGGTTCTACCTGCAACAAAATTGTTTTGGTTCTGCACTTTCCATCGTGTACCAAAGTAGCAACACTTCAGGCTAGCAACATAACCAAGGGGAGAGAGAGGTGGGTCGTACAAGAGCTAGACGGTACTGCATGCGTGAAATACATGCTTGTGGTGGTGTTTAGGGTTCTGTTTGTAGACTTGTTAGGATTTGTATAGTCTATGTTCATCGATTCAAACTGTTGCTCGAATATTAGTTTCCATATCCGCCTTGCCATTTTGCATGAGTTCAACTATTCCTCTTTTGTTAATTCTTATCCTGAGATCTGTTGCCTTGCACCACACTAATGTTTCATCCTTGCACCACACTAATGTTTGAATGAATTATGAATTGCAGGAGAAGGCTTCCTACTTTACCAATGCTGAGAAGCTCAAGGTCGGGTACACTTCGCGTACACGGATTAGAAGAGCAACAGCAGGGGAGGGGATCTGAAGTCTTTGGAACGGTGGTGTAATTGATTGATGATGGATGGTTGCTGTTGTTGGTAGAAATGGTAGAAAGACTTTTAAGCGGCAGCTGTTCCTGGTAGAAATGGTAGCTCTAGTCCCATGTAGTGTAGCTCACGTGCTTGGGCTGCCCAATGTTGCTTCATTTTTATGTTAATTAAGTTTGTCAAATGTACCTACTGTCGTGTCTTCATTTTTATATTAATTAAGTTTGTCAAATTTACCTACTGCCGTGTCATGGCTTGTTTGAATTCCCTCTTTGTTGCACAAATAGAAATGAAACCAAGTTCTGAAACAAAAAGTTGCTGAATTCAAAAATGAAAAAAGGCCAAAACTGAAACTGGACCAAATGTATTTGGGCACTAAAAGGCCAGGGCCCAAATTATAATGATACATAAAATTTGAAAAAATATATATTAGAAGTGGCTGTAAATAGGCTAAGGCCAAAAAAGAAGCCCAACAAGAAAAGGCCCAAAAAATAAATCCAGCCCATGTGATCAATTGAAATGGGTTGGGCTGATTTTAGCCATGATGTTTTGATTTCGTCGTAATTTTGCCACGTAGGACTGCCACGTAGGACTGGGTTTGATTGCCAACGATGATTTAGGATCGTCGTAAAAGTTATGACAATCCAGGAATCGTCATAAAAGTTACGACAATCCAGGAATCGTCGTAAAAGTTATGACGTTTTTAATCAAAATAGCGTCATGTATTAGCATATTCATCAAAGCGCTAATTCCAACTCCGAGATGCTTGAACCAGTCCATAAATGGATCGCTGGAGCTTGCATACTTTGTTAGCATTCTTTGAATCGACAAAACCTTCGGGTTGCATCATATACAACTCTTCCTTAAGAAAACCGTTAAGGAACGCCGTTTTGACATCCATCTGCAAGATTTCATAATCGAAAAATGCAGCTATTGCTAACATGATTCGGACGGACTTAAGCATGGCTATCGGTGAGAATGTCTCATCGTAGTCAACTCCTTGAACTTGCGAAAAACCCTCTGCCACAAGTCGAGCTTTATAAACGTCCATACTTTGTTTTCAAACATAGATCCTATCTCAGACTTCATGGCCTCTAACCATCTATTGGAATCCATGCCCACCATTGCTTCTTCCTAATTCGCAGGTTCATTGTTGTCTAACAAAATGATAGATAAGACAGGATTCCCATACCACTCTCGAGCAATACGTGATCTTGTCGACCTGCGAGGTCCGATAGTAACTTGATACGAAGCTTCATGATCATCATCATTAGCTTCATCCTCAACCGGTGTTGCCTCGATAGAGATTTCTCCCTGCCCTGCGCCACCATCTAGAGGGAGCAAAGGTTCCACAACCTCATCAAGTTATATCTTCCTCCCACTCAATTCTTTCGAGAGAAACTCCTTCTCAAGAAAAGCTCCGTTTGTAGCAACAAACACTTTGCCCTCAGATCTGAGATAGAAGGTGTACCCAACTGTCTCTTTTGGGTAACCTATGAAGACACACTTTTCTGCTTTGGGTTCCAGCTTTTCGGCTGAATTTTTTTGACATAAGCATCACATCCCCAAACTTTAAGAAACGACAACTTTGTCCTCTTGCCATACCATAGCTCATATGGTGTCATCTCAACAGATTTTGATGGTGCCCTATTTAAAGTGAATGCAACTGTCTCTAATGCATAACCCCAAAGCGATAACGAAAAATCGGTAAGAGTCATCATAGATCACACTATATCTAACAAAGTACGATTACGACGTTCGGATACACCATTACGCTGTGGCGTTCCAGGCAGTGTCAACTATGAAACGATTCCATATTGTCTTAAGTGAGCACCAAACACGAAACTCAGATATTCGCCCCCTTGATCAGATCGTAGGAACTTGATCTTCTTGTTACGATGATTTTCAACTTCACTCTAAAATTGATTGAACTTTTCAAACGTTTCAGACTTATGCTTCATCAAGTAGATATAACCATACCTATTCAGATCATCAGTGAAGGTGAGAAAATAACGATATCCGCCGCGTGCCTCCACACTCATTGGACCACATACATCAGTATGTATGATCTCCAACAAGTCACTTGCACGCTCCATTGTTCCGGAGAACGGAGTCTTAGTCATCTTGCCCATGAGGCATGGTTCACACGCGTCAAGTGATTCCAAATCAAGTGATTCCAAAATCCCATCAGCATGGAGTTTCTTCATGCGCTTTACACCAATATGACCTAAGCGGCAGTGCCACAAAAAGGTGGCGCTATCATTGTTAACTCTACATCTTTTGGTCTCAATGTTATGTATATGTGTGTCATCACAATCAAGATTCAATATGAACAAACCCCTCACATTGGGTGCATGACCATAAAAGATATTACTCATAAAAACAGAACAACCATTATTCTATGACTTAAATGAGTAACCGTCTCGCAATAAACAAGATCCAGATATAATGTTCATGCTTAACGCAGGCACTAAATTACAATTATTTAAGTTCATAACTAATCTTGATGGTAAATGAAGTGAGATTGTGCCGACGGCGATTGCATCAACCTTGGAACCATTTCCCACGCGCATCGTCACTTCATCCGTCGCCAGCCTTCGTTTATTCCGTAGTCCCTGCTTTGAGTTGCAAATATGAGCAACAGAACCGGTATCAAATACCCAGGCACTACTACGAGAATTGGTTATGTACACATAGATAACATGTATATCACATATACCTGGTTTGGCGTTGGCCGCCTTGTTATCAGCCAAATACTTGGGGCAGTTACGCTTCCAGTGACCCATCCCTTTGCAATAATAGCACTCTGTTTCCGGCTTAGGTCCATCCTTGGGTTTCTTCATCGGGGTAGCAACAGTTTTGCCACCCTTCTTGGAGCTAACCATCTTGCCTTTGCCGTTTCTCTTGAAACCAGTGGTCTTATTGACCATCAACACTTGATGCTCTTTTCGGAGTTCTGACTCTGCGACTTTCAGCATCGCGAATAACTCACCGGGTGACTTCTTCATCCCATGCATGTTATAGTTCAACACAAAGCTTTTGTAGCTACGTGGAAGTGATTGAAGAATTCTGTCAGTGATAGCCTCTTGCGGGAGTTCAATCCCCAGCTCAGCTAGACAGTTTGAGTACCCAGACATTTTGAGCACATGTTCACTGACAGGCAAATTCTCCTCCATCTTGCAAGCATAGTATTTATCGAAGGTCTCATACCTCTCGATCCGGGCGTTCTTCTGAAAGATAAACTTCAACTCTTGGAACTTCTCATATGCTCCATGACGTTCAGAGCATCGTTGAAGTCCCGGTTCCAAGCCATACAAGACTGCACATTGAACTACTGAGTAGTCCTCCTTACGTGATTGCCAAGCGTTCAAAACATCTTGGTGAGACGTAGCGGGTGGTTCATCTCCTAGCACTGCATCAAGGACATAATTCTTTTTCCCAGCTTGTAGGATGAGCCTAAGATTTTGAGCCCAGTCTACAAAGTTTCTACCATCATCTTTCAACTTAGCTTTCTCTAGGAAAGTATTGAAATTCAAGGTTGCTACTGCGTAAGCCATTGATCTACAACATAAAATATTGCAAAGTGGACTTAGAATATGTTCAAGATAATTAGAGTTTAACTAATCATATTACTAATAAACTCCCACTCAAATAGACATCCCTCTAGTTACTTGAGTGTGGCATGATCCAAATTCACCAACACAAATCCGATCATCACGTGAGTTGAGTATAGTTTCAGTGGTAAACATCTCTATGCTAATCATATCAACTATACGATTCATGCTCGACCTTTCAGTCTCTTGTGTTCCGAGGCCATGTCTGCACATGCTCAGCTCGTCAAGTTTAACCCGAGTGTTCCGCGTGTGCACCTGTTTTGCACCCGTTGTATGTGAACATTGAGTCTATCACACCCGATCATCACGTGGTGTCTCGAAACAACGAACTGTTGCAATGGTGCACAGTCGGGGAGAACACAATTTTATCTTGAAATTTTAGTGAGGGATCACCTTATAATGCTACCGTCGTTTTAAGCAAGATAAGGTGCATAAAAGGATTAACATCACATGCAATTCATAAGTGACATGATATGGCCATGATCTTGTGCTTCTTGATCTCCATCACCAAAGCACTGCCATGATCTTCATTGTCACCGGCGCCACACCATGATCTCCATCATCGTGCCACCATCGATGTTATCGTCCTATGTATGCTATTACTACTAAAGCTACAACCTAGAAATATAGTAAACGCATCTGCAAACACAAACGTTAGTTTAAAGACAACCCTATGGCTCCTGCCGGTTGCCGTAGCTTCGACGTGCAAGTCGATATTAACTATTACAACATGATCATCTCATCCATCCAATATATCACATCATGTCTTTGGCCATATCACATCACAAGCATACCTTGCAAAAACAAGTTAGACGTCCTCTAATTTGTTGTTGCATGTTTTACGTGGCTGCTATGGGTATCTAGTATGATCGCATCTTACTTATACAAAAACCACAACGGAGATGTGCAAATTGCTATTTAACCTCTCTCCAAGGACCACCTTGGTCAAAACCAATTCAACTAAAGTTGAAGACATGGACACCGCCAATCATCTTTATGCAATGAGTTGTATGTTGGTCGATCAAACCGGTCTCTCATAAGCGTACGAGTAATGTTGGTCCGGTCCGCTTCAATCCAACAATACCGCCGAATCGAGAAAAGACTAAGGAGAGCAGAAAATCAAACATCAACGCCCACAAAAACTTTTGTGTTCTACTCGAGATTACATCTACGCATGAACCTAGCTCATGATGCCACTGTTGGGGAACATTGCATGGGAAACAAAAAAAATTCTACGCACACGAAGACCTATCATGGTGATGTTCATCTATGAGAGGGAGATCGGATCCACATACCCTTGTAGATCTCTAAGCGGGCGTTAAGTAATGCGGTTGATGTAGTGGTACAACTTCGTGATTCAAATCACCTTCGTCCCACGATCCGTCCCACGATCCAGTCCGATCTAGCACCGAGCGGACGGCACCTCCGCGTTCAGCACACGTACAACTCGATGACGATCTCCGCCTTCTTGATCCAGCAAGAGAGATGCTGAAATAGATGAGTTCTCCGGCAGCGTGACGGCGTGCCAGTGACGGTGATGATCTATTCCTGCAGGGCTCCGCCCGAGCTTCGTAGAAAACCGATCTAGAGGAAGAACTACGACGTATAGGTTTGAGTTACACGTGGCAAAGTTGTGTCTCAAAACCCCTAAAAACTCTAGTATATATAGGAGGAGGGGAGGGGCTAGCCTTGGGGCTCAAGGGAGCCCCTAGGGCACCGGCCAAGGAGGAGAGGAGGACTCCAACACCAATTCAGTTTGGGAAGGAGGAGTCCTCCTCTTCCTTCCCACCTCCCTCTTTTTTTTTCTCTTTGGTTTTTTCTTCCTAGCGTCGTAGCCCACTTGGGCTGGCCTCACCAGCCCACTAACGGCTGGTGCGCCACCCTTAGGCCACCAGGCTCACTCCCAGGTGGGTGGGCCCCTCCCGATGAAGATCCGGAACCCATTCGTCACTCCCTGTACACTGCCGGTAATGCCCGAAATCTTTCCGGTGACCAAATGAAACCATTCTATATATCAATATTCGTTTCCGGACCATTCCGGAAACCCTCGTGACTTCCGTGATCTCATCCGGGACTCTGAACAACATTCCATCACCAACACCTACAACTCAACTATACCGAAACGTCACTAAACCTTAAGTGTGCATACCCTGCGGGTTTAAGAACTATGCAGACATGACCGGAGACACTCCCCGGTCAATATCCAATAGCGGTACCTGGATGTCCATATTGGATCCTACATATCCTATGAAGATCTTATCGGTTGAACCTCTGTGCCAAGGATTCATATAATCCCGTATAACATTCCCTTTGTCCTTGGGTATGTTACTTGCCCGAGATTTGATCGTCGGTATCCCTATACCTATTTCAATCTCGTTACCGACAAGTCTCTTTACTCATTCCGTAATACAAGATCCCGTGACTAACACTTGAGTCACATTGCTTGCAAGGCTTATATGTGATGTTGTATTACTGAGTGGGCTCCGAGATACCTCTCCGTCACACGGAGTGACAAATCCCAGTCTTGATCCATGCTAACTCAACGGACACCTTCGGAGATACCTGTAGAGCACCTTTATTGTCACCGAGTAACGTTGTGGCGTTTGATACACACAAGGCATTCCTCCGGTGTCAGTGAGTTACATGATCTCATGGTCATAGGAATGAATACTTGACACGCAGAAAACAATAACAACAAAATTACATGACCACATGCTACGTTCGTAGTTTGGGTCTTGTCCATCACATCATTCTCCTAATGATGTGACCCAGTTATCAAGTGACAACACTTGCATATGGTCAGAAAACCTTAACAATCATTGATCAACTAGCTAGTCAACTAGAGGCTTACTAGGGACATTGTTTTGTCTATATATCCACACATGTATCTATGCTTTCATTCAATACAATTATAGCATGGATAATAAACGATTATCTCGAAATAGGAAATATAATAGTAAGTATTTTATCCTTGCCTCTAGGGCATATTTCGAACAGTCCCTAGTGCCCCAGACTTGTGCACGGGCGCGAAAAGCCCCTGCCGGCAGGACATGGCAGGACCCAGCCAAGATGCAACCCCCAAGATTATCAAGGCCCCGACAAGCTTGCCTTGTCGGGAAGATGACCAAGGCCGCACCCATTTGATGGGCGTGATGAACTCACCTAGTACAAGACCCCAGCAGGCTCCCTTGTCGGGGTGACGACCGAAGCCCCCGGCAAGCTCCCCTGTCGGGACGAAGAATCAATACCCCAACAAGCTCCTTGCCAGGATGAGTTCACCGCCTCCAAGTGCCAGCGCATTCCGCATGCGCCAACGCAGCGTCCAGGTGTCGAAACACCTGTATACGTGTCTTCACAAGCACATCACAAACAAGGACAAGACATGCATTTAATGCACCTGATAGCGGTAGATGGATAAGCACTGCCCTAGGTTCACTATAACTCTTCGTGAACCTGCCACCGAGAACTGTAGGTGACCCCTTTGCCTATAAAAGGAGGCCCTTAGCTCATTTCGCCAGGGGTTAGAATTTTTGGACATCGACCCATAAGGCGATCATCAACGGTCACTGTAACAATCAACAACGAAATGCTTAATACTACTAGACAAGCAGGACATAGGGTTTTACGCGTAAGCGGCCCGAACCTGGGTAAAAAGGCTTGTCGGGTGCTGATTGTTAGCTCTACTTTTCACGTCACCTCTCCCCGCCATACGATCACAAGGGTTTCACGTTCATTCCCATAGGTGTCGACCTCGTCGTCGCCGACATCTTTGGCGCGCCAGGTAGGTGGTGCGGAGTTTTTGCGCGAATCTGAGCAAACTCAGCACCGGATTCTTGGAAGTTTGGGTGCTGCTCCGCGGTTCCCCAAGGCGTGCACATGCGCTCTGTTCTGTTCTGCTACGGCTTCCCAAGGCATGCGCGGGTGCGTTGCTGCGCGAGCGCGAGGCAGGAATGCAGAGGCTCCAAAGGCGGCGGCGTCAGGCCGATGCGTCACTCAGGGCCAACGCGCAACTGTCGAGCGCGTACCTGGGAGCTTCATAGAGGCCTCGATGCATACTTTGGTGGACGCACCTATGCGGAGTGATGCATAGTCGTGGAGGATGCGCCAAACGGTCCTGAAGCCTAGGCGCGCACTCCAGCTAAGTGTTGTGCCCCTGAGAGCATCGTATCGTCGCCCAAGAAGCGCTCGGGGGCTCCGCAAGCACAACCTAGCAAGAGAAAAGTAAAGGGGTTACACCCTGGCCAACTTTTTCTCCAAACAACGGTCTCGGACTATCGGCAAGAAGTCTTTGCCGGGGAAAAAGCTACCGGGAGCGGTAATTTCCTGCTTGCCGGGGACCCCCACGCCCCGGCAAAATATTCAAGCACCATGCAACCACGACGTGAGTAGATAAGTTTTAAGTTTAAGATTCAGATCTGAAGTAGATAGATTCTCTGTTTCCCTTTAAAAGTTTCCAATCTTTGTGTGTGGAATGTGCGCATATTGGGACCTTTCCAAAGATCAGTGCGCCTTGTCTTTGTTTCGAACTTGTTCAAATGACCTGAACAGCCACACAGCGCCTTCAAACTATTTCGAACCTGATCAACAGAGCAAGCGGCTACGTAGCACCTGATTTCGTCTCAAGCTGCGCTTGACGATTTCTATGGTTGCACTAAACGCGGCAAGGAGCCTTGCCGGTAGTTGCCAGCAAGCTCCCATAAAATGCAAAGACAAATGATACAAAGCATGGAATCTGAAAAAGAGAAAACTGTCTTTTCATTCATTTGTTTGGGATACTCTCAAACATATTACATGGATGATATGATCTACTCTAACCTAGAACTATTGTCCTTGGCGAGGAACTACGCTCGTCGGACCGGAGCCCAGGAAGACATGGAGTGGCCCTCCGTGCGATCCAGACTGTTTCCTCCGGGACCAGCACTGCGCGAAGGAGAATGAGCCCAGGAGAGATGGAGGAGCAGAAGTACGGGCGCTGACGGGAAGATGAGGCAGCTCCGGTCATTTCGGTGTGGCAGGGAGCGAGCGGCGGACTGACGGTGATGGTACGGCCGGCGGTTAGTCCGAGGGTAGGTCCCCGTGTGCATACAATGTCTGAAGGGGTCCTGACCCGCTTCCGATGTCGTCACCAGTCGTCCCTTCCTCGTCACTCCCACGCGAAGAAGGGCTTTCAGTCCCGCTTGAGCTCTCTTCGCAGCAGCCGAGACGCGCACCTGAGCTCCCATATAACTTAATGGAGAGCATGTTATCCGCTATCTTCTTGGAGCGGAGAACGTGCCAGTTCCAGAGGCTGTGGGCGCGGGCGAAGCTTTTCCACCCGCAGCCGAGGAACAGGGTCCGAGGCACAGTACGCTTCGCGACCACCGGCACGGCACCATTGCCGCATCCATGCATGCGAAGCCACAGGGTCGAGGACCCCTCTCCTTCCGTTTCCTCGACGAAGACACCAGGAAGTCGGAGGCGGGACCGGATGGGTCCTCGTAACTGGATGAGGAACTCCATAGCGTTCCTTCCAACGTGGACCGCCATAGGAGCAAGCCTCGGGGAAGGCGGAGGTGCTGGAGTAGCACTCCGCCTCCCCCAACCTCGACCTGCACGACGACCGCGACCCCTCTCCCTTGCTCCGCCACGGGCGCTCGGGCTTTCCTCCTCCGCGGCGCCCCTAGAAGTTGTGGCATGATCCAAACGGGATCCTCTCGCCGTCCTAGTAGCCGACAGTGGACGACCCCGTCCCCTAACCATGGTTAGGGGCGAGCGCCACCTACAGACAGAAGAAGACTCTGAAGACCAAGGCTGAGGAGTTGGTGGATTCAGGAGGAGTTGGGTGAGCAAAACGCCTCGCAAACCCTCCCAATTTATAGGACGGGGCGCAGGGGCTAGCCTCCCTTGCTCCAGAAGCCACCACCCCTCTCGCCCAATCGCTCGTGCTCATGGGCGAACAGGGAACCGCCCTGCTGCACCAATGCATGCACAGGCGGGCCCAGCCACTACCGCGCCTTTTAAGGCCACGTCTGCCACCTGTCCATCCGTAACTGCGCATGCCACGCGCATGGCAGAGGCGTTTCAGGAGGTGGAAAGACCACTCCACGCACGACCTCCCACTTCGCTTGTCCAAGGCACGACGTGGGGAAAAGCAATCGCGAGCGGATCCAGCCACGAAAGCCCGTGCACCTCTTTGGGCCTCGCCCAACAACGCTTCGCATGCGTGTGTGGCCTAGTCCCGGGGGCTCCTGTCGGTGCACTAAAGACTGGGGTCCCTAGTGCCCCACACTTGTGCACGGGCGCGAAAAGCCCCTGCCGGCAGGGCATGGCAGGATCCAGCCAAGATGCAACCCCCAAGATTATCAAGGCCCGGCAAGCCTGCCTTGCCGGGAAGATGACCAAGGCCGCGCCCATTTGGTGGGCGTGATGAACTCACCAAGTACAAGACCCCGGCAGGCTCCCTTCTCGGGATGATGACCGAAGCCCCCGGCAAGCTCCCTTGCCGGGACGAAGACTTAAGACCCCGGCAAGCTCCTTGTCGGGATGACGGGCCTGCCCACTAGTGGGCAACAGCCCTTGCCATAGTGCCACCGCCCCCAAGTGTGAGCACATTCCGCATGCGCCACTGCAGCGTCCATGTATCGAAACACCTGGATACGTGTTTTCACCAGCACATAACAGACAAGGACAAGACGTGCATTTAATGCAACTGACAGCGGTAGATGGATAAGCACCTCCCTAGGTTCACTGTAACTCCTCGTGAACCTGCCACCGAGCACTGTAGGTGACCCCTTTGTCTATAAAAGGAGGCCCTTAGCTCATTTCGCCAGGGGTTAGACTTTTTGGACATCGACCCATAAGGCGATCATCAACGGTCACTGTAACAATCAACAACAAAACGCTTAATACAACCAGACAAGGAGGACGTAGGGTTTTACGCGTAAGCGGCCAGAACCTGGGTAAAAAGGCTTGCCGGGTGCTGAGTGTTAGCTCTGCTCTTCACGTCACTTCTCCTCGCCCTACGATCAAAAGGGTTTCACGTTGATTCCCATAGGTGTCGACCTCGTCGTCGCCGACAATCTTGATCTCTACATATGAGTAGGTGGATCTCTCTCAGAAAAATGGTTTTGGCAATGAAGAGTGTGTTCTGAATGCTTCCTCTACGAATGAGAGGAAGGTGGAGGGATATAGGCAGCACCCAAAATCCAACCGTTAGACCTAAAGTGACCAACTCGGTGACACCGAAATCATAAAGTCGGTGGTACCGACTTGCATAAAAGGTGGCAACTTTTGAATCTTGATGAGACCGATGTACACAACTAGGTAGAACCGAAAAGATGGCTAACGGTTAGATGGCCCAACTCGGTGACACCGATACGAAAACTCAGAAATACCGATTTTGTGTACCGAGGCAACAGAAAGTTAGTTACGTGAACTTGGTAGCACCGATGCAGAATCGGTTGTATGAAAATTTTACGTTTGGCTACGGTTATGTTTGGGTTGAAAATTTGTAGGGCCAAATCTGAAAACCTGGTGGCACCGATTTTGGATATCTGGCTTTAAACAGAAGTGTTATGTGGGAAAATGACTGAGTATTTTTGGTTACTATCTCTGAGCACTTGAGCAACCAGTTCATTTTAATACCTCACCCCCTTTTAATAGTATTGGCTTTCCTATGTACTCAAAAGTGATTTCTCACAAATATAAAATGAAGAGTCTTCTTACTTGAAGCGTGAGCCAATCTTATTCTTTTCTTGCACCAAGGGGCTTCTCCACATAAACCTTTAGCCAATGCATCTTTTGAACTTTTCTTAAATATACTCGGATAAAATCATTAGTCCAATGATGCATATGTTGTGATCAATTACCAAAACCACCTTAGGGAGCAATTGTGCTTTCACATTTCCTCTTGCTTTATCTTCACACGTGGTTCGTGCAAGCGTTTGACAATTCTGCACTTAAGCATGGAGTAAAAATAGGTGAAGTATTTTTGTTCTCGATAACATAAATAAATAATTTAATAATTATTATAAGAAATCACCTCACAAATATGCAAATATGAAATATTTTTGGTCGTATCCAAGGTAGCCATGTCCTCATCACTAAGGCCCTTTCACATGCAAGTATGCATATAGTCATGTTGAAACAATCAATTTCAAACGACTAGTGTGTGAGGAGTATACCTTGAATTTTTTACGAGACTTAATACTATCAGATGAGGTTTAGAGCTTCACACCCATTACTTCATGTAGGTATCTTTATTATTAAAGGGGATCGAATGTCGTCGTGATGGTTCGACCTCCTTCCTGTGTATGACAACCATCGACAAAAAATGTCTTCGTTCGGGGGCCACGATACACCACCCCAATAAAGTACCAACTCAACCTAAGTAGGAGATCCATCTTCTACCATTTCTTCGTGCGATTGAAAAAGAAAATAGAAAAACTAGGAGCAACAGTCATTCCATCACCCACACCCATACGTGGCCAAACGGGCCGGCCCGACACGAGAGGACACGGCCCGGACATAAATGGGAACGACACGGCACTACCCGCCCACACACGACTACTAATCGAGCCGTGTCGTGCCGGCCCATGTGCTCGTGTTGACAGTCCACGCACGACACGGAGACTAGCTGGGCCAGCACGTGGCACGCCCACACAGGCCGACCTGTTCGGCATGCTGGCCCGTTTGAGCAAATTTTTATATTTTTCGTAAAATAGGTCAAAAACTAGCAAAAATAGGTTAAAAAAATATATAAAGGTAAAAGTTGGTAGAGTATTGTGTGGGATAAATCTTGACAGAGTATTAGGTGGGATAAAATTTGATGAAGTATTATTTAGAATACAAATGTAAAAAAGCTAATTGGGTCGTGTCGTGCTGGCCCGCGTGCTGAGGGTGGCGGCCAAGCATGGCCCAAGATGGGCTGCGTTACTGGCATGACCCGATTAGCCCATGTTGGGCCTGACGTGTGGTGTGCCTGGCCTGCGTGATTTTGGGCCGGCCCGTTTATCCGGGCCGTTGGGCCAGGTATACCCATGGCCCATCAACTACACCCGTCTCCCCTACTTCATCTCTCTACGGAGAAAAATCACTGTCGCCCTGCCCCTGCACCACTCTGCCATGACAGACTGCCCTTCACTGTCGCCGCCTGGTGCCTCGCCTTGGTGCTGCGATTGAGGTCGCCGATCTACGAGCAGCAGCAGCGTGCGACATAGTCTTCCCCCACCACC
This sequence comes from Hordeum vulgare subsp. vulgare, assembly GCF_904849725.1. Taxonomy (NCBI): domain Eukaryota; kingdom Viridiplantae; phylum Streptophyta; class Magnoliopsida; order Poales; family Poaceae; genus Hordeum; species Hordeum vulgare. The sequence continues at coordinate 519,243,290 of NC_058520.1, forward strand.
CCGAATACCGGATCTTCCTATGTGTTTGATACCGCCCAGAACGGCGACACATTGGGACCCTGTCCCGGCCATCAACGAGATCGGTGCCGACAACACACCCTCCCAAGGGTCATGGACGAGAGCGATAGGATGGGCTAGTACTAGCCGTCGTCGAGCTCACACCCGTCATGCATACCGATAGTGAAGAAGGCGAGACCAGTGCAGGCTATGGCATCGGTGTTTGATACGTCTCCAATGTATCTATAATTTATGAAGTATTCCTGCCATGTTTACAATAATTTTATATGATTTTGGTATGATTTGATTAGAACTAACCCTGACTGACGCTGTTTTCACCAGAACTAGTATGGTGTTGTTTTTGTGGAGAAATAAAAGTTCTCGGAATGAGCTGAAAATTTACGGAGAATATTTTTGGAAAATATTAAAAATACTGACAAAAGAATCAACCGGAGGGAGTCCACCACCTGGCCACAAGCCAGGGGCGCCCCCCTAGGGCGTGCCCCGTGTCTTGTGGGCCCCTCGGTCATCGCCTTGACGTGAGACCAACGCCAAAAAAGTCCTATAAATCAAGAAACCTCCAGAAAGAAACCTAGATCGGGAGTTCCGCCACTGCAAACCTCTAGAGCCACGAAAAAACAATCGGGAGCCCATTCTGACACCCTGTCGGAGGGGGAAACCATCACCGGAGGCCATCTTCATCATCCTGGCGGTCTCCATGACGAGTAGGGAGCAGTTCACCCTCGGTGCTGAGGGTATGTACCAGTAGCTATGTGTTTGATATCTCTCTTTCTCGTGTTCTTGAGATGGCACAATCTTGATGTATCGCGAGCTTTATTAATATAGATGAATCATATGGAGTTTTCCCCTCTCTATGTTCTTGTGATGAATTGAGTTTTCCCTTTGAAGTTTTCTTATCGGATTGAGTCTTTAAGGATTTGAGAACACTTGATGTATGTCTTGCGATGGGATATCCGTGGTGACAATGGGATGTTCTATTGATCCTCTTGGTGTATGTTTTGGTGATCAACTTGCGGGTTTTGTGACCTTGGGAATCTACGCATAGGGGTTGGCACACTTTTTCGTCTTGACTCTTCGGTAGAAACTTTGGGGCACTCTTTGAAGTTCTTTGTGTTGGATTGAACATGATGAATCTGAAATTTTGTGATGCATATGGTATAATCAATCCCATGGGTACTTGTGGTGACATTGGAGTATCTTGGCGACATCATGATTTTGGTTGATGTGTGTCTTAAGGTGTTATTTTAGTATGAACTCTAGGGATGATCGTGACACTTATAGGGATAGCTCATAATATTGATCGGAAAAGATAACTTTGAGGTGGTTTCGTACCCTACAATAACTTCTTCGTTATCTCTCCACTATTTATGACTTTGGAGTGAACTCTTTGTCGCACAAGAGGTATTTACATATGATTTAACTATGTTAGTATTGTTGAGAGAACTTGCACTAGTGAAAGTATGAACCCTAGGCCTTGTTTCTAAGCATTGCAATACCGTTTTTGCTCAGTTTTATCATTAGTTACCTTGCTGTTTTTATATTTTCAGATTACAAAAACCTATATCTTCCATCCATGTTACACTTGTGTCATCATCTCTTCGCCGAACTAGTGAACCTATACAAATTACCATTGTATTGGGTGTGTTGGGGACACAAGAGACTCTTTGTTATTTTATTGGAGCATTGCTTGAGAGAGACCATCTTCATCCTACGCCTCTCACGGATTGAGAAACCTTATGTCATCCATTTGAGGGAAACTTGCTATTGTCCTACAAACTGTGCGATTGGAGGCCCAACACGAGTTTACAAGAAGAAGGTTATATAGTAGACATCAAGCTCTTTTCTGGCTCCGTTGCCAGGGAGGTGAGTCTTGAAGGTATATCTTTAGATCTTGTAATTAAATCTTATAGTTTCTTGATTTTCACTAGTTTGGTTTCATACAAGAAAACTACAAAAAATGGAATTGAGGTTGCCTCATATGCTTCATCTTTTCAATGTCTTTCATGAAAATGATGGAAAGGAAAATTGTGCTCAAGTGTTAGAAGAAGAAGTTATTAAAATGTTTGGCATTAAATCTTTGAGGGATGAGCATGATAGCAATATTTTTAGTATAAATTCTATGAATATTCATGATGCTAATGATGTGCAAAGCCACAAGCTTGGGGATGCTATGCTTGATTAATATGATATTTTTAGTCCCCCAACTTTTGATGAGCAAAACTATTATGATGATTGCATGCCTCCTACTTATGATGACTATTGTGATGATACTTATGTGATGAAAAAGAGTGATGATTACTATTATGATACTTGTCATAATTTTGAATATCCTTTTACTGAATATAACACTTTTAATGTGGAACCATTTTGTAGTATTCAATTCTCTCCCAGCACGGCGATGCCATGGGACCCTGTCTCAGCCACCAATGAGATCAGTGCCGACTACACACCATCCCAAGGGTCATGGTCGGGAGCAATAGGATGGGCTAGTACTAGCCATCGCCGAGCTCACACCTGTCTTGCATGCCGATAGTGAAGAAGGCGAGACCAGTGCAGGCTATGGCATCGGTGTTTGATACGTCTCCAACGTATCTATAATTTATGAAGTATTCATGTCATGTTTACAATAATTTTATATGACTTTGGAATGATTGGATTAGAACTAACCCGGACTGACGCTTTTTTCAGAGAACTACCGTGGTCTTGTTTTTGTGTAGAAATAAAAGTTCTCAGAATGAGCTGAAAATTTACGGAGAATATTTTTGGACTTCAATACTTTGGTCTTTCTACTGTCACATCCAAGAGAATATTTTTTTTGTTTTTGTTTCCACGATTACTTTTCACAATCCATGGCTAACCGAATTCACGGGTGCGTTCCATACCATCACATTCAATTTATTTTTGGGACCGGGCATCCCTTTTACCGCCACACACTCGTGCAATGACAACTAAATAAACACTCATCGTGATAATGACATATCCAACACAAAAAATATTGGCCACCCCTCACCGCCTCATGAGCGATACAGGCATACAAAAGAGAAAATGTTTTTGAGAATTTTTTGAGATGGCACATGCAAATTTACTTGGAATGACACTGAAATATCGCATATAGGTAGGTATGGTGGACACAAGTGGCAAAGCAAGGTTTAAGGATAATGGATGCACAAGCAGTATTCCCGCTTAGTACAAATGAAGGCTAGCAAAAAGATTGAGAAGCGCCCAACTAGAAAATCATAATGATGCACATGCATACACAAAATATAACCGACATCAAATAATACACCACAAGTAGGATATAACTTCATTGCATAACTATTGACTTTTCGTGCTTGCATAGTGAATCATAAACCTTTACACCAATATTCATACTAGAGCATAATTGACTCACTAACATAACTCACATATCATCATCTACATATCTCAAAACTATTACAAAGAATCAAGTTTTTCATGTCCCATAAATTCTTTTGTATGCTAGTTTTCATTATTCTACTTGAATATTCGTCACAAAGGGACCAAGTATCATATCTTGTACCAATTACCAAGACTATTTTCACACTCTCAAAAAGATATAAGTGAAACAAGAGAATGAATTTCTTCAAAACCTTCTAACATTCTCAAAAAGATATAAGTGAAGCAAGAGAACAAGTTTCTTCAAAACATATATCATTCTCAAAAAGATATAAGTGAAGCATGAGAAAAAGTTTCTTCAAAACATTCGCACCACTATTCTCAAAAAGATATAAGTGAAGCACTAGAGCAACCACCTAGCTTAACAATTTTAAGTGAAGCACAAGAAGCAATTCTAAAAAAATATGATGACGTGAGGGCATCTCAAGAAAATGTTTTCATAGGTGATTATTGTGAAAAACTAAAAAGAAAAGACTCATATCATACAAGGCGCTCCAAGAAAAACACATATCATGTGACGAATAAAAAATATAGCCTCAAGTGTGTTATCGATAGTCGTTCGAAGAAAGAGGGGATGCCTTCCGGGGCATCCCCAAGCTTAGACGCTTGATTCTCCTTAGATATTAACTTGCGGTGCCTTGGGAATACCCAAGCTTTGGCTTTTGTATCTCTTCAATCCTTCATCCACCGACGTCACACCCAAAACTTGAAAACTTCAGTCACACAAAACTCAACAAAACCTTCGTGAGATCCGTTAGTATAACCAAACAAATTAGTACTATAAGTACTGTTGTGAACCCATTAAAATTTTATAATTGAATTATAGGTAATTAATTCTAACTTTCCCTTGGCTTTCACCCCCTGATACAATCCATAGATTCATCAAAATAAGCAAACAATGCAACGAAAACAGAATCTGTCAAAAACAGAACAGTCCATAGAAATATGTCGAAAAGAAATATTTATGAAACTCCAAAAATTCTGAAAAAATAGGAAAACGTGGAAATGTTTTATATCAATCACATGTAAAAAGTGTAGATACATCTGACGCTCTGATGAATTTATAAAATTACTGGACTGGGTGTCAAAGTTTCTGTTTTTCACAGAATTGCATTCGCAAGCATCCATATCATCCCAAAGGTCTTCCTTGGTACAAACACTAAATTAAACATAAAAACAATATAATAACAGAATAATAGTTTTGTAAGCACTCATTAACAGGAAGTAAAAGATAAAAATAATTTTTGTTCATTGGGTTGCCTCCCAACAAGCGCTATCGGTTTATGCCCATAGCTAGGCATGATGATTTCGATGGTGCTCGCATAAAGGTAAATAATTGAAATATAAAGGGAGCATCATTAATCACATGTAAAGAATATTTAAGTCTAACCCATTTAATATGCATAGTGTTTTTGTGAGAACACAAATTATGGGAACAAGAATCAATTAGCATAGGAAGGCAAAACAAGTATAACTTCAAAATTTACAACATATAGGGAAGAAACTTGATATTATTGCAATATGTAAAAGCATATGTTCCTCTCTCATAGTAATTTTCAGTAGCATAATGAATAAATTAGACAATATAACTATCACATAAAAGCATTATTTTCATGATCCGCATGCATAAAAGTCTTACAGTCTTCCAAGGTAGTGGGATTAACATTAACTAAAGTCATGACCTCTCCAAACCCACTTTTATCAAAAAAAATCATAAGATTGAGCATTCTCCAAATATGTAGGATTCTTTTTACCTAAAGTTTACACTCTTCCAAACCCACTTTCAATGCTATTTCAAACCTTATTATCCATAACATATTCATCATGACGATTAAATAAATTTTCAACATCATAAGAAGCATCACCCCAATCATGATCGTTACAATGAGTAATGGACATGAAAAAATTATCATCCCCAAGCTTGTAGTTTTGCATATCATTGACATAATTGAAATTAATATAATTTATAGTAACATCATTGCAATGATGCTTTTCAATCAAGGAGCTATCGTGAATCACTTTATAAATTTCTTCTTTCAATACTTCATCCAAATTTTCAGATTCATAATTTTCAAACAAAACTTCATAGAGATAATCAAGTGAGGTGAACTCACTAGCAATTGGTTCGTCATAATTTTGTCTTTTGAAAAGATTAGCAAGTGGATGAGGATCCATATCATTAGATTTTTAGCAAGCAAAGATGCAAGCAAATAGAAGTGACATGGCAACAGAAGCAAAAATAGAAAACAAGCAAAAAGGCAAATGGAAAAGAGGGCGAATAAAACGACAAATTTTTGTGAAGTGGGGAGATGAAAACGAGAGGCAAATGGAAAATAAAGTAAATGCAAATATAAGAGTTGATAGTGTAGGTACTTGGTAACGGCGCCAGAGATTGGCAAGTTGATGATGTTGGCTTGATCCTCCCCAGCAACGGCGCCAAAAATTCTTCCTGCTACTTGTAAACTGCCTTGGATTTTAATACCCGTAGAGGAGAGGATGATGCAACATAGTAGACTACGTATTTACCTCAGTTAAGAAACCAAGATTATCAATCAAGTAGGAGAACCAAGCAACACTGGCACCTGCACACACAACACAAACCTTCGCACCCAACGCGGATGAGAGGTTGTCAATCTCTCGGCGGTCAAGAAACAAGATTAAATGATATATGATAGATTGATAGATTGATAAATAAATAGAAGATAAAAAGTGCAGCAAGTATTTTTAGTATTTTTGTATATGTAAACGAGATTGATCTTATATTAAAAGTAGACCTGGGGGCCGTAGGATTCACTAGTGGCATCTCTCTCAAGAAAATAGCATACGATGAGTAAACAGATTACTGTTGGGCAATTGATAGAAAAGAAAATAATTATGACGCTATCCAAGGCAATGATCATGATATAGGCATCACATCCAAATCAAGTAGACCGACTCCCGACTGCATCTACTACTATTATTTCACACATCGACCGCTATCCACCATGCATCTAGTGTATTAAGTTCATAAGAACGAAGTAATGTGTTAAGAACAATGACATGATGTATTAAAGACAAAAGCATATAAGAATTCATCCCAACTTGTTATCCTTAATGGAAACAACACATGCATATCAACTCCCCTTCTGTCACTAGGACCAAACACCGCGAGATCGAACCCATTACCGAGCACCTCTTCCCATTGCAAGAAGATCTAATCTAGTTGGCCAAAAAAAACAAAATTTCTGAGAAGAAATACAAGGCTATACTAAATAATGCATAAAAGAGATCAGCAAAGAACTCAAATAAAACAAGGATAGATCTTATCATAAACTCACAATTCATCGGATCCCAATAAACAAACCGCACAAAGTCATTACATCAAGTGGATCTCCATGAAGATCATGGAGAATGTTGTATTGAGATACAAAGATAGAGAGAGCCATCTAGCTACTACCTATGGACCCGTAGGTCCGTGGTGAACTACTCACGCATGACCGGAGAGGCGGCAAGGTTGATGTAGAGCCCCTACGTAATGAGTTCCCTCTCCGACAGAGTATCGGAAAAGGCCTTTAGATGGGATCTGGCGAGAATAGAGGCTTGCAGCGACAAAAAAGTATTTCATGGACTCCCTTGAGGGTTTTGGAATATTGTTGATTTTATAGTGGAGGAGGTAGGGAAAATGGAGCGTCGAGGGCCCCACACAACATCAAGGCGCCCCCCTGGGGCACGCCCTAGTGTTGTGTGGGGCCCTCTGGCAAGATCTTCCTTGGCCCCCAAGTTCCAGGTGATCCTTATCTTCAATAAAGAATCCTCAAAAAGTTTCGGGACAATTTGGTCTTATCTGATATTGATTTCCTACGAAACAAAAATAGGGCAGAAAACAAGAACTGACACTTGGCACTGAGTTAATAGGTTAGTCCCCAAAAATGATATAAAATGGTATAAAATGATAACAAAAATATCCAAGAATAATAATATCTTAGCATGTAGTAAGCAAAAATAATAGATATGTTGGAGACGTATCAAAAGCCAGTGAAGCAACTCATGTGGGTGGTATTCCTGATTGTGTTGTTGCTTTGTCCGTATCTAAGGTACTTGCCTCTTGGCATGGATTCATTCGTTTAGCTTCAAAGCTTGCATTATGACGATCTAGCAACGCTGACCTCTCACCTTCTAGTATGCTTTTCCCACGCGCTCTTCGTTTTATGACATTCCCTTGAATGTTCTTTACCGCCATACCTCGTTTATGAGCTTGCTCCTGAGCCCTAAACTTTGCCCTGGTCTCCTGCCTCTGCTTGTGGGCCTGATTCTGGTTGTCGTATATTAACTGACCATTGGTTTTCTACAATGCATTTATGTGGTCTCGGGGGCATCATCATCATCTAGGGTACGACTAAGGTACTTGCCTGCACCGCTAGCGAGCAAATGAATACTAGTTAAACAGACATGGACATATCAAGTAGAGTAAAGACGGGAGGATTATCGTCTGATTACAAGCTGTAACAAGCCTTACTCGCTGAATGGGGGGCATGAGATGAAGCGGCGGGTTCTGCGACTGCCAACGCATGAGTGGTCGACGTCAGGTTAGGCGTAGCTAAGTTAGATGCATATCGACGCGGCATTGTGATGGACTCAACGCAAGGGGTGTTGTGCCTAGTCGTGAGTCTTGCCTTTCACTGAGCTAGCATATTCCGCTTCTTCTCGGGTGGCATGTTGTGCACACATGCTCTTTGGAGGGAGTTTGTCTCTTTCTTATCATCGTAGGCAACCCTTCTTCATCTGTTGCTATCTTGCTTGTCCTCGGTCGACATATTTTGGTAGGCCGCACTTCTAAGGGCGCTACAGTGTTGCTTCTCGTGTGATGTCATTTGTTGCCTGGCTTCTCTTTGGCGGGAATTGCTCTCCTCATAAGTTTTTTCCTAGTTACTCTGTGACATGTGTTAATTTCCTCCTTCTGCTCAGGTGTTCACTATTTCGCCGTGCTATATATTGGTCTCGCCTTTTCTGTTTTTGTCTGATGTAACGAATGCATTTGAAGCAAGGTGTTCAGGACCAGTCTATGAGGTGTTGAGTCTTCGCGCTATACCTGAAACAATATTATGCTCAGTGCTGCTATGTATTCCTCCAAGTGATGCACGATGGTCATAATAGGTGGCTTCACGAGAATGATTTCCTGTAGAACCAATTTGTGGACCACTTTGGTTATAAAATGTTTAAATGCTAGCGGAAAAAATGTCTGTGGTCAAGGGTGATACTACTTGACGTTTCGACATGATGCACTCGCCAAAAGGCCGTTAGGTTGCCGGCTATGGGAACCATCATACGGAGCTACGTGGGAAGATAGACATCATCGTGAGAATACGAAACACTGTAGTTAGTAGTGTCCATTTGTTCGCGTATGAAAAAACCAAATGGTGGTCGGTGTGTAATGCGGGGTTATCGCCTCGGTATCCTCTAATATTCGACAATTGATAAGAAATATGGTAGTATAAGTTATGAAAGATTAATATATACCTTATGTCCAAACATGTGATTGGCATACACATACCTCTATTCCTTTATCATAAAGATTCCCTTTTCCCCGTGACATCTCTGTTTCCTATAGAAGCTATATGTTATTTACTAAAACTGCATTTTTTCAATAAGAAAATGACAAGATTTTATAAGTGGATTGCATTGAAACTCTGGTCTTCAATACCAAAATATCTCTCGGCAACTAAACATGAAGAGCATATGAACTTAATCGTGGGAACTGAACACGTGTAAGTAATATGAAATTGGACGAGATGCATGTCAATCTTACATGTTCGGCTTAAGAATTTGTCTACTCGCATGTTCAGTTGAGGGTGTTTCCTTTATTATGTAGCTACTTTGTGAAACATGATAAATGCACTTTTTTGTAGGAAACAACTTGGGATGGCAACTGTCACAGCCCGAGACCGATGTACCAGAAGATTCCCCTTCTATTCCATTTTCGTCGTGTGTCTATTTTTATTTGTCGCATCATCATCACATCATGCGCATCATCCGCATTGCATCAGCATCCCGTTGCCCCCAGTTTTCAAAACTTGCATCCGTTGTTAGTTGGCGGTTCTCGTCGTTGTCCGTTCTGAGTCCGACCACACATGCACGCGCCCGCGGCATCATCAAATCCTTGTTTTTAAAAGTGTGTTGAAAACTTTCTCTGATTAGGTTGAGATTTGACATGCGGTCTTATTTGAATAGAGCTAGGCCGCCTGTCGAATTTCATCGCAATCGGAGTCCGTCTCGTACCCGAACGGTCGACCGTAGCGGCACCATCTTCGGTTATTTGTAGGACGTTTGTCGGTGTTTTAAAATACGTTGACCATCTCTGGATAACAACTCTACACGGCCATTTAGTCCGTCCCGCGTTCGGATTTATTCGAATCCGACCGCGCGGTTGAAACCGGGGCGTAATTTCTCTAAACCTAGCCCCCTTTGCCTATAAATAGGACCTCCCATGCCATTTTTAGACAACCTACCCCGTTGCCTCGAAATCCGCGCCACCTACCCCCGAAACCCTAATCCCACCTCTGTCTCTCCTCCCGCCAGCCCTAGCCGCCGCGGGCCCGCCGAGCCTAGATCGGGCCTGGGCAGGCCCATCCGCCGCCGCCGCTCGCGAGTCCCGCTTCCAGCGCATCACTGCTCCTCCCTGTGGGCCCCCGCATGTCCTGCATGCCGCCGGTGGCCCCGCTCGCCTACGCCAGCCACCAGCCCGAGCAGCCGTTGCCCCTGCTGGCTCCCGAGCAGCTCGCCGGAGTTCTCCCGCAGCTCCTTGTCGCTGCCTCTGCTCGCCAGCCCCGCCGCCATGGCGTCCTTCGCCGCCCGAGCTCCCATGCGTTGCCTCGAGTCGCCCCCGCCTCGGGAACGGACGGATCAGATGGATCCCGGCCGGATCCCGCCGCCCCTCGCCTCCCTTGCCTCGCCGAGGTCGCCACCGCCGCCGCCTCCGTTTCCCGCTCGGGAGGAGCCCGACGGGAACCGCCTCGCCTCCTCGCCTGCGCCTCGTGGGCTGCCTCTCGCAGCCGCTCGTGGGCCGGCCTCGCCCCACCCCAGCTCCACCGCGTGGGCTCCCGTAGCGCCTGGGCCAGCTGGCCAGCCCGCCCCGACCAGGCCGCCATCCCTCGGCCCATCCTCCTCCCTCCAGGCCGGACCAGGTGAGCCTGCCCCCTAACCAGCGCCCGTGGCGCCTCATAGCTATGTGTTGCTCACTGTGGTTTGACCTAGTTTAGGAATCCGGCCCATTAGTATTTCTTATTTAGGGTTTTTCGAATTAGTTATATTTCAGGAATTAGCTAGATATTAAATCGGCCGTAGTTTATTAAACGTAAGGCGGATCGCGACGTGTAGCATATGTTTTTTGTGTAGAATCTCGTGTAGATTACGAATTTATAACTTGCATAATTGTTTGACGTAGTTTGACGTGTCGAATGCATAGTTATATGTGCTATCCCAATAGGATTCGTCCCGTATTTATTTTCTCGTGCGTGTCCGGTTTGCTTGAATGCCGTAGATAAATGTTCATGTTTCAGAAACCCCTTTGCCATGTATTTTAGAGTAGTCATTGGTTTTTTTGCATGTAGGATTCCGTAGCTAGTTATTATTCTGTGTTTAGGATTTTATCTCGCATTTACGCGTGGTGATATTTTTGTGTTGCAACCCCTCATGTTATATATGTTTTCGGGGTAGAAAAACCCATAGAATTAACCGTGTATTTAGTTTTAGCTTTTGAGAAAGTTAGTTCACGTGATATTTTGCGTGTTTCCCTCTTGTTTATTTTGTGGGATTTAATCTGTGTGTCGTTTGAAGGAGTTGTCAACTAGAGAGTTGCCCTTTGATGTGTAGTCTAGCCCGTGGTAATTTTGGTTGCAATAGAAATCCATGTTTAGGTGTGGTTTGCTTGCTCTCAACTTGCTAGGAAATAGTGTTGTTTTAGAGATGCTGAAATATTTCTAAGTCTGAATCTGTTATATTTTGTTGCTGTTTTTGCATCAGTTTATCTTGGGATCTGTAGCTCTTTTGGGGTTGGTGCAATGGAGTTAGTTGTAGACTTTGGGATTCTCTAGCATGCGGTGAATTTTCATGCCATTTGGAGTCCTGTAGCTTATGGTTTTGCTGCTGTCAATATGGCTTCAGATCGAAAACTGCAGTTTCCTAAACTGTTATTTTCACTAAGTCTGAAACTGTATGTGAGAAGCCATTTGGTCACTTCTTTTCCTAGTGACCCATGCTTCCATGGTAGTTGTTGTTAGTTGTAGGTTGTAGTGCTTCTTGCCCTCTATCGTCTCATGCCTTGGTTGAGCATATTGGATTTGTGTAGCTCATAGTTGTGGGGTGTAGAAAATGGTATGTGGCTGATTTTGGCAGATTGTAGGGATTTGTTGTTTTGCTCGTAGTTGTTGAACCGTTGCTCCGTTTTGATTGTGTCCTATATAAAACTTGTTTAGAATCTCATATAGTTTCATATTATCTTGCTGGTTGTGTGTTTTGAAATGCTTGTGACTGTCCTTGCACACATTATTGCATTCATGCCATCATATCTTGCGGTGTTCGTATCTTTTGAACCGTAGCTCCGTTGGAGATGTTCTCTATGTGTAAATTGCTTGTAACTACATGTAGAATCACGTGGACCTACTTGTTTTTCTGTTTAAGAACTAATTAAACGTGTCAGTTCAGAAATGGACAGAATTGTAAATTAACATGTGAGGTCGTTTCGGAGATGCTATATGTCATTTCTGACCTCATTTAAAATGCCTAGATAGGTAGATTAATTGCGCTTCACCTCTTTCCATGTGTAACCATATTTAATATTGTCGTGTACCTAATCGGGATAAACTAAATAACTCGTATGTGGAGTTTCGTCAATATGCAACTCGTTGCATATTGAACTTCACTTAATGTGTAGTATTTGGTTGTTGTGATTTGACATGCCGTGACTTGCATGTATTCAGCCTGATCATTCATCATATATGGATTGCATCTTGTCGTGCATATGCTGTGGTGAATATCGTGTGTTGATTCTTGTTTCCGGTTTGCTTCGTCTCGATAGAGTTCCGCAAGCGTGTCGGAAAGTGAGGATCCGTTCGACTACATCGGTTCGTCTGCTTCACGGAGTCATTCTTCTTCCAAGCGGGATCTCAGGCAAGATGACCATTTCCCCGGATAACATTACTATCATTGCCATGCTAGTTTTTTATCGCTTCAATCGATTATGTCTCGTTGCCTACCACATGTTAAATATCAGCCTCTCAACAGTGCCATGAAAACCTTCAACCTGTTCAACCTAGCAAACCACTGACTGGCTATTGTACCGCTTGCTTAACCCTGTGTTAGCGTTGCTAGTTGCAGGTGCAGTTGCTTCCATGTGATAACATGGGTTCCTTGTTATATCACCCTATTAAATGCTATTTAATTTAATGCACCTATATACTTGGTAAAAGGTGGAAGGCTCGACCTTTCTAGCCTGGTGTTTTGTTCCTCCTTTGCCCCTTAGTTTCGGCTACCGATGATATGTTCCATAATTGAGCGCTCCTAGCACGATCGGGGTTGTTATGGGGACCCCCTTGATAATTCGTTTTAGATTAAAGCTGGTCTGGCAAGGCCCAACATTGGTACTATATTTGCCCTACATAATAATTTTTGATAATACTAAAAGCATAGGGCATCATGAACCCGAGGAGTAATTCTACATAATACAGGGCGGGCCAGTGCTGATGGTGCTGGTCCAAAACAGAGCACCGTGCGGGGCCAACCCGGGGCAACTCGGGAGATTTCTATCAGGCCAGCGTACGCTTCGCTTATCCGTCGTGTCCTGAGAAGGAGACACGCGGCTCCTATCGGGATCGTCGACACGTCGAGTGGCCTTGTTGGATTAGTTTTACCTTCGACGAGATATCTTGTGCATCGGGATTCCGGTGATGCTTTGGGTAATCTCAGAGTTGAGGTTTTCCACTAAGGAATCCGACGAGATCGCGAGCTTCGTGATCGAGGATTTCTATGCGGCTTGTGGTAATTTGTGATGGATTAGTTGGAGCACCCCTGCAGGGTTAAATCTTTCGGAAAGCCATGCCCGCGGTTATGTGGCAACGTGGAAACTTTGTTTAACGCTGGTTCTAGACAACTTGAAGTTAACTTAATTAAAACTTGCCAACTGAGTGGGTAACCGTGACTGTCTCTTTCGTGAGTTCCTTCTCCGATCGAGGACACGGTGGGGTTATGTCAGACATAGGTAGGTGTTCAGGATCATTCATTTGATCATCAGTAGTCACGTCCGCTATGCGTAGATCTTCCCCCTCTTATTTCTTGTACTCGTAAGTTTAGCCACCAAATACATGCTTGGCCGCTGCTGCAACCTCACCACTAAACCATGTCTCACCCATTAAACTTTGCTAGTCTTGATACCTTTGGAAATGAGATTGATGAGTCCCCTGTGGCTCACAGATTACTACAACACCAGTTGCAGGTACATGTAAAGGTTACTAGATGCGAGCGGGTTGATTGTTCATTTGGAGTTGCTTCTTCTTCTTCTTCTTCTTCTTCATCGATCTAGGATGGGTTCCAGGCCGGCAGCCTGGGATAGCAAGGATGGACGTCGTTCTTCTTTTCTCATTTGTTTTCGTCCATAGTCGGACCCTGCTCTTATTCATGATGATTATGTATTGTACCGATGTGACTCTGATGTAGCTTGTGGCGAGTGTAAGCCAATTCTATATATCTCTTCTTTTGAGTACATGTACTTGTAACGATATCCATTCTTGTGAAACGACAAGATGCGCTTCTATCCCTGACGAGGCCCTCGTGCCAAATTGAGGATAGGACCGCATCTTAGGCGTGACAAGTTGGTATCAGAGCAGTACCGACCTAGGAGCCCCCTTGATTGATCGAACTTGGCCGAGTCGAGTCTAGTGAAAAATTGCTTTGAGCCTAGTTATATATCGGAGAGTAGGATTCTTTTTTCTCCTCTTCTATGCTCTAGTGAGGAATCTTGACGTAATATTTTAATTCTACTCCTCTTGTCACTCAAATGTTTTTTAGGATCACGCGGATATTTTTGGAATCTATATGATGCCGATGTGACGGAGTTCTGTCTTGGTCCCTCCTGTCTGACTTGATTTCTTCCGAGGAGTTGAGCTCCACGGGATTCTCGAGCACATCGTTATCATTCAGATTTCTTATTATCTCAGAACGAAGGATGTTCGTAATTGCTTCAATACTAGTAGTGGCGAGATAACCCCGATGTCCCAAGTACTGGTGCAGATTGTTCGGGAGTACTGCCATACTTTGTATCGTTGTGATCACGAGGGTCTATAGTAGATGAAGGTCCGAGATTCTGGTTGTGTGTTGACGGATGTGATACATTGGACGGGTTAGTATAGGAGTTGTGTGACATATTACTCCTTGTATCCGTGTACCAGATTGCATGACCAGAAATTTTGGGAGTTCTTAGGTGGGAATTCAAGTAGTTGCTTATAGGACAATCTTCCAACAAATGCACGATGTTAGGTTGGGGTTCGACATCTAGTGGATTCGTTTGTTCATAGTCGTCTTACAGCGGTTCTCTTTGTGTCTTAAAGAGTCCTTGTAGCTTGCTACGACTCGGGGACGCTTCGTATGTCGGGTGCACTGCCTTGCACTTGATGGCTACTGTTAGGTTCCAGCCCATGCGATCCTGTCCACGAAAATATTGAACGGAAATCTCTCTCATTAGTTTGTTCTAGCTAAGTTGCAAGCCTCATCTTTTGTTTTGTTGGAATATGGTAATTCGTGTTGCTTCGATGTCAAGTGGTGATTTTAGATCTTTTCTAAGAAGTGTTCTCATATTCATATGAGAGTGCTAATCCTTTTGCTTAATCAATTGTCTTATCAATTCTTGTCAACCAGAGTCGTCATGTTAATTCTTTTCCAACCAGTGTGCTTCTCCTCAAGTGAATTCAATCCTTTCCAATTTTGCAAGATCATTCTCTCATTTTATTCCGGAGTTCATCTCATCTGTCCCAAATTCTCTTTGTTTTCCCGCCCTCCCGCCCTTTTCTTCAGTGATTCAATTTTCATCCAAGAGTTTTCATTTCATTGTGGTTTCCGCTATCTTTTCTTCCGTGTCCTATCCGGTGATTCGTTGTGAAGATTCTCAGGAGCTTTGTGTTCATCTTTATTCATTCTTGTGGTCTTTCCCGGTGAATTCAATTTAGTTGTTCGTGTTCATTTTATCCTATTCATCCTTGTAATTCTTTCCCTTGTTGGAAATTCTTATCAGCCTATCTTGTTATTCATTCCTCTCTTTTCTACCTGGAGCGCTAAAGTTATCTCAGAAGTTTCTTGTTTTCAATCCTTTAATTATTTCAAGGTGCTCAGCCTCATCTAGTTTCTTATACGGTGCATTCAATCTTTCTTTCAATCTTTTCAACGGTGGTTTCTTTGAGTGGGCCCGTAACCCACAGGTTTTTCCCAGGATCCTATATGTCTCTTCTAATTTTTCTGGAGATATCTTAATCTTTTCAAATACGACATAAGAATGATTACCATCAGTCATATCCTTCCTTCTAGATCAATTTGAATTGTTTCTCGTCTTTGGCTCAAACTTCCATTCTTCTTTATTCCGGAGGGGCTCATTATCCATGGTATTGTTTCTCGTCATCATTTTCAGCTTGGAGGACTGAAGGAGTGTTTCTCTCAAATCTTGGTCCATTCTCTTGCAGATTCGTCATTTCAGCTTTGTGCCATCATCTTAATTGTTGTCAATCTTGAGTAATCCCTTTCTTGCTATCCGGTGCTTTTATGAGTTGTTTTCATTCTCGATCCCTCGAAGGCCATCATTTCAAAAGATTCTTCGTTCTCAGCATTCAACTTTCATCCTCAACTCTTCTCAATTGTTGTCTCTTCGTTCGTCTCTCGGTTATTCCGGCGCCTTGTTCAAGTCTTCTCTCAGGTGGATCATGATCTCTTCATTCTCATGTATCTCCATTAATTCTTGGTATTCCCATTGAAGTGTGAACTCTTACCAGTGCTTCCTTCCATTATGCTTCATGTGGTGCATATCTCTCTCTCTTCAAGTTTCTTTCAAGGAGAATAAGTGGTACACTAAATCCGTTGCTTGTCATCAATTAAACTTGATGAAGAATAAGCTTAACATAAATCTTATTCTTGTTCGTAGTATTTTGAATTCTTCTTCCGGACTAGCTCATCATATCAATTCTTTTCCCATGTGCTTATCTTTCTTTTTCGGAGTACCAAGTTCTTTTAAGTATCTCTTTGTGAAGCTTCATCGAAGTCTTTACAAGGCTTCAATCTTATTATTTCATCCTTCATATCTTGCATCATCCTTTTGATACGGAGGTCCTTCATGGTGGTTCATCAAGGTTTGAATCCATTCTCAGGTGTTCTTCAAGATTCTTGTGATAGCAGTTGTCATTCTTTTCTTCATTCTCTTCTTCCGTATGAGCTAGTTCCTATTCTATTGTTCTGGAGGCATTTTGATATTGGTCTTTTTGGTCTATCATGTTGTCCTATCAAGATCATGGTGTTCCCTTGTTCTATTTAGTTGTTTGTTATGAATATTGTCTATTTCTCCCATCTTATCGAATTTTTTGTCCCCTTTTCCTACCGAAGTGCTGCCGAAATTTTCCATGAATTCTTTCTTGTTTCTCATATCATTCTACATCTCTTTGCAACATTCAAGGATCGTTGGTTTCACTCGTTTGTCAAAGAAGCGACTAAGTTTTTACCTCTTGTCCTTTCTCATCCTCTCCCCCTTTCATTCTTGGATCTCGGGGCGAGATCCTCTTGTAGTGTAGGAGAGTTGTGACAGCCCGACATCGACGTTCCACAAGATTCCCCTTCTATTCCATTTTTGTCATGTGCCTATTTTTATTTGTCGCATCATCATCGCATCATGCGCATCATACGCATTGCATCGGCATCCCGTTGCTACCAGTTTTCAAAACTTGCATCCGTTGTTAGTTGGCGGTTCTCGTCGTTGTCCGTTCTGAGTCCGGCCACACACGCACGCGCCCGCAGCATCATTGAATCTTTGTTTTTAAAAGTGTGTTGAAAACTTTCTCTGATTGGGTTGAGATTTGACTTGCGGTCTTATTTTAATAGAGCTAGGCAACGTGTCGAATTTCATCGCAATCGTAGTCCGTCTGGTACCCGAACGGTCGACCGTAGTGGCACCGTCTTCCGTTATTCGTAGGACGTTTGTGGGTGTTTTAAAATACGTTGCCGGGTCGCCCGTTTTCCCTCTCTTCTCCGGATAACCACTCTACACGACCATTTAGTCCGTCCCGCGTTTGGATTTATCCGAATCCGACCACGCGGTTGAAACCGGGGCGGAATTTCGCTAAACCTAGCCCCCTTTGCGTATAAATAGGACCTCCCATGCCATTTTTAGACAACCTACCCCGTTGCCTCGAAATCCGAGCCACCTACCCCCAAACCATAATCCCACCTCTCTCTCTCCTCCCACCAGCCCCAGCCACCGCGGGCCCGCTGAGCCCAGATCGGGCCCGGGCAGGCCCATCCGTCGCCGCCGTTGGCGAGCCTCGCCTCCAGCGCCTCACCGCTCCTCCCCGTCGGCCCCCGCATGTCCTGCATGCCACCGGTGGCCCCTCTCGCCTCTGCCAGCCACCGGCCCGAGGAGCCATCGCGCCTGCTGGCTCCCGAGCAGCTCGCCGGAGTTCTCCCGCAGCTCCTCATCGCTGCCTCTGCTCGCCAGCCCCGCCGCCATGGCGTCCTTCGCCGCCCGAATTCCCATGCGCTGCCTCGAGTCGCCCCCGGTTCGGGAACGGACGGATCAGGTGGATCCCGGCCGGATCCCGCAGCCCCTCGCCTCCCTCGCCTCGCCGAGGTCGCCGGCGCCTCCGGTTCCCGCTCGGGAGGAGTCCGACGGGAACCGCCTCGCCTCCTCGCCTGCGCCTCCTGGGCCACCTCTTGCAGCCGCTCCTCGGCCGGCCTCGCCCCGGCCAAGCTCCACCGCGTGGGCTCCCGCAACGCCTGGCCCAGCTGGCCAGCCCGCCCCGACCAGGCCGCCATCCCTTGACCCATCCTCCTCCCTCCAGGCCGGACCAGGTGAGCCTGCCCCCTATCCAGCGCCCGTGGCGCCTCATAGCTATGTGTTGCTCGCTGTGGTTTGACCCAGTTTAGGAATCCGGCCAGATAGTATTTCTTATTTAGGGTTTTTCGAATTAGTTATATTTCAGGAATTAGCTAAATATTAAATCGAACGTAGTTTATTAACCGTAAGTCGGATTGCGACGTGTAGCATATGTATTTTGTGTAGAATCTCGCGTAGATTACGAATTTATAACTTGCATAATTGTTTGACGTAGTTTGACGTGCCGAATGCATAGTTTTACGTGTTGTCCCAATAGGATTCGTCCCATATTTATTTTCTCGTGCGTGTCCGGTTTGCTCGAATGCCGTAGATAAATGTTCATGTTTTAGAAACCCCTTTGCCATGTATTTTAGAGTAGTCGTTGGTATTTTTGCATGTAGGATTCCGTAGCTAGTTATTATTCCGTGTTTAGGATTTTATCTCGCATTTACGTGTGGTGATATTTTTGTGTTGCAATCCCTCATTTTATATATGTTTTCGGGGTAGAAAAATCCATAGAATTTAACCGTGTATTTAGTTTTAGCTTTTGAGCAAGTTAGTTCGCGTGATATTTGCGTGTTGCCCTCTTGTCTATTTTGTCGGATTTAATCTGTGCGTCGTTTGAAGGAGTTGTCAACTAGAGAGTTGCCCTTTGATGTTTAGTCTAGCCCCTGGTAATTTTGGTTGCAATAGAAATCCATGTTTAGGTGTGGTTTGCTTGCTCTCAACTTGCTAGGAAATAGTGTTGTTTTAGAGATGCTGAAATATTTCTAAGTCTGAATCTGTTATATTTTGTTGGTGTCTTTGCATGAGTTTATCTTGTGATCTGTAGCTCTTTTGAGATTGGTGCAATGGAGTTAGTTGTAGACTTTGGGATTCTCTAGCATGCTGTGAATTTTCATGCCATTTGGAGTCCTGTAGCTTATGGTTTTGCTGCTGTCAATATGGCTTCAGATCGAAAACTGCAGTTTCACAAACTGTTATTTTCACTAAGTCTGAAACTGTATGTTTTTTTTGCCGAGCATAACACCCCTTTCCATTACATCGAACGGAAATACAATAGTACCACAATGTTACCAATAGAAAAAAGAGAAAGAGTACTGGTTACGACAATAGGTTCTAGCAGACTGTCAGCTTTCATCTATGGAACAGTCGGTCGCCATCGAACCTACTGCCATAGCATAAAAACCAACAATCATACAGAGCAGACAAAGTATCACCGGAACAGCATAACCACATCACAAGTTTCAACCAGACATAAGAACTAACATATAGCAGGATGTCTTCCACAGACAATCACAATACAACGCCCTCATCCTCCTGCGATCCCGTGCCTCACTGCCTTGCAGAGCTTCATCAGCTGCATAGTATTAGTCCTCACCAACTCCACGCCAGAACGAAGTTCTCCTGCATCATCCTCCTGCTGCAAGCCTGCCCAATATAGATGGAACGAACACATTGAAAATACAATTTTAAAGGGAGTTTGATCAATTTATTTTCGAAAGTAGCCCTGTTCCTAGCCAACCAAAGAGCCCAGCATACAGCCGCAAGCCCCATCGTGTAGTATTTCCCACCAGCACGCAAGAAAGCATTACACCAGGAATAATATTGCCAGTAAGAGTTAGGGAAGCTGTCAGTCCCCAGAGTAACCCCAACCAATCTCCACACAACCCTAGCAACGGGGCATGTAAAGAAAAGGTGTTGCGAAGTTTCCCTTCTACAACAGAAAGGACAACTAGGATTCCCAGGCCATTTTTTCTTTTTCATCACATCTCTAGTCAACACCGCATCTTGAGGCATTTGCCACATAAATTTTTTAATTTTCAAAGGTATCTTGGCTTTCCAAATCCATCTATAATGACACCCATGTAGCGGTTTCTCCAACCACTTATACATGGACTTAGTGCTGAACTTACCATTCTCAGTCAGACCCCAGGATATTTTGTCACCATCCCTGGTCAGCACAATCCCAGATATAGTTCTATGCATCTCTCTCCATTGATCTCTAAGTTCAGGGTTTAACCTCCTCCTAAAAAAAGAGTAATCGTCAACCTGGCATAACCTCTCCACCGTACATTCTGGATCATTGCAAATATCAAAAAGCATGGGGAATTGATCTTTGAAAGGAGGAAGCCCCACAACAGAGTCATGCCAAATCCTGGCAATGTTCGTAGATTCAATATTAAGTTTTCTCCCTACCAAGTAAAACTCTTTGACCTTAAGAATAGCTTTCCAGTAGGGTGAGTCAGAGAATCTGGGCTTAATAGTTGCCACAGTTTTGTTTCTAAGATATCTAGCTTTGATAATATCTTGCCAGACACCCTTCTTCGTCTCCAACTTCCACCATCACTTCACCATCAAGCTAATATTTTGTTTACGGAGGTCTTTAACCCCCAGCCCCCCTTTCTGCTTGGATCTACACACCCTACTCCATTTCACCATATGGTATCTCCTCTTTTTATTGTTAACTTGCCAGAAAAACCTACGTCTGTGTTTATCCAGCTTCTCTATGAATGATTTATTCATAATCCACATAGACATGTGGTAGATGGAGATTTGGGTGATAATAGATTCCAGGAGAGTCAGTCTACCTCCCATGGAAGCAGCATTGCCAATCCAGCCCTCAAACCACTTCATATATCTTTCCACAATAAAGTCCCAATTAGAGTTCTTCAATGTGGTATAGCTAACATGCATCCCAAGGTACTTGATAGGGAACTTACCAATATCACAGTTAAACAGATCAGCATAGGTTTTAACCACATTGTCATCCCCTCCAACAGTAAAAATATCGCTTTTCTGATAATTGACCTTAAGGCCTGACATCATCCCAAAAATATAAAGCAACAACTTCAGGTTGACTGCCTTTTCTACATCAGGTTCAATACAAATAATTGTATTATCAGCGTATTGCAGCACAACAATACCATCAGGAATAAGATCTGCCGCAAGACCAATAATAAGCTTGTTCCACTGAGCATTCTTAATCATCTTCGCAAGGCATTCCGCAGCCAGATTACACAGGAATGGGGAATGCGGGTCACCCTCCCGCACCCCTTTTGCACTCTGGAAATAAGGCACCACACAATTGTTAAGCTTAATGCTGACAGTATCATCGTACAAGATTTTTTTAATCCAACCACACCAAGTTTCACTAAAGCCTCTCATGCTATGATATTCCAAAAGGAAGTCCGAGTTAACTTTGTAATAAGATTTCTCAAAATCAAGTTTCAGCACAATGCCAACTTTTTTATTAACATGAGTATGATTTAGAATCTCATGCAAAGCCAAAATCCCATCCATAATGCTTCTCCATTTTATAAAAGCATTCTGCGAGGAACTAATCAAAGTATCAGCTACATGTGCTGCACGCCTATCCAACACCTTTGTAATCAGCTTATAGGGGCATCTTAACAAGCATATGGGTCTAAATTGTTGGATTCTATCAGCTCCCTAAACCTTAGGCAGCAAGGAAATCATGTTGGAAATATGCCCTAGAGGCAATAATAAATTAGTTATTATTATATTTGTTTGTTCATGATAATCGTTTATTATCCATGCTATAATTGTATTGACTGGAAACACAATACTTGTGTGGATACATAGACAAAACAATGTCCCTAGTAAGCCTCTAGTTGACTAGCTCGTTGATCAAAGATGGTCAAGGTTTCCTGACCATAGGCAAGTGTTGTTACTTGATAACGGGATCACATCATTAGGAGAATCATGTGATGGACAAGACCCAAACTATGAATGTAGCATATTGATCGTGTCGTTTTATTGCTATAGTTTTCTGCATGTCAAGTATTTGTTCCTATGACCATGAGATCATATAACTCACTAGCACCGGAGGAATGCCTTGTGTGTATCAAACGTCACAACGTAACTGGGTGACTATAAAGATCCTCTACAGGTATATCCGAAGGTGTCCGTTGAGTTAGTATGGATCAAGACAGGGATTTGTCACTCCGTGTGACAGAGAGGTATCTCGGGGCCGAAATAGGTATGCGGATACTGACGATCGAATCTCGGGCAAGTAACATACCGAAGGACAAAGGGAATGACATACGGGATTACATGAATCCTTGGCACTGAGGTTCAAATGATAAGATCTTCGTAGAATATGTAGGATCCAATATGGGCATCCAGGTCCCGCTATTGGATATTGACCGAGGAGTCCCTGGGGTCATGTCTGCATAGTTCTCGAACCCGCATGGTCTGCACACTTAAGGTTCGACGTTGTTTTATGCGTATTTGGGTTATATGGTTGGTTACCGAATGTTGTTCGGAGTCCCGGATGAGATCACGAACGTCACGAGGGTTTCCGGAATAGTCCGGAGATGAAGATTGATATATAGGATGACCTCATTTGATTACCGGAAAGTTTTCGACATTACCGGGAATGTACCGGGAGTGACGAATGGGTTCCAAATGTTCACCGGGAGGGGCCAACCCACCCGGTGGAAGCCCATAGGCCGCAGGGGTGCCACACCAGCCCTTAGTGGGCTGGTGGGACAGCCCAAGAAGCCCTATGTGCAGGAGAAAGAAAAATCAAAGAGAAAAAAAAGGGGGAAGTGGGGAAGTGGAGAAGGACTCCACCTTCCAATCCTAGTTGGACTAGGATTGGAAGGGGATGACTTCCCCCTTGCTTTGGCCGAACCCCTTGGGGCTCCTTGAGCCCCAAGGCAAGGCCCCTCCCCTCCCACCTATATATACGGAGGTTTTAGGGCTGATTTGAGATAACTTTTCCATGGCAGCCCGACCACATACCTCCACGGTTTTTCCTCTAGATCGCGTTTCTGCGGAGTTCGGGCGGAGCCCAGCTGAGATTAGATCACCACCAACCTCCGGAGCGCCATCACGCTGCCGGAGAACTCATCTACCTTTCCGTCTCTCTTGCTGGATCAAGAAGGCCGAGATAATCGTCGAGCTGTACGTGTGCTGAACGCGGAGGTGCCGTCCGTTCGGCACTAGATCGGAGCGGATCGTGGGACGGATCGCGGGATGGTTCGCGGGGCGGATCGAGGGACGTGAGGACGTTCCACTACATAAACCACGTTTATTAACGCTTCTGCTGTGTGATCTACAAGGGTACGTAGATCTGAAATCCCCCTCGTAGACGGACATCACCATGATAGGTCTTCGTGCGCGTAGGAAATTTTTTGTTTCCCATGCGACGTTCCCCAACAGTGGCATCATGAGCTAGGTTCATGCGTAGATGTCATCTCGAGTAGAACACAAAAGTTTTTGTGGGCGGTGATGTGCGATTTTCTGCCCTCCTTAGTCTTTTCTTGATTCCGCGGTATTGTTGGATCAAAGCGGCTCGGACCGACATTACTCGTACGCTTACGAGAGACTGGTTTCATCGCTATGAGCAACTCCGTTGCTCAAAGATGACTGGAGAGTGTCGGTTTCTCCAACTTTAGTTGAATCGGATTTGACCGAGGAGGTCCTTGGATGAGGTTAAATAGCAATTCATATATCTCCGTTGTGGTGTTTGCGTAAGTAAGATGCGATCCCACTAGATACCCATGGTCACCACGTAAAACATGCAACAACAATTAGAGGACGTCTAACTTGTTTTTGCACGGTATGCTTGTGATGTGATATGCCCAACGACGTGATGTGATATATTGGATGTATGAGATGATCATGTTGTAATAGTTAATATCGACTTGCATGTCGATGGTACGGCAACCGGCAGGAGCCATAGGGTTGTCTTTAAACTAACGTTTGTGCTTGCAGATGCGTTTACTATATTGCTGGGATGTAGCTTTAGTAGTAATAGCATGAGTAGCACGACAACCCCGATGACGACACGTTGATGGAGATCATGATGATGGAGATCATGGTGTGACGCCGGTGACAAGAAGATCGTGCCGGTGCTTTGGTGATGGAGACCAAGAAGCACATGATGATGGCCATATCATGTCACTGATGAATTCCATGTGATGTTAATCCTTTATGCACCTTATTATTGTTAGAACGACGGTAGCATTATGAGGTGATCTCCAACTAAAATTCAAGACGAAATTGTGTTCTCCTCGACTGTGCACCGTTGCGACAGTTTGTCGTTTCGAGACACCACATGATGATCGGGTGTGATAGACTCAACGTTCACATAGAACGGGTGCAAAACAGTTGCACACACGGAACACTCGGGTTAAGCTTGACGAGCCTAGCATGTGGAGACATGGCCTCAGAACACATGAGACCGAAAGGTCGAGCATGAATCGTATTGTTGATATGATTAGCATAGAGATGCTTACCACTGAAATTATTCTCGACTCACGTGATGATCGGACTTGAGATAGTGGATTTGGATCATGTACCACTCAAATGACTAGAGAGATGTACTTTTTGAGTGGGAGTTCTTAAGTAATATGATTAATTGAACTAATTGTCATGAACATAGTCTAATGGTCTTTGCAAATTACGATGTAGCTTGCGCTATAGCTCTACTGTTTTTATATGTTCCTAGAGAAAATTTAGTTGAAAGTTAATAGTAGGAAACTTTGCACACCGAGTCTGTAAAACTAAGGATTCTCCTCGTTGCTGCATAGAAGGCATATGTGCTTAATGCACCACTCGGTGTGCTGCACCTCGAGCATCGTCTGTGGATGTTGTGAACATCCGACATACACGTTTCTGAAGACTACGCGATAGTTTAGTGCAAAATACTTAATGGATTAGAAGCAAGGCGCCGAAGACGTTTTGAAACGTCACGGAACATAAGAGATGTTCTAAAGAGATGAAATTGTGATTTCATGCTTGTGCCCTTGTTAAGAGGTATGAGACCTCCGACAAGATTCTTTGTCCATGAAGTAAAGGAGAAAAGCTCAATCGTTGAGCGTGTGCTCAGATTGTCTGAGTACGACAATCGCTTGAATCAAGTGGGAGTTAATCTTCCATATGAGATAGTGATGGTTCTCCAAAGTCACTGCCACCAAGCTATGAGAGCTTCATGATGAACTATAACATATCAAGGGTACATACAATGATCCTTGAGCGATTCGTGATGTTTGACACTGCGAAAGTAGAAATCAAGAAGGAGCATCAATAGTTGATGGTTAGTAAAACCACTAAGTTTCGAGAAAGGCAAGGGCCAGAAGGGATACTTCGTGAAACAACAAAACAATTGCTGCGCTAATGAAGAGACCCAAGATTAAACCCAAGCCCGAGACTAAGTGATTCTTTTATGAGGGGAACGATCACTGAGGCGAAGCAACTCTAGATACTTGGTAGATAATAAGTCTGGCAAAGTCGACAGAAGTATATTTGATATACATGATGTTGATGTGTACTTTACTAGTACTCCTAGTAGCACGAGGGTATTGGATACCGGTTCGGTTGCTAAGTGATTAGTAACACGAAATGAAAGCTACGGTATAAAGGAGACTAGCTAAAGGCGATGTGACGATAAGTGTTGGAAGTGTTTCCAAGGTTGATGTGATCAAACGTCGCACGCTCCCTCTATCATCGGGATTGGTGGTAAAACCTAAATAATTGTTATTTGGTGTTTGCGTTGATCATGAACATGATTGTGTCGTGTTTATTGCAATACGATTATCCATTTAAAGAGAATAATAGTTGTTCTATTTGCTTGAATAATTACCCTCAATGGTTTATTGAATCTTGATCGTAGTGTTACACATGTTCATAATATTAGTGCCAAAATATGCAAAGTAATAATGATAGTACCACTTAGTTGTGGCACTGCCACTTGAGTCATGTTGGTATCAAATGCATGTAGAAGCTCCATGCTGATGGATCTTTGTACTCACTCATTTTTGAAACGTTTGAGACATGCAAACCATACCTGTTGGTATAAATGCATGAAGAAACTCCATGAGAGATGGATCGTTTGGACTCACTTGATTTTGAATCACTTGAGACATGCAAAACATGCCACATGAAACAAGAGAGTAACTTGTTGGGAGTAATGCATTTTTGATGTGTGCAGTCCAATGAGTGCTAATGCATGAAGTGGATATCGTTATGTTCTTACGTCACTGACGATTTGAGTAGATACAGGAGTATTTACTTGATGAATCACAAGTCTGAAATGTTGAAAAGTTCAAAGCTATTTTAGAGTGAAGATCGTCGTGACAAGATGATAAACAGTCTACGATATGATCATAGAGATGAATATTTGAGTTACGAGTTTTGGTATGCAGTTAAGACAATGTGGAAATTGTTTCGCAGTTCATGCCACCTGGAACACCATAGTGTGATGATGTGTCTGAACGTCATAGCCACGCCCTATTTGATATGGTGCATACTATGATGTCTCTTATCGAATTACCACTATCTATTATGGGTTATGCATTAGAGACAACAGCATTCACTTTAAATAGGGCACCGCGTATTTCCGTTGAGATGACACAATATAGACTGAGGTTTAGAGAAATCTTAGTTGTCGTTTCTGGAAAGTTTGGGGCTGCGATGCTTATGTGAAAAGGTTTCAGTCCGATAAGCTCGAACCCAAAGCGGATAAGTGCATCTTCATAGGATATCCAAAACAGTTGGATACATCTCCTATCTCAGATCTGGAAGCAAAGTGTTTGTTTCTAGAAACGGATCCTTTCTTGAGGAAAGGTTTCTCTCGAAAGAATTGAGTGGGAGAGTGGTGGAACTTGATGAGATTATTGAACCATCACTTCAACCAGTGTGTAGCACGGCGCAGGAAGTTGTTCCTGTAGCGCCTACACCAATTGAAGTGGAAGCTGATGATAGTGATTATTAAGCTTCGGATCAAGTTACTACAAACATCATAGGTCGACAAAGGTTGCGTACTACTACAGAGTGGTACGGTAACCCTGTCTTGGAGGTCATGTTGTTGAACAACAATGAACCTACGAGTTATGGAGAAGCAATGGTGGGCCCGGATTCCGACAAATAGCTGGAGGCCATGAAATCCGAGAGAGAATCCATATGTGAGAACAAAGTAGAGATTTTGGAAGAATTTGATGGTTGTAGGACTATTAAGTAAAGATGGATCTTTTTAAGGAAGTCGGACGATGATGGTGAATCATCACTATTAAGAAAAGCTCGACTTGTCGCAAAGATGTTTCCGACAAGATCAAACAGTTGACTATGATGACACTTTCTCACTCGTAGCGATGCTAAAAGTCTGTTGGAATTATGTTAGTAGTTGCTGCATTATTTGTGAAATATTGCACATGTGAAGACAAAACATTGTTTCCTCGACGGTTTCCTTGAGGAAAGATTGTATATGATACAACCAGAAGGTTTTGTCGATCCTAAGGATACTAGCAAGTATGCAAGCTCCAACGATCCTTCAATGGACTAGTGCAAGCATCTCGGAGTTGGAATATACACTTTGATGAGATGATCAAAGATTTTGGGTTTGTACAAGGTTTATGAGAAACTTGTATTTCCAAAGAAGTGAGTGGGAGCACTATAAAATTTCTAATATGTATATGTGGTTAACATATTGTTGATCAGAAGTAATGTAGAATTTTTGTGAAGCATAAAAGGTTGTTTGAAAGGAGTTTTTCAAAGGAATACATGGATTGAGCTACTTAAACGTTGAGCATCATGATCTATGGAGATAGATCGAAACGCTTAATAGAAGTTTCAACAAGATGCATGCCTTGACAAGTTTTTGAAGGAGTTCAAAATAGATCAGCAAAGAAGGAGTTCTTGACTGTGTTGTAAGGTGTGAATTTGAGTAAGACTCAAAACCCGACCACGGCAGAATAAGGAGAATAGGCGAAGGTTGTATTCTATGCCTTGGCCAAAGAATCTGAAGTATGCCATGCTGAGTACCGTACCTGATGTGTGCCTTGCAGCAAGTCTGTTAAGAGATACAGAGAGTGATCCAAGATTGAATCACTGATCAGTGGTCAAAGTTATCCTTAGTAACTAAATGGACTAAGGAATTTATCTCGATTATGGAGGTGGTTAAAGAGTTCGTCGTAAAGGGTTACGTCGATGCAAGCTTTGACACTAATCCGAATAACTATGAGTAGTGAAACGGATTCGTATAATATAGTAGATATTTGGAGTATTTCCGAATAGCACGTAGTAGCAACAACTACAAAATGACATAAAGATTTGTAAAGCTCACTCGGATCTGAAACGGTTCAGAACCGTCGACTAAAACCTCTCTCACATGCAAGACGTGATCAAACCCCAGAACTGTAAGGGTGTTGGATTCATTAGAATCATATAGTGATGTGGACTAGATTATTGACTCTAGTGCAAGGGGGAGACTGTTGGAAATATGCCCTAGAGGCAGTAATAAATTAGTTATTATTATATTTCTTTGTTCATGATAATCGTTTATTATCCATGCTATAATTGTATTGACTGGAAACACAATACTTGTGTGGATACATAGACAAAACAATGTCCCTAGCAAGCCTCTAGTTGACTAGCTTGTTGATCAAAGATGGTCAAGGTTTCTTGACCATAGGCAAGTGTTGTTACTTGATAACGGGATCACATCATTAGGAGAATCATATGATGGACAAGACCCAAACTATGAACGTAGCATATCGATCGTGTCGTTTTATTGCTATAGTCTTCTGCGTGTCAAGTATTTGTTCCTATGACCATGAGATCATATAACTCAATGGCACCGGAGGAATGCCTTGTGTGTATCAAACGTCACAACGTAACTGGGTGACTATAAAGATCCTCTACAGGTATCTCCGAAGGTGTCTGTTGAGTTAGTATGGATCAAGACTGGGATTTGTCACTCCGTGTGAAGGAGAGGTATCTCGGGGCCCACTCGGTAGTACAACATCACACACAAGCCTTGCAAGCAATGTGACTTAGTGTAAGTCACGGGATCTTGTATTATGGAACGAGTAAAGAGACTTGCCGGTAAACGAGATTGAAATAGGTATGCGGATACTGACGATCGAATCTCGCGCAAGTAACATACAGAAGGACAAAGGGAATGACATCCGGGATTATATGAATCCTTGGCATTGAGGTTCAAACGATAAGATCTTCTGCTGTGCAATCTACAAGGGTATGTAGATCTGAAATCCCCCTTGTAGATGGACATCACCATGATAGGTCTTCGTGCGTGTAGGAATTTTTTTGTTTTGCATGCGACGTTCCCCAACAAATCACACCGTAATTAAGACGCTTAACATCAAGCGACCCTCTATGGAAGTGATGAAACAAGGACATAATGTTATTCTTGACAATATCCCAACATACTTGGTAGAATTCGGCACGTATATTATCTGGACTAGGAGCTCTATTTGCTGCCATATCAAATAAAACACTTTTAACTTAAACCTCCATAAATTCTCGACACAGGATATCATTATCAACTTCACTCAGCTTTTCCTCCTGTGACCAAGTCTCGGGATCCAGGTGAAAGATATTGCCTTGGCCAGGACCAAATAGTTCCTTGCAGAACTCAGTGGCGTGAGCAATAAGTTCTTCATTCCCCTCAATCACTTCTTCCCCCATCTTAAGAGAGTGAATCGCGTTCTTCCGTTTGCGGCCTTTACCTATCTTATGATAGTAACTAGTATTCATGTGTCCCTTCAACAACCATCTCTCATGGGATTGCTGCAGCCAGTATATTTCTTCATTAACAAGCAACTCATGAAGCTTGAAATCGACATCAACTTTCTTATTATATATTTCAGGTGACAGCGGTCCCTCTTCCTCCAACTCTTCCAAATGAGCTAGTTTGTTCCTAAGCTCTTCTTTTCTCTTCTTATCACGACCAAACTTATCCGAGCCCCATCCCTTGAAGTAGGTTTTGATCCTTTTCAACTTAATGTTCAGGATGTCTATGGGATCATCAGATCGCACAGATCTGGACGAGATTTTGCTAACAGTGGGAATGAACTTATCATCTTTGATCCAAGACAGATCAAACCGAAATTCACGAGGTTTAGGAGCATCCCTCCCCTCCTCCCTCGAACTAAGCAACAGAGGACTGTGATCAGCAATTTCCCTAACCAATTTCCTAACCGAAACTATGGGAAATATATCTTCCCATGTTTCAGACATGAGAATACGATCAAGTTTCTCTAAAGTAGGATGAGCTTGATTATTGGTCCAAGTATATTTACCCCCACTAATATGGATCTCTCTCAGCGCCAAAGTATTAATAACAGAATTGAATAAGTCCGTCGATTTGCGGATAGAGAAGCTCTTATTCTTCTCCCCGGAGTGTCTCAAAATATTGAAAGCACCTCCAACTATGTACGGTACTTTCATATTACTGCACATAGATGCAAGCTCCACAAAAAACTCTTCTTTGGATTCCTCATGAGCAGACGCATACACAACCAATAGACCCCACACTATCTTACTTCTTTTATCATCCAGGACCAGTTGCAAGATATACCTGCCCTTGGTGCAGGATATAATGTCCAGAACGTCATGTCTAGCTCCACACAGTATTCCACCAGATCTACGCCTGGAGGGAATCCACTCCCAATTAAACAAGCCAAAGGGGTCCAGCCTCCTAAGGCATTTAGGTGAAAAATCTTTCTTCATGGTCTCTTGCAGACCCAAGAAGTCCAGGGAATGATCACGAATGAGGTCGGTAAGGCAAGTGGCCATTCCTTTCTTGCCTACCCCCCGACAGTTCCAAATGAGACCTCTCATTTGGAACGCTTCTTATGGAATTTTGCCCGAGTAACTCTACCAGGGGACATGGTAGAGTTACATTTTCCTCCATCATTCTGCTCCTTCTTTTTCTCACTTCTAGTCACTGGTCTAGAAATCCTCACAATAGGTTTTCTATTATTATTCCTTTTAGATTTTGTAATAGATTTACTTTCAAATATCGCTTCATCTTGGTCCAACCATTCTAAGCTAATAGGGGTACTATGTCCGAGGCCATCAGTGATAAAAATATCATGTTCCTGATTTTCGTGGCTCGTATTTTTCTTAATGTCGAGCTCCTCTCTAACCTGCTCCAGCTCTCTAAGCACATCAGTGCATGCAAAACTACCATCAGGAATAATCACCCCCGTATTGCTAGCTCTACTAATCAACTCAGCATCAGAAAGAACACCAAAAGAGTTATTGCGAAGCTTAGGGTTACCTTCCAGATCCTTCTTACTAGCCAACCTCCTGGCTCTATCCTCTACCTTCTCCTGCATCCCACAAGCATTTCTCTTACTGAACCTGGTGTCAGCTTCAGAAGCAATGGGAGGAGTAGGAATCACATCCACATTGTTATCGGTTTCAGGTGATAGTACCACATAATCATTTGAGATTTTAATGTTAGGATCAGCCTCCCCCTCCAGCTCCAACACCTGCCAATTATTAGTTACTACATCTGCATATGACAGAGACTTTCGAACAACAGAACTAAAAGTCACCTGAACTTTCTTCACATCATTTTGTATCTCCGGGGTATTGTTCCCTCTTTCCAGAGGAACAGGGACAATCCACTTAGATGATTCATTTAAGTACTCCTCATGGTCCAGCTGCATTGATTCAATTAACAGCTCATCATCTTCCTTGCTCTCCTCAGATACTGACACCTCCTTCGCAGGAGAGGGCAAACGACAGGTTTTACCCCCCCCCCCAGACGACTGACCAAAACTGTTAGCCCCCGAGGACTCAGAACAACTATCCTCTTTCTCATTATCATGATGCTCACGTTTATGTTTTGGTGTCAGGTTCTGTTTGGAGGCACCATCGCGTGCAACAGGCAGAGCGGTTTCCTCCGTGACAGTATTCTTGACAAGCACCTCTTCCACCTCATATGTAAACTTATAAAAACGAGCCCCCAACACCCCTTCAGCAGATGTTGGGATTTGATCAACATGCTTGCAGCCAATCTTAGCTCTAACCGATGCAGGTCGATTGAGGGTTGACATATCTACCTCTAGAGTAATCCCCACAAGCCCTCCGACATAAGAAACAGTCTTGTTACACCTCTTATTAATAGGGATCCTACCAGTCTTAACCCAAGCCACTTCCAGTAGCCCCTCTAACTCCAAATCATCCGACCAGGGTGAAAATTTAACACTAACCCCACATTTTTTAAGTTTCACATGCTCTGCAAATAGTGCACATTCTATCTCCCTAGGGTTAGGCATTCTCATAACAAATCTCTGAGGAGCAAAGAACTTAGCAGAGCATCTCCACCCCTGGCCTACATACACACTCAGCTCAGCCTCAATATCTTTGGTGAGCGCAGACCCTTCAGTGATAGTAACGATAATATTATGATTTCTATCCCTAGATTGGCTCTCAACATTAAGATCAGGGATGTAAAAAAACCTTGCCCCTTAGCTTGAAAAGCACACATCACACGCATACATTCCCAAGGAATGAACTCTGCACATATCAGAGACAGGTGCCCTTTTTTCTTACATCTATCACATATGGCCTGAGGGCATCTAGCAGTAGTATGTCCCATCACATGACAGATCTGACAGGGAGAGGTAAAAGGAATGATGTTACCAGGCTTGGCAGGAGGATCCTGATCTCTCACAGGGGCATTGTTCCTTCCCCCAGCACGCAGGCCATCCCCAGCATCAGATCCCCCACCTCCCAATTTCTCCTAGCGGGGAGGGGCGGCCTGCCTGTCTGCATCAGCCTTGCCATCATGATGGGGCGAAGATCTCCCTTCACCCCCTTCCTTCCACGGCTCCTGGAGGCCGCGATCTCCTTGTTCTCCCCCTGCCACAGCATCCCACTTGTCAAATCCAGAAGCCTCATATCCATAGGCTCTTGTCGAAGAAGAAGCCCCTATCTCTGACTTGCGCTTTGATGACCCACAAGTATAGGGGATCAATCGTAGTCCTTTCGATAAGTAAGAGTGTCGAACCCAACGAGGAGGAGAAGGCTCTGATAAACGGTTTTCAGCAAGGTAATAACTGCAAGCACTGAAAGTAGCGGTAACAAGTGATGGTGTAGTGAGGTGAAACGTAGCAAGCGAAAAGTAACAAGTAACAAGTAGTAGCAACGGTGCAGCAAGTGGCCCAATCCCTTTTGTAGCAAGGACAAGCCTGAACAAAGTCTTATAAGAGGAAAAACGCTCCCGAGGACACACGGGAATTTCTGTCATGCTAGTTTCATCATGTTCGTATGATTCACGTTTGTTACTTTGATAGTTTGATATGTGGGTGGACCGGCGCTTGGGTACTGCCCTTACTTGGACAAGCATCCCACTTATGATTAACCCCTCTTGCAAGCATCCACAACTACGAAAGAAGAATTAAGACAACGTCTAACCATAGCATTAAACTAGTGGATCCAAATCAGCCCCTTACGAAGCAACGCATAGACTGGGGTTTAAGCTTCTATCACTCTAGCAACCCATCATCTACTTACTACTCCCCAATGCCTTCCTCTAGGGCCAAATATGGTGAAGTGTTATGTAGTCAACGTTCACATAACACCACTAGAGGAAAAACAACATACAACATATCAAAATACCGAGCAAATATCAAATTCACATGACTATTATTAGCATGACTTATCCCATGTCCTCAGGAACAAAAGTAACTACTCACAAAGCATAATCATAATCATGATCAGAGGTGTAATGAATAGCATCAAGGATCTGAACATAAACTCTTCCACCAAGTAATCCAACTAGCATCAACTACAAAGAGTAATCAACACTACTAGCAACCTTACAAGTACCAATCGGAGTCGCGAGACGGAGATTGGTTACAAGAGATGAACTAGGGTTTGAAGAGGAGATGGTGCTGATGAAGATGTTGATGGAGATGCGTCCCCTCCGACGATAGGAGTGTTGGTGATGACGATGGCGACGATTTTCTCCTCCAGGAGGGAAGTTTCCCCGGCAGGATTGTCCTGCCGGAGCTCTAGATTGGATATGCTCAAGTTCCTCCTCATGGCGGCGAATAATCCACGAAAAAGCTCCACCCTGAATTTTTTCCGGACGAAACCCTTCATATAGCAAAAGAGGGGGGCCAGTAGGCCACCAGGGTGCCCACGAGCCCTGTTGCCGCGGCCAGGGGGGTAGGCCGCGGCAACCAGGCTTGTCGGCCCCTGGTTGCTCCCCTCTGACACTTCTTTCGCCCAGTATTTTTTATAAATTCCAAAAAAAATCCACGTTGATTTTCAGCGCATTTGGAGTTGCGCAGAATAGAGGACTCAGACTTGCTCCTTTTCCAGTCCAGAATTCCAGCTGCCGGTATTCTTCCTCTTCAAATAAACCTTGCAAAATAAGAGAGAAAAGGCATAAGTAAGGTTCCACAAAGTATAATAACAGTCCATAAAGCGATAAATATCAACATCAAAGCATGATGCAAAATGGACGTATCAACTCCCCCAAGCTTAGACCTCGCTTGTCCTCAAGCGAAAACCAAGACCCAAAACATGTCCACATGTTTAGGGATGAAGGTGTTGATAAAACAAAATACGGACATGAGGGCATCATGATCACACATAGAACAGGAATACATCATAAGATTCTTATGGGAAACTAACAATTCCTTCACAAATCAAAGTATGAAACAAAAACCTTACCGAGAAGTGGCCAACAACAGTCCATAGTCATTGAAGCAATTGCAATTTATCATATTATCAGAAAGAGTCCAATAAGAGCTTGTAAGGCAAATCCATATACTCAATCATCTCTTTTGTTTTCCACAGTTGTTACAACTCACGTGGTACTCATGGTATCGAAGTTTCAGTTGGACACAGAGAAAGATAGGGGCTTATAGTTTGCCTCCCAACCATTTACCTCAAGGGTAAAGTCAACAATAATAAAGCATAAGTACTCAGCTCCAAGTTGATATATGAATGTAGATCTTTCCCAAGCATATGACGTTCACCAAGAAAAAGGCTAAATAAGGAATTGGTGGAGATCACCATGACTCTTACAAGGGAAAAAAGTAAAGGTACAAGATAGGCCCTTCGCAGAGGGAAGCAGAGGTTGTCATGCGCTTTTGAGGTTTGGATGTGTGTCCTCTTAGTGCGGAGGAACGTCACTTTATATTACCTCCTCTGATAAAGAACTTTATTATGCAGTCTTTCGCTTTTATGTCTTCCTCATCACAGGTTCGTACAAAGCTTATTTTCCACACACTAATAGATCATACATATTAGAGAGCAATTTTTGTTGCTTGCACCGATGACAACTTACTTGAGGGATCTTATTCAATCCATAGGCAGGTATGGTGGACACTCATTGTAAAACTGGGTTGAAGGTTTATGGATGCACAAGTAGTATCTCTACTTGGTGCGGGAGTTTTGGCTAATATGAGGTGGAAGCAATCATCACATGCTAAGGGATCTCTAATCATATAACATTGTTTGGAACCAAGCAAACACAATTCATTATGTTGTCTTCCTTGTCCAACATCTATTTCTAAGCATGTAATAGTTTGGTGAGTGCTCACAATTGTAAAAAGTGTCTAAGATGATATATTTATATGTGAACCTCTCTTTCCTTATTACTTCTTATTAATTTCAACAATGACTGAGGTCTATGTTGGTCTACTCTCAACAAGTTTCAATCATCATACTTGTTATATGTGAAGCTATCACTTTCCGTAGGATCATCTCATGATCTTTCATGCTATCGTTCTTTTCATACTTTTGATCACGGCACAAAACAAAGCCCTTGACTAAGATACTCTTTATTATATAGCTCGCAAGCTCGAATACATCGGCGGAGACACAAGGCAAAAGACTCAAACTAAAACACTAAAGACTTATTCCACTAAGAGATGAAATAAAAAACTGAAAAGGAAAGAACTAAAACAAAGGTAAAAGCAAAAGATATAAAGGTGATACGATACTAGGGCAACTCCCTCAAGCTTGGCAAAATCCAGGGGGATTGCCCATACCAATGCTTAGTTGTCTTCCTTTGGTGGTGATGGTGGTGGTGTTGTTGAAGTAGTCTTTGCCTTTGATTCCAGGAGAGCTATCAATCTTTGATTTATACCTTTGAGATCTGCGACATGGTTTTCCAGCAAAACAACTTCACGAGAAAGGGAAATATTGCGAGTACGAGTTGTTTCACAAAACCTCAAGAGTTCAATCAAGGAAGGAGACAGCACGTGGAGGAAGGGTTGGAGAAAATATACTCCTTCAACGTCTCCAATGTTGAACATAGGTTGAACTTCCTCCATAGCTGGGGTTTTCTCCTTAGTTTTATCCCTGGCTTCCGTGACTTCTACCCTTTTCAGATTAGAATCTACTTCTTCATGAACTTGAGGGAGATTATTCTCCCCAACAGATTCCTGAGACATCTTTGCTCTAAATCTGCGGTAGACAACAGGCTCGAAACGAAAACAGAGGAAAACTGCGCGATACGGAGATCAAAACCCTCTGGCTTATATATAATGATTTTTTCTGGACTAGAAGGAGTGCTCCGAAAGAAAACGGAGTCCGGGAGGCACACGAGCTGCCCACAAGCCCTATTGCCGCGGCTAGGGGGGAGGCCGCGGCAACCAATCTTGTGGCCGCCTCGTGCGCTCTCCGGACTGCTTTTTATTTTTCTAATTTTCCAAAAATTCTAAAACGGAGAAAATTTCCTATTGGAAAAGTTTCAGAGTCCAATTACTTACCGAAACAGATACCTCTTTGTTGTCAGGGTCTGAAACAGGCTGATAAACATCCCTTATGTACTCCTCTGGAGTTATGATATTGATGATATTGGTCTCAACATTTATGGGAGTACCAGAGATGTAATGCTTGATTCTTTGCCCATTTACCACTCTAGGAAAATTAACTTCCGTGTTATTGATTTTGATGGCACCGAAACGATATACTTCCTTGACAACGTAGGGACCTTCCCATTTAGAGAGAAGCTTGCCTGCGAAGAATCTTAAACGAGAATTGTATAGCAGGACATAATCACCTACATTGAACTCTCATTTTTGTATTCTTTTATCGTGCCATCTCTTAACCTTTTCCTTGAACAACTTGGCATTCTCGTATGCCTGGGCCCTCCATTCATCTAATGAGCTGATATCAAACAACCGCTTCTCACCGGCAAGTTTGAAATCAAAGTTGAGCTCTTTGATTGCCCAATAAGCTTTGTGTTCCATCTCAAGAGGTAAATGACAGGCCTTACCGTTAACCATTTTATATGGCGACATGCCCATGGGATTCTTATAAGCAGTCCTATAAGACCATAGTGCATCGTCAAGTTTGCTAGACCAATTCTTTGAAGATCTATTGACCGTCTTTTGTAAGATCAATTTGATCTCCCTATTACTCAACTCCACTTGACCACTAGACTGATGATGATAAGGAGATGCAACTCTATGGTTGACATCGTACTTAGCGAGCATCTTGCGGAAAACACCATGAATGAAGTGTGAAGCGCGATCAGTCATCAGATATCTAGGGACTCCAAATCTTGGGAAAATGACTTCTTTAAGCATCTTAATAGAGGTGTGGTGATCATCATTTTTAGTGGGGATAGCTTCTACCCACTTAGTGACGTAGTCCACAACAACTAAGATGTGAGTGTACCCATTGGAACTCGGGAAGGGTCCCATATAATCAAAGCCCCAGACATCAAATGGTTCAATGACAAGTGAATAGTTCATAGGCATTTCCTGACGCTTACTGATATTCCCTATTCTTTGGCATTCGTCGCAAGACAAGACAAACTTACGGGCATCCTTGAAGAGAGTGGGCCAATAGAAACCTGATTGCAATACCTTATGAGCAGTTCTGTCTACAGCATGGTGTCCTCCGTAAGCCTCGGAATGACACTTCTGCAGGATATGTCCATGTTCATGTTCATGCACACAACGTCTAATAACACCATCTACTCCTTCCTTATAAAGGTGAGGATCATCCCAAAAATAGTGTCTCAAATCAAAGAATAATTTCTTCTTTTGCTGGTAGGTGAAACTGGGTGGTATGTATTTGGCTACGATATAGTTTGTGTAATCAGCATACCACGGTGCACTATGTGAAGTGCGGATGACATTCAATTGCTCATCAGGAAAGCTGACATCAATAGGTCGTGGGTCATCAAGGACATTCTCTAGCCTAGATAATTTATCTGCTACAGGGTTATCAGCACCCTTTCGGTCAACAACATGCAAATCAAATTCCTGTAGCAGAAGAACCCATCTGATTAGCATAGGCTTAGCGTCCTTCTTCTCCATGAGGTACTTAATAGCAGCATGATCAGAGTGAATAGTGACTTTGGAGTCAACTATATAAGATCTGAACTTTTCACATGCAAACACGACTGCTAAAAACTCTTTCTCCGTAGTGGCATAGTCTCTTTGGGCACTGTCTAGAGTTTTACTAGCGTAGTGAATGACATTCAACTTCTTATCAACTCTTTGTCCTAGAACAACACCAACGACATAATCACTAGCATCGCACATGATTTCAAAGGGCAAGTTCCAATCAGGTGGTTGAACAATAGGTGCAGTTATTAAGGCCTTCTTAAGTATTTCGAAAGCTTCCTCACAATCCTCATCAAAAACAAAAGGAACATCCTTCTGCAAGAGGTTGGTAAGAGGCATAGAAATCTTACAGAAGTCTTTAATGAACCTCCTATAGAAACCAGCATGACCTAGGAAACTTCGTATACCTCTGATATCTGTGGTGCAAGGCATTTTCTCAATTGCATCTACCTTAGCCTTATCAACTTCAATGCCTTTCTGTGAGATTTTGTGTCCTAAGACGATGCCTTCATTAACCATGAAGTGGCACTTCTCCCAGTTCAAGACGAGGTTGGTATCTTTGCATCTCTGTAAGACTCGATCAAGGTTGCAGAGGCAATCATCAAAGGAAGAACCGTAGACGGAGAAATCATCCATGAAAACCTCAACAATCTTTTCAGAAAAGTCAGAGAATATAGCCATCATACATCTTTTAAAGGTGGCAGGTGCATTGCACAAGCCAAAAGGCATACGCCTATAAGCAAAGGTACCGAAGGGGCATGTGAAGGTGGTTTTCTCTTGATCAGATTGTGCAACAGGTATTTGCAAGAAACCTGAATAACCATCTAGAAAGCAGAAGTGTGTGTGTTTAGATAGCCTTTCTAGCATCTGGTCGATAAACGACAAAGGATGATGGTCTTTCCTGGTTGCCTAGTTCAGTTTCCGGAAATCTATCACCATCCTATAGCCAGTAATAATCCTCTGTGGGATTAGTTCATTCTTATCATTAGGAACGACGGTGATACCTCCCTTCTTAGGTACGCAGTGTACTGGGCTTACCCAATCACTATGAGCAACAGGATAAACGATTCCTGCCTCCAGAAGCTTTAATATGTCTTTTCTCATGACCTCTTTCATCCTCGGATTGAGTCTCCGTTGATGATCAGCAACTGGCTTAGAATCAGGATCGGTTTTAATGTTGTGCTGACATAGAGTGGGGCTAATACCCTTAAGATCATCAAGAGTATATCCAATAGCACCTCGGTGATTCCTCAAAGTTTTTAATAACTTCTTCTCTTCGTGATTCGAGAAGTGAGCACTAATAATAACAGGATATATCTCCTTCTCATCAAGATAGGCATACTTAAGAGTATCTGGTAACTGTTTCAGCTCGGACACATGATCACCCTTTGGTGGGGGAGGATCCCCAAGCAGTTCAACAGGCAGATTATTCTTGAGAATAGGATATTGTTCTAAGACAATTTTATCTATCTCATCTCTTTCATCCATATGCATATCATTTTCATGCTCTAGCAGATATTGCGCTAAAGGATCCGTAGGAGGTACGGCAATAGAGGAAAGAGCAATGATTTCATCCCTACCAGACGACTCTTTTTCATGGGGTTGTCTTCCAAACTTGGAGAAGTTAAATTCATGAGACACACCCTCGAAACTAAGAGTGACAGTCTGTTTAATGCAATCAATGTGGGCATTGACAGTGTTGAGAAAGCGTCTACCAAATATGATGGGATAAAAGCTATCTTGTGCAGTAGCAAGGATGAGGAAATCAGTAGGATACTTCGTGTTACCACACAGGACTTCTACGTCTCTCACAATTCCCAGGGGACAGCTAGTGTCTCTATTAGCTAGCGTAATAGTGACATCAATGGGTTCTAACTCAGCAGGTGCAATCTCATCTTTGATTTCATCATATAGGGACCGGGGTATTGCACTAACACTAGCACCCATATCACATAAACCATGATAACAGTGATCTCCTATCTTGACAGAAACAATGGGCAGTCCAACTACAGGTCCGTATTTGTCTTCCGCGTGAGGTTTAGCTATTCTAGCGGAGTCCTCACAAAATTTGAGAACATGCCCATCTATGTCTTCGGCTAAGAGATCTTTGATAATAGCAATAGTAGGTTCAACTCTAATTTCCTCAGGGGGTGCAAGTGGTCTAATGTAACCCCTACGTATCAGAGTTAGAGCTTTAGAATAATCCTTTTTCCTAACAGGGTAAGGTGGTTTCTCAGCGTAGGCGCAAGGAACAATAGGATCACTAAAGGCAATGACTTTCTCTTCAACTAGATTGGGTTTAACTATGTTGATTTCTATAGGAGGATGATACTTAAACCACTTCTCTTTGGGAAGATCAACATGAGCAGCAAAAGATTCACATAGAGAAGCTACTATCTCAGAGTCAAGTCCATACTTAGCGCTAAATTCTCTAGAAGTGTTTGTTTGAAAAAAAGATTTAACGCAATCAAACTGGAAATTCATACCTGACTCCTTACCTTCTTCAATCTCCCATTCTTCAGAGTTACGTTTGATTCTTTCCAATAAATTCCACTTGTGGTCAATATCCTTCTTCATAAAAGAACCGGTACACGAAGTGTCAAGCATGGTACGATCTTCATGGGAAAGCCGAGCATAAAAGTTATGAGTGATAATTTCTCTCGAGAGCTCATGACTGGGGCATGAATATAGCATTGATTTAAGCAACCCCAAGCTTGAGCTATGCATTCCCTGTAACGAGGCCAAAAGTTATAAATATAATTCCGATCACGATGTACTAAATGCATAGGATAAAACTTTTGATGAAATTCCAATTTCAACCGATTGTAGTCCCATGATCCAGTATCATCACATAGCCTATACCATCTCAACGCCTTATCCTTCAAAGATAAAGAAAAGACTTTCTTCTTTACCTCATCCTCGGGAAAACCTGCAAGCTTAAATAAACCACAAACTTCATCTACATAGATTAGATGCAAGTCTGGATATGATGATCCATCTCCTTTAAAAGGATTAGCCAACAATTTCTCAAGCATACCCGAAGGAATTTCATAAAAGATATTTTCAGTAGGTACCTCAGGTTGAGGAACAACTCCTCGTGCTTCCGTTCGTGGTGAAGATACCCCGAACAAATTCCTCAAAGGAACAGTTTCATAGTGACAAGTGACAATAAATTTCAGCATAGTATATAAATGTTTCCCAAATTCCACTTACCAAAGGCGCTTTCCTCCCCGACAACAGCGCCAGAAAAGAGTCTTGATGACCCACAAGTATAGGGGATCAATCGTAGTCCTTTCGATAAGTAAGAGTGTCAAACCCAACGAGGAGGAAAAGGCTCTGATAAACGGTTTTCAGCAAGGTAATAACTGCAAGCACTGAAAGTAGCGGTAACAAGTGATGGTGTAGTAAGGTGAAACGTAGCAAGCGAAAAGTAACAAGTAACAAGTAGTAGAAACGGTGCAACAAGTGGCCCAATCCCTTTTGTAGCAAGGACAAGCCTGAACAAAGTCTTATAAGAGGAAAAACGCTCCCGAGGACACACGGGAATTTCTGTCATACTAGTTTCATCATGTTCATATGATTCGCGTTCGTTACTTTGATAGTTTGATATGTGGGTGGACCGGCGCTTGGGTACTGCCCTTACTTGGACAAGCATACCACTTATGATTAACCCCTCTCACAAGGATCCGCAACTACAAAAGAAGAATTAATACAACGTCTAACCATAGCATTAAACTAGTGGATCCAAATCAGCCCCTTTCGAAGCAACGCATAGACTGGGGTTTAAGCTTCTGTCGCTCCAGCAACCCATCATCTACTTACTACTGCCCAATGCCTTCCTCTAGGCCCAAATATGGTGAAGTGTTATGTAGTCGACATTCACATAACACCACTAGAGGAAAAACAACATACAACATATCAAAATACCGAACAAATATCATATTCACATGACTATTATTAGCATGACTTATCCCATGTCCTCAGGAACAAAATTAACTACTCACAAAGCATAATCATAATCATGATCAGAGGTGTAATGAATAGCATCAAGGATCTGAACATAAACTCTTCCACCAAGTAATCCAACTAGTATCAACTACAAAGAGTAATCAACACTACTAGCAACCTTACAAGTACCAATCGGAGTCGCGAGACGGAGATTGGTTACAAGAGATGTACTACGGTTTGAAGAGGAGATGGTGTTGATGAAGATGTTGATGGAGATGCGTCCCCTCCGACGAGAGGAGTGTTAGTGATGACGATGGCGACGATTTCCTCCTCCAGGAGGGAAGTTTCCCCGGCAGGATTGTCCTGCGGGAGCTCTAGATTGGATCTGCTCAAGTTCCACCTCATGGCGGCAAAGAATCCACAAAAAAGCTCCACCCTGATTTTTTCCAGATGAAACCCTTCATATAGCAAAAGAGGGGGGCCAGTAGGCCACCAGGGTGCCTAGAAGCCCTGTTGCCGCGGCCAGGGGGGTAGGCCGCGGCAACCAGGATT
Organism: Hordeum vulgare subsp. vulgare; assembly: GCF_904849725.1. Classification (NCBI taxonomy): domain Eukaryota; kingdom Viridiplantae; phylum Streptophyta; class Magnoliopsida; order Poales; family Poaceae; genus Hordeum; species Hordeum vulgare. The sequence goes on from NC_058520.1 coordinate 519,286,418, forward strand.
GTCGGCCCCTGGTTGCTCCCCTCTGACACTTCTTTCGCCCAGTATTTTTTATAAATTCCAAAAAAAATCCACGTTGATTTTGAGGGCATTTGGAGTTGCGCAGAATAGAGGACTCAGACTTGCTGCTTTTCTAGTCCAGAATTCCAGCTGCCGGTATTCTCCCTCTTCAAATAAACCTTGCAAAATAAGAGAGAAAAGGCATATGTAAGGTTCCACAAAGTATAATAACAGTCCATAAAGCGATAAATACCAACATGAAAGCATGATGCAAAATGGGCGTATCACGCTTCCACACATTGGAGTCGAATCCCCGCCCAGCTCCTCGGTTGAACCTCCGAGCACCATGGCCATGGCGCCCCGCACCAAAACCGTCCCCTCACATCTTGGGTTTCTGGGTGGGTAGAGGGTGGACAGGAGGAGGAGGAGCAGCAGTTACTTGCACATAGGAGCGGGAATCCCCCCAATCTTCCCTTCCCACCAGGAGAAGTTCTGGCTAACCCTAGATCGAGCGCCGCACGAGACACTCCAGAAGTGTGCAAGGCTGTCCTCGAGATCGAAAGTGGGCAAAGGAGGGGCGCTCCTTGTTTTATACCCAGAGATCCCGAAACCCTAGCCACGCTCTCCCCGCAACGGTCCGATCCCTCCAAGTCCACGTGTCGCCCATCCACACCGCTCGCAACGGGTCCGCGCCCCCCAGCCCAGGTCCACCTATCGGGGGAGGGGGACGCCTCGGTGGGACAGGACCATGGTCGTCTCCCCCACCAACCGCATCGCCGCCCACCGGAATACTCGAGCCGTCAGGGCCATCCCCGCCGTCCCCACCAACTCCGGTGACCGGAATTCTATCATGAACCCTAGCAAAGTGACACGGAAATGAAACGATCTCACCTATGTCAATCCGCTCTCCTTCCCGGAGAAATCTGGCATCCACCATCCTCCCGTCAGCATCGAGAATAACAATCCTCAACGCCTCCAATCAAAGCCATAGAACTCCTTCATCGAGGTGAATCTGGCTGGTGGAGACGAGATCCGCCGCATATAGCACGCGCCACCGCACAGTGCACGCCATCTCACCCCCCTGCCGCCGGGGAGCGCGGCGCCGAGACGGAGCACCTGTTGAGCGGCGCGGGAAGAGCGCGCCGCTGAGAGGGGAGCACCTATCGCGCGCCGCGAAGGAGCGCGTCGTCGGGGAAGGAGCGCCTCCGAGAGAAAGCGTGTCACCGAGAGGGAACGCGCCGCCGGGAGGGAGCGTGCCACCGGGAAGGGGCGCGCCACTGAGAAGGGTTCTGAGGGAGGGCGCCCTCGGCCTTCCTCTACTTCGAGCCCTCCTACTGACAGCTTAGCTAGTGGGGGCCGTCTGAAACTGTATGTGAGAAGCCATTTGGTCACTTCTTTTCCTAGTGACCCATGCTTCCATGCTAGTTGTTGTTAGTTGTAGGTTGTAGTGCTTCTTGCCCTGTATCGTCTCATGCCTTGGTTGAGCATATTGGATTTGTGTAGCTCAATGTTGTGGGGTGTAGAAAATGCTATGTGGCTGATTTTGGCAGATTGGAGGGATTTCTTGTTTTGCTCGTAGTTGTTGAACCATTGCTCCGTTTTGATCGTGTCCTATATCAAACTTGCTTAGAATCTTGTGTAGTTTCATATTATCGTTCTGGTTGTGTGTTTTTAAATGCTTGTGACTGTCGTTGCACACATTATTGCATTCATGCCATCATATCTTGCGGTGTTCGTATCTTTTGAACCGTTGCTCCGTTGGAGATGTTCTCTATGTGTAAATTGCTTGTAACTACGCGTAGAATCACGTGAACCTATTTGTTTTGCTGTTTAAAAATTATTAAACATGTTAGTTCAGATCAGGACAGAATTGTAAATTAACATGTGAGGTCGTTTCGGAGATGCTATATGTCATTTCCGACCTCATTTAAAATGCCTAGATAGGTAGATTAATTGCGCTTCACCTCTTGCCATGTGTAACCACATTTAATATTGCCGTGTACCTAATCGGGATAGAACTAAATAACTTGTATGTGGAGTTTCGGGTTGCATATTGAACTTCACTTAATGTGTAGTATTTGGTTGTTGTGATTTGACATGCCATGACTTGCATGTATTCAGCCTGATCATGCATCATATATGGATTGCATCTTGTTGTGCATATGCCTTGGGGAATATCGTGTGTTGATTCTTGTTTCCGGTTTGCTTCGTCTCGATAGAGTTTTGCAAGCGTGTCGGAAAGTGAGGATCCGTTCGATTACATCGGTTCGTCTGCTTCACGGAGTCATTCTTCTTCCAAGCGGGATCTCAGGCAAGATGACCATTTCCTAGATACCATTACTATCATTGTCATGCTAGTTTGTTATCGTTTCTATCGATTATGTCTTGTTGCCTACCACATGTTAAATATCAGCCTCTCAACAATGTCATGAAAACCATCAACCTGTTCTACCTAGCAAACCACTGATTGGCTATGTTACCGCTTGCTTAACCCTGTGTTAGCGTTGCTAGTTGCAGGTGCAGTTGCTTCCATGTGATAACATGGTTTCCTTGTTATATCACCCTATTCAATGCTATTTAATTTAATGCACCTATATACTTGGTAAAAGGTGGAAGGCTCGGCCTTTCTAGCCTCGTGTTTTGTTCCTCCTTTTCCCCCTTAGTTTCGGCTACCGGTGTTATGTTCCATAATTGAGCGCTCCTAACACGATCGGGGTTGTTATGGGGACCCCCTTGATAATTCGTTTTAGATTAAAGCTGGTCTGGCAAGGCCCAACATTGGTACTACATTTTCCCAACATAATAATTTTGATAATACTGAAAGCATAGGTGAAAGTGGAGTCATGCCCTTAATCGTGTTTTGGTGTTGCTGACAACACACATATAGATAACTTATCACTAATCCCCTTTTAAGCTGTTGTTAATGATCATGTGTTGATAAGGACAAGCCCATGTGCTAACAAGGACAAGATCAAGATAAGCATTCCTGTGTACTACATCCTTGAATCTTGTGGATGCTCACATGGTGGACAAATGAAGATGAATACACAAGCTAGGCTTTCCACATTGTGTATGGGAGAGCTTCTTGAAGACTTCATCATGTCTTGCTTTCATCTTGAGTCAAGAAGGAACAACAACACCAAGCTCAAGTGAAAGGGCTAACTCAAAGGTATCAGTTCCTTTGACGTTAGTGGCGCGGAGTGATGATCAGCGAATAAAAGTATACACGCAAGTATAGATCATCGGTACCCCTTTTTTATGATTCTTGAGTCTTTAGGGATCCCGCACTATTAAGAGGGGATCACTGGGTATTGCGATAAATTTTCTCAAACTACATCTCTACTTCTCTGCGCATGCCACATCTCCACTGCTCTACTTTGATCCCAAAACAGAACCAATGCCTCGGACATCCGGCTCCCTCCGGACGTCCGAGGGCCGGACGCCCGACCACTTCGGAAATCCAGAACCTTATATCAGAGTCAAAATCTCGGACATCCGGCTCCCTCCGAACGTCCGAGGGCCGGACGCTCAACCACTTCGGAAAATCGGAACCATATACCAGAGTTAAAAGCTCGGACATCCGGCTTCCTCCGTTCGTCCGAGGACCGGACGTTCGACTCCTTTCGGATATCTGGAGCCTTGCACCAGAGTCAAAAACCTTGGACCTCCGGCCTCCCCTGGTCGTCCGAGGGCCGGACGTCCGACCGCTTTCGGAAATCCAGTGCCCTTGAACAGAGCTGAACTCTCGGACATCCGACCCTCTCTTTGAACGTCCGGTCCCTGTTCGACTACACAGTGGCCAACTGATATGAACACTCCATCGGTCGTCCAACGCCTGTCGGACGTCCGGAAACCGTCGGACGTCCGACCACTGTCAGACTTAAGTGACCCAACGGTTACTTTAGTGTCCCCACTATATATACCCCCTCCCACTTCGTGAGAGGGGGTCCAACACAAGCATATCTTCATAACAACACATTTCTACCTCACACACATTTTCTCACACCAAATCTTAGATCGCAAGAGCATTTGTGAGCCCCTTTGAGATTTGAGCAAGTTTTGAGCATTCCCCGCGATCTTGTTACTCTTGGAGGTTGGAGACTCCTAGGCGGTAGGAGTTCTTCGGAGATGAATCAATCCGTGTGATTACCCCCGGAAAAGTTTGTGAGGGTTTGGAAGCCACCTCAAAGGCTTACCACTAGTGGTTGAGAAAGGCCTTGGTGGTGTTATCTGAAAGGGAGAATAGGGTGAGCCTTGGTGGCGTTGGTGTGCCTTCGTGGTAACATCCACCTCTCTAACGGTGACTAGCTTCCCTCCAAGGAAGTGAACATCGGGATACATCTTTGTCTCAGTGACCTTGGTTATCCCTAACCCTAACTCCTTACTTGTGGTTTACTTGTGTTACTTGAGCATACATACATTGCATATTGTTTGTGCTCATTATATTGTGTTGGCTATTTCTTTGTACAAGATTAATCGTTCAAGCATACCCTCTATATCCACACATTCACACTTGCAGCTTTTGATATATCGTGTGCTATAGTGTGATCTAGTATCTTGTGTCGTTCACCTACTCGTTGTGTGATATAGCTCAAGTAAGTTTGTGTAACTTACTTGTGCTTGTTAGTAACCGTGTTGTGTCCATCTCGGTAGATTGTGTTGTTGGTGCACGTTGCGGTGCCTATTGCATTTAGGATTTGTGCTTGAAAAGTATGCTCTTACTTTATTTCCGCATTAGGTTTAAGCAAAATCCGAAGAAGTTTTTAAATTGTCTATTCACCCCCCCTGTAGGCGTCATCGTGATCCTTTCAATTGGTATCAGAGCAAGGTCTCTCTTTAATTAGGTTTCACGACCTAGAGAGTATCGATGTCGACTATTGGACTAGCGCACAATGACACCTTTGACTTTGATGGCACAAATTATACCCTATGGAGAATTCGTATGCTCCATCACTTTCGGGCCATGGGCCCAAATACTTTACGAATTGTTCTTGTAGGGATTGCCGACAAAAAGGATGATGCATATTCATCTACTAATGAAATTTATCTTGATTGTGAGGCTTTTCTTGCCATTCATCGAACCATAAGTCCTGAAGTATTTAAGTCTATCTCGACTTGCAAGTCAGTTCATGAAGTTTGGACTAAACTTGAAGATATATATGGTGGGTCCAATCTTGATGAAGACGATATTATGATGAAGGAGTTGGTGCATGAGCTCTTCACTCTTTTCGATCATAAAGAGTCCACCACTACTTCCATATCCGATTGCTTGCACACCTCAGCATCTTCAATCTCACAAGGTAATGACATGGTGAGTGAAGAAATATATGTTGATGAAAATGTCATAGCCTCTATGGACACAAGCATATCTAGCACCACACATAGTGTAAATTATTGTGCTGATAGGTCATGCATTTCACCTAAAGATCCCTTGACAAATGTCTGTGGTGATATGCCTACTTTCCCATGTCCTCTTGATCAAAATATCTTGTTTCTCCCTAGTTGCTCTATGACTAATCATTTAGGAGAAATCAAGAAATATGAAGTACTTTTGACTAATGAAGAATCTGATTCACGAGAAGAATCATCATCAACTCCTCCAGTTCACATGTGCCTCATGGCAAGAGGTAATAATGAGGTATCATGTTCCCTGTGCAATAACGATGATATTTGCGATGAGGATGATGATGATGACTTGACTGAAAATATCTATGTGATCAGTAAAATTCTTCATAAAGCTAAAAATAACGCTCTTCAAAGATTCCAAGATGTTCTTGCTTACTTTGAAAATTGTAATGATTCACTTAATCATGAACAAGCTAAAAGTGAACAACTTGTACATGAACTTGAGAAGAGTCATCAAGCATGTAGATATTTAAGATCTTCAAAAGGAGAGATTGAAGTTCCTCATGATAAACTTAAAAAAGGATTTTGAGGTCCTTCTCCTTGAATGCAATAATGTCAAGGGAGAGCTCATAAAAACCTCTAAGATCTATGAGGAGCTTCAATCTACTCATGAGAAGTCTCTATTTGCTACTTACTCCTCTCATATTGTTGATGATACTTGTACATCTAACCCTACCTCATTTGAAGTATCAACATTGAAGGAGAATGTTGAGCTACGTGCTCAACTTGATTTACTAACTAGCAATTATGGGAAGTTGGAAGAAAACCATGTAATGCTCACAAGCTCTCATGCCGATCTTCTAACATCCCATAATGTGCAAAAGTTAGCTCATCAGGCTATCATCACCAAGGTAACATCAAGTGAGCCTCATGTGGACAATGGCACTACTTCTAGTCAAAGTACTATATTTCCATGTGCTAGTCCTCGTAATTCGTCTACTCATAATGTTGCTACCTCGTGTGATGAATTACTTTTCTTGCCTTGTTGCTCTCACATTGAAGCTTACACTTCCTCTAGTACTTGCGTTGCTACTAACCGTGCAGAGGAAATCGAAGAGCTCCAGGCCCAAGTCACTTCTTTGAAGAAAGACTTGGAACAGTGTCATGAAGGGATGTCCACACTCAACAACGTCATGTGTGAGCAAACATCTCCGAATGACAAAAATGATGTTGGAGTAAACTCAAACAAGAACAAGAGGGGCCTAGAACAAGTCAAGAATTCGGCCAAAATCATTTGCTTCAAGTGCAAAGTAAAAGGGCACCATGTTAGATCTTGCCCTCTGAAGACAAAGTCTCAAAGTCACAAGCAACAAGGGAAGCGGCCACAAACTCAGTCACATACTCAGCTACAAGTTGAAGGAAGGCCTCTTCCCAATAAGACCCAAGCCAACACTCCTCGAGGTGAGAAATCAACTGGGAATAAAGCAAAGGGTAGAATTTGCTACTTATGTCGTGAGAAGGGTCACGTCGCTTCGTCTTGCATGAGAGGTAACTTATCCAACCCAATCACTATTGATGATATCTATTCCCTTGGGAAGGATAAGGTTGGCAATGTGTTTGCCAAGTTTGTTTGTACTCAAAATGGTGTCAAGAAAAGAACCATTTGGGTTGCCAAGCCTATTGTGACTAACCTCTTAGGACCCAACGTAGTTGGGGACCAACAAGCTCAAACTTGATCAATAGGTGACTTTGGAGGACATTGGAGACTTGGATACACAATGAAGATTTGAGGACTCTTCATCATTTGTATTATCTCAAGCCAAGTCATTTGGATTATCGAGCTCATATCCCATATCCAATGTGCCTCTTTGCGGTAACTTGTACTTAAACTGTTTACATTGAAAGTTGCCTGCCCCACTCCTTCTCATGTCTAGGTTTGGTACCTAGCATGTACTTTGACATGTTGCGCCTACTAGTATGATTGTTATGTGTTATCTATCATGTGTAGGTCGTTATGTATGTCATATAGTTGTGTGTAGTCCTAATCATTACTTGCATCCTAGTTGCACCGTTGTGTGGGTCTTTTGAGATGTTAATATCTCATCACATTAAAGGGGAGTGTTCTGCTCTACGCACATCACTAACCCAAAATGTGTATATATGTATTGGACTCCATCTAGTATCCACGGTGCAAGATTATCCAATCATTTTGTTGGATATCAAAGCCATCCGAAGTTCAAATTGGAATCCACTTACCAGCTTAGTTGGATGATTGATTGCCTTGTATGATAAATACATGGATTATCACATTAAGGGAGTGGGATATGATTTGTGCATGTCACAACCCTTGGTAAGATAAACATCCGATGTATGCCACTCAGAATCTACCACATGGGGTTATTCTATAATTGTGTGGCTTGTCGTGCTCCACGTGATTTAATTCGCATAATATCCCTTTTGGTGTTTAAATCCCTTAGATGTGCGTGAGTATGACATTCTACTACACCTATACTCATGGCTTAGTCGCTAGATCGTACTTGAAGGAAGGGCATATATGATGCAAGCCTTTCAAGTTATTTCTCTACACTATGATCTAGCTAATTGGGATGTTAACGTATGGTATCTAAACATTATGCTTATGGCTAATCTCCCATATCACACTTGTGTGAGTATAAAACGATCTGTGTGCTCGTTTGGCAACTACCACCACTGATAATTCCAAACACCATCGTGTTCACTCACACATGGTATCTCTTGCTTGGTAGTGTTTTCATGGTCATCCTATTTCGGCCTTTCCTCCATTTGACCTACATAACTTTCCGAGAAACTCATGTGTCTTCCAGTAATCTCCCATGCATGTGTTTGACGTTGTATTATTTACTTTATAATGTTGTGGGAGTTATAATTGTATTACCTACACTAATATATTTACTGGAGTGAGACATGCATGTAAGTTTATGCAAAATGCATACCTTACATGGTTTGATGCTTTGACCGGTTCATGTGTTGAACTTGGCGTGCTATCATATGTTGATTTGTCACCATGATCCATCTTGGACAACATGAATGTTCCGTAATTAACAGTTATGTGTTCATTTGTCCAATTTGTATATTCTTGGTTTCTGATAGGCTTGTGTAGGCATATCTACTATGTGTAGATTCACATGCCTTGTCTATCGTATCTTTGATCCAATATATGTATATGGTAAATCTGACATATCCATTAAAAGGTTAAGGTGTGCATGAGAGTAAAAGTTTTATCTATGAGCACATAATTAAGTGATTTTACCCTATATATATTGTAGTAGGACTAACTACTTCAGACCCAATGAGTTTGGGGACCATATTGTACTTTAATGGTGGTTTAGGTACTTTCGAGAAGCATTGCTATCTTGACTTATTCTCAGAAGAAGTTGGTGGTGCTGGTCACGAAGAAATTAGAGTCAAGGCAGGACTCCGCTACTTCTACGCCATATCAATGCTTTTCGGTAACAAGTATTTACTTCATGCATGTATATCATTAGAGTTAACCCTGTGTAGGTTGCATCATCGCATGAACATAATACTTTTTCCACTGTGTAATTTCCTGCATGTCCTTGTCAATCACACTGATGAAATGCTTAGTGTTGGTGCTCTCTTAGCTCTTCATGGTCATATGTATGAGACAAATTTGTACCATGGCCCTTGTGTCATGTGGCTTGCTCTTATAATAGGTTAACATGTGCATAACACTATGCACTCATGCGTCTGACCGTATTTTGGACCCACACTTATCATAGTAATCGAGTTAGAAGATTTACAGCATACCTTGTCCAAAATATATTAGTTGAGAGGTTCTTGGTTGCTACACACGCGTAAATGCTCCTTATCACTTCACCATCATGAGCATGACAGAAAATGCTTCAGTGTCCCTGTCTCGATGTAGCACTTGAACTTGGTGGTTAAACTCACCACATACTCCACTATTCGAGCGATGGGAAGGTATAGTTACTATATGAAATAACTGTTGGATGCTACCTCCGCTCGATTCACTCAAATCACCTCATCATCAAGATTCCAGAAATTGCCTCTGCCTACTTCCCTCTCGGACGTCCTACGCGCCTCGGACGTCCGACGGCTGACACACTCCAGACGTCCGACACCTGTCGGTCGTCCGACGGCTGATGCCCTCCGGACGTCCGACGCCCGTCGGACGTTCGACACATCGGGAGCCTCTATAAATAGAGGTGTGCGGGCTGGGCTTGCCCTAGCCTTTTTTCCCCTCTCCCTCCACAGCCGCCGCCAGGCACCACAAGAGACCTGCCTCGCGATCTCGCCGCCACAGGGGCCCCTGCCCCGCGATCTGGTTGTCCTCCGCTGCGGGATTCGTCTTCCGGCCATCCCCTTGGCTGATTTCTCCACCCCTTTCTCCTCCCGATCTGCAGGCTTTCCAATCATGCCTAAGGTGAAACACTCGGCCCGAAAGGCCCCTGCTGGATCATCCGCTTGTGCCGCTCCTGGCACGGGGTCGGATGACTCCGATGTACCACACCGTTCCTACAAACGTGTGGCCCGGCGTCCTCCTCCACAGCCTATCTCCTCGTCTGATGTCTCTGACTTCGAGGATGAGCTTGACGTGGAGGAACATGATGAGCTTGAAGTGGAGGAACGTGCTGAATATGTTGTTGTTCGGAAGATTGTGCCGAAGCCGGGGACTCGCATGCCCTCATATATGCCATCGCCTCCTCCAGAACAGCCAGCAGGTGATGCTCGACGTATCTCCTTAGAGCCTCCTCTCTCCTTGGGTCGTGAAGTCACGGACTTCACCAAAAAACCCAAATCCGCCTATTTTACTTTCCGTAGATATGTCAACCAATTCGCTGTTGAACGTGATTCTTTGGATTCACGGTTCCGCACAAACGTCCAAGCGGACATTTTCTCTACTGTCATAGTTCCTAAAGGTATTTTAGTTCATCATTTCATTGGCCTTGAGCACATCCGCACTCACCCGGCAAAATATCCGAGTGCCATTCGGCTTCTTGAGTCCTCGGGGCTCGCTGCTCCCCTTGCCTTTAAGTGCGATTTTAACAGTAGCCCATCCACCAATTCTATGCCACTTGTTACTTTCATTCTGATGACTCTGTTAGCTGGCTGACCTCTCATGTGGAGTTTAGGGCCACTTATGGGGAGTTTTTTGCCGCTCTGGGTTTTCCCGACACCGGTTTCAAAATTCACAAAAGTGACCCTAACCATGCTCCCAAATCCAATGTGGCATGTGGTTCTCTTCTCAAACCACATCATGAATTTGATGCTGATGAAAAACAGAAAGATGTCAACCAAGTGTCTATCTGGCGGTCTCCATACTTTATCATTTTTCAATGCCTTATCCGCACCATCTACCCCAAGATGGGTGACAGGGGAACCTGCAGCGGATACTGCATTGATATCAATTTGCATGTTTGAACTACGATAATGTAATGGATAAACGACTATGATGTACTATGTATTGCTATCTATGAATGTCGTGCATCATCGTATGCTATTATGTTTTGTTCTATTACTCCATGTGATGATCTGCTGCCGTATGATTTCTTCGATACACATATTAAGGGGAAGCTCCCGCATTTACCTGTTTTACCATGCATATAATCAGGCGGAGTTTCAACAAAACTCTCCCATTCATTCTTACCATGCATATAATCAGGGGGAGCCTCGTAACAAATCTCTCCTAAGCCACACATGCTTATTACTATTTTTGAGAGCTATATGTATGTTGTCATCAACTACCAAAAAGGGGGAGATTGAAAGTGCAGTCATGCCCTTAATCGTGTATTGGTGTTGCTGACAACACACATATAGATAACTAATCACTAATCCCCTTTTAAGATGTTGTTAATGATCATGTGTTGATAAGGACAAGCTCATGTGCTAACAAGGACAAGATCAAGATAAGCATTCCTGTGTACTACATGCTTGAATCTTGTGGATGCTCACATGGTGGACAAATGAAGATGAATACACAAGCTAGGCTTTCCACATTGTGTATGGGAGAGCTTCTTGAAGACTTCATCATGTCTTGCTTTCATCTTGAGTCAAAAAGGAACAACAACACCAAGCTCAAGTGAAAGGGCTAACTCAAAGGTATCAGTTCCTTTGACGTTAGTGGTGCGGAGTGATGATCAGCGAATAAAAGTATACACGCAAGTATAGATCATCGGTACCCCTTTTTACGATTCTTGAGTCTTTAGGGATCCCGCACTATTAAGAGGGGATCACTTGGTATTGCGATATATTTTCTCAAACTACATCTCTACTTCTCTACTCATGCCACATCTCCACTACTCTGCTTTGATCCCAAAACAGAACCAATGCCTTGGACATCCGGCTCCCTCCGGACGTCGGAGGGCCGGACGCTCGACCACTTCGGAAATTCGGAACCTTATACCAGAGTCAAAGTCTCGGACATCCGGCTCCCTCCGGACGTTCGAGGGCCGGACGCCCGACCACTTCGGAAAACCGGAACCTTATACCAGAGTCAAAAGCTCGGACATCCGGCTTCCTCCGTTCATTCGAGGATCGCACGTCCGATTCCTTTCGGATATCCGGAGCCTTGCCTTAGAGTCAAAAACCTCGGACTTCCGTCCTTCCCCGGTCGTCCGAGGGCAGGACGTCCGACCGCTTTCGGAAATCCGGTGCCCTTGAACAAAGCTAAATTCTCGGACATCCGACCCTCTCTTCTGACGTCCGATCCCTATTTGACTACACAGTGGCCAACTGATATGAACACTCCTTCAGTCGTCCGACGCATGCCGGACGTCCGGAAACCGTCGGACGTCCGACCACTGTCAGACTTAAGTGACCCAAACGGTTACTTTAGTCTCCCCACTATATATACCCCCCTCCCACTTCGTGAGAGGGGGTCCAACACAGCCATATCTTCATAAGAACACATTTCTACCTCACACACATTTGTTCACACCAAATCTTAGATCCCAAGAGCATTTGTGAGCCCCTTTGAGAGTTGTTCCAATCAAAAGATGGATCGTCTCCCTCTCCTCCTCTCAACCCAAGCTATTTGAGATTTGAGCAAGTTTTGAGCATTCCCCGTGATCTTGTTACTCTTGGAGGTTGGAGACTCCTAGGCGGTAGGAGTTCTTCAGAGAGGAATCAATCCGTGTGATTACCCCCGGAAAAGTTTGTGAGGGTTTGGAAGCCACCTCAAAGGCTTACCACTAGTGGTTGAGAAACGCCTTCGTGGTGTTATCTCAAAGGGAGAATAGGGTGAGGCTTCGTGGCGTTGGTGTGTCTTCGTGGTAACATCCACCTCTCTAACGGTGACTAGCTTCCCTCCAAGGAAGTGAACATCGGGATACATCTTTGTCTCAGTGACCTTGGTTATCCCTAACCCTAAGTCCTTACTTGTGGTTTGCTTGTGTGACTTGAGCATACATACATTGCATATTTTTTGTGCTCATTATATTGTGTTGGCTATTTCTTTGTACAAGATTAATCGTTCAAGCATACCCTCTATATCCACACGTTCACACTTGCAGCTTTTGATATATCGTGTGCTATAGTGTGATCTAGTATCTTGTGTTGTTCACCTACTCGTTGTGTGATATGGCTCAAGTAAGTTTGTGTAACTTACTTGTGCTTGTTAGTAACCATGTTGTGTCCATCTTGGTAGATCGTGTTGTTGGTGCACGTTGCGGTGCCTATTGCATTTAGGATTTGTGCTTGAAAAGTATCCTCTTAGTTTATTTCCGCATTAGGTTTAAGCCAAATCCGAAGAAGTTTTCAAATAGCCTATTCACCCCCATCTAGGCGTCATCGTGGTCCTTTCAATAGGGCGTCATGAACCCGAGGAGTAATTCTACATAATACATGGAGGGCCAGTGCTGATGGTGCTGGTCCAAAATAGAGCACCGTGCGGGGCCAACCCGGGGAAACTCGGGAGATCTCTATCAGGCCACCGTACGCTTCGCTTATTCGTCGTGTCGTGAGAACGAGATATGCGGCTCCTATCGGGATCGTCGACACGTCGGGTGGCCTTGCTGGATTAGTTTTACCTTTGACGAGATATCTTGTGCGTCGGGATTCCGGTGGTGCTTTGGGTAATATCAGAGTTGAGGTTTTCCACTAAGAAATCCGACGAGATCGCGAGCTTTGTGATCGAGGATTTATATGCGGCTTGTGGTAATTTGTGATGGATTAGTTGGAGCACCCCTGTAGGGTTAAATCTTTCGGAAAGCCGTGCCCGCGGTTATGTGGCAACGTGGAAACTTTGTTTAACGCTGGTTCTAGACAACTTGAAGTTAACTTAATTAAAACTTGCCAACTGAGTGCGTAACCGTGACTGTCTCTTTCGTGAGTTCCTTCTCCGATCGAGGACAAGGTGGGGTTATGTCTGACGTAGGTAGGTGTTCAGGATCATTCATTTGATCATCAGTAGTCACGTCCGCTATGTGTAGATCTTCCCCCTCTTATTTCTTGTACTCGTAAGTTTAGCCACCAAATACATTCTTGGCCGTTGTTGCAACCTCACCACTAAACCATGTCTCACCCATTAAGCTTTGCTAGTCTTGATACCTTTGGAAATGAGATTGCTGAGTCCCCTGTGGCTCACAGATTACTACAACACCAGTTGCAGGTACAGGTAAAGGTTACTTGATGCGAGCGTGTTGATTGTTCATTTGGAGTTGCTTCTTTTTCTTCTTCATCGATCTAGGATGGGTTCCAGGCCGACAGCCTGGGATAGCAAGGATGGACGTCGTTATTCTTTTCTCATTTGTTTTCTTCCGTAATCGGACCCTGCTCTTAGTCATGATGATTATGTATTGTACTGATGTGACTCTGATGTAGCTTGTGGTGAGTGTAAGCCAATTCTATATATCTCTTCTTTTTCAGTACATGTACTTGTAACGATATCCATTCTTGCGAAACGACAAGATGCGCTTCTATCCCTGACGAGGCCCTCGTGCGAAATTGCGGATAGGGCCGCATCTTGGGCGTGACAGCAAACCTAGGGCATGATGGGCTAACAAAGGTGATTCTCCGTCATTTGTCGCTCGAGAGGCGGAAGACACCAGGTCAAAAACTACGAAGACGACGGCAGGACGATGCAGCAACAACTAACAAGTAGAGTTTGAGGTTTGGACGAGCATGATGTTGGTGATGTATTGTGAGAAACCACAAGAGACAGCTCTAGTTGATTGCATCGGAGGCACGATATGGCATGCGAACGATGTGGAACGACGGCTGGCCGAAAGAACTAACTGGTGGCTTTCTTCTCGCGACGTGTGCTCGGGCCGGATGTTGTGGGATGCGCTAACGGGTGAGTGATAACCCACAAGTGTAGGGGATCGTTTGTAGCCTTTTTCGATAAGTGAGAGTATTCAACCCAATCAGGAGCTAAAGGTAAAATTAATATTCCCTCAAGTTCTGTCAACCATGGACACAACTCTATGCACGCTAACACTTACTTTACCTAGAACAAGTATGAAGCTATTTTGCGGGAATAGAACTAGAAGTACTTAGTAGGTGTAATAGATAGTTTTGTAAGGTAAAAGGAACGCTAAAATAAAAGTTACATACTTTTTTAAAATAAATATTAATTTAGTTAGTTGTTTAGTAGAAAGCTTTTTGTAATGCAAGAGAAAGATTGTCCACATGCAATTGAATATAACATGATAGATGCTTATCATATGCAATGAGGGAGAGTCATACGCTAACACACTTTCCATGCTTAGATCATATGCACTTATGATTGGAACTCTAGCAAGCATCCACAACTAAAGATCATTAAGGTAAACTCAACCATATCATTAAACATCAAGTCCTATTTACTCCCATACGTAAACAACTCCCTTAATCGGGTGTAAGCTTCTGTCACTCTAGCCATCCAGTATAAGCGAATCATGAACATATTGCAAACCCTCCAGCATAAATCCCTCATGTGTGTGCTGCATGGATGGCACCTTAGGATAGGACCATATCAACATACAACTCATATCAATAACATCATACCATAATCAACCTATATGACAAAATAGATCTACTCAAACATCATACACATCATTGGATAATAAAATATAGCATTAAACACCATGTTTAAGTAGAGATTACAGCGGGGAAGAGAGGTTGTCCACTGTTGCATAGAGGATGAGAGAGTTGGTGGTGACAACGGCGAAGTTGTTGGTGTAGGTGGCCGCCGCGATGGTTGCCTAGGCGGCGCTCCGGCGCCACCAGGAGAGAGGAGGAGAGATCCTTTCTCCTTATTTGGTGGTCTCCCCCTAGATGGGAGGAGAGTTTATCCTCTGGTACATGGTCGCCATGGCTCCCGAAGAGCAGCAGCCCCCTCTGAGATTGGATCTCTCTCTATTTCTCTCTTGTTTTCGCTTCTGTTTTCTAGCCCTTCACCGTTTATTAAATATCCGTAGATCCGTAACTCCGATCAGGCTAAAATTTTGAGGGGATTTTCATTGCATAAATATATTTCTTGTGATGAAAGTAGGGCCCCCAACCAACTTAAGGGAAAGCTATAAGCCATTAGGTCATAGCCAACCCCCTGGTTGTGCCTTCTTGGCTTGTGCCTCCCTCGGGCTCTGTGTTGCATTGATTCATCTTTCCAAAAATCACATATATTCCAAAAACAATCTCGATAAATTTTTATCATGTTTGGACTACGTTTGATATGGAATTTCTACGAAACAAAAAACACAAAAAAATAGAAACTGGCACTAGGCACTAGATAAGTAAGTTAGTCCAAAAAATAATATAAAATGTTGCCAAAACAATATGAAAGTTGTAGAACATTGGCATGAAATAATAAAAAAAGTTATAGATACGACGGAGACGTATCAGTGAGCCGCTCCTCGCTTGTTCCCACATGGGTGGATCCCAATTCCGAAGCGCTATTCTAAAGATAAAGGAGGAGATTTTCCTAGGAATCTCCTTTAATATAGGTAATGGGGAGGGGATCCAATTCTGCCTGGACCCATGGTTTATGGATGACCCACATAGATTCGGGTTCCTATCCTATTTTCCATCTGCGTAGACCCATCCCTTGTGGTTTCAAACGCCCTCAGGCAAGGGCAATGGGATATTAGGTTCTAGCGCTCATTCGGACCGATAGAAATGGCCGAGTGGAACCGCTTGCTAGAAGCCTTGCTATAGGCTCTCCGGGAATACTCAGAATCGGTGGCTTGGCGTCTATGCCCATCTAGGGATTTTTGGTTAGTTTGGCATATCATGCCCTCTATCCCTCCCCCGTCATAACTTGGCTCTTGCCTTTATGAAAGGCTGCCCTTCCTATGAAGATCAATTTTTTTGTGTGGCAGTTGCTCCACAACCGCATCCCCTCGGGGACGGAGGTGCATAAGCGGCACAAACCGGGAGACGGCATGTGCCCCATATGCACGGTCCCGGAGACGGTGACACACATAATATGTACATGCATGGTGGCGAGGCCCATGTGGGAATTCACACGCGAGGCTCTTGGACCCACCGCGGAGGCCTAGGACCTCGCGAAGTTTCTCCAAACTAGGGCCACCCACACTGGGCGACAATGCCACCTATTCTCGCACATCTTTGCCTCTATGACATGGACCCTCTTGACAACTCGCAATAATATGGTGATAGAAAGGATCTTCCCGAGGCAGTCATCTGACTCCTTTAAATTCTTTCTTTCATGCACAATTGGCACCACCTCTCTAGAAAGCGAGTCCAGGATCGTGTGGCTGGTATGCTGGACGTGCTTCAGGCTACGACGCGACATCTTGCCTCCGTGTAGGACCGAGGCTCTCCCGCCACTTCGTTGTTTTTTACCTTATTTATCTTATTTTCTTTGGGCTAAAGTGTGTCGTTGCCCCGGCTGCTATCTGTGACTGAACTTGTATGTGACCGTTGCTTTATCTATAAAGCGGGGCGAAAGCCTATTTCGAGAGGTTGTGGGATGAGCTGGCATGTTTTATTGGGCTTCTTGTGCGATCGTTGGTTGGCATGTTTTCTTGGGTTGATTTGCTCGATTAGTGCACGTGTCGGTAATAGTAGGACCGAAGGATTTATCGATAGCTAGCGATCGGAGGGGTACGGAGGGTCAAACAAGGTCGAACCATCATAACGACATTTGATTCCCTTTAATAGTAGAGATAAGCAACAAATAGGTCTCCCCTAGTTTTGCAACGTCTTGGCAACCCACCATCCACACGGAGTGGCTACTTCTCAATTGTGCTGACACTGAAGTTCATGTGGCCTTCAACTAGATTAGCTTGATCCACAAAAGAGAGAACTTTTAGTCAGCGTGGTAGGAAACCGCGTTCTTTTCTTCTCGTGTTCATGTTTCTTAGTTCTTTGTTCCATTATTGACTCAAGCACAGAGTTAAACTCCTCAAACTAAAAGATAGGCCCTTCATAGAGGGAAGGAGAGGTTGTCATGCGCTTTTAATTTGTTGGATGTGAGAACTCTTAATGCAAGGGTATGTAACTTTATATTGCCCCTTATGATAGCAAACTTTATTG
The DNA here is from genome assembly GCF_904849725.1 of Hordeum vulgare subsp. vulgare. Lineage (NCBI taxonomy): Eukaryota > Viridiplantae > Streptophyta > Magnoliopsida > Poales > Poaceae > Hordeum > Hordeum vulgare. Next base: position 519,304,259 of record NC_058520.1, read on the forward strand.
TGCACTCTGTCGCTTCTATTTCTTTGCAATCACAAGATCGTACAAAGCTTAATAAAATATCATACATATTTAGGAGCATTTTGTATTGCTTGATGCACCAATGACAACTTATTTGATGGATCTTAGTCAATCCATAGGTAGGTATTGTGGAATCTCATGGCAATAAACTGGGTTTCAAGGTTATGGATGCACAAGTAGTATCTCTACTTAGTGCAAAATGTTTGGGCTAGCAAAGGATCTACGGCAAGCATCGCATGTTGAAGGATCCAAGACCATACAACTTCTATGTGAATATAAACTATCATGATTGATACGTGCATTTTGCATCATTTTTTCATGTTGATATTTATCGCTTCTTTGGCTGTTATTTCACTTCACGGTACTATTCTTATGCCTTTTATCTCTTATTTTGCAAGGTTTACATGAAGAGGGAGAATGCCGGCAACTGGAATTCTGGCCTGAAAGTAGAGCAATGTTGAGATACCTATTCTGCTTAACTCCAAACGCCGTAAAAATCAACGAGGAATTTTTTCCTGACTTATCAAAAATACTGGGCCGAAGAGGTGCCAGAGGGGCACCAGGGGGTGCCCACAAGCCTGCATGGCGCGGCCACCCCCCCCCCCCCAAGTCGTGCCATGAGGGCTTGTGGGCAGCCCACTGGCCCACTGGCCCCCTCTTCCTCTATATGAAGGGTTTCGTCCAGGAAAAAATCAAGGAGGAGCTTTTTCATGGTTTCGCTGCCGCCACGAGGCGGAACTTGAGCAGAACCAATCTAGAGCTCCGGCAGGACGATCGTGCCGGGGAAACTTCCCTCCCAGAGGGGGAAATCGTCGCCATCATCATCACCAACACTCCTCTCATTGGAGGGGACTCGTCACCATCAACATCTTCATCAGCACCATCTCATCTCCAAATCCTAGTTCATCACTTGTAACCAATCTCCGTCTCCCGACTCCTATTGGTACTTGTAAGGTTGCTAGTAGTGTTGATTACTCTTTGTAGTTGATGCTAGTTGGATTATTTGGTGGAAGAGTTTATGTTCAGATCCTTGATGCTAATCATTACCTCTCTGGTCATGAATATGATTATGCTTTGTGAGTAGTTACTTTTGTTCCTGAGGACATGGCATAAGTCATGCTAATAGTAGTCATGTGAATTTGGTGTTCGTTCGGTAATTGGATATGTTGTATGTTGTTTTTCCTCTAGTGGTGTTATGTGAACATGGACTACATAACACTTCACCATTATTTGGGCCTAGAGGAAGGCATTGGGAAGTAGTAAGTAGATGATGGGTTGCTAGAGTGACAGAATCTTAAACCCTAGTTTATGCGTTGCTTCGTAAGGGGCTGATTTGGATCCACTAGTTTAATGCTATGGTTAGACTTTGTCTTAATTCTTCTTTCGTAGTTTCGGATGCTTGCGATAGGGGTTAATCATAAGTGGGATGCTTGTCCAAGTAAGGGCAGTACCCAAGTGCCGATCCACCCACATATCAAACTATCAAAGTAACGAACGCGAATCATATGAACATGATGAAACTAGCATGACAGAAATTCTCGTGTGTCCTCGGGAGCGATTTTCCTCCAATAAGACTTTGTCCAGGGTTGTCCCTTGCTACCAAAGGGATTGGGCTACTTTGTTGCACCATTGCTACTTTTGTTACTTGTTGCTTGCTACGAATCATCTCACCACACAATCACTTGTTAGCGACAATTTCAGTGCTTGTAGATTTTACCTTGCTGAAAATCACTTATCAGATCCTTCTGCTCCTCGTTGGGTTCGACACTCTTACTTATCGAAAGGACTACGATTGATCCCCTATACTTGTGGCTCATCAATGATCATTACGTTGTCTTCCATGTGCAACATCAGCACTTGATCGTGATATGTGATACGTCTCCAACGTATCTATAATTTTTGATTGTTCCATGCTATTATATTATCTGTTTTGGATGTTTCATATGCATTAATATGTTGTTTTATATTATTTTTTGGACTAACCTATTAATCTAGAGCTTAGTGCCAATTTCTCTTTTTTCCACGTTTTTGAGTATTGCAGATAAGGAATATTAAATGGAGTCCAAACGGAATAAAATCTTCGGATGATTTTTCTTGGACCAAAAAAACCCAAAAGACTTGGAGTAGGGGGCAGGGCACCTGTTGGGAGGCCACAAGAGTGCAGGGCACGCCCTAGGGGGTCACCGCGGTCCTGGCTTGTGGGTCCCCTGCAGGTCTCCTAACCCTATTATTCGGCCTATAAATTTCCAAATAATCCCGTATTGCAAAAGAGAGCCATGGAAATACTTTTACGCCGTCGGGAGCCTCTGTTGCCGTGAGATCCAATCTGGGAGCCTTTTCCGGTAATCTGCCGGAGAGGGAATTGATCATGGAGGGCATCTACATCGACTCCATTGCCGCACCGATGATGCGTGAGTAGTTCACCACAGACCTACGGGTCCATAGCTAGTAGCTAGATGGCTTGTTCTCTCTCTTTGATCTTCAATACCATGTTCTTCATGACCTTCATGGAGATCAATCTGATGGAATACTCTTTTGCGGTGTGTTTGTCGAGATCCGATGAATTGTGAGTTTATGTTCAGATTATCTATGAATATTATTTGAGTCTCTTCTGGATTCTTATATGCATGATTTCATATCTTAGCAAATCTCTTCGAGTTATTGGTTTGGTTTGGCCAACTAGATTGGTAATTCTTGCAATGGGAGAAGTGCTTAGTTTTGGGTTCAATCTTGCAGTCTCTCACCCAGTGACATAGTAGGGGCAGCGACGCACGTATTGTATTGTTACCATCGGGTATAAAAATATGGGGTTTTCATCATATTGCTTGAGTTTATCCCTCTACATAGTGTCATCTTACTTAATGCATTACTCTCTTCTTCATGAACTTAATACTCTAGATGCACGCATGAGACGATCGATGTGTGGAGTAATATTAGTAGACGCAGAATCATTTCGGTCTACTTGACATGGACGTGTTGCCTATATGCATAAACATTCCCTTGGATATCTTCATAATTATTCACTTTTCTATCAATTGCTCGACACTAACTTGTTCACCTACCGTATTATTTTCCTTTATGAGAGAAGCCTCTAGTGAAACCTATGGCCCCCGGGTCTATTTTCCATATTATACTTTCAGATCTATAAACCAAAAATACCAAAAATATCTTGCTGCAATTTATTCACTTTTGTTTCTGCAATCTTTTATACCTATCTCTATCATATCTCATCTTTGCAAATAACTCTGAAGGTATTGACAACCCCTTTTTATCGTTGGGTGCAAGTGTTTGATTGTTTGTGTAGGTACTACGATTGGGGCCTTGCTTCTTTCCTCCTACTGGATTGATACCTTGATTCTCAACAAACTGAGGGAAATACTTATCTACTCTGCTGCATCACCCTTTCCTCTTCAAGGGAAAACCAACGCAAGCTCAAGAGGTAGCAAGAAGGATTTCTGGCGCCGTTGCCGGGGAGGATACATAGCAAGATCAAGCATACCAAGTACCCATCACAAACTCATCTCTTCCATTTACTTTATTTGCCTTTTTCCTCTCGTTTTCCCCTCCCCCATTTCTAATATGATTTTCAGAAAATACCAAAAAGATTTGCCGTTTTATTCGCCTTGTTCTTGTCGGATCTCTTTTTGTCTACTTGTGTTACCATGTGTCTTCTATTTTCTTGCATCTTTGCTTGCTAAAAATCTATTGATATGGATCCTCATACACTTACTAATCTTTTCAAGAGATCCAATTATGATGAACCAATTGCTAGTGAGTTAAGTGTACTTGATTATCTCAATGAAGTTTTGCTTGACATTCGTCAATCTGAAAATTGTGATGAAGTGATTCACGATGTTTCCTTGAATGAAAAGCATGATTGACTGATATTGTTCTAAATTATATTAATATCAGTTGTGCTAATGACATGCAAACCCACAAGCTTGGGGATGCTATATTTGATGGGTTTGCCATGACCACTACTTATTGCAATGATCATGATTGGGGTGATAATGCTTCTTATGATCTCGATAATTTATTTAATACTCTTGATGAATATGATATCGAAAGTGGGTTTGTAAGAGTGTCAACTTTAGGTAAAAATAATCCCACATATTTGTAGAGTGTTCAATCTTATGTTTTTTTTTGATAAAAGTGGGTTTGGAGAGGTCATGACTTTAGTTAATGTTAATCCCACTACACTGGAAGATTGTAAGACTTTTATGCATCTGGATCATGAAAATAATGCTTTATTTGATAGCTATATTGTTGAATTTATTCACGATTCTACTGAAAATTACTATGAGAGAGGAACATATGCTTCTACATATTCCAATAATATTAAGTTTCTTCTCTATGTGTTGGAAATTTTGAAGTTATACTTGTTTTCCCTTCCTATGCTAATTGATTCTTGTTCCCATAATTTACTTGCTCACAAAATACCTATGCATAGTAAGTGGGTTAGACTTAAATATGCTTGCCATGTGATTCATGATGCTTTGTTTATGTTTTAGTTCTTTACCTTTATGGGAGCATCATTGAAATCGTTATGCCTAGCTAGGGGCGTCAAACAATAGCGCTTGTTGGGAGGTAACCCAATTTTATTTTTATGATTTTGTTTTTTCTTATGTTTTTGAGTTCTGCACACATTATTACCACTGTAATAATTGTGTTTTCTTGTTTTAATTAGTGTTTGAGCCAAGTAAGACCTTTGGGATGGTCTACGGTGTTTGCAAGTTTATTTTGCTGAAAAACAGAAACTTTTGCTCTTAGTCCAGGAATATTGTAAATTCACTAGAACATGATTTTGATATGAATTGTTTACAAAATATTGATTTAAAAATTTCCCAGATTGTCCTAATTTTTCAGAATTTTTGGAGTTACAGAAGTATTCGAAGTAAACAGATTTCTACACACTGTTCTGTTTTTGACAGATTCTGTTTTCTTTGTGTTGTTTGCTTATTTTGATGAATCTATGGGTTGTATCTGGGGGTATGAAGCATGGAGAAGTTGGAATACAGTAAATATTACATAAATTTAAATAAAGAATGACTTCACAATAGTACCTAAAGTGGTGATTTATTTTTCATATAGTAACGGATCTCATGAGTTTTCTGTTGAGTATTGTCTTGTGAAGTTTTCTAGTTTTGGGTAAAGATTTGATGGATTATGGATTAAGGAGTGGCAAGAGACTAATCTTGGGGATGACCAAGGTACCCCAATCCATATTCAAGGATACCAAAGAGCCTAAGCTTGGGGATGCCCCGGAAGGCATTGCCCCTCTTTCGACTTTAATCCATTGTAAATTTACTTGAGGTTGTATTTTTATTCACCACATGATATGTGTTTTGCTTGGAGCGTCCTATATGATATGAGTCTTTAATTTTTTAGTTTTCCACAATCATCCTTGCTGCACACATATTTTTAGAGAGACACGCTGAATCGTGAATTTATCAGAATACTCTTTGTGATTTACTTATATCTTTTGAGCTGGGCAATGCTGCTCTAGTGCTTCACCTATATCTTTTAGAGCACGGCGGTGTTGTGTTTTATAGAAATTATTAAACTCTCGTACCTCACTTATATTATTTTTAGAGTTCTTTAAACATCATGGTAATTGGTTTAGGTTATGATTTTAGTCCTAATATAATGTGCATTCCAAGAGGGATATAATAAAAACTTTCATATCAAGTGCATTGAGTATGGTGAGAAGTTGATTCCTTGCATATAGTTTTGACATATGAGATGGTAATATGAGAGTCATGCTAGTAAGTAATTGTGAATTTGAAGGAATACTTGTGTTAAAGCTTGCGATTCCCGTAGCATGCACGTATGGTGAACCGTTATGTGATTAAGTCGGATCATGATTTCTTAATGATTGTCAACCTTTGTGTGGAGCTCGGGATCACGCGATGGTTAACTCCTACCAACCCTTCCCCTAGGAGCATGCGTCTAATACTTTGCTTCGATAACTAATAGGCTTTTGCAATAAGTATCCGAGTTCTTTATGACTAATGTTGAGTTCATGGATTATACGCACTCTCACCCTTCCACCTTTGCTAGCTTATCTAGTACCACGCAACTCTCGCCGGTACATTAAACCCACCTTCCTCAAAACAACCACCATATATTCCTCAAAAGAGCCACCGTATCTACCTATTATGGAAATTTAATAGCCATTCCGAGATATATTTCCATGCAACACCACCATCTCATTTTTATTACACGCACCATCACTTCCATATTTCTTATAGAGTCATATTTTGTTCTAGATATCGAGTTGTAATATTTGAGTTGTAAGTAAATAAAAGTGTGATGATTTGCATTATTAGAGCATTGTCCCGTGTGAGAAAAGGATGATGGAAGCTATGATTCCCTCACAAGTTGGGATGAGTCTCCGACTTTACAAAAAATAAAAGAGGCCAACGAAGCCCATAAAAATATAAAAGATGCCAAAGAAGCCCACCAATAAAAGAGAAAAAAAGAAAAAAAAATGAGAGAAAGAGAGAAGGGACAATGCTACTATCTTTTCCCACACTTGTGATTCAAAGTAGCACCATGTTCTTCATAGAGAGTCTCCTATTTTGTCACTTTCATATAACTAGTGGAGTTATGTCTTTTGCACAACCACTTAGTTTCCTTTTTGACCTTCCATACACTTATAGCTCTAGTGCATTTGTTGCATGGCAATCCCTACTCACTCACATTAATATCTATTGATGGGCATCTCCATAGTCCATTTATATGCCCAGTTGCTGTGAGACTATCTTCTCCTTTTTTTGCAACCCGCACCACACTCCATTCCACCTATAGTGCTATATCCATGGCTCGTGCTCATGTATTGCGTGAGAGTTGAAAAGGTTTGAGAACATAAAAAGTGTGAAACAATTGCTTGATTTTCATCGGGGTTGTGCATGATTTAGATACTTTGTGTGGTGAAGATGGAGCATACCCAGACCATATGATTTTGTAGGGATAACTTTCTAAGACCATGTTATTTCGAAAGGAAGCAATTGCCTTATTAGTATTCTTGAAGTATTATTGTTTTATGTCAATATTAGAATTTTGTTTTGAATCTTATGAATCTGAATATTCATGCCATAATAGAGAATATTACATGGATAAATATCTTAGGTAGCATTCCACATCAAATATTCTGTGTTTATCATTTACCTAATCTAGGACGAGCAGGAATTAAGCTTGGGGATGCTTGCTACGTCTCCAATGTGTCTATAATGTTTTATTGTTCCATGCTATTATATTATCTGTTTTGGATGTTTTATATGCATTAATATGTTGTTTTATATTATTTTTGGGACTAACCTATTAATCTAGAGCCTAGTGCCAGTTTCTGTTTTTCCCACGTTTTTGAGTATTGTAGATAAGGAATATTAAATGGAGTCCAACAGAATAAAATCTCTGGAATGATTTTTATTGGACGAGAAGAAACCCAGAAGACTTGGAGTAGGGGGCAGGGCACTTGCCGGGAGGCCACAAGCCTGCAGGGCGTGCCCTAGGGGGGTGGCCGCGCCCCCTAGCTTGTGGGTCCCCTGCAGGTCTCCTAACCCTATTCTTCGGCCTATAAATTCCCAAATATTCCTGTATCGCAAAAGAGAGCCACGAAAATACTTTTACGCTGTCGGAAGCCTCTGTTCCCGTGAGATCCAATCTCGGAGCCTTTTCCGATAATCTGTCAGAGAGGGAATTGATCATGGAGGGCATCTACATCAACTCCATTGCCCCTCCAATGATGCGTGAGTAGTTCACCACAGACCTACGGGTCCATAGCTAGTAGCTAGATGGCTTCTTCTCTCTCTTTGATCTTCAATAACATGTTCTTCATGATCTTCTGTCACATCCCTGGAACCCTAACCAAGGTTTAGCATTGTGCTCATATCTTCTTTGCATTGCATCCAAGAGAATTGCAACAAGAACAAGCAAGTGGTGAAGGAACACTCAAAAACCCTAGCCACTTCTCAAATTCAAAGGAATTATAAACTTGTTCAAATCAATGAACTCAAAATGGCCTCAAGAAAAGTTCAACTTTTCTAATAAATCATGGAAGCAAATAAGCAATGTAGAAAACCATTTTCGTAACACTTTTGGCATTTTAAATAAATGCAAAAAGCTACTGGTTTCATGTTTAAAATTTGAGTTCAAAAACTTTAAGTTTTCAAAAATGTTGAAAACTCCAGGAATGGTTGGATATATTCCAACAAATATTCTGGTGTGTTCAAAATAATTTTAACAAACTATTTTGGAGCTAAAATAAATAGTAAATCAATTAGTTAGCAAAACAGAAACAAAACAGAAAAAAAAGAGGAAGGAATTACGTGTCGCTCACCTCAGCCCAGGCCCAGACGCGTTGTCGTCTTCCTCCTCGCCAGTAGGAGCAGGAGGTGGCCGCCGCGACGCCGCGCGCCTCCACGCAGCTCTCTGCCTGCCTGGCCGCCGCTTCGCGCTGGCAAGCACGGGGATAACCTCCCCGAGCACGTAGCTATCCATTCCCGTGCTCCTTCTTCCACCTCTCCTCTCGGTTCTTCCGATCCCCTCTGCCGCCATTGACACGAGCTCGAGCTCGAGCTGCCCGTGCCCCTAGCCACAGGATCTTCCTCCCGAGTGTGCCATTAGCTCCGCCTCGTCGAGCTGGTCCTCCCTCCAGAAGCCGAAGCCTCCCCGAGCTCTGCAACGCCCACGACACCGTTGTCTTCAACCTTCGGCCGCCGGCAAGCTCTGCTCGATTCGTCGCCCTCAGTGCTTCCCCAAGCCGTCTAAGCCCTCCTCTGCACTCCTCGTGAGCTTGCGCAGCTTTCCCCTAAGTTTTCCCCGTCGATCCCCTCCTCTAGGCCTAGTTCCACCGGAGCCCGACGAGGACCGCCGCTGCAGCTCGTCGCCGGTAGCCCTCCGGTGAAGGGTTGGTCCGTCTGAGGCCACCAGCAGCCTCAGGACGTCACATAGACGCTTTAGGAACCCAGCCCCGCGCGATTTGACCCTCTGATCGATGGCTTCGACGATGGCCGAACTTGGCCGCCGCCAAGCTCGTCGCCGGCGTCGATTCCGGCCACCCCAGCCTCTGGGGTTTGTCCCATCGTGCGCGCCATCGTGTGGCCATTCTCCCCATGGTCTCTGCCGTGAGTTTGGTCGTCGGAGGCAAGTTTCCGATGCCCTCCACCGTACTGGTGGTCGCCGGAGGCTCCCCGTCGGCGAGGACGACCTCGCCGCCGGTGGATCTCAGCTGGCTTAAGCCACTGACGTGTGGGGCCAGCCTGTGGATAATCTGGAATAATAAAAATAAAATCAAATAATCAAGTAAGTCACTGGCATGTGGGTCCGGTGAGGTTAATTAGCTGATTAAGATTAAAACTAATCTAAAACTGACCAGAGTCACTGACCAGTGTGTCCCACTGGTCAGGTTTGACTTTCAACGGCCTGTTGGACCTGCTGATGTCATGCTGATGCAGTAAAGAGTTTTCTGATTTAAAAGAATTACAGAAAAATGCCAAAACTTCTAAAAATCATAGAAATTAATCTGTAACTCCAATGAAAATAATTTATATATGAATAAGTATCAGAAAAATTCAAGGAATCTGAATATGTCATTTTCAAACATGTTTGAAAATGTTACTGAACCCAAACATATGGATTAATGAATAAGCTAACTTTCATAAATACTTTGGAGATGGAATTTGGAAAATATTTAAATCTCACTACAAATGATATGATCAAACACTGTCCAAATTACAAACCAGCAACCTAACATGTCATTCCATGCATGTTAAAAGCAAGTTGATCTGAGCATCAGGTCGAATCAATTAAAATGGTATTCGAGAATACCCCATTCGAAGTGATAGTTGAATTTGATTCAAATCAACTTCAAACCTAATAAATGTTAGCTATAATAGTATACCACTTTGCATCTTCATGCCATGCTCATGCATCATCTTGTTGCATATGTTGTTATTGATTGTTGTCATTCCTTTCGGTAGGCTCCGCTCCTCCGGATTCCACCAAATATCCGACTGACGGATATTGTCCCTCCTCTAAGCAACAAGGCAAGCAACCATTTTGATCATCCCGATAAATCCCATGTTCTTGCTCCTGCACTTACTTATTGCATTAGGATGAAGTGTTTCAAATGCTTTTGCCACGTTAGTTGAACCCACTTCCTTTGCATGACCTATCCTTGTCACAGTAAATAGCTGAAACTTGCAACCTATCATACCTGGTAGTTGTTTGAGCCATGATGTGCCTTATCCTGCTATGCATGCGATGCTTAGAGTTGTGTATGGTCTGTCATCTGGGAGATGAACAAAATTGTCAGAATGTGTTCGGTAAGCAAAGGCCGTGTGTTGAACTGATTTGGTAAAGGTACCGGTGAAAGGCTGTGTAGGAGTACATGGCGGGTTGTTTCATTGGAACCTTCCTTAGGAACTAAGTTCTGTGTATGTAATCCAAGACTCGATACTACCACACGTTGGGATACTTAATTGACCCTCTCGACTTATTAATCGCTTAGTACTCGGTCCAGGAGTTGCAAGTAGTTTCTAGTGTTTATAGTCATGCTGGAGGCCATGCATAGCGCTGACCTGAGAGGTGGGTTGTGATGCGGTAGGCAGTGGCACGGTGTACCAAGTGGCACCCGGATGGTGGGCTTGGGAACCCTGCGCACATCGTTTGAGGCCGTGGCGGAAACCTCGGCCGGACTTCCGTACGGGTTACTCTCAGATAGGCGATAAACCTGGACTAGGTACTAATGTGGTGAACAGTCGTGGCCGACTCCCTCGCTGGGCTTCCGCTTGAAGGTTGCCGAGGTGCATGACGTGCACATGGCGATAAGTGGCGAGAGCGTGTGTGACGAAGTACACCCCTGCAGGGTTATGATCTATTCGAATAGCCGCGTCCGCGGATATGGACTACTTGGAGACATATGTTGTTCATAGATAACTTCAATGGCTACTCATAAAATTGTCAAGATAAGCGTGAGTGTCATGGACGGCATTTCCGTATGGAGATGGAATGATTCCACGATGGGGTATTGTTGTGGTGTTAGTGGACTCGTGTGCGAGAAGTCAAGTTGTAAAAATTATTTAAAAATGCAAGTTGTCTAGCCACAAGTCAAATGCTGGCTTTCCGCATGAAACCCCACAATACCTTATTGATACATTGCATGAGTAGATAGTTATCCTAAAGTCTTGCTGAGTACCTCTGTACTCATGTTTGTTTAATAAATGTTACAGAGGTTGCTAATGACCCTAATGGAGGGTTCTTCATAGACATCGACGACGACGAGTAGCTGGTGTCCCAGCTACGATCTGGCCCTAGGTTGGGTCTGTAGTATAGTCAGGCCATGTGCCTTCTAGTTTCACCTGTCTGTACTCAGACAGTTTTAAACACTTCCGTTGGCTTGTAACTGAATGACTGCTATTATGGGTCGTGAGACCCTTACTGTGTAATATTATGTGTGTGGCTCTTCCGAGCCTCTTAAATAAAGCTTGTATGTTTATGGTTATGTTGTGATGCCATCGATGTATCTATACATATCGGTATGCCATGCGTACGTGTGTCGTACTTGATATGTATGGGGTTCGATTACCTAGCCGTAAGCTTTAGTAGAACTCCTTACAGGGAAATGCCCCTTTGTGGTCCAACGAGCCATGGTAGCTCGCTACTGCTCTGGACACATTGGTTGACCGGCGCGTGTCCTTCTTAGCTGCTGTGTCTGTCTCCTTTGGGGAAATGTCACGCGATGTAATGGAGTCCTGGTAGCTTGCTACGACTCGTCTATATTCGCTGGTGATCGACACCTGCTTTGTTGGGTCATGTATGCATGTCCTTGTGCGGTACTGCCACTTTGGTTTATGGCTAGACTTGTCGATCCGGGTTCTTTGACATTGGAATGCTAGCGACACAATTGCATACGTGAGTCAAAAGGCGCAAACGGTCCCGGCTAAGGTAAGGCTGCAGCCGTGGGGTTAACCGTGCGTGAGACCGCAAAGGGATGCGATGTGTTACAGGCTGGATTCCTATGGCTTAGGATCGGGGTCCCGACATCTTCATGGAGATCTATCCGTTGTAATACTCTTTTGCGGTGTGTTTGTCGAGATCCGATGAATTGTGAGTTTATGTTTAGATTATCTATGAATATTATTTGAGTCTCTTCTATTATTATATGAATGGTTTCATATCTTAGCAAGTCTCTTCGAGTTATTAGTTTGGTTTGGCCAACTAGATTGGTTACTCTTGCAATGGGAGAAGTGCTTAGTTTTGGTTCAATCTTGCGGTGTCCTCACCCAGTGACATAGTAGGGGTAGCGAGGCACGTATTGTATTGTTGCCATCGAGGATAAAAAGATGGGTTTTTCATCATATTGCTTGAGTTTATCCCTCTACATCATGTCAACTTACTTAATGCGTTACTCCGTTCTTCAGGAACTTAATACTCTAGATGCAGGAAAGAGTCGGTCGATGTGTGGAGTAATAGTAGTAGATGCAGAATCGTTTCGGTCTACTTGACACAGACGTGATGCCTATATGCATAATCATTTCCTTGGATATCTTCATTATTATTCACTTTTCTATCAGTTGCTCGACAGTAATTTGTTCACCCATCGTATTATTTTCCTTTATGAGAGAAGCCTCTAGTGAAACCTATGGCCCCGGGGTCTATTTTCCATATTATACTTTCGGATCTATAAACCAAAAATACCTAAAATATCTTGCTGCAATTTATTTACTTTTTTCTGCAATCTTTTATATCTATCTCTATCAGATCTCAACCTTGCAAATAACTCTAAAGGAATTGACAACCCCTTTTTAGCGTTGAGTACAAGTGTTTGATTGTTTGTGTGGGTACTACGATTGTGGCTTTGCTTGTTCCTCCTACTCGATTCATACCTTGGTTCTCAACAAACTGAGGGAATTACTTATCTACTTCGATGCATCACCCTTTCCTCTTCAATATGATATTTGATGAAGGCTCACAATCATAAAATATGTCCCGGATAGTGTATTTATATGTGAGTCTCCTATCCTTTATCAAAATCTTTCTTAGATTGCAACAATGACTAATAATATGTTTGTTTACTATCAACAACCTTTATCACGTATACCCTTTTTGTGTGAAGACATTACTTCTCATGGGACGAGCATATGATCTCTATCTTTCTTTCTATTGACATGCTATGATGATGGGTGCCCACGGATAAACCACAAAAACTAAACTAATCTTTATTATATAACTCGCATACTCGATTATAAGGATAGAAGGAACTGAAAGAAAAAATTCTAAGCAAAGCAAATCTGAAAGTTATTTCTCTAAATCACGAAACAACTAAGGATCAAAATAAGATAGATAGTAATGATGGAAGTCATGGTGATACGATACTGGGACACCTCCCCCAAGATTGGAACAAGCCAACGGTGGTGCCCATACCCATGTACTCAAGCGTCTGCTTTAGGTCATGGTGGTAGTGTAGCGGTATGTCCTTATTACTCTAGGGCGTAGACTCCCCGTCATAGAAATAAAATTTTGTCTGGGGAGTCCTAAAACCAACATCCAAGCTCATCCTCTAAAGCCTATATTCATACTCACAATTTTGACCTTGAAGTTCATAGCTTTGATCTTGGAGGTGATCGATCCAATATTGATGCTTAGAGAGAATCTCCACCACGTTCTTGGTATCTAGCTTGTTCTCCCAGATGAAAATCGTGATCATGGTGTGGTTAGTGATACGTCTCAAACGTATCTATAATTTTTGATGGTTTCATGCTGTTATCTTGTCATCTTTGGATGTTTTATGTACCTTTTATATCTTTTTTGGGACTAACTTATTAATTCAGTGCCAAGTGTCAGTTCCTGTTTTTTTCTATGTTTCTGGCTCTTTTCATATCTGATTTTGGAACAGAGTCCAAACGGAATAAAATCCCCGAAATGATTTTTTCCCGAACGAAAGAAGATCACGGGGCTTGTGGGCACAGCCAGGAGGGCTACAGGGAGCCCACAAGCCCCCACTCCGCCACCAGGGGGCGGCGGTGGGCAGGCTTGTGGCCTCCCTGGCGCCCCCTGACCTAGATCTTGCGCCTATATATTCCCACAAGCCCCCCTCCAATGACTCGTGAGTAGTTCACTTCAGACCTACGGGTCCGTAGTTAGTAGCTAGATGGCTTCTTCTATCTCTTAGATCTTCAATACAAAGTTCTCCATGATCTTCATGGAGATCAATCCGATGTAATCTTCTTTGGCGGTGTGTTTGTCGAGATCCGATGAATTGTGGATTTATGATCAGATTATCTATGATATATATTTGAGTTTTTGCTGATTTCTTATATGCATGATTTGATATCCTTGTAAGTCTTAGGTTTTGTTTGGCCACTAGATCCATGATTCTTGCAATGGGAGAAGTGCTTGGTTTTGGGTTCTTACCGTGTGGTGACCTTTCCCAGTGACAGTAGGGGCAGCAAGGCACACATCATGTAGTTGCCATCAAGGGTAACAAGGTGGGCTGTGTCGTAGAGATGAGATTGTCCATCTACATCATGTCATCTTGCTTAATACGTTACTCTGTTCTTTTGGACTTAATACACTAGATGCATGCTGGATAGCGGTCGACGTGTGGAGTAATAGTAGTAGATGCAGAAAGTAGCGGTCTACTTGTTTTGGACGTGATGCCTATAGATATAATCATTGCCATAGATATCGTCATGACTTTGCGCAGTTCTATCAATTGCTCGACAGTAATTTGTTGACCCATCGTCTACTTGCTTTCATGAGAGAAGCCACTAGTAAACACTACGGCCCCCGGGTCTATTCACACATATCGTTTCCACTTTTGCTTTTACTTTGCTTTGTTACTTTGTTGCTTTCAGTTCTCACTTGGCAAACCATCTATAAGGGATTGACAACCCCTTCATAGCGTTGGGAGCAAGCTTTTGTGTTTGTGCAGGCACTTCTGATACTCCTTCACTGGATCGATACCTTGGTTCTCAAAACTGAGGGAAATACTTACCACCGCTGCGCTACATCACCCTTTCCGCTTCGAGGGAACACCAACGCAAGGCTCCAAGGCCATGGGGGAAATCCTTTGCATATTTGCCTAGGAAGTCCCTTAAGGCGTAGCCGTAGCAGAAGGATTCCTTGTGCCGTCGACACACCTATTTCTAGCGTCGTTGGAAGGTCTTTTGTTGCAGTAGCAGAAGTATTTCTGGCGCCATTGCCGGGGAGGAGAGATCTATCCAATTAGGTCTCACAAACTCATCTCTTGCATTTACTTTTTTTGCCAGTTGCCTCTCGTTTGCCTCTCCCCCACTTCACAATTGCCTTTTTCGTTTGCTTTTTTTCGTTTGCCTTTTTCATTCGCCCTTTTCTCTCGCTTGCTTTCTGTTCGCTTGTGTGCATGTGCCTTCAATATGCTTGCATCTTCGCTTGCTAAAAATCTAGTGATATGGATCCTCATCCACTTGCTAATCTTTTCAAGAGGTCCAACTATGTTGAACCAGTTGCTAGTGAGTTTTGCTTACTAGATTTTCTTTATGGAGTTTTGCTTGAGATGCGTGAATCTAAAAATCGTGATGAAGAAACTTATGAACTGATTCACGAAGGCTCCTTGAATGAAAAGCATGATTGCAATGGTTTCACTACAAATTCTATTAGTGACAGTCATGCTAAGAATATGCAAAACCCTAAGCTTGGGGATGCTAGTTTTGCTATGTCCACTACTTGTTGCAATGATCATGAGTGGGGCGATGATTTTTCTTATGATCTTGAAAATTTGTTTAAGCCTCATGATGAATATGATATTTGCAATATTATTGAAACTGGGTTTGGAGAAGTCATGACTTTAGTTGATGATAATCCCACTATTTTTGAAGAGCGTCAACTTTGCATTCATGTGGATCATGAAAAGAATATCCTATGTGACAGTTACATTGTTGGATTCGAATATGATCCCACATGTAATTATTATGAGAGAGGAAAATATGGTGGTAGAAACTTCCATATCACTAAATTACCTCTCGTTATGTGGAGATTGCTATTGTCTCTTTCTTCTTCCTTGCATATGGCAACTATTGATTGTCTTGACAATCTGTTTTCCTAAAAAATGTCTATGCATAGGAAGTATGTTAGACTTAGATGTGATTTTCACATGCTTTATGATGCTCTCATTGTGCTTCAATTCTCGTCTTTTGCGTGAGCATCATTGATTTATCAATGCCTGGCTAAGGGCGTTAAACAAAAGCGCTTGTTGGGAGGCAACCCAACGAATCTATCCTTTTCCTTTCTGTTTTGTGTTTTCCACACTTTCATAATTCTGTTATGATTGTGTTTTTTGTGTTTCTTTTTGCGTTTGTTCCAAGCAAAACCGTTATGATTAGTCTTGGGGATGATCGTTTGGTCATGCTGGAAAAGACAGAAACTTTCTGCTCACGAAAATAATGTTCATTTTTTTCTGTAAGAGCTTTTGAGTAGATTATTTTTGCTGCTGATTGCGTCACAAATTCTTCAGACTGTCGTCATGTTTCAGAGTTTTTGAAGTACCAGAAGTATACAAAATATACAGATTCCTACAGACTGGTCTACTGTTAACAGATTCTGTTTTTGTTGTGTTGGTTGCTTATTTTGATGAAACTATGGATAGTATCGGGGGGTATTAGCCATGGAAGATTGAAAATACAGTAACCCAACATCAGCATAAGTAGAATTTGAGTTTGCTACAGTACCTAAGGAAGTGGTGGTTTGCTTTCTCATACTAATGTTATCACGAGTTTCTGTTTAAGTTTCGTGTTGTGAAGTTTTCAAGTTTTGGGTGAAGTTCTTATGGACAAAGAGATAAAGAGTGGCAAGAGCTCAAGCTTCGGGATGCCCAAGGCACCCCAAGAGATTCAAGGATTTTGTAAAAGCCTAAGCTTGGGGATGCCCCGGGAAGGCATCCCCTCTCTCGTCTTCAATCCATCGGTAACGTTACTTGGGGCTATATTTTTATTCACCACATGTTATGTGTTTTTGCTTGGAGCGTCTTGTATCGTAGGAGTATTTTATTTTTGTTGTGTCACAATAATCCTTGTTGCACACCTAGAGAGAGAGACATGCACTCACCGTGATTTTGTCGAGCTTCACTGATATCTTTTGGTAGACAATTCAGCTCACATGTGCTTCACTTATATCTTTTGAGCTAGATACTTTTGCTCTGTGTGCTTCACTTATATATTTTAGAGCACAATGGTGCGTGGCTTGGTAGTTGATCATGCTTTGAAAGTAGTCTCCAAAAGGGGTAGTTATCCAAAGGGATACAAAAACTTCCACCTTCATGTGCATTGAATAGTTAGAGAAGTTTGATTCATCTCAATTAGTTTTGAGTTGTGGTTTTTGTAATATTGAAGTCATTCTAGTAAGGTGTTGTGGATCTAGAAATACTTGTGTTGAAGTTAGTGATTCCCGTAGCATGCACGTATGGTGAACCGCTATGTGATGACACCTGAGCATGATTAGTCTATTGATTGTCATCCTTTGCGTGGCGGTTGGGATCGCACGATGGTTTATACCTACCAACCCTTCCCCTAGGAGTATGCGTTGAATGCTTTGTTTCGATTACTAATAAAACTTTTGCAACAAGTATATGAGTTCTTCATGACTAATGTTGAGTCCATGGTTTAGATGCACTTTCAACTTCCACCATCACTATATTCTTAGTGTCGTGCAACTTTCGCCGGTGCACAAAACTCACCATTAGCCTCCCTCAAAACAGCCACCATACCTACCTACTATGGCTTTTTCAAAGTCATTCCGAGATATATTACCATGCAACTACCACCATGACATGTGCCATCACGTCTACATTGCCATTGCATGATCATAAGATAGCTAGCATGATGTTTCCATTAATGTCTATGCCATGCTAGATCATTGCCACGGTACACTACCGAAGGCATTCCATATAGAGTCATCATTGCTCTAAGTTTTGAGTTGTAAGTGTGATGATCATCATTGATGGAGCATTCTCGCATGTGAGGAAATAAAAGAGGCCAAAGAAGCCCACCAAAAGAAAAAGAGGCCAAAGATCCCACCAAAAAAATAAAAAAAATGAGAGAAAAAGAGAGAAGGGACAATGTTACCACTTTTCCACACTTGTGCATATTAAGCACCATGATCTTCATGATTGAGAGTCTCTCGTTTTGTCACCACCATATAGCTAGTGGGAAATTTTCATTTTATAACTTGGCCTGTATATTGCAATGATAGGCTTCCTCAAAATTGCCTTAGGTCTTCGTGAGCAAGCAAGTTGGATGCACACCCACTAGTTTTCTTTAAGAGCTTTCACATACTCTTAGCTCTAGTGCATCATTTGTATGGCAATCCCTACTATTTCACATTGATATCTATTGATGAGCATCTCCACAGCTCATTGATATGCCTAGTTAATCTGACCATCTTCTCCTTGTTCTGTCTTGCAACCTCCACCACGCTCCACACCATCTATAGTGCTAAAACCATGGCTCACGCTCATGTATTGCGTGAGAGTTGAAAAGGTTTGAGAAAGTAAAGGTGTGAAACAATTACTTGGCCAATACTGGGGTTGTGCATGATTTAAATTCGTTGTGCAATGATGGTAGAGCATAGCCAGACTATATGCTTTTGTAGGGATAACTTTCTTTTGGCCTTGTCATTTTGAAAGTTCATGATTACCTTGCTAGTTTGCTTGAATTATTATTGTTTCCACGTCAATAGCAAACTATTGTTTTGAATCTAATGGATCTGAACATTCACGTGACATAAGAGGAGTTACAAAGGACATCTATGCTAGGTAGCATGAAAGCATCAAAAATTCATTCTTTATCACTTCCCTACTTGAGGACGAGCAGGAGTTAAGCTTGGGGATGCTTGATACGTCTCAAATGTATCTATAATTTTTGATGGTTTCATGTTGTTATCTTGTCATCTTTGGATGTTTTATGTACCTTTTATATCTTTTTTGGGACTAACTTATTAATTCAGTGCCAAATGCCAGTTCCTGTTTTTTTCTGTGTTTTTGGCTCTTTTCAGATCTGATTTTGGAACGGAGTCCAAACGGAACAAAATCCCCAAAATGATTTTTCCCGAACGAAAGAAGATTAGGGGGCTTGTCGGCCAAGCCAGGAGGGCTACAGGGAGCCCACAAGCCCCCACTCCACCACCAGGGGGCGGCGGTGGGCAGGCTTGTGGCCTCCCTGGCACCACCCTGACCTAGATCTTGCGCCTATATATTCCCTAATAATCAGAAGAAAAAAAACTCAGGGGATCCACGAAAATACTTTTCTGCCGCCGCAAGCTTCCGTTTCCGCGAGATCTCATCTGGAGACCCTTCCCGGTGCCCCATCGGAGGGGACTTTCGAGTTGGAGGGCTTCTTCATCATCATCATCGCCTCTCCAATGACTCGTGTGTAGTTCACTTCAGACCTACGGGTCCGTAGTTTGTAGCTAGATGGCTTATTCTCTCTCTTGGATCTTCAATACAAAGTTCTCCATGATCTTCATGGAGATCTATCCGATGTAATCTTCTTTGGCGGTGTGTTTGTCGAGGTCCGATGAATTGTGGATTTGTGATCAGATTACCTATGATATATATTTGAGTCTTTGCTGATTTCTTATATGCATGATTTGATATCCTTGTAAGTCTCTCCGAGTCTTGGGTTTTGTTTGGCCAACTAGATCTATGATTCTTGCAATGGGAGAAGTGCTTGGTTTTGGGTTCACTACACCATGACACCGAATTCCCTACTGACGTGTGTTGGCAAAACTCAGTTTTGCCAACCGACTGTTGGTCAGGATAACTTCTATCAAACAGTCGGTCGGCAATACTCACATCCGATGACCAACATTCGGCCAGGAATGCTGAAATGTATACCGTTGATCTGTTGGTCGGTAAAAGTTACGTTACTATCAAACTGTTGGTCGGCAAATAATGTCTATCGACTGTGGGTAGCCAATTGGGCTGCCCAAAATACCCGCGTGCGTGCCTACGAAACTAAACGCGCAAAGCCCATCCAAATTTTCTGGCCCTCGTCCCCACAGCCCACCCTAATCTCTTTGCCCCCTCTACCTTATCCCTTTCTCTCCCGATCTGAGCGGTGGCGGCGGCGACTCCCATCCTCTTCCTCCACTCCTCTCCCTGAAATCAAGCTCTGCCCCGAAGCGTAGGAAGGTCACCGCCATGATGCAAAGGAAGGTCTCATCGTCCCATCGATTTGGATGCATGAAGCAGTCGAGCTCCACCCTGAAGTGGAGGAAAAGGTACGTACGCCGTCGTCGATCTCGGCGCATCTAGCCATGGCGGGCTTGCCCCTCTTGCATGGCTCCTTTGCACGGAGCGCTAGCAGCCCATACGACGTAGATCCGTCGTCCCTTCGTCCGTCCCACGCGCTGGCCGATGGCTGCGGCACTGTTCCGTTCAGCCCCACCTACCGTATGCGATGACACACACTACCATGCCGTTTTGTTGCAGCCAGACCGCTGGACCTGCCCTCGTGCTATGGGCGGATGCTCGTTCTGCCTGGTGGTTGCTCACTCTCGGCGACTACACATTCATCCTGGTGGTGTCGCTCTGCCCGCTATGTTGCCTTATTCCCAGTGGCTTTGCCATAGACCACTACCTATAACCAGTGAGTCCTGCCCGTTTCTTTAAATTTGAAGTGCAACTATAGGCATATCTTGTTTATCTTGAATTAAATATTTGCTACTTTGTATTAGAACTATTCATTCTTCTTGGCATTCAGTAAATTATATTTTGGTACTAGATCATAGTTGTTTGATTATTGGCAAATAATGATTCTTTACCTATTCCTTTTTCTTCTGTAGATTGATCTGACAACATCGAGAGGAAGCAGCTGCGCACGGAGGAGGTCATCCGCGAGCCCCGCATCCTGATTGTCGACCTTGCCCACATAGCAAGTTGTCGCTGCTGGCCGAGGTTGCCCATGTCGACACCGCCCCCGCTGGCATGCAGCTCATTCTTCTCGAGGACATGGTACTCCCTTCCTCCCCTCTCTTAATGTCGAGATGTGTTGATTTGATAGGGTCGTTTGATTCGGTGCTTGCAAACAAGGAAGACTATGAGTCATTCGATCATGCGATGGCCTAGCAGCGTATATACGTGTTAGATTTACGCTTTGCTGATTGATGCACAAGGGGAGCTATGCAGTTACCCTGAGAGAACTTAAATTACTTGTAGAATTGTCGTTGCAATGTTATTGTTCCTCTTTTTTTGATTTGTGTAAACGGAATGGGATGATAGTTTTCTCACGTTGTTAAATGCTCACAAATTACATAGCAGACCTCAGGATGCATGGATGTGGCTAGCAATGGCAGGGGTGCCATCAATCTGGGCTCCCTTATGGTTTCACCTATTTTGTACAATGATGATGGGCTACTCTGTTTTATGTGATATCGGAAGTAGCTTTGGCCCGGGCAAAGAGGAAGACGCTCATGAGTTTCTCAGGTGATACTTTCGATTCTTCATTCTCTTTGGTTAAAATACTATACCTCTCCTTGCCCAAAAATATTGTGTATGCATAAAATGGCACAATTTGAAGCTGAAATGATAGACAACATAATCCAAAAATTCCATGTCCATGTGTTTTGTGATGGCTGTATCAAGTTATGATCAATTCACATGCTTATTTTCTCGTTGAATAATGTTAATAATAGTACACGTACTATTTCTCAAAATTATGTATTAGGCGAGAACAGTTCATATCAATAGCTTGATTAACCAACACTACTAGAAAACTGGTTTTTAACGACGACATATGTGGTTGTTAAAAGTTAAAATGTGGTCGTTGAAAGTCATTAACCACCACAATTTTGTGGTCGTAATAGGCTCCGTCGTTAAAAGTTTAACGACCACATACATTTTCCCTCGTTATTTTCTAACGATGAGACAATGTGTTGTCGTTAATTGTGAGGAAATAACGACCACAATTCGTGTCTTAGCGACCAGTTTTATCATAACTAAATTTATTTTTATTGGTTGCTAAAATATCACTATCGAGTACTTTCGTGGTTCTCTCAAGTTTTGAAGATTACCAACCACTCCAATTAAGAAACAAAACAATCTGAACAATCAAAGTATCATAGCCTGATTTTATTGATCAAAATCATATGTACTGAACATGATCCTCTCGTACAATTCTGGAGATAAAATACCATTCAGAAATTATGAACCAAAAAAATCTCTAGACAACTCTTGTAGTTATTATCTCTAACAAGAAATCATGCAACAACGGGAAAAGAGTTTGTCTTTCATAATCTTCGGCCGTTAGATACCATCATCAGTCCGTGCATTCAAGTGCATATCATTCTTCATGAATTACTACAAGACCTCTTGATGCTTGTATTACGGTGGACAATCTGTTCTGCCAAAACATAAATGATTTATACGTCAGTACAATTAACCCTTTGGGACTTTGCTAAATTAAATCAAAAGAGGAAAATTATACAACGAAGTGTCTGTTAGTATATATATAAGCAGTATACATTATGTACACGTTTTGTTGCTGCTCAATAATAATGAATTGCTTACGTCAACGCATGTCCAGAAATAGGAGTAAATTCGCTATCCATGGACGATGTCATTCTGCAATCAAGCACTTTAAATACACTTTTCAGTTCAGTCAAGCCAAAATTATCAATCCTGTACATGATAACAAGAAATAATGTAGTTAAAAACATTGTCCTTCCTTTCGAATCTTGCAAGTTAAAATATGTATATTATGTACACGCATCTCCAAGCAGCACTTAGAAGAATGACATCAAATTCTGTAGGAACCTGCATCCATGTTTGCATCTTCATTTTCAAAATGAAAAATTGCAAACAAAAGTGGTTAAGTGATGAATACAATTAATTACTCACTTGCGTCACGGCGGCTTGTGCACGTCCGAGCAATGCTCACGCTGCCACGCAAGATATGTCCTGTTCATGGTATGCAAAGACGACACCCAAATTCAGAATGAGCTAACATGTCGTACTATGCATCATCTTGGACATCATGCTTACTTGTGCATTTTGCTGCCGTTTTTCGTCGAGATGACGTCGTACATCAGCGCTGCCTCTTTGGTCGCGTCGTGATTTCCAAACAGTGCTTCCTCACGGTGTCCGCGGCCGCCGCCGCCGAGATAGCAGTGCGTGGCCTGCTCCGACGAAGACAGCGGAGGAGGATACCCATGGGCGCTGGATCTGGCTGACATCGCCTGGAACCCGGCCAGAATCAACCGATACCCAAGATATCGAGACGAAAATTACTCTCTAAACACAACAAAATTAACGACGGGCAGACCTGGGAGGTGTGGTAGAGTTACTTTGGACATGGGACTAACACATCGTACCAATAACAACCGAGAATTTTTCGTTCTTCGTCGTTATTGCCCTAATATCCAGTAGTGCAATGTGTATCTCATTTGAAGTTGAATACTAATTCTAACTCTGTTGCAGTTTGTATCGCCATTTGATCTTATCGGTCCTATGTTAAGGAACAATGGCTATCTATTGTTGTCCTGCAGTGGTGGTCTCAACCAGATGTGCGTCAACGTAAGTACAACTTGTGCCAATCTCAATGCATCTACATCGTTGTCTATATTTCCGAGCCATTGTTTTTGTTCAAATGCCAAAACTGAACAATGAAAGTTTCATTGTTAAATCAGTATGTGATATGGTGATGGCTGCAAAATACTTGAATGTCACACTCATCATGCTAGATTTGTATAAAACTTGATTTTAGACGCATATGATCGAAAGTAACAATGAGCTACTGTTGTACTGTTGTATGCATATATGTTTTTATTGATTTGACACCAAACATTCAGTAAGGGTTGCTTCTTATGATTTATCCCCTTGAATTTCAAAAAAAATTCTTGTTCATAAGGGTAAATACCAGTTTAGATATTATACCACCCATGGGTCGTCCATAAGTGCATTTTTTGGGAGGTTCATGGTTGATTGACATGCCTAATCGTATTTTATCTAAGTGCATATAGCATCCATTATCAAATACTTGGTGTAATTCACCTGTGACATTTTTATCCTTTTTGTAGGAAAGACATACAAAAGGAGAAAGAAGGAACCTCGAAGATGTCAGTTTGCATTAGTTAGAGATTTTCTATAACGGAGTAAAAACAATGTGTCTTTTAGTTCCCATTTTGTAAACCTGTATGGCATCTTGTCATCTATTTCTAATGCTATCTAGCAAGTCAATTTTAGAGGAGCTTCATTTGGATGCATATAGTAAAAATCTAAATCATATATTCCTAATGCTATCTAGCAAGTCAATTTTAGATTACTTATGGACCCTAAACTGAAAGTGTAATATTATTTGTGACATCTTTTTATGCCAATAGTACTACTTAATTTACCAAGTATTCTTCATTATCCAATATTACTTGTTGCTCCTAATTAATTACTTTTAAATATGCATGTGTGATCTCTTAAACTTATTGTTCTAATTACTGGATACCTTTTGTTTGTACTCCTTGGCGATGCTTATGAATATTCAGCCCTGTGTGTAACATGAGACTTTTATATATGTATGTAGTACTATAACAAATACAAATTTTGGCTTCTACGTACTATATCCTACTAGCATATATATATATATATATATATATATATATATATATATATATATATATATATGGACTACTCACATATGAAATGTTTGCAAAATAAAAAAAGCAAAGAAAATGCAGTTTATGATATTGTATTGTTATAATTGAGACTTTTTTAACTTTTGTAGGAAGCAAAGAAAAGGACAACACTTAAACAAAAGGAGAACACTCACAAGGAACCATGAAGCCAGCATGTCACTTGGATATTTAGCCTTCATTTTGTACAACTCATGTCTCATACTAGCATCTTTTAGCTGTCATTTTTGTGAACCAGATGTATGGTGTCCTATTGGTTATGCTTGGAACAGAGTGTATGTGACAATTAATTAATGCAATAAAAAATGGTTGGTGCATCTGGTGGAGGATTTCTTCATGATTATTATTAGGACACATGAACTATGTATAAGTAACAATCAGTACCATTGGTTAGTTACAACTGTGGTTGGCTAAAAAATGTTGATGATTTGTTGGTCGGCGAAAGAAAACATCACATTGTTGGTCGGCAATACAAATGTCGTCTGAATGTCGGTCGGGAAAGGCCGACGCAAAGCCTAACTGAATGTTGGTCGAGAAAGATCCATGGCTACCCCAACAAATTGTTGGTCGGGAAAGGCCCATGGCACCCCCAACGGACTGTTGGTCGGGAAAAGCCCATGACAGGCCCAACAGACTGTTGGTCAGGAAAGATACTCTATAGCCATCAAACAGTCGGTCGGGAAAAATATGTCGGTCGGGAAAGGGCTTTCCCGTCTGGACTTATCCCAACAGACACGATCAGTTGGCAATAATCTTACCCGACGAACTATTTGTCATCGAATGTAGTATTTCCAACCAACCTTGTTGTTGGAAATGTAGTGTCGTGGTGTAGTGGTTCTTACCGTGTGGTGACCTTTCCCAGTGATAGTAGGGGCAGCAAGGCACACATCGTGTAGTTGCTATCAAGGGTAACAAGGTGGGCTCTGTCGTAGATATGAGATTGTCCATCGACATCATGTCATCTTGCTTAAGGCGTTACTCTGTTCTTTTGGACTTAATACACTAGATGCATGCTGGATAGCGGTCGACGTGTGGAGTAATAGTAGTAGATGCAGAAAGTATCGGTCTACTTGTTTTGGACGTGATGCCTATAGATATAATCATTGCCATAGATATCGTCACGACTTTGGCGGTTCTATCAATTTCTCAACAGTAATTTGTTCACCCACCGTCTACTTGCTTTCATGAGAGAAGCCACTAGTAAACACTACGGCCCCCGGGTCTATTCACACCTATTGTTTCCACTTTCGCTTTTACTTTGCTTTGTTACTTTGTTGCTTTCAGTTCTCACTTGGCACACAATCTATAAGGGATTGACAACCCCTTCATAGCGTTGGGAGCAAGCTTTTGTGTTTGTGCAGGCACTTGTGATACTCCTTCACTGGATCGATACCTTGGTTCTCAAAACAGAGGGAAATACTTACCACCGCTGCGCTACATCACCGTTTCCGCTTCGAGGGAACACCAACGCAAGGCTCCAAGGCCATGGGGGAAATCCTTTGCATATTTGCCTAGGAAGTCCCTTAAGGCGTAGCCATAGCAGAAGGATTCCTGGTGCCGTCGACACACCTATTTCTGGCGCCGTTGGAAAGTCTTTTGTTGCAGTAGCGGTTAGCACTCAGACCACACTCCACCATCCCTTAGCACTTGAAGATCTCATGTTCCACCACTACAAGCCTGGCCTTCTCGCTTACCTCCTTCTAGGGACCTTGGACATCCTCGATGTGATGCACCCCTTCATGCATATCAATGGTTTGAGGGTGCTTCCTCACCTCCGGCAGGTAGGGGTCGATGACCTTCTCGAAGAACTTGTCCTTGGAAGGACTTGGTGAAGTCATGGCGATCTAAATTTGTTAGAAAAACAGCTCAAAACTAGAATAGAGGAAAATCCTGCGATACGGTGGTCAAAACACATGGGAGTATATATAATGAATTTTTCCAAGTAATAATACGTGCTCGAGAAGAATTTGGAGTCTCGGAGGCGCACGAGGGCCTCACAAGCCATCACGGCGCTGCCATGGGGGCGCACCCTGATACATCTCCGTCGTACGTACTTTTCCGAACTCTTTTGCCTTGTTGTGAACTCTAATTCGCATGATTTGAATGGAACTAACCCGGACTAACACTGTTTTCAGCAGAATTGCCATGGTGTTGTTTTTGCGTAGAAATAAAAGTTCTCGCAATGACCTGAAAATTTCCGGAGAATTTTTCTGGGATTTATGAAAAATACTCGCGCAAGAATCGGCGGAGGAGTGGAGTCGTGATCCCACAAGCCCACCAGGCGCGGGCCCCCCTGGCCACGCCTGGCAAGCTTGTGGGCCCCACAAAGCTCCACCGCCTCTCAATCCAGCTCTATAAAATCCGTTTCATCCGGAAAAAAAATCAAGGAGAAGAGTTCATCGTGTTTTACGATACGGAGGCGCCGCCACCTCCTGTTCTTCACTTGGAGGGCAGATCTGGAGTCCGTTCTGGGCTCCGGAGAGGGGAAATCGTCGCCATCGTCATCACCAACCTTCCTTCATCGCCAATTCCATGATGCTCTTCACCGTTCTTGAGTAATCTCATCGTAGGCTTGCTGGACGGTGATGGGTTGGATGAGATCTATCATGTAATCGAGTTAGTTTTGACAGGGTTTGATCCCTAGTATCCACTATGTTCTGAGATTGATGTTGCTACTACTTTGCCATGCTTAATGCTTGTCACTAGGGCCCGAGTGCCATGATTTCAGATCTGAACCTATTATGTTGTCGCCAATATATGTGTGTTTTAGATCCTGTCTTGCAAGTTGTAGTCACCTACTATGTGTTATGACCCGGCAACCCCAGAGTGAGAATAGCTGGAACCACTCCCGGAGATGACCATAGTATGAGGAGTTCATGTATTCACCAAGTGTTAATGCGTTGGTCCGATTCTTTATAAAAAGGAGAACCTTAATATCCCGTAGTTTCAATTAGGACCCCGCTGCCACGGGAGGGATGGACAATAGATGTCATGCAAGTTCTTTTCCCTAAGCATGTATGACTACATACGGAATACATGCCTACATTAGATTGACCAACGGGAGCTAGTTACATATCTCTCCGTGTTATAACTGTTACATGATGAATAGCATCCGGCATAATCATCCATCACCGATCCAATGCCTACGAGTTTTTCCTACTGGTCCTTGCTTTGTTACTCTGTTGCTACTGCTGTTACTCTGTTGCTACTGCTGCTATCATACTACCTTGCTACTGATACTTTGTTGCAGATACTTTATCTTTCGGGTGTGGTTGAATTGACAACTCAATTGCTAATACTTGAGAATATTATTTGGCTTCCCCTTGTGTCGAATCAATAAATTTGGGTTGAATACTCTACCCTCGAAAATTGTTGCGATCCCCTATACTTGTGGGTTATCAAGACTCTTTTCTGGCGTCGTTGCCGGGGAGGCATAGCTATATTCACTGAGTCACTTGGGATTTACGTCTGCTGATCACTATGAGGAATCCGATAGATCCAAGAAATAAAGTCTTGCCCTCAACTACGAGGACAAGTAAGGAAGTGCCATCTAGCTCTGCACTTGATTCACCTTTAGTTATGAGTAAGTTTGCGACACCACCTCCTGCTAGAAATCTTGATATGTCGCATGTGCTTGATGATGCTACTTCTGCTGCCCATGATGCTTATGATGATTCTATGCTTGATACTGATTTTCCTGATGATGCTATGCTTGATACTGCTTTGCCTGATGATGCTATGCTTGATACAGCTTTGCCACTAGGTGCATTCCTTGATGCACAAATTACTAGAGTTGCTGGTAGATGTGATCATACTTCTGAAACTGCTGATACTATTGAAGTAGAACCTGCTATTATGCCTGAATTGCATGTTATGCCTGAGCATTATGTTATGGAGGGAGAGATAGCTGAGGATTTTCTTGCTTGTAAGGATAGCTATGATGTTGAGAAATTACTACTCAAGTGGAAAGAAAAATCTCTGTGACCGATAAGGATTATGAATTCTCTGTCGACCCTGAGTTAATCACTCTGGTCGAATCTGATCCTTTTCTCGGTTATGAGTCTGAAACGGTTGTAGCCCATCTTACCAAAATACACGATATAGCCACCCTATTCACTAGTGAGGAAAAGATCCTCCACTACTACATCCTCAAGCTGTTTCCTTTCTCTCTAAAGGATGATGCTAAGACTTGGTTCACTTTTCTTGCTCCTGTTTGTGTGCGTAGCCCCCAGGAAATGGTCTACTACTTCTCTAAAAAATATTTCCCTGTCCATAAGAAGTAAGCTGCCTTGCAGGAAATATACAACTTTCCTCAAGCTGAAGAAGAGAGTCTCCCACAAGCTTGGGGGAGGCTTGTGCAGCTACTGAATGCTTTGCGTGATCACCCTCTTGAGAAGAATGAAATACTTGATATCTTCTATAATGGACTTACCGAGACTTCCATAGACCACCTAGATAGTTGTGCTGGTTGTGTTTTTAGGGAACGAACTGTAGAAAAAGTTGAGATCCTATTGAATAACATCTTGTGCAATGAGAATGCTTGGACTATTCCCGAACCACCTCCTAAGCCAACTCCGAAGAAAAGGGGTATTCTATTCCTCAGTCCTGAAGATATGGAAGAAGCTAAGAAATATATACGAGAGAAAGGCATTAAATCTGAAGATGTCAAAAATCTACCACCTATCGAAGAGATCCATGGTCTTGATAACCCGATACACGTAGTAGAAGTAAATTCTCTGCGTAGGTTCGATGAGAGTGATATTCCTTTTGATAAACCTGCTAGCTTATGCATGGATAAATTTGATAACTTTGTTGCCAAACAACAGAGTTTCAATGATTATGTTACCAGACAATTGGAATAGAATGCTCGTATGCTCAGTCATTTAAGTGCTTGTGTGGACAGAAATGTCAATGATCTTAAGCTCCTGAGTAAACATGCCTCTATGGTTACTACTCAGGTAGAACAAGTACTTAAAGCTCAAAATGACTTGCTCAATGAGTTGAATGACAATTCTATCAGGGTCGTCACTAGAGGCGGTAGAATGACCCAGAAACCTTTGTATCCTGAGGGTCATCCGAAGAGAATTGAACAAGATTCTCTAGGAGTTAGCACTGATGCACCTAGTCATCCTAGGAAGAAGAAGAAAGATGATAGGAACTTGCACGCTGGCAACCCAGAAGCTGTTACCCCTGAGAGTCCAAACGATGCCTCTGTTTCTGATGCTGAAACACAATCTGGTGATGAACATGAGCCTAATGATGATATCAATAGTGATGTTCATGTTGATGCTCAACCTAGCAACGATAAGGATGTGGAGATTAAACCTATTGATCTTAATAACCCACATCCTAAGAATAGAAGATACGATAAGAATGACTTCACTGCTAGGAAGCATGGTAAAGAAAGGGCACCATGGGTTTAGAAACCCATGACATTTCCTCCCAAACCATCCAAGAAAAAGGATGATGAGGATTTTGAGCGATTTGTTGAAATGATTAGACCTGTCTTTCTGCAAATGTGTTTGACAGATATGCTCAAAATGTCTCCGTATGCTAAGTACATGAAGGATATTGTGACTCATAAGAGGAGGATACCTGAGGTTGAGATTTCCACCATGCTTGCTAATTATACCTTCAAGGGTGGAACTACTAAGAAACTAGGTGATCCCAGTGTGCCCACTATACCTTGCTCCATTAAAGGCAACTATGTTAGAATTGCTTTATAAGACCTTGGAGCTGGTGTTAGTGTTATGCCTCTCTCTCTTTATCGTAGACTTGAACTTGATAAGTTGACGCCCACTGAAATCTCTCTGCAAATGGCCGACAAATCAACTGCTTTCCCTATTGGCATTTGCAAGTATGTGCCTGTTGTAGTTGCTAACATCACTATCTTAACAGACTTTGTTATTGTGGATATTCCTGAGGACGATGCCATGGCAGTCATCCTCGGAAGACCCTTTTTAAACACTGTAGGGGCTGTTATAGATTGCAACAAAGGCAATGTCACTTTCCATGTCAACGGTAATGAGCATACGGTGCACTTTTCGAAGAAACAATATCGAGTACATTGCATCAATACTATCAAAAAAACTTCATCGATTCTTATTGGGAGCTTTGAATGCCCTATTCCTCCTGTTAAGATGAAGTATGATTTCCTTGTTGGGGAGATACACATCCCCATTAGTATGAGAAAGCAAACCACCACTTCCTTAGGTACTGTAGCAAACTTAAATTCTACTTATGCTAATGTTGGGTTACTGTATTTTCAATCTTCCATGGCTAATACCCCCCCGATACTATCCATAGTTTCATCAAAATAAGCAACCAACACAACAAAAACAGAATCTGTTAACAGCATGCTCTATCATCCTTGCACAACAAATTTAAATCATGCACAACCCCGGTATTAGCCAAGTAATTGTTTTCACACCTTTACTTTTTCGACTCTCACGCAATACATGAGCGTGAGCCATGGTTTTAGCACTATAAGTGGTGTGGAGTGTGGTGGAGGTTGCAAGACAAAAAAGGAGAAGATGATAACATTAACTAGGCATATCAATAAGCTGTGGAGATGCTCATCAATAGATATCAATGTGAATGAGTAGGGATTGCCATACAAATGATGCACTAGAGCTAAGAGTATGTGAAAGCTCTTAAAGAGAACTAGTGGTTGTGCATCCAACTTGCTTGCTCATGAAGACCTAAGGCAATTTTGAGGAAGCCTATCATTGGAATATACAAGCCAAGTTATATAATGAAAATTTCTCACTAGCTATATGGTGGTGATGTAGCGACCCGACTCAAGACGAGTCAAGTCTCTCGTGTTTCCGTACCATCCCAAGATCATGCTGGTACACACTCAGTACATAATGTATATATTCAAGAGTTCAATCACACAGCTTTATTAACCGAAATCTCATAAAGAGTACTTTATTACAATAAAGGATTACAATAAAGTGGTTGAAGGCCATCTCATGAGATATCTAACGAAGACTAGCGGAAGCATCAGGTAGACGAGTCCATCCCACTCTAGGGCATGTCGCTGAGCGTAGATCGTAGCCTCACTCCTGGTCGGAAAAGTACTCTACAACATGATACGTTGCAGCCGTGTAGGTCAGCATATGGAATATGCCGGCAAGACATCAACGAGAGGAGTAAAATAATAAGCAACTATCTCTACATGCATATTTGGTAGGTGGGGCTATAAGTTTTGCATAAAGCTAGTTTTATCCTACAACAAGAGGGGCTGGAAGAAAAATATTACTACATTGTTTGTTGTTAACGAGATGGTTCCGCCAACCAATTCTTGTACCCGAATAGTTGTTAACACCCACAGCATTATTAAGTTGTGTCGAGAGTTCAAGGGAATTTCAATGCCTTCGGCTCAAGTTGTCCATGACCGTGGACACGGCTAATCGATTAGGTTGGGCACTCTGCAGAGTTTTGCACACATTCCCCACAAGATTTGATCGCCTCCGTGTATGTCCTCGCACTTCAGGGTGTTTGAAGACCGGATGATCAAAACATGGTCTTTCAACGGGTCCCTCTGAATCCGTGTCGGTGCCCATCCATTCCTACCGCTCTTCTACATCTGCTAGCACCGCCTGTCCAGAGTCGCCGCGTTGTCCAACCAAGCCAGAGCCCATAATGACTTGTGGCTGTGCAGGTAAGCCTTGGGTCTTGAAGTCTCCGTCCGTCTCTTCGAGCCTGGGTGAAGCTTTCCGCAGGATGTCATGGCCGTCTCCAGCATCCCGGGCCATCCACTGGTTTCTCCAGGGAGCCGATCAACCATCCTTCACCCAGAGTTGCATTGCGTCCGAGGTCTTGAAAATCTTGTCTTCACCGGTCTTGATTATTTAATCAACCTCGCATCACTCGTGTTATGCACTCAACCGAAAACCCGTCTACTCAAGCATAGCAATAAGAAATTTGTCGTCCCGGGGCCAAGTATCGGGGTTGCTGTGTGCCTACCACATGATACTACAACCTATACTAAAATTTCCAAGTACCTAGGCAGCATGCAATTGGGCAAAGAAAGGTGAAACTACCATGCATCGAAAACATAGGAAAATATAATGATCAAAAATGACTTGCCTTGATGATAGTTGTCTTGATCGAGCGCTTCTAAGTAACAAGCTTCGCACTCCAGGTGATCTACCGATACAAACAAAATACACACCATAAGCACTACAATCAAGCAACAAGTAAAAATAACATGCCGAGTAAAAGTTTGCTATGGCCTAAGTGAAAGAATTCAATACACGTCACTAAGGCAGAAACTTGTTTCTGTTAAAAACCCAAGTAAAAATATTTAAACAAAATTTGAAACTTCTACCACAGTAATATACAATCACTAGGAAGCAGTAGCAAAAAGAATCAACTCAAAATAATTTTTTAAACTCCTGGAATAAGCAAAACAAGGTTTAAACTAAATCTGATCTAATTCATATTTGAAAATATCAAACATATACAAATTATATATTTTTAAAAACTACAGAAAAATTGGGATCTACTAGAACAAGAATCAACATCATTGGACTTCGGGATCAAAAACTATGGTCAAAACAAAACTGAAACTTTGCTGTTTTTGGAACTTGACAGAAAAAGAAAAATAATTGCTAACAGACAGGGGGGGGTACACGTGGCGCTCTGTGAATGGCTGCGGGGGTGTGTGATGCTAGTGTTAGGAGCAAAGGCTGAAGCCTAACAAGAACCCGCTGGCTAAAAGTTAAGTGAAATAAAACCAGAGCGGTTTTTGTTAGAAAACCGAAGGGGTATCTAGGAACTAATCTAACGCGTACGTGAATGATCCAACGGTGCTGGAGGGAGATGGAGGTGCTCACCGGCAGGATGAACTCCGGCAGGAGCTTGACGGCGGCGGCGGCTCGGGCGAGGTCGGGGACGGCGGTGCAGGGGGTCTCCGGCGACGGCGAGGGCTCCAGAGGGTGCGGGCGAGGGCGGCGAGCGTGATGGTGTCGTCGGGCGGAGTCGGGGTGGCCGGAGGCGGCTGCGGTGAGTGGCCGAAGTTGGTGAGCTTCGGTTGACTCCGGCGAGGGCAGCGGCTGGGCGGCTTGGGGGGCGGCGGCTCGGCGTGGCGGTGGGGAACGGGATGTGGGCGGCCGGGGCAGCTTATATAGGCGGGGTGGGGCTTGGGAAGGGAAGGGGCAGGGGCATCCCGGGTGGATCCCGGCGATCCTCGGAGGGGTCGGGGTCGGTCTCAGTTTTAGGAAAGGGGAGGAGGGAGATGACCGAGGGGAGGGGCAGGTCGGGCGGTGGGGCCTACCTGGCAGGGAGAGGGAGGGGGCGTTGGGGGTGCGGGCGGCCGTTCCGAAAGGGAATCGGATCCCAGGTCTTGGGGGATCCGGCCGAGTGTTATAAAGCGCCGCTGCGGTTTCCTTTTTAATAAAAAATCTTTCCTAATTCTAGTCTTTTTCCGAAATAGAAAATAAAAGAGAATAAAAAGGAAACAAATAAAATATTTAATATGGGGTATTATATACCAAAAAAATCAGAAAAATATCCTCTACTCGAATAACATTTTTCAAGGCAAAAATAAAACTTTAAAAAAATGTTTTTTTTTCAGAAATTCCCTAAATGCTTTATTTTCTTTTTGCAAATATTTTTGCAAATAAACTTTGGATTTCTTAGCTCCAAATATTTCAGAAATGCCCGCTCTTTGGAGGGTCATTTTCCTCCTCTCTCTCGCGTGCAAGAGAGTATTTTCCCGGCATTTCTCGTGTGAGGAAAAAAAATAGAAAATGCAAAATCAAAAGTCGAAAGAATTCGAATGCCAACTTTATTTCAATCAACATGCATAGATGCTTAGCTACAAAGTAAAACATTCCCAATTAGGAAAATTGGGATGTTACAAACCTACCCACCTTAAGATGAATCTCGCCCTCGAGATTCGGGTTGGCTAGAAAATAGGTGCGGGTGGTCTCGACGAAGATCCTCTTCTCGTTCCCAGGTGGCTTCTTCCTCGGTGTGATGGCTCCACAACACCTTGCAGAACTTGATGATCTTGCTGCGGGTAACTCTGTTGGCAGTCTCGAGAATCCTGAGGGGTTTCTCCTCATACATCAGATCTCTATCAAGCTGTATGGCCTCTAGGGGCACTATATCTCTCAACGGAACATCGGCCATCTCAGCGTGGCATTTCTTCAACTGGGAAACATGGAAGACATCATGAACTCCGGACAATCCTTCCGGCAGTTCCAGTTTATATGCAACTTCGCCTCTACGTTCAAGAATTTTGTAGGGGCCAATGAAATGGGGTGCTAACTTTCCTTTCACACCAAATCTCTTGATTCCTCAAAGTGGAGACACCCGAAGATATGCTCGGTCTCCCACTTCGTACGTTACTTCCTTGCGTTTGCTGTCAGCATAACTCTTCTGTCTGGACTGAGCTATCTTGAGTCGGTCACGAATAAGCTTGACCTTCTCTTCAGAATCTCGGATAAGGTCGGGACCAAAAAGTTGTCGGTCTCCAACTCCATCCCACATCAACGGTGTTCTGCACCTCCTTCCGTATAGAGCTTCGAAAGGGGCCATCTTCAGACTGGTCTGGTAGCTGTTGTTGTATGAGAACTCGGCATAAGGCAAATTTTCATCCCAACTAGACCCATAGTCTAGTGCGCAAGCTCTCAACATGTCCTCCAGAATCTGATTGACTCTCTCGGTCTGTCCATCTGTCTGTGGGTGAAAGGCTGTACTGAACTCCAATCTCGTTCCCAAGGTTTCATGCAGTTGGTGCCAAAATTTTGATGTGAACTGAGTCCCTCTATCTGACATAATGCTCTTCGGTACTCCGAGCAGACATACGATCCTCGTCATATATATCTTGGTCAGCTTGGCACTCGTGTAAGTAGTCTTCACCGGAATGAAGTGAGCTACCTTGGTCAAACGATCGACCACAACCCAAATAGAATCATAGCCAGAACGGGTCCTGGGTAATCCTGTGATCAAGTCCATACCAAGCTTTTCCCATTTCCACTCGGGTATCGGCAGAGGTTGGAGCAAACCTGCTGGCTTCTGATGCTCGGCTTTTACTCGCTGACAAACATCGCATATTGCTACGAACTCGGCAATGTCTTTCTTCATTCCCGTGCACCAAAAACTTTCTTTCAGATCCAGATACATCTTGGTGTTGCCGGAGTGTATTGAGTACGGGGAAACATGGGCCTCCTGAAGTATCAACTTCCTGAGTTCGGGATCATTGGGCACATAGATGCGATCCTCAAACCATAAAGTTCCGTGTTCATCCTCACGAAAACCTTTAGCCTTCCTGTCTTTCATTTTCTACTTAATCTCAGCTATCTACTTGTCTGATTTCTGTGCCTCGCGGATCTTTTCTGTCAAAGTGCACTGAATTTCTAGTGTGGCAACAAATCCTCTTGGAACTATTTCCAATTTGAGCTCTCGGAGGTCATCGACTAACTCCTGGGGTAATCCTCCTGCTATGAGTGTGTTCACATAACTCTTGCGGCTCAACGCATCGGCTACAACATTTGCCTTGCCTGGGTGATAATGCAATCTCATGTCATAGTCCTTGATCAACTCTAGCCATCGCCTCTATCTGAGGTTCAACTCCTTCTGCGTGAAGATATATTTCAGGCTCTTGTGATCAGTGTAAACATCACAACTATTTCCGATCAGGAAATGTCTCCAGGTCTTGAGAGGGTGCACTACGGCTGCTAGTTCCAAGTCATGTGTGGCATAATTCAACTCATGAGGTCTGAGCTGTCTGGATGCATAGGCTACAACTTTACCTTCTTGCATGAGCACTCCTCCGAGTCCTTGACGAGAAGCGTCACAGTAAACCTGGAAATCCTTCCGAATGTTCGGCAATATCAGCACTGGGGCTCTAACCAGACGTTTTTTCAACTCTTGAAAACTGGTTTCACGTTCCTCAGTCCAAACATACTTGGATTCCTTCTTCAATTACTCTGTCATGGGCTTGGCGATCTTTGAGAAATTCTCAATGAACCTCCGGTAAAATCCGGCAAGTCCAAGGAAACAGCGGATCTCCTTGACTGAAGTGGGTGCTACCCATTCGGTGACTGCTGCGACCTTGGCAGGGTCCACTACCATTCCTTCTCCTGAGATGACGTGTCCGAGGAATCCGACTTCCTTCAACCAAAACTCACATTTGCTAAACTTTGCATATAGCTTATGCTCTTGAAGCTTCTCCAGAACTAGACGCAGATGTTCCTTGTGTTCCTCTTCGTTCTTGGAGAATATCAGTATGTCATCGATGAACACCACGACAAACTTGTCCAAGTATTCCATAAATACCTTGTTCATCAGATTCATAAAATATGCTGGAGCATTAGTCAGTCCAAATGACATGACCGTATACTCATACAAGCCGTACCGAGTGGTGAAGGCTGTCTTGGGTATATCCTGTTCACGAATGTTGAACTGATGATTCCCGGATCGAAGATCGATCTTTGAGAATACGCGAGCTCCAACTAACTGATCAAACAGATCATTGATCATCGGCAAGGGATACTTGTTCTTGATAGTCACCTCGTTCAATGCATGATAATCGACAACCATTCTCAAGGACTTATCCTTCTTTTCAACCAAGAGCACTGGGGCTCCCCAAGGTGAAGAACTTGGGCGAATATACCCTTTGTCCAACAACTCCTTAATTTGCTTCTTGATTTCTACCAAGTCATTTGTGGGAATCCGATAGGGTCTCTTGGATATTGGGGTTGTTCCGGGTAATAGCTCAATCAAGAACTCAATCTCTCTATCAGGTGGCATGCCTGGCAATTCCTCCGGAAATACATCTGGGTACTCCTGTACAATCGGTACTTCCTCCTGGACTACTCCCGTGAGAGAGTTTACTCGCTTACTCCGTGTCGGGCGCTGAGACACGTACTTAATCCGCTTCTGCTCGGGGGTGGTGAGCAAAATAGACTTAAGGGCACAATCAATATTCCCTTCATACTTGGCCAACCAATCCATGCCTAGGATTACATCCAATCCCTGGGACTCTAATACGATGAGGTCGGTGGGAAAATTATGGTTCCCGATGTTGAGACTCAAAGCATGGCATCCTATCCCGGCTGTCATCATGCCTCCTGGGGAACTGACCTTAATAGGCTGGCTGAGGGTTCTAGTTGGCAAACTATACTTTTCCACAACTACCCTTGATATGAATGAATGCGTTGCACCAGAATCAAAAAGTACCAATATTGGACGTGAATTTAGCAAAAACTTACCAACCACTGTATCGGGGTGATCATAGACCTCTTCAACATCAATGTGATTCACCTGAGCTCGAGGAAAAGGATTGGGCTTCTTTGCTGCAGAGTTGCCGTTGCCGTTTCCATTTCCCTGCTTGTTCTGGGGACATTCAGTGGCATAGTGTCCCGTCTTCTAACACTTGAAGCAGGTGATGTGATTCAGATCCTTCTGAGCTGGAGCTGAATGCTGCTGAGTGCCAGTACCGCCATTCTTGAAGTTGCTGTTATTGCGGTGGTTCCCATTTCCTCCATGGTTGTGGCCTCCATGGTTGTGCACTGGGTGGTTATGTTGGACGTGTCCTCCAAACTTACCGGATCCAGTCCCGGTATTCCCTGAATAGGGGGTGTAGCGAGGTTTCTGCTGAGTGCCGGAGTTGAACTTTCCAATCCCATACTTCCGCTTGCGGTTCTCCATCTGCTGGTGTTTCCCCTCCAAGATGAGGGCCTTATCCACCAGCTCCTGATAGTTGTTGAAGGTGGCTACAGTCAGATGAATGCTCAGCTCATCATTGAGTCCTTCCAAGAACTTTTCCTCCTTGGCCGCATCATCGGCCACATCTCCAGGTGCATAACGGGCGAGCATGCTGAATTCATCGACATACTGAGCTACAGAGCGATTCCCCTGGCGTAAGTTGCGAAACTCACGCTTCTTCAGACTCATTGCACCAGCTGAGACATGTGCAGTACGGAAGGCTTGCTTGAACTGCTCCCAAGTGACTCCAGCAATGGGGTATGTGGTGGTGTAGTTCTCCCACCATGCAGCTGCAGGGCCTTCAAGTTGATGCGCGGCAAAGCGCACCTTCTCAGCTTCAGTACAACCAGCAGTGATAAGTTCACGCTCCATCTTGCGGAGCCAATCATCTGCCACAATGGGCTCAATGCTGCTGGAGAAAGTTGGAGGGTTCAACCTCAGGAAACGGGTGAGATTGTTGGCCTGGGGTGGATGATGGTTGTTGTTATGGTTCTGGTTCTAGATGATGAGCTGCATCAGGGTGTTCTATTGCTGGATCAACTGGGTGAGTTCCGGCGGAAAGTTGGACTCAGGGGCGCGTCTCGGAGGCATCTGATGTTTGTGGAGGGGTGAGATTAGCATAGAGCAATGGTCTAAGAGTAATTACACTACCCATATGAATGCAACAAACGAGTATCACACAACACATTTTATTCAATACCATCACAAAGGTTCACACGGGGATACAAAATTCGATAATCCTAAACATCGGCCTAAACGTTTAACGATAAAGTAAATTTGGTGGTCTAGTCTAAATGTCCTCCTCAAAAAAGCATGGTGATGGGTCCTTTGGTGGAGCTTTCTTCATAGTCCTCGTCATTGCTGATCAAGGGGGCTACGTCACCTTCGGTATGAAGGTTCTCGCCCATGTCCAGTTCCTCCTCCAGGTATGCAACTCGAGTCTTCAGCTTCTCGATCCGCTCCAGAAAGTCCTTCACCTCCAGTTCGTGCTCATAGTGGGCTTCCCGGGCTGCTTCTTCGAGTTCGAGTTCGCGGAGCGACAGTTGCTTGATCTTCCTGGCGTCCTTGATCACACGATGCTCCAGAGTCCCGCTGTGCTTCTCCAAGGTCTGGGCATCAGACAGAAGAGCGTCCTTGGTCTTGCTTGAGATGATTTCTCTGTCTTCGCTTCTCCGGGATATCGTGAATAGGTCTGGTGAAATAGGGCAGCCTTTGTACTCTTCCTTGATACGTCCGAGTGCACAATGGACCGCCATGTCCCTTCCGAGAATCCAGTTGGGTGCGATGAACTTGAAATCCACCGGCTCAGTGCGCGGCTCGAATGTCCTTCCGGGAACGTGCACCTCGATCCTGTAGCGTGAATCCTCCGGGTAAGACGAAGTCGGCTTCCGTGTGATGGTCGGCAGAGCAATCCTCAAGTCCTTGGTGATAAGTACCAGCTCCTTTCCGAAAGGCATAGTGGCGTCGGGCTGGCAAAACTCCGTGAACTTAACGGGGATGAAGGTGACCATCTAAAACATTGGAAAATCGGAGAGAAGTCAGAAATGATCGGAAGAGAAAATGGAAGATTTATAGACATAAGAAAAATATTTTCTTCCTAAGGCTTTTCCATTCCTAGAGGTTACGTCCTATGGTCAGCGTGTGCTCTGAATACCATTTCTGTAGTGATCCGACTCAAAACGAGTCAAGCCTCTGTGTTTCTGTGCCATCCCTGGATCAGTATGCTGGCACACACAGTACATCAAGGTATATATCAGTTTTACGCTATTTACATGTGATTGCACTTTGATATATACATTGATGTACTGTGTGTGCCAGCATACTGATCCAGGGATGGCACAGAAACACAGAGGCTTGACTCGTTTTGAGTCGGGTCGCTATAGGTGATAAAACGAGAGACTCTCAATCATGAAGATCATGGTGCTTAATATGCACAAGTGTGGAAGGATAGTAGCATTGTCCCTTCTCTCTTTTTCTCTCATTTTTTTGGTGGGCTCTTTGGCCTTTTATTATTATTATTATTATTTTGGTGGGCATCTTTGGCCTCTTTTTGTAAATGGGCTTCGTTGGCCTCTTTTATTTCCTCACATGGGACAATGCTCCATAAATGATCATCATCACACTTACAACTCAAAACTTAGAGCAATGATGACTCTATATGAAATGCCTTCGATAGTGTACCGTGACAATGATCTAGCATGGCATAGACATCAATGGAAACATCATGCCAGCTATCTTATGATCATGCAATGGCAATGTAGAAGTGGTGGCACAAGTCACGGTGGTAGTTGCATGGCAATATATCTCGAAATGACTTTGAAAAAGCCATAGTAGGTAGGTATGGTGGCTGTTTTGAGGGAGGCTAATGGTGGGTTTTGTGCACCGGCGAAAGTTGCACGGCACTAAGAAGATAGTGATGGTGGAAGGTGAAAGTGCATCTAAACCATGGACTCAACATTAGTCATGAAGAACTCATATACTTGTTGCAAAAGTTTTATTAGTAATCGAAACAAAGCATTCAACGCATACTCCTAGGGGAAGGGTTGGTAGGTATAAACCATCGCGCGATCCCGACCGATACACAAAGGATGACAATCAATAAACTAATCATGCTCAAACTTCATCACATAGCGGTTCACCATACGTGCATGCTACGGGAATCACTAACTTCATAACAACTATCTCTAGATTCGCAACACCATACTAACATAACTTAAATATTACCACAACCACATCTCAAAACTAATTGAGAGGAATCAAGCTTCTCTTTCTACTCAATGCACATGAAGATAGAAGTTTTCGTATCCCTTTAGATAACTACCACTTTTGAGACTACTTTCAAAGCATGGATCAACTACCAAGCCACTCATGGCTGTGCTCTAAAAGATATAAGTGAAGCACATAGAGCAAAAGTATCTAGCTCAAAAGATATAAGTGAAGCACATGTGAGCTGAATTGTCTACCAAAGGATATAAGTGAAGCTCGACAAAATCATGGTGAGTGCATGCCTCTCTCTCTAGGTGTGCAGCAAGGATGATTGTGACACAACAAAAATAAAGGACTCCTACGATACAAGACGCTACAAGCAAAAACACATAACATGTGGTGAATAAAAATATAGCCCCAAGTAACGTTTCCGATGGATTGAAGACGAAAGAGGGGATGCCTTCCCGGGGCATCCCCAAGCTTAGGATTTTACGGCATCCTTGAATCTCTTGGGGTGCCTTGGGCATCCCCAAGCTTGAGCTCTTTCCACTCTTTATCTCTTTGTCCATAAGAACTTCACCCAAAACATGAAAACTTCACAACACGAAACTTAAACAGAAACTCGTGATAACATTAGTATGAGAAAGCAAACCACCACTTCCTTAGGTACTGTAGCAAACTTAAATTCTACTTATGCTGATGTTGGGTTACTGTATTTTCAGTCCTCCATGGCTAATACCCACCGATACTATCCATAGTTTCATCAAAATAAGCAACCAACACAACAAAAACAAAATCTGTTAGCAGCAGACCAGTCTGTAGAAATCTGTATATTTCGTATAGCTATGGTACTTAAAGAAATCTGAAAAGTTACGACAGTCTGAATAAATTGCATATAAATCAGCAGCAAAAAGAATCAACTCAAAAGCTCTTACAGAATAAAAATGAAATTTCTTTTCGTGAGCAGAAAGTATCTGTCTTTTTCCAGCATGATCAAACAATCATCACCAAGAGTAATCATAACGGTTTTGCTTGGCACAAACACAAAAAGAAACACAAAAGACACAATCATAACAGAATTATGATGATGTGGAGAAAACAAAACAGGAAGCAAAAAGCAAAGAAAAAATTATTCATTGGGTTGCCTCCCAACAAGCGCTATCGTTTAACGCCCTTAGCTAGGCATTGATTTCAATGATGCTCACATAAAAGGTAAGGATTGAAACACAACGAGAGCATCATGGAGCAAATGGCTATTACATTTAAGTCTAACCAACTTCCTATGCATAGGGATTTTGTGATCAAACAATTTATTGGAGCAAGAATCAACTAGCATAGGAAGGCAAAACAAGCATAGCTTCAAAAATTTCAACATATGGAGAGGAAGCTTGATACTATTGCAATAAGTAGAAGCATATGATCCTCTCTCATAGTAATTTTCAGTAGCATCATGAATGAATTCAACAATATAACCTGCACCTAAGGCTTTCTTTTCATGATCTACAAGCATAGAAATTTTTCTACTCTCCACATAAGGAAATCTATTCTCAAGAACAGTAGTGGGAGTATCGTAAAAGACTTGAGCACTACAAATTGTGTCCACAATGAAAAAGCAAGGTTTAGCAAAGGGGTTCTTGAGAGTATGACAAGTTTTATCATCCCTCTTCTTTAAAGCATAAGTATCCTCACAATAATCATCATAGATAGGGGGCATGCTTTCATCAAAATGATTTTGATCATTCAAACTGGAAGAACTAAAAAGATCATCATTATCAAATATAGCATCCCCAAGCTTGTGGCTTTGCATATCATTAGCATCATGGGTATTCAAAGAATTCATGCTAAGAACATTGCAATCATGCTCATCATTCACATATTCTATGCCAAGCATTCTATGTAATTCTTCTTTCAGCACTTGAGCACAATTTTCCTTCCCATCATGCTCACGAAAGACATTGAAAAGATGGAGCATATGAGGCATCCTCAATTCCATTTTTTTGTAGTTTTCTAGCGAAAGTACAAGAAACAAAAAAGATTCGATTGCAAGATCTAAAGATATACCTTCAAGCGCTAACCTCCCCGGCAACGGCGCCAGAAAAGAGCTTGATGTCTACTACGCAACCTTCTCCTTGTAGACGTTGTTGCGCCTCCAAGTGCAGAGGGTTGTAGGACAGTAACAATTTTCCCTCAAGTGGGTGACCTAAGGTTTATCAATCCGCACGAGGCGTAGGATGAAGATGGTCTCTCTCAAGAAACCCTGCAACCAAATAACAAAGAGTCTCTTGTGTCCCCAACACACCTAATACAATGGTAAGTTGTATAGGTGCACTAGTCCGACGAAGAGATGGTGATACAAGTGCAATAAGGATGGTAGATATAGGTTTTTTGTAATCTGAAATTACAAAAACAGCAAGGTAACAAATGGTAAAAGTTAGCACGAACGGTATTGCAATGCGTGGAAACAAGGCCTAAGGTTCATACTTTCACTAGCGAAGTTCTCTCAACAATGATAACATAATTGGATCATATAACTAGCCCTCAACATGCAACAAAGAGTCACTCCAAAGTCACTAATAGCGGGGAACAAACGAAGAGATTATTGTCGGGTACGAAACCACCACAAAGTTATTCTTTCTGATCGATCTATTCAAGAGTCTGTAGTAAAATAACACGAAGCTATTCTTTACGTTCGATCCATCATAGAGTTCGTACTAGAATAACACCTTAAGATACATATCAACCAAGACCCTAATGTCACCTAGATACTCCATTGTCACCTCAAGTATCCGTGGGCATGATTATACGATATGCAT
Organism: Hordeum vulgare subsp. vulgare; assembly: GCF_904849725.1. NCBI lineage: Eukaryota > Viridiplantae > Streptophyta > Magnoliopsida > Poales > Poaceae > Hordeum > Hordeum vulgare. The sequence goes on from NC_058520.1 coordinate 519,348,181, forward strand.
CACATAATCTCAGAATCATCTATTCAACCAACACATAGAACTTCAAAGAGTGCCCCAAAGTTCCTACCAGAGAGTCAAAACGTGTGCCAACCCCTGTGCATAGGTTCCCAATGTCACGAACCCGCAAGTTGATCACCAAAACATACATCAAGTACTCACATGAATCCATGTGTGCCAACCCATATGCATAGGTTCCCAATTGTCACAAACCCGCAAGTTGATCACAGCAGATAGACACGTGCAAGACATACATCAAGTGTTCTCAAAGACTCAATCCGATAAGATAAATCCAAAGGGGAAACTCAATTCATTACAAGAAGGAGAGGGGCAAGAACATCATAAGATCCAACTATAGTAGCAAAGCCCATGGTACATCGAGATCAAGGCATCTCAAGAACACGAGAGAGAGAGAGAGAGAGAGATAAAACACATAGCTACTGGTACATACCCTCAGCCCCGAGGGAGAACTACTCCCTCCTCGTCATGGAGATCGCTGGGATGATGAAGATGGCCACCGGAGATGGATTCCCCCTCTAGCAGGGTGCTGGAACGGGCTCCAGATTGGTTTTTGGTGGCTACAGAGGCTTGCGGCGGCGGAACTCCCAATCTAGGTTTCTTTTTGGGGGTTTCTGAATTTATAGGAATTTATGGCGGTGGAATTACGACGGTTGGGCCCAAGAGGAGGTCACAAGCCTGCCCTGCGCCACCTAGGGGGGTGGTGGCGGCGTCACGGCTTGTGACTCCCTCGTGGCTCTTCTGGCCTTCTTCCAAAGTTTCGAGGGTCTCTTTTGGTCCAAAAAATCACTGTAAAGTTTCATTCCATTTGGACTCCGTGTGAAAATGGGACAAAAACACGGAAAAACAGAAACTGGCACTTGGCACTGAGTTAATAGGTTAGTCCCAAAAAAGATATAAAATAGCATATTCATGCATATAAAACATCCAAAGTTGACAAGATAATAGCATGGAACCATCAAAAATTATAGATACATTGGAGACGTATCACCCCTCCACTCATTCTTGCTCTCATCTGCTTCCCCTACCTCCAGAAAAAAACGTTTCGTAGCTCAAACCCGTGTTCTTGCTCCTTGCTACTGCAACAAAAGACCTCTCAACGGCGCCAGAAACACGTGCTAGACGGGAGACTGTTCTTGTCTTGATTCTCCTCAGCAACGGCACCAGGAATCCTTCTGCTTCGGCTACGCCTTTAGGGACTTCCTAGGCAAATACGCAAAGGATTTCCCCGTGGCCTTGGAGCCTTGTGTTTGTGTTCCCTCGAAGCGGAAAGGGTGAAGTAGCGCAGCGGTGGTAAGTATTTCCCTCAGTTTTGAGAACCAAGGTATCGATCCAGTGAAGGAGTATCACAAGTGCCAGCACAAACACAAAGAACCTGCTCCCAACGCTATGAGGGGGTTGTCAATCCCTTATAGATTGTTCTCAAAGTGAGAACTGAAAGCAACAAAGTAACAAAGCAAAGTAAAAGTGAAGGTGTAAGCGATAGGTGTGAATAGACCCGGGGGCCGTAGTGTTTACTAGTGGCTTCTCTCATGAAAGCAAGTAGACGGTGGGTGAACAAATTACTGTCGAGCAACTGATAGAACCGCGCAAAGTCGTGACGTCATCTATGGCAATGATTATATATATAGGCACCACGTCCAAAACAAGTAGACCGATACTTTCTGCATCTACTACTATTACTCCACGCGTCGACCGCTATCCAGCATGCATCTAGTGTATTAAGTCCAAAAGAACAGAGTAACGCCTTAAGCAAGATGGCCTGATGTAGATGGACAATCTCATATCAACGACAGAGCCCACCTTGTTACCCTTGATGGCAACTACTCAATGTGTGCCTTGTTGCCACTACTATCACTGGGAAAGGTCACCACATGCTAAGAACCCAAAACCAAGCACTTCTCCCATTCCAAGAATCATAGATCTAGTGGGCCAAACAAAACCCAAGACTCGGAGAGACTTACAAGGATATCAAATCATGCATATAAGAAATCAGCAAAGACTCAAATATATATCATAGATAATCTGATCAAAAATCCACAATTCATCAGATCTCAACAAACACACCGCCAAAGAAGATTAGATCGGATAGATCTCCATGAAGATCATGGAGAACTTTGTATTGAAGATCCAAGAGAGAGAAGAAGCCATCTAGCTACTAACTACGGATCCGTAGGTCTGAAGTGAACTAATCACGAGTCATTGGAGGGGCGATGATGATGATGAAGAAGACCTCCAACTCCAAAGTCCCCTCCGGCAGGGCGCCAGGAAGGATCTCCAGATGAGATCTCGCGGAAATGGAAGCTTGCGGCGGCGGAAAAGTATTTTCGAGGTTCCCTTGATTTTTTCTGATTTTTAGGGAATATATAGGCGCAACATCTAGGTGAGGGGGGCGAGAGGGAGGCCACAAGCCTGCCCACCGCCGTCTCCCCCTGGTGGCGGAGTGGGGGCTTGTGGGCTCCTTGGAGCCCTCCTGGCTTGGCCCACAGGCCCCCTGATCTTCTTCCATTCGGGAAAAAAATCATTTCGGGGATTTTATTCCGTTTGGACTCCGCTTCAAAATCAGATCTGAAAAGAGCCAAAAACACAGAAAAAAACAGGAACTGGCAGTTGGCACTGAATTAATAAGTTAGTCCCAAAAAAGGTATAAAAGGTACATAAAACATCCAAAGATGACAAGATAACAGCATGAAACCATCAAAAATTATAGATACGTTTGAGACGTATCAAGCATCCCCAAGCTTAACTCCTGCTCGTCATCGAGTAGGGAAGTGATAAAGAATGAATTTTTGATGCTTTCATGCTACCTAGCATAGATGTCCTTTGTAACTCCTCTTATGTGCCGTGAATGTTCAGATCCATTAGATTCAAAACAATAGTTTGCTACCGACGTGGAAACAATAATAATTCAAGCAAACTAGCAAGGTAATCATGAACTTTCAAAACAAGGCCAAAAGAAAGTTATCCCTACAAAAGCATATAGTCTGGCTATGCTCTATCATCATTGCACAACGAATTTAAATCATGCACAACCCCGATATTGGCCAAGTAATTGTTTCACACCTTCACTTTCTCAAACCTTTTCAACTCTCACGCAATACATGAGCGCGAGCCATGGTTATAGCACTATAGATGGTGTGGAGTGTGGTGGAGGTTGCAAGACAAAAAAGGAGAAGATGGTCACATTAACTAGGCATATCAATGAGCTGGGGGCCGTAGTGTTTACTAGTGGCTTCTCTCATGAAAGCAAGTAGACGGTGGGTGAACAAATTACTGTCGAGCAATTGATAGAACTGTGCAGAGTCGTGACGATATCTATGCAATGATTATTTCTATAGGCATCATGTCCGAAACAAGTAGACCGATACTTTCTGCATCTACTACTATTACTCCACACGTCGACCGCTATCCAACATGCATCTAGTGTATTAAGTCCGTAAGAACAGAGTAATGCCTTAAGCAAGATGACATGATGTAGAGGGATAATCTCAAACCAATGATAAAAACCCCATCTTTTTACCCTTGATGACAACTGCTTGATGTGTGCCTTGCTGCCCCTACTGTCACTGGGAAAGGTCACCACATGGTAAGAACCCAAAACCAAGCACTTCTCCCATTGCAAGAATCATAGATCTAGTTGGCCAAACAAAACCCAAGACTCGGAGAGACTTACAAGGATATCAAATCATGCATATAAGAAATCAACAAAGACTCAAATATATATCATAGATAATCTGATCACAAATCCACAATTCATCGGATCTCGACAAACACACCGCCAAAGATGATTACATCGGATAGATCTCCGTGAAGATCATGGAGAACTTTATATTGAAGATCCAAGAAAGAGAAGAAGCCATCTAGCTACTAACTACGGACCCGTAGGTCTAAAGTGAACTACTCACGAGTCATTGGAGGGGCGATGATGATGATGAAGAAGGCCTCCAACTCCAAAGTCCCCTCCGGCAGGGCGCTGGGAAGGGTGTCCAAATGAGATCTCGCGGAAACGGAAGCTTGCGGCAGCGGAAAATTATTTTCGAGGCTCCCTTGATTTTTTTTTCTGATTTTTAGGGAATATATAGGCGCAAGATCTAGGTGAGGGGGGCGACAGGGAGGCCACAAGCCTGCCCACCGCCGCCTCCCCCTGGTGGCGGAGTGGGGGCTTGTGGGCTCCCTGGAGCCCTCCTGGCTTGGCCCACAGGCCCCCTGATCTTCTTCCGTTCGGGAAAAAATCATTTCGGGGATTTTATTCCGTTTGGACTCCGTTCCAAAATCAGATCTGAAAAGAGCCAAAAACACAGAAAAAACAAGAACTGGCACTTGGCACTGAATTAATAAGTTAGTCCCAAAAAAGGTATAGAAGGTACATAAAACATCCAAAGATGACAAGATAACAGCATGAAACCATCAAAAACTATATAGATACGTTTGAGACGTATCACTCCTCTTGCTGGGATTTTCGATCTCTTTTCCCAAAGCACCATTCTCCGAATTGTTTTTGGGAAATTACTCCTTGGTAAGTGACTCCTCCATTGGTCCAATTAGTTTTTGCTCTAGTGCCTTATACTCCGCGTATTTTTGCTGCCTTGGTGACCATGTTCTTGAGCTTTGCATGCTAATTCTAGCTTGTCCCAAGTGGTTTTGGTGCGTAATATGGCCTCTAGGCACTTGTCGGAGTAGTTGCTACGAGTTTCGTTGAGCCTTGTTCACTTTTCCTTGGAATCACTAAAAATTTCAGAAATATTCAGAGAAAGAAAAGGGAAAAGATGAGGAGGTTCTTAAGAGGCTCTTCAAGTTGTGACCCCAAGGATGATGGAAGTGAGAAGAAGCCCAAGTATCTGGTCCCTCGAGTCGCAGAAGTTCGAGCGTGCGAGTGGCCAAGCGATGTGTTCTTACGCGCCGCCGGACTTTATGAGGGCTTTTATCACTTGGTGGAGAACGCGGGCCTTACCGCCTTCGTTGAAGATAAGTGTCCGCAATACCTCCTCCTCACTAATATCTTCGTACAAAGCTTTAACTTCTATCCGAGGAAGAATCCTCCTACGGTTGAGTTCAAACTTTATGATATCCCCCAGCGCATGTCACTCCAAGATTTTTGCAACATTTGCAACTTACCTTACGTTGGGGATATTCATGAACCTCGTCCACGGGACTTGGAAGCTTTCATCGATACAATTGATGTAGGAGAGGAGAGAGGAGTGTCTTGCGCTAGAGCTGCTAGCATTCATTTTCCCATGCTTCGGGACTTCTCATTATTTGTGGGAAAATGTTTGATTGGCCATGGGAAAGCTGGGTCACTTAGTTCCCCAGATCTTGCGGTCTTGTGCGAAGCCCTTTATAATGATAAAACTTATAGCTTGGGCGTTATAGTAGCTCAACGGTTGAACACGAACCGTTCTAAAGGCATTGTCTATGGAGGTATCTATGCTACTCGTCTTGCTAGACACTTTGAGATACCTATTAGACTAGAAGAGGAAGAAGAGATTCTTCTTCTCGAGAGATATCTAGATTACGATAGCATGGTTCGCCATGACTTTCTTGATAGAGATATAAATAGAAGGATGATTTATAACCTGGTGTTTAGTCAGGGTACTCGTGAGACTATTACTTTGCCTGCTCCTTCTTTGTTCAATCTTCATGCAGGCAGGTACATTATTATGCCCTCGGACATCTACGCATATTGGGCCTTAGCCCAACCACACGTGCCCGTGCCCGAGCCACCAGTCGAGTACCAGACGCAAGTTTCCCAGTGGGAGCCGGAGGAGCTCACACAACAGTGGCATCCTCAGTCAACTCCGGAGTATCCCGGAGCTGGTTATTTCCCTCCATGGGAGTAGACCAACCTAGGCCAAAAGCCTAAGCTTGGGGGAGTACGTGTTTCTCACTGACTTTACATTCTTGCTTATGCTTTCACTTTGTTTGTCGGTGTTCACACGTTGCCACTATATCATCCATGCTAGTTTATTTCTTTATCTCGTTTTCTTTTCGTGTGTCTGTCTAGTTGAGAAAACCTAAAAAGATTTGCTTGTTCTTCTTTGGCTTGTTGGGAGCTTTCCCGTGTAAATAGTTTTCTTTTTCTTTGGGTCAAGGTAGAAGATCATGGTTACAATGTTTAGTGGCTCTCGCATGCATACCTATTTATCTGTTAAAGAGCCATATTACCTTGTCTTCTTCTTTGTGTTTGCCTGCAGATTCCAGCGTAGTCCAATGCACGAGCACTCTTATTATTGTTCACATCGTTCGGTCGTGCAAGTGAAAGGCAATAATGACGATATATGATGGAGTGACTGAGCCTGGAAAAGATGGTATGAATTCGATCTATTTTGTTTTTGTAAATATGACTAGCTCATCGTGCCTGATTCAGCTTTGTTGTGAGAGAAACATGTTTGCAATGACAACTTAGAGATCATAGTTGCTTATGCCATGCTTACTTAGCTAGGAGCTTATAATGGTTTGTCCTGGATGCCCACATGAATGTTGAGATGACTGTGTTGTAGTATGATAGGATGGTATCCTCTTTTGAATTATTCAAGTGGCTTGACTTGGCGCATGTTTACGCATGTAGTTGAAACAAAATCAACATAGCCTCTATGATATTCATGTTCATGGTGATTTATGTCCTACTCATGCTTGCACTCAATGTTAGTTAATCTCAATGCATTTTGATGACTGTTGTCGCTCTCTAGTTGGTCGCTTCCCAGTCTTTTGCTAGCCTTCACTTGTACTAAGCGGGAATACTGCTTGTGCATCCACTTCCATAAACCCAAAGTTGTTCCATATGAGTCCACCATACCTACCTATATGCGGTATCTACTTGCCGTTCCAAGTAAATTTGCATGTGCCACTCTCTAAATCTTCAAGAAATAATTTGTTTTGCATGCCCGAACCGCTCATGTGGTGACAGGGGGCTATCAGTATCTTCCGTGCTAGGCGTGCTATCCTCGATATGTGTTTATTCACTATCATTCACGAGAAAGGGGCCGGTAATTGGAATTCCTAGTTCCATGCTCAAATTGAAAAGATAATTGCAAACAAAACTCCCCCTGGATTGATGTTGGTATGGACGGCACCCGAGGATTCGGCTAGTCGTGGAGTGTGATTGATCGGTGGTGCGGGAGTCAAAACTTTACTTTCCTGTTTGGGAACCGCCTATAGCATGTGTAGCGTGGAAGATGGTGAGAACACTTAGTCATTGCGTTGACAATGAAAGCATGCCACCCAAAATTATTATCTCTGTTTTCAAAGCTTGAGATCTGGCATTGCTACGGCAACAAAAGTCCTTCCCTGGCAGTGGTGCGAGAGATCCTTCCCTCATCTCTTGAGCTTGCGTTGGTTTTTACCTTGAAGAGGAAAGGGTGATGCAGCACAGGAGCAGTAAGTATTTCCCTCAGTTTGAGAACCAAGGTATCAATCCAGTAAGAGAATATCGTCAAGTCCAGAGTACCTGCGCAAACACAAAAGAGCTTGCACCCAACGCTTTAAAGGGGTTGTAATCCCTTCAAGATTTTTGCAAAGTGAGATCTGAAGGCGGAAAGTGCAATGAAGTAAAAAAGTGTAAGGCTGAAAGTAAGGTGTGGAGTAGACCCGGGGGCCATAGTGTTCACAAGAGGCTTCTCTCAAAATAGCAAATATCATGGTGGGTAAACAAATTACTGTCGAGCAATTGATAGAACCGCGCAAAGTCATGACGATACCTAAGGCAATGATCATACATATAGGCATCACGTCCTAGACAAGTGGACCGATACTTTATGCATCTACTACTATTACTCCACACATCGACTGCTATCCAGCATGCATCTAGTGTACTGAGTTCATGACGAAGAGAGTAACACCTTAAGAAAGATGACATGATGTAGAGGGATAATCTCAAACCAATGATGAAAACCCCATCTTTTTACCCTTGATGGCAACAACATGATGCGTGCCTCGCTACTCCTTCTGTCACTGGGTGAGGTCACCGCACGGTATGAACCCAAAACCAAGCACTTCTCCCATTGCAACAATCATAGATCTAGTTTGCCAGACAAAACCCACAACTCGAAGAGAAATACAAGGATGTGAAATCATGCATAAGAGAGATCAGAAGAAACTCAAATAAGATTCATAGATAATATGATCATAAATCCACAATTTATCGGATTTCGACAAACACACCGCAAAAGAAGATTACATCGGATAGATCTCCATGAAGATCATGGAGAACTTTGTATTGAAGATCCAAGAGAGAGAATAAGCCATCTAGTTACTAGCTATGGACCCGTAGGTCTATGATGAACTACTCACGCATCATGGGAGAGGTCATGGTGTTGATGAAGAAGCCCTCCGTATCCGAATCCCCCTCCGGCAGGGCACCAGAACATGCCCCAGATGGAATCTTGCGGAGACAGAAGCTTGCGGCGGCGGAAAAGTACTTTTGATGATCTCTTGATTTTTTGTGGAATTTTTGGGGATATATAGGCACAAAACCTAGGGCAAAGGAGGTCCAGGGGTCCCACAGGCCTGTGGGTCGTGGCCTCCCCCCTAGCCATGGGGTGGGGGCTTGTGGGGCCCCTGGGGACCCCCTGCCTTGGCTCTCAAGTCTCCAGATCTTCTTCTATTATGGAAAAAATCTTTTCAGGGATTTTATTCCGTTTGGACTCCGTTTCAAATTATCCTCTGAAAGGGGTCAAAACATGGAAAAAACAGGAACTGGCACTTGGCACCGAGTTAATAAGTTAGTCCCAAAAAATATATAAAAGGCATGCAAAACATCCAAAGTTTGACAAGATAATAGCATGAAACCATCAAAAATTATAGATAGTTGGAGACGTATCAGGCACCTGTGCAAATCAATGCTTCCCTCTGCGAAGGGCCTGTCTATTTATGTTCCTGTTGAGTCATCCTCCTCTTACAAAAGCACCAATTAGAGAGCACCTGTGTCATTTTTATGCTTTGCTTTTAACTGTGTTGAGTATGACTGTGACTGGATCTTCTTTGCCATGAATTACAATGTTTAGTCAGCCCTTGGTCTTTGAAGGTGCTCTGCATTTCTGTTTTGCGGTCTCAGAAAGAGCTAGCGAGATGCCATCTGTTCGTAGTGCTTCATGTTGTCTTGATTGAAGTGTTGATGTTTGAGACTTATTATTATTTGCTCGCTAGTTGATTATGCCGTTTATATGAGTTTACCGTGAGACCTAGATGTCATTTGCTTATGTGGTTCGCTTGTGATCTTGCTGAAATTCTGGTTATGAGTTAGACATAGTTGCAACAACAAGATCAAACAGAGTTCGCCAAAGTTGTTGTTTTGTCTCTTTCAGTTTGTCAACTGAATTGCTTGAGGACAAGCAAGGCTTTAAGCTTGGGGGATTTGATACGTCTCCATCATATCTACTTTTCCGAACTCTTTTGCCCTTGTTTTGGACTCTAATTTGCATGATTTGAATGGAACTAACCTGGACTAACGCTGTTTTCAGCAGAATTGCCATGGTGTTCTTTTTGCACAGAAATAAAAGTTCTCGGAATGACCTGAAAATATACGGAGATTTTTTTCTGGGATCTATGAAAAATACTGGCGCAAGAATCAGCGGAGGAAGTGGAGCCGTGAGCCCACAAGCCCACTAGGCGCGGGCCCCCGTGGCCGTGCCTGGCAGGCTTGTGGGGCCCACAAAGCTCCGCCGCCTCTCAATCCAGCTCTATATAGTCCGTTTTGTCCGGAAACAAATCAAGGAGAAGAGTTCATCGCGTTTTACGATACGGAGGCGCCGCCACCTCATGTTCTTCATCTGGAGGGCAGATCTGGAGTCCGTTCTGGGCTCCGGAGAGGGAAAATCGTCGCCATCGTCATCACCAACCTTCCTTCATCGCCAATTCCATGATTCTCTTCACCGTTCGTGAGTAATCTCATCGTAGGCTTGCTGGACAGTGATGGGTTGGATGAGATCTATCATGTAATCGAGTTAGTTTTGGTGGGGATTGATCCCTAGTATCCACTATGTTCTGAGATTGATGTTGCTACTACTTTGCCATGCTTAATGCTTGTCACTAGGGCCCGAGTGCCATGATTTCAAATCTGAACCTATTATGTTGTCGCCAATATATGTGTGTTTTAGATCCTATCTTGCAAGTTGTAGTCACCTACTATGTGTTATGACCCGGCAACCCCAGAGTGACAATAGCCGGAACCACTCCCGGAGATGACCATAGTATGAAGAGTTCATGTATTCACCAAGTGTTAATGCGTTGGTCCGATTCTTTATTAAAAGCGGAACCTTAATATCCCGTAGTTTCCATTAGGACCCCGCTGCCACGGGAGGGATGGACAATAGATGTCATGCAAGTTCTTTTCCCTAAGCACGTATGACTACATACGGAATACATGCCTACATTAGATTGACGAACGGGAGCTAGTTACATATCTCTCCGTGTTATAACTGTTACATGATGAATAGCATCCGACATAATCATTGATACGTCCATTTTGCATCATGTTTTCATGTTGATATTTATCGCTTCTTGGGCTGTTATTTCACTTCACGGTACAATTCTTATGCCTTTTCTCTCTTATTTTGCAAGGTTTGCATGAAGAGAGAGAATGCCGGCAGCTGGAATTCTTGCCTGAAAGTGGAGCAAGTTTGATATACCTATTCTACGCAACTCCAAACACCGTAAAAATCAACGAGGATTTTTTTCCGGATTTATAAAAAATACTGGGCCGAAGAAGTGCCAGAGGGGCGCCAGCAGGTGGCCACAAGCCTTCTTGGTGCGGCCACCCCCCCTGGCCGTGCCAAGGGGGCTTGTGGGCAGCCTGCTGGCCCACTGGCCCCTCTCTTATGCTATATGAAGGGTTTCCACCAGAAAAAAAATCAGGGAGGAGCTTTTTCGTGGATTCGCCGCCGCCACGAGGCCGAACTTGAGCAGAACCAATCTAGAGCTGCGGCAGGACGATCTTGTCGGGGAAACTTCCCTCCCGGAGGGGGAAACCGTCGCCATCGTCATCACCAACACTCCTCTCATCGGAGGGGACTCGTCACCATCAACATCTTCATCAGCACCATCTCATCTCCAAACCCTAGTTCATCACTTGTAACCAATCTCCATCTTGCGACTCCGATTGGTACTTGTAAGGTTGCTAGTAGTGTTGATTACTCTTTGTAGTTGATGCTAGTTGGATTACTTGGTGGAAGAGTTTATGCTCAGATCCTTGATGCTACTCATTACCTCTCTGGTCTCGAATATGATTATGCTTTCTGAGAAGTTACTTTTGTTCCTGAGGGCATGGGATAAGTCATGCTAATAGTAGTCATGTTAATTTGCTATTCGTTCGGTAATTTGATATGTTGTATGTTGTTTTCCTCTAGTGGTGTTATGTGAACGTCGACTACATAACACTTCACCATTATTTGGGCCTAGAGGAAGGCATTGGGAAGTAGTAAGTAGATGATGGGTTGCTAGAGTGACAGAATCTTAAACCCTAGTTTATGCATTACTTCGTAAGGGGCTGATTGGGATCCACTAGTTTAATGCTATGGTTAGACTTTGTCTTAATTCTTCTTTTGTAGTTGAAGATGCTTGCGAGAGGGGTTAACCATAAGTGGGATGCTTTTCCAAGTAAGGGCAGTACCCAAACGCCGTTCCACCCACATATCAAACTATCAAAGTAACCAACGCGAATCATATGAACATGATGAAAACTAACATGACAGAAATTCCCGTGTGTCCTCGGGAGCGTTTTTCCTCCTATAAGACTTTGTCCAGGCTTGTCCCTTGCTACAAAGGGGATTGGGCCACTTTGCTGAACCGTTTCTACTTTTGTTACTTGTTGCTTGCTACGAATCATCTCACCACACAATCACTTGTTACCGATAATTTCAGTGCTTGCAGAATTTACCTTGCTGAAAACCACTTGTCAGATCTTTCTGCTCCTCGTTGGGTTCGACACTCTTACTTATCGAAAGGACTACGATTGATCCCCTATACTTGTGGGTCATCAAGACTCTTTTCTGGCGCCGTTGCCGGGGAGTGAAGCGCCTTTGGTAAGTGGAACTTGGTAAGGAAACATTCATATAGTGTGCTGAAATTTATTGTCACTTGTCACTATGGATACTAATCCTTTGAGGGGCGTGTTTGGGGTATGTTCACCTCGAATGTAAGCACAAAGAGTTGCTCCTCAACCTGCTGCACCTACTGAAAATATTTTCTTTGAATTTCCTTCGGGTATGCTTGAGAAACTGCTCGCTAATCCTTTTACAGGAGATGGAACATCACATCCAGACTTGCATCTAATCTATGTAGATGAGGTTTGTGGTTTATTTAAGCTTGCAGGTTTGCCAGAGGATGAGGTCAAGAAGAAGGTCTTTCCTTTATCTTTGAAGGATAAGGCGTTGACATGGTATAGGCAATGTGATGATACTGGATAATGGGACTACAATCGGTTGAAATTGGAATTTCATCAAAAGTTTTATCCTATGCATTTAGTACATCGTGATCGGAATTATATTTATAATTTTTGGCCTCGTGACAGACAAATAATCTCTCAAGCTTGGGAGAGGCTTAAATCAATGTTATCTTCATGCCCCAATCAGAGAGAAATTATCATTCAGAACTTCTATGCTCGGCTTTCTCATGATGATCGCACCATGCTTGACAATTCTTGTACCGGTTCTTTTATGAAGAGAGATATTGACTTCAAATGGAATTTATTGGAGAGAATTAAATGCAACTCTGAAGATTGGGAGCTTGAAGAAGGTAAGGAGTCAGGTATGAATTTCACGTTTTATTGCGTTAAATCCTTTGTTGAGACAAATACTTTTTGTGACTTTAGCACTAAGTATGGACTTGACTGTGAGATAGTAGCTTCATTGTGTGAATCCTTTGCTGCTCATATTGATCTCCCCAAAGAGAAGTGGTTTAAATATCATCCTCCTTTAGAAGTTAATGTAGTTAAACCCAGTCCAGTTGAAGAGAAAGTCATTGCCTATAATGATCATGTGGTTCCTAGTTCTTACATTGAGAAACCACCTTTCCCTGTTAGGATAAAGGATCATTCTAAAGCTTCAACTGTGATACGTAGAGGCTATATTAGAACACCTACACCCCCTGAGCAAATTAGAGTTGAATCTAGTGTTGCTATTATCAAAGATCTCCAGTCAGACGATGTTGAGGGACATAACATTCGCTTTTGTGAAGATGCTGCTAGAATTGCTAAACCTCACGTTAGAGACAAACATAGGCCTGTTGTTGGCACGCGTGTGGTTTCTGTTAAGATAGGAGATCATTGTTATCATGGTTTATGTGACGTGGGTGCTAGTGTTAGTGCAATACCTCAATCCTTATACGATGAAATCAAAGATGAGATTGCACCAGTTGAGATAGAGCCTATTGATGTCACTATTCAGCTTGCCAATAGAGATACTATCTGCCCTGTGGGAATTGTTAGGGATGTTGAAGTCTTGTGTGGTAAAACAAAGTATCCTGCTGATTTCCTCGTTCTTGCTAGCGCACAAGATAGCTTTTGTCCCATCATATTTGGCAGACCCTTCCTCAATACTGTCAATGCTCCTATTGATTGTGAGAAGCAAACTGTCGCTGTTGGCTTTGAAGGTGTGTCGCATGAGTTCAATTTCTCCAAGTTTGGTAGACAACCTCATGAAAAAGAGTTTCCTAGTAGGGATGAAACTATTGCCTTAGCATCTATTGCCGTGCCTCCTACTGATCCCTTAGAGCAATACTTGCTTGAGCATGAAAATGATATGCATATGGATGAAAGGGATGAGATAGATAGAGTTGTCTTAGAACAATATCCTATCCTAGAATAACTTGCCTGTTGAACTGCTTGGAGATCCACCCCCACCAAAGGGTGATCCTGTTTTCGAGCTTAAACAGTTGCCTGATACTCTTACGTATGCTTATCTTGATGAAAAGGAGATATATCCTGTCATAATTAGTGCTAGGCTCTGAGAGCATGAAGAAAAGAAGTTGCTAAAAACTCTGAGGAAGCACCGTACTGCTATTGGATATACTCTTGATGATCTTCAGGGCATTAGTTATACTCTATGCCAGCACAAGATTAAAACCGATCCTGATTTCAAACGAGTTGCTGATCATCAAAGGAGATTGAATCCTAAGATGAAAGAAGTGGTAAGAAAAGAAATACTAAAGCTCCTGGAAACGGGTATTATCTATCTTGTTGCTCATAGCGATTGGGTGAGTCCGGTGTGTTGCGTCCCTAAGAAGGGAGGCATTACCGTTGTCCCTAATGATAAGGATGAATTGATCCCACAGAGGATTATTACTGGCTATAGGATGGTGATCAATTTTAGGAAATTGAATAAGGCCACTAGGAAAGATCATTACCCTTTGCCTTTTATAGACCAAATGCTAGAAAGACTGTCTAAACACACACGCTCTTGCTTTCTAGACAGTTATTCTGGTTTCTCCCAAATACCAGTTGCACAATCTGATCCGGAGAAAACCACTTTCACCCGTCCTTTCGGTACCTTTGTTTATAGACGTATGCAATTTGGCTTATGTAATGCACCTGCCACCTTCCAAAAATGTGTGATGGCTATATTCTCTGACTTTTGTGAAAAGATTGTTGAGGTTTTCATGGATGACTTCTCCATTTACGGGTCTTCTTTTGATGATTGCCTCAGCAACCTTGATCGAGTCTTACAGAGATGTAAAGACACCAATCTTCTCTTGAATTGGGAGAAGTGCCACTTTATGGTTAATGAAGGCATCGTCTTAGGACATAAAATTTCTGAAAGAGGTATTGAAGTCGATAAGGCTAAGGTTGATGCAATCGAGAAAATGTCATACCCCACAGATATCAAAGGTATAAGAAGTTTCCTTGGTCATGTTGGTTTCTATAGAAGGTTCATTAAAGACTTCTCTAAGATTTCTAGGCCTCTTAACAATCTCTTGCAAAAGGATATTCCTTTTGTTTTTCACGATGATTGTGAGGAAGCCTTCGAAATACTTAAGAGGGCTTTGATAACTGCACCTATTGTTCAATCACCTGATTGGAACTTACCTTTTGAAATCATGTGTGATGCTAGTGATTATGTTGTTGGTGTTGTTCTAGGGCAAAGAGTCGATAAGAAGTTGAATGTTATTCACTACGCTAGTAAAACTCTAGACAGTGTCCAAAGAAACTATGCTACTACGGAAAAGGAATTTTTAGCAGTCGTGTTTGCATGTGAAAAGTTCAGGTCTTACATAGTTGATTCCAAAGTCACTATTCACACTCATCACGCTGCTATTAAGTACCTCATGGAGAAGAAAGATGCTAAACCTAGACTTATCAGATGGGTTCTCTTGCTACAAGAATTTATTTTGCACGTTGTCGACAAGAAGGGTGCTGATAACCCCGTAGCAGATAACTTGTCTAGGTTGGAGAACGTTCTT